>NC_135266.1:65975018-66607186 GCF_051311805.1 Agelaius phoeniceus | reverse complement strand
AGGTAGGATAGAACTTTTTAATTTCTTTTGGGAAGAAAGTATGCTCAGCTTTGCAAAGCTTAATAATGCCTCTGCTATGGCATTACAAGCTTTGCTCTGTGCATATCTTGATATTTCTTGGCCCAGGTGTCCTCTCAGAGGCATCCAGTGAGAAAGGGTTTTTTTTTGGCTGCCTGCAAGCAGTAAAAGTCCATCACCATTTCAGTTTTGGATATATTTTGGGCTCATCTGTTATCACAGAATGAGGTGCTTATTTGGCATTACTTTTAAGTTCCATCAGGTCCTAATTACATCAGGTCCTTATTACTGTCAAGCTTCGATGCCTAAGAATAACATAAAAATAGAGCAGATGTTGATTTTAAGTATGCTTTATTTATTAGACTGATGTTCCAGTATTTGGATGTAAGAAAAAAAAAAAAGGCAGCAACAGCCTCTTGCTATGCAATAAATTGTGTCCCCGTGGTTTAGTATCCTGCCCACCTGCACTGTCTCTGCTGCTCTGTCTTGTATCCATGACTTAGACTGATGCACAGCACAGTGGGGTCACGAAGTGATGGTGTGGCTGATATTTCACTTTACTGTGTTGGGAACTTTATGCACAGGAGAAACAGGCTCTTATGATGCCAGAATAATAGGCACAACTCAGACCTGCTGTAGTTAACTTGTTCTGATAATGGTGATGTTTGCAATACAAATACTGTGCTCAGGCACTTTCTGTCTGGAGTGAAACCATGTGGCTGGAATGTGTTGAAAGCTCTTTTGAGCTAGCACTGTCTGTTTTGAATTTGGCTAGTGTAAATGGAGTAAGCTTAGGACTCAAAGGCATTACAAACCATGATGAAGAATGAGAAATTGAATGCAGTAGTGGGGAAGGACTGTTAACTGGCATATAGAAAAATTTGTGACAATGTGACACATTTGCCTTATGGCATCTTTGGCAAAAATGTTACAGTACAAAAAAGAACTCTCTAAAAGAGTTAACCTAATACAAATGATATGAAGGTATTCCACCATTATTATTATTATTTATTTCTTTTTATACTTGTAATAATTCAGGTGCTTTCCAGACAGAAAAGCTGCAGGCTCTGCCCCAAGGAGCTTACAATCTAAAGGTGGACAAGGAGAGAGACGTGAAGGAGAGAGGGTCTACAGAGCAGTCAAGAGGCGAAGATGGAAACTAACCAAACAAATATGATTTGAACACATTGCTGTGAAGCTATACAAACTATTTTCCAATTATGACTCATATTTTCCATTTTGGTTTAACTGTATCTGCCATGACACAAACGGGTATGGAGGAAGGAAGCTTTCATCAGAGAGAGTAGCACATGTGTAAAGTGGAGCTGGAAAACTCACCTTAAGTTTAGAGATGAGAGGGGTTTGCCTGGATTTCTAAGACACAGTTCAGCACCAGGACAATTTAGAGCCAGAATGACATGGCTTTAGGTCAGGATCTACAGGTTTACATGGGATAGATTCCATCAGAAATGTAAATTCACTCTATGCATCTGGAAGTTCCTTAATACATGCTAATATGAATTACAAAATCTACCGTGGCAGGGCTGAGGAAGAATGAAATAACAACACCTTTGTGGTATATTCAGTGGAGGAAAGAATGGTGTTGAAAGCTAGGGGTAGTTAGTCTTATGCCAGTTGTAAAATGACATTTTTAATAATATAGGACACCAGCCAATGATTAAAAAAAACCCACAATGTTTAATTTTAAAAATACTGGTTTTAACTAAGACAGTGAGTCACTCATCAGTTATGAAAAATACTATTAGGTTTTCTTTATACATTTAGTATCTATTATAAAACACCCAATCAGGTTCCCCCAAACTGTAAAATCATCAAAGAAACTCCCTTAAGGCGTGCCTTCTAAAACTTCTCAACAAATTGCCATATTTATTCAAGTACTCAGGGGAATCACTGTATGCTTTTTTATTCCTGGAGTATCTTTCCCTTATCAAACCCAAGTGTGTTGGAAAGGCAGAAGCTAATAAGCAGCTGAATATTAAAGTGCATAGGTTGTCCACATGAGGAAAAATAGATGGTTGAGGAAGCAGTAGCTGTGGTGATAAAGGCTTCTTGGGGAGTAATCCATCATCAATTTTTCTAAGCCACAGATATTTCTTTTCCTCTAAGAAACATTTCTACAGTCTTCAAAACTTGCAAATGCATTTCTAACAATGGTATCAGGACAGTCACACTCCTCTTGCTGTGAGGGAAAAGTCGTAATTAAATATCAAATAGACCTATTTTTCATAATTTACAGGTATTCATATTCCTTCAATAAATAAAAGAATATAATTTATCTTCTGATTCTGTATAGATTTCGACACAAGTTTCTAGCAATTTAAACAAATGATTCTAATAGCTTGACATGAAATATGCTGGCAGAAGCCACATATGATTATTATGGTGCACAGAATCTTTTAAGAACCTACAAAGTTAAATAAAAGCTTACAAGTCTCTTAAGCTACTTTTTATTTGCATAGAAAAATATTTATCATAGGAGTTAACTATCATATGAGAGAAATTCCATTTGCTGTAATTGAAAAAGATAGCTAAAAAGTTTCTGTGGGTTATTGCAACAGTACAAGAATACAAGATGCTTCCATTTATTAAAAAATGTAAAACAAATCGTGAAAGCTAAAGCAGGCTACAAAACAGAAGGTCCTCATATTTTCTTTCTCTTGACTACTATGTTACAAGATCATGTGCCACAGTTGAGTACTATAAAGTGTAATTCTGCATTAGCTAATATAGTTCTTAAAACATTCCCCCCCAAAAGCACTATGCAAAATATATATATTTGTAAATGCTTCCTCCTGTAAGCATCACAACCTTGTTATCACATAGTCCCCCTGAACAATTGTTTCCTGTTTCCCATCAGAGTCAATGCTAATGTCCAAAGCCTTGCCCAGCTGATCCTGTGGAGTGGCAGGTTCTGAGCTCTGTAACTCCATTTTCTCTGTTTCTGAAGGACAAATACTCCCCTCTTCGTGTGAATCCAAAGACTCGCTGGTATTTTGTGACTCAGCTAACACACATTTTTTGCCAGGATTTTGGAAGTTTAATTCACAGTTCATGATCAATTCTCCCTCTTCCAGTTCATCAGTTTTCTCACATTGTTCTTCTGCCTGTTGGCGGGAAACTTCTTCAGAAACGGTGTATATTTTATTTTTACTCTGCTCCACAGAGTTTGTTTTTGATCGTCTGTGAAACAACCCAAAATTTTTTATGTCTGTTACAAAATTCACACGCTTTTGTTTCTCCTGAGTGGACTCTGACACCATCATTGCTGAGCCATTGCTTACATTATGTCCTTCAGAGGCGATACTGGCTGATCGTGGGTGAATCATCGTTGTTATGTCAAAAAGGCTGAAGGGTTTCTTCTTTCCTTTCTTGTTTCCTTCACTCTCACTATTTTCTTCATTTTCTGACAGAGAGGCAGTGTCTTTGCTCATCTTTCCAGTCTGCAAATTAGACAGCTTGCTTCCTTTTAATAAACCCAGGACTTCAAAGCGAAAGCTGGAAATATCTTGTTTTAACTCCTAAAAATTAAAAAAAAAAAGATGAAATGTCAGAACATCAAAGTGAATTTGACTTTTCTTTTGAAATAAAAAGAGAAAAAAAAAAAGGGGGGAAAAAAGGGCTTATGTTTGGGTCCGTAATAAACTTTACTCTCTCACTGTTGGGATACCTGGCATCTTCAAGGCTGAAGATCTTGCTCTAGGAAGCAAGTAATATGCTACCTGAATAACTAAGTGTAAGAAATATGCTTCACAGTTTTAAAATATCTTACTAAATTACTAAAACGCCTATAAAGATAAAAATAAACACATACCTTAAAATTTTCTTCTGTCAATCCTTCCTCAGTTTTGGCATCTCTTATCATTGCTGCAACATACCTTTTAACCAGATTTCTCATAACTTCCTAAAATATAAAGTATTGTATTAGCTTTCTTGGTATTAGTTAGTAAACCTACACTCACAGGCTCTGCTTGGGCTTTTTCATGCATTAGGAACATGACAAAAACTATACAAACCTGTTTGAAAATTTGTTTTGCTATTTGATGGAAACTACTAATGCTTATTATCCTGAGAAGGGATATGTTGGGTTTGACCCAAGGTATGTTTCCTGCCAGTAAGATCCAGCCTGGAAGCAAGCAGTTGCTGACAACTTTATTTGCAGCTATTCTCTCTCAAGCCTCCTGTGCTGTGAGACACTGTGACTCTCTGAACAAAAACGAGAGTTCTAGGTTTAATTGGCTGTGACAGGTTTTCTTATGCATTTTGAACTAATGCAAACTTCCAGCATTCAAAAATCCTCTGCCAGTGAATTCCACAGGATAGAGTAAGATTCTGTTTCAGGGTTTATTTTTAACCTTCGGTCTAGTAGCTTCCAGTGTTGTCTTCTAAGAATTCTAGAAATTATTTAGGTTGAAATAGGTACCTGGAGGCTGTCTGAGTCATGCCCAGTCAAGTGCTGAATATCTCCATGGGTGGAGATACTGCAGCCTCCCTGAGCAACATTTTCCAGTTCTTTACTACCCTCACTGTGAAGACAATTCTCCTTACCATACAGAATTACCCTTCCTTCAACTTGTGTCCATTTTGTCTTTTGCATTGTACCTCAAAGAAAAATCTGGCTCCTCTCTAACCACTCACTATAATATTTAAGGCAGCAGTTATATTTCCCCTAACCTACTCCAGGCTGAAATCTGAGCTGCTTATATGACAGTTCTCTAACCACTGGTGCCCCCTTGCTGGATCCTTTCCAGTTTGTCAACATCTCTCTTGTGGGGACCAGACATGACATGCTGCTCTGGATACAGTCCCAAAGGCGAGGGCTGGAGGAGAAAAATCACTTCCCCCAAAAGGCCTTCTATACAGCCTCACTTATGCAGTGTAGTACATGTGTGGCATTCAGTTCACAGATAAATGGCAAACCACTGCTCTGTGCTCACCTTCCTCACGATTCTATAGATCCCTGTTGTACTTCCCACAGCTTCCTCTTCCTCAGGCTGGAAAAGTCCCAGCTTACCTAGTTATTTCCCATGTGGGATTCATTGACTACCAAGCCTACAGCTCACGCCTTGTTTAACTTTTACACAATAAAAATTCAAAATAAAGATGAAAATTAGTAATTGTGAAATAATAATCTAAAAAAAAGTAGAAACTGAAGAAGGAAGGATGAGAAATAATTGCTTACATACAGGGGATCTAGGCAGAGGGGTTATTAAGGAAGTTATTAATGGAGCATTAAAGCTGGAGAGATGAAGAGCAGGTTCTGATGGAGCATGTTAGTTCACTGTACATATGGTCCTGATGATTCCTGGCAGGCAGGAGTTTGCTTTTTCTAAAGGCAATACATGTTACACTGGGCAAAATACTGGATAGCATGTTATTGCTCTAAAAAATATCCTTTTGCTCCAAAAAGAAGATAATTGTATTCTGAAATTCTTTTGTTTGAACATCAAAAATACTAAGCTTGTTTGCTGAAGAGGAAATAAATACAGATTTTATGGTTTTTCCCATTTATTTTCCTTTTCCACTTTCTCATGAAACTCTTCCATATTTTTCTTTCCTCATGAAGACATTCTGAAGTCATAAAAAAACAATGGCCCAAAGAATAAACATAGGCCTGTACCTGGTATTGATGATGTCTCCGCAAATTGTCAGCTGCACGTCTCTGAAAAATAGAAAAGAATAAAAAAATATTAATCTCTGTGGGGAAGTAAAATATTTAAGCATAGAAAACAGCAGGCCTGTGTGTGCACTCTATAACTGTGCATTATACAGTATCTAGCAAGCTGAGAGAAGAGGTTCAAAATCTGTTGAAAAATGACAGTATTTCAACAAAGCCTATCATTTGCTCAATAGAAAGGGGAAGGCTGCTGTGGGGAAGGCAAAGTTGATTTTCTACATTTTTGTCAAAACGCTTTTATTCCTGCACCAGCATGGATGTGGTGGGGCAGTCAGGTCACAGGCTGCAGAGTCCCAAGGTCAATGATCTGAGAAGGAAGTGGAACAATGAATCATGTCACTCACTTGCATAGACTGAAGCATATTTTACTGAATTGAAAGAAGCTTGACTCATGTCAAGTTAGATTTTTCTTGGAGGTACACAGTGAAAGAATGGGAGACAATGGCCATGAGTTACAGAAGGGAAATTCTGCATGGAAACCATCAATATGGTGGGATTTGTAAAGCCATGGCATAAGTAAGACACTTGCTATGACTCCTAATGTCTCATTTAAGGTAAAGCTAATCAAAACCTGCACTATAAAACTGTGTTAATGAGAAAAGCTCCCCCTTAGCTCTCTGTTAAAAACACTTAGTCATAGAGAGCTGTATGGAAGAAAGAAACAGCTTTCAACACAGTATGGTGTTGATAAGGAGGGAGGGTAAAAGGTACAGTAACTCTGAAGAGGAGCAGCAAAAAGAAGTGTGGTAGGATGAAAGAATTGCCCAGGTTTCAAGCAGGTGAATTAAATTAAACTGCCATATCTAAGGGCTGCCCAGAAGAAGACGGGGAAAAAAGGCCAGATTTATTTATTCCTTTGACTTCCTTTTGTCCTCAATTGCATAATGAGTAACATATCCCCATCCTCTACAACAGTTATTCCTAACTGGTGAAAGAAACACAGCTTTAACTTAGACTCTCATATCTGCTGCTGACAAGAAAATAACGTGTCTGACCACTGATTGTATCTCTACAAAACAGAACACTTGACACAAGCTTAAAACAGGGGGAAAGGACATCCAAAGGACTTGTTGAAATTGACCTCAGTTGCACAGTAAGGCAGGCACAGCAAGTTATTGAATCTTTTTCTTTTTTACTTGAAAGAAATGATGAACCTTCTCCCTGTACTTGGAGTCAGTTTATACTTCAGGGTTGATTTCTTGTTTGCAATTAATTTGAGAGATGCAGTGGCTTCGTGGCTGGGCTAGCAAAAACTAATAGAAAGGAGGAAAGTCATTATTTCCTAATCAGTCTGAAGAGCCACTGTGGGGTAGGCTTTGTACATGAGAATGCTTTCTTCAGTATTTTCCCAGATTGTGTTTCTCCATCTATGCCTCGTAAAAGAGAAAATGGATATTCCTTGTGTTTAAGGATGGAGGGATGGGCGAGCTTGCCCATCACCAGGGCCAGAGGGGACAGGGTAGCCGTGGGAAGGCTCATACCCTCCCAACACCCGAACTTAGCCGGTTTTTAGAAAAAAAAAATAAATAAATTCAGCTTTCTTGCAGTTGGCCACACGGTGGAGATGTTTCATTCTGCTGAGAGAACACTAAGGGAGTCCATGGCTAAGAGAGCTCAACAACAGATCTGACTCACAGGTGAAGGGAAAAACAATTTAGGGTGTAATTGAAACACACTTCAGGTAAAGTGAATAACTCCTAAATAAAAAAAAAATGCTGATTTTTTTCTTGCACAATACTTCCTGCAGCTGCTGTCTATTCTGCTTTATTTTACAGTGAAATGTGAAATAAATGCATAGGTTCAATTCTGTATCTGTAACAAGAGCTATCTAGATACCATTTATCCTTTTTTTGCAGCCAATTTGGAAACTCCCAGAAACAGAGGCTGTGTCTTTTCCCCTTAATGTAATGCCAACAAGTGCAATTTGGGATAACTATATGAAAAGATCTATGTAACAATGTGTCAGAACAGTTCTACTGCACTTAATTGTTTTCAATCCATACCACCAAGATGCTGAAAGAAAATTAATTTAATTGTATGTTTGCACACACATCTACATACCTCCTCCACAGGGAATTACACATAACCTATCAAATTTATTATCACCAAATATTTCTCTATTTCTCATTTAAATGTTTAGGTTCCATCTCCAGTTCCCAATCATATTTTGCTTCCTTTTGAAAGTAGAATGAATCTTTGCCTAAACACATCTGAAAACCAGGCTATTCACTAGAAATAAAATGTCATTAACATTCGTATTTTCCTTATTTAGTTCTATATAGTCCTTATTTAGTTCTCAGCTGGCCTGCTTTTCTCTACTCAGTTATAGTCTAATTTATGATTCAAAATTTTTTTCAAGTAACCATTGTTCTCTGTGCATGAACAAGTTGAAAATTATGACTGGCAAAAGGATGAAAGTTTAATTTTACTAAAAATAGTAACAGGCTGGGAAACATGGTTATGCATGTTGAATACAATAATGACATTGAAGGGGATGCTGCTGTCACTTTCCAAAAGGGGGCACTAATATCCTTTAGGAAACTTTAATAGTAGCTCCACTAGTAGTGGTAATTATCTGATACTCCTGTTTATGCCATTGCTAGCAATTTACACTGTTTGGAAAAAAAAAATCTCTTTAGCAGTCAAAAAATTAATAAAATTGTATTACTTATTTTGATGTGTTTTATTAAAATTATATCTTTTATAATGGAGGAATAGAAATCCAATGCTTGCACTGGCCTTAAACTTCTTAGTGATAAAGAAAATGGAAATATTGTCTGAAGCTGTGGGATATATTCCTCATCTTGACTAGAAGCATCACCTTTAAAGGATTAGAACTTATCTGTGTTGACAGAGAAGATTCTCCATGAAATGATTCTTGGCTATACCAGGAACACTCCAGATTATTGATTTCCACACCAGATGGAAGGCATTATTTCTTTGCTCAACTTTCAATAACAGACATTACAGAGAAAATACAAAATGTTTACACTGACTTAGAAATTGCATCATTTTCCACCAGGTAAAAAAAGAATAGGAGAAGGGAAAAGGAGATTTTCTGTGACAAATGATAATAAAATCGTGTAGATTGCTCGGAAAATGGCATAAAATTCTGGATAGTTAGAAAAGAGGCAACTGTTTATCTAAACATCAGATGCAAAAAAAAAAAAATACTGAAGCTATCTCTGTCAATCCTTTCAATTTTCACTTCTGAAATACTTAAAATTATAGATGAAACACTTTTTGGTGACTGATCAGATGTAAAGTGGAACATAATTTGAGGAAAGCAGTACTGTTTTTTCTGGTGGTACTAGGATTTCTTTTCCCATATATCTTTTTTTTTTCTGAAATACAGATGGCCAACAGCATCAGCCATAAGCCATAAGCCTTGTGCAGTCAGGAAAACCTCAGCCTAATTAATAGAATTATATTACTAATCTGGCTTTTGCAAAGGTAAGCTAACAAAATTAATAGACCTGATACAGATATAGATATAGATGATATAGATATATGTGAAAAGCAGCACACAAGCATGCACTTCAGAATTTTAAGTGCAGGAGATAACTGATAATAGCTGAAGAAAATGCTGCATACCTGGGATATGTCAAAATGACAGAATAAAAAAATGTGCTGAACTCTGAGTGGTAGAGGAGCTCTGTCTGATTCATAGCAGAGCTGAAATATCAGTAAATCACATGTACCTTTCTGGCCTTCCTTCAGCTGAAGCTGTGGCTAGAGAAGCTGCCATCAGCATGGCTGGGCACCGTGTTGCTTTGGAGAAAAAGCCTCTCCCTTGAAAAACCTCCCCTTGACTTCACCACCCACTGCTTCAGCTGTCCCTCCACAACAAAGGACAGAAGAACCACAGAACTGACATCCAAGGAAAAGCAAATTAATTGCCTTTTTTTCAGAGGCACCTCACAATGCCACAGACCGTATTCTTGCCCAAGATAGGTATGTTATAAACAGCAGTGTAGATGATCCTCCCAAGCAACCATGTCCTACTTATTTTTAGTGGCATTTCTCTTCTTCCTATGGGTCAGATAAATCATTCCATTACAATGTGAGCTGTAAACTATCCTGACCCTCAACCCTTTCTTTACACATTCTGCCTGCATATACTGAACTCTCAACTGTAAACATATATTAATTTTGCAGTGGATTCTTGATACATTAATTTGATCCTTGACTCAGTCCTAGTTCATGATTCCTGGCTTTTTGTTATTGAGGACTTTTTGCAGAGATCATGCATAATCCTTGCCAGCTCCTTTCTGTCTATTATCTATTTGGTATCCTCTAGCACTGACTCACTCACTCTTTGGATGCACATTATTGCTTTTTCTACTGGAAAACACCATAGTACGTCACTGCTGATTAGTGCCTCTTAATAGGAAAGTTAACATTTAGAGATTTCAGAACAGAATGTTTTGAAATCTGAGCTCTGCCTTACAGACAATGTGGCATCCATCCATCCATCCAGCAAATATAAGAAAATCATATATATAGCATTTTTTTACTCTCCCAGACCCGGTTGTAGGGAAGGCGACAGAATTTATAATGCAGGACTCAGTGAAAAGGAGTAGATCTCAAAAAAGCTTATCTTGTAGCTCAGAAGCCAAAGTTATTACAGAGCAGATACAACTGAGCTGAAGTCCTCTGAGATCCTTGAACAAAAGGCAAAGAAAACTCTTCATTAACTTTTGGTTGAAAGGGCATAGAGGTCCTAAATTTAATTTGTGTTGTAGTTTGTGGGACAATTGAAAAAGTTCTAGGAAATCAAGGTTGAGCTGTGGGTATGGGAAGTTTGTCAGAACCAGAAAGAAGTGCTTTTCCTCAGGACAAACTATGAGATCACTGTGGTGTGCCCATTTGTTAACTGATGATTTTACCTCTTGGAGGATGTCCAGTTAACAGCACCTATCTGGTGGTTTGCATCTATCCAACGTGGAAATAAGAGCACAGAGTGCATATGCATATATCATACTCCATTTTGGAACTTGGGTGAATAACTGGGTCTGGAAATTGCAAAATGTTCCAAATTCACATAAACCTAATGGGGCTTGTGTTATGCTGAGGAGTTAGCTTGAAAACTTTGTAGTTTTATGAGATGCCCATATGGTGGACTGAATCTGCCCAGTCAGCCACAGCCACTCACTTTTTCAGGGAGCTGGAAGTGTGGTTGCCATGATGGCTCTGCTGGTAAGCTCTCTGCTTCAGAGGGGTTTCACTCTAATTCAACTAAGAATAGTTCAACTAAGAATCTAAGATTCAACTAAGAATATCTATTCTGCAGGGGAAACCAATGATATGTATATGGCCCTACTGTCCCACATACTTTAGGGATTCCACTTTCAAATAATTTAAAAAAAAAAAACAAACCAGGAATCAACTAAAAATGTCCCACATCTCTCCCTCACTGACATCCTCCATCCCAAACAGTTCAGTAATTAGTGGTTCACATTCAAATCATAAGGAAGCTTGGTTCAGTTCCTTCTCTTCTCCCAAGAGAGCATCTTAGCCCCTGCAGTATCTTAAAGATCTTGAGAAGGAAATTTCTGTTGTCATAGCTTTTATGCTTGGGGTAAATAATTAGATATCCACTGAAGAATAGAAGTAAATCTGGGTCTCCTCAGCCCTAGATATTTACTTTAAATGGCACCTGCTCCTTTCTTCAAAGAGAAATTTCATCCTGGAGCTGAAAAGTCTTTCCCAACAAAAGCTTATTTGAAACTGAAATATATTAATTAAAAGGTTTGATGTTTAGAGATTTTGGGGGATTTTAACTTAAAAACAAAAAGAAAATTATTTGGAAATATGTATTTTGGAAATATTTATTTTGGAAATATATTTTTCCAAATATTTGGAAAAATTCTCAAGTAGCTTGGTGTATAGACTCCCTACCCTTTGACCCTTTGCTGTAGCAGTTTTCCCAAATCTAAGATGTGGGTTTCTTGAAGGTGGCATTTATGTACCCTAGCAGGAGGTAGGTGCAGGAAGCAGACATGATCTTTCTGAATCCTCTTCCTCATCATGCCATTCAGCATAGGGCTGGGAGCACCCTGTATCTTTATTGCTCCCCTTGTCCAGGAATGAGTTTACTCCCAAATCTGCAGTTTGAGAGGGTAACAAAAAAAAAAAAAAATTCCTTATCCCAGATGGAAGGCCTGACAAGAAATATTGTCCTGAAAGTTTAGCTGGGCTGTATAAGGTTTTTCTGTCTCTGTCTCAGTCAAACAGAAATACTGTGTTAAGCAACCCTCTGCTATACACTGGCATCATACCATTAATTTTAATATCATTCTCTCAGTTTACACTAGCTAATCATCCCTACCAAATGTTTAACAAATGCCTAGAAGCATTGCCCACTCCCCCACACACATAAGTACATCACTCTCTCTCTTGACTTTTTCTTTCTAACAACATCTCATAGTTTCTCCTTCTGTTGGTCTCTGCATTTACTTTTTTCACTTCCTATATTACACAGAGATGTTTTACACTTAAGATTATTCACCATTCATGCTAGTTAATGTTCTCTTTAAAATTTCTATATGAATCATTGTTAGTCTTTCTTAATATTTTTTTCAGTGTGTTTCTTGTCATCCATTACTGGTTTGTTTCAATATCTCCCTCATGTTTATTAGATTTTTTTTCCTGGTTGTTTCTTTCCTATATGTAGAAGTATGACATCAAAATGAAACAGTTTTGCTTCCACAATTTAGATACTGGCCAACAATATCAGTATATTCCAATATGCCTGATTTGAAGCTTTCTACAAAGAGGACGAAATCAATTTATCAGCATAGTAATTGTGAATTAGTTTTATATGTTACTTTTCCTCTTTACCATATATCTGTACATGCATGTGAACTTGTTCCTCCAAGTACTTCTAGAGATTAAACTGCATTTCAGGATATGACAGAAGAATAGATAGGAAAAACTTATTATTCACTTATCAAGAAATAGGAAAGAAATACAAAGAAAAGATTGATATAGAAATGGTCCATCAAATAATTGTATCATACCCCCTGACTTCTTTGAAATGGATGGAATTTTTTTTTATAAGAATCAATAGCACAAGGACCATACCCCTTTCTTTTCCCCCTTACCCACATTTATCTCCCATACTCCCACTTAAATCTCGGCTATCTGAGTTCCTGACAGACTTGAAACATTTATATTCATCAAATCACTATGGTATAAAGAAAATGCCATTATCCACATCTTATCCCAAACAGTATTCTTCATGCTAGAGCTGGCTAAATTCAGTCTAGTTACTGAGGTACTGACTCGCTCATGGGAAATGAAGAAAACATAACTAGAGAGAATTAGCTGTTGGTGGGTTAGGATGTTGCCTGAATATTTGCACTGACATTATGGAAAAAGTGTGTCACTGACTGAGGTATCTCAAGTAGATGAAGTTAGGAGGGAAAAGTTCAAATCTGCTTTACCAGCTGCATCTACCAGAGAAAGTAAGTAGCTGAGATATTACACAGGCATCTGCTGAATCCAGGTGCAGAACTATTCTTGGTCGCCTTGTGTGTCTTTTCCCCTCTTTTTTTTTCCCCTAGAAATGTCACTGCTAATCAGCAGTATCAGAATATGGTATGATTTCAGAATGGGATTCTGAAATATCTCTACCTTTAAATTCAAGAAAACAAGTCCAAGTAAATGCTGTCACCTTTGAAAAATTTTTTAATGGGAACAGCTTTTGGTAAAAATGCTTTTATGGCAAACTCATTTCATTCCATGTAGAGAGACAGAGACACAGAGAATATCCCATGATGAATACTTCATACATGAGTCTCTGGCTCATGGTATTCAATTATCCCTGAGCTGTGAAACTTGAGCTAGGGATTAGCAACCAACAATTCTGACTGTGACAGACAAGTATACACATTTGATCTCTTGTATTTTTTATTGCTCTTAATCTTTCTTGAACTATCTGTAGATGAAGCACAGTCGTGGTTCATAATTTATTGTACAGGGATATGATGATGCTTTCTCTTCAAATACATTGACATGAATGTAAAAAGTAAACATTCTCTGCTAGAATAATTGTCTAACATTACTTGACAGGTCAGACACTCTATAAAGCTGAGAAAAAGTCATCTATATAGCAAAGAGGAGGACTACAGGCAGAGTAAACCACACAACTTACCCCTATTGTTCCAAAACTTTCAGGCTTTCTTCTAATTTTTTTCTTGCAAAGGTGTCTCCATAACCATTTGATCAGATACCACAAAGACTTTGGGCTTGGTATGACATTAAAAGGAGTGGGCAAAGTTCCTCCTTCTTCAAAGTAACTCATCCAGAGTTTTGTTCGAGCAAACTTCCACTCAATGTCTGCATGATCCTGCACACAAGAAACACATCATCGACATAGATATTGCTGTAATTAAGGAGGCGAAATAAACCCCTAAAAAATCTGAAAAAACTAAAGCTAGAACAACCTTGAAATCCTAATGAATTGTCTTTTTAAAATACTGCCATCTTTTGACAGTACATCTTTAACACAAAGCAAAGCTGAGCTGCTTTACCTCAGTAAGGAGATGTTCGATATGTAAAGTATGTATCTACTTATAAGCACTTCTTTCCCTGTTACAAGCTGTTAAATTATTGAAAGTCTCTCACAAAACAGAAAGGTAATTACAAGCAGAGAAATACTACATTTCTGGAAGAAGCAGTTTTTTGTAATAGCAGCTCACCATTATTCTGCATAGATCAGTCTAATTATGCTGCTCTGCAGCAGCTGCAGCAAGTCAGCAAGGCTCATGCATTTTCTTAGAAATTACCAGTCCCCAAAATTCACAAATAGGTTATCCAAGAAATCATGAGGATACTAAAACTATTGAGTGAAGTATCTTTTTTTTCCTACTACTTCAGAATTCAATGTTTGGAATAGGTTGGGGGGTGGGTTTTTAATTTTTATTTGAAATTTCATTTCTTTTGGAACCTATATAGCATTGTAAAATCCTGACATTTTTGGGAAAATGAAAGCTAAAGGCCATGGAAAGATGTCTAAATCCTTGCAGCTGAACAAGAAGTTTAGATCACTAATGTTAGATTTGTATAGCCAAGAACCTCAGCTACAGATCTAGTCCTGGCCATACAGTAACAAAAGCAACAATTTACAACTTGTAGCAAGAAAGGTAAGGACTAAGTTTTGGTGAGTGGTACTATGTAGTGATCTGGTTCACTAGACTCTGACAACTAGAATTATACAAACACAGGTGGTCAGTTTTTCTTTTGTAGAAACACTTGTAATTTCCAGATTGGAAAAAAGGCATATTTATAATCTTAAGACTGTGAAGCTTTCTTTTGTTTACTTTCTGCATTATCATATTTGAATTAAACACTGATATGATGAATCAGTGTTTTTTTCTCTTAGTCTCCTTAATAGACAGTTTAGAAATAAAACTATGCCAATCTCTCTGGTAATGACAAAGACAGTTTTCATTGAAGGAGGAAACAGGACACTTGAATGAGAAGACATGACCTTTAGTTTGAATAGCTAGTGTCCTTGGAACATCGGCACCCAATTTCTGTTAACTGTATATCCATGTCAGATAAAAAAATAAAACAGCAGCCTTTCAAATGATAATAAATATAATTTAGTAAAAATGAAGCAGTGACAGAACAATCTGGGCAGTTTTTTCTAAGAAGAAGTCCTGCACAGTGCAGCTTTGGCAAGGCTGTAGCCCACCTCACTTGCCAGAAGCATCAGGACACCCTCCTCAACTCATTAGCTGGCTTCTTCACCTCTTCCCCATCTGGTGTTGTGGGGAAATTTCACTCTACCCAGTCCAGATTAGGTCTGGTTTCTTTGTCCTTCCAGAGCAATGCAAAAGAATCAGAGTAAATTGCAATATTTGTCCCAATGTCCTGTCTGTGAAGTGTTTTACTGCCAGAAATATTGAATATAGGAACAGAGAGAGGGTATATATTATAAATTATCCAAAAGTAAGAAACAACTTACAGCAATGAGTTGGTAAGAGTTATTCATCATGGCTATTAGCATGTTGAGTAGAACAACAAGAGATATTACATTATAGGTACCAAACATGGTGGCCCCAACAAATTCAGTGAATTCATGCCTTGCTTTCACATTGGTCACATAGAGATTGATGAGTCCAAATATAGACCAGAATAATGACTGCAGCGTTTCAAATAACCTGAAAAACAAAACCCAGAAGGAATAGCTGTATAACAACTACACATTTAGTTTTCAGATTGTTCAGTTCCTCCCAAAACACACAAAAGTTCTTGACTTGACTGAGATGAATGACACTTATCACAATATAGCCAACATAGAGGGAATATCTTTCTAGTGAAACAATGGCCTAGTCTTTCAAATCTGGGCCTCTAGATATACAATACAGAATCTATAAATAAGCCTGCAAACAAAAGGCTGAATTTGTTCAAACTTCAGAGAGATAAATATAGTTTCAGAGATGTCATGTTGGACACCTTCTTTTGAAGTACTTTGACTCTTTGCTTTAACTACAAGGGGTAGAATAAGGATCCAAAATAATTCAAGTATGATTGTTGAAAGAAGTATGGTATCCTCCCATTGTGCAATTCTAGCTTGTTGAGAGCCACTGAGATAAAAGGAGTTGAATAATTAGAAAGGCTTTATAATCATTAGCATATGTTTTGTCTTATGAAGAAAGGAAACACAAAAAAGAAAAGCATGCTGCCTTCATAAAAAACTTGTGTTTTTACAGCTAAAACATATGATATTCCCTTAGAGAAGTTTGTACAACATCTAGGAATCTAGTCACAATAATGAACATTAAAAAATAATCCTCTGCAGCTAGATACATTGAAAAATTTACCTTTTTTTGTTCTGTGATCAGCTACACTATAGTGTCATAAGAATGGTCCTGGTTAGATTGCTCCTTGAAAGTATGGAGCACATAAAGCATCACATTTTGACGTGACATCACCTTCTGACACTAGTACCAGTACTCCTCACTATTTCCCAGATGAATATTGCTTCCCTCAGTGCTGAGCTCTGAAAAATTTCTGTGTGCTTTTCTGTTCAGATCACATAAAGTTTAGACCTGGATAAGTGTTATTAATATACAACATAAATAGGCTGTGCCTGAGGAAAGTTACTTGATTAAGATGATATAAAGGCTGCTATTTTTACAAAGTTATTTCCTCTAAGAAGGAAGCCATTGGCAATAAATATATATTTTTAAAAAGCCTAGATACACAGAAGTTAACAGGGAACAGACATTTATAGCAGTAGTTTGATGCAGGTTGAAAGGTGAAAGACAAGAGAATTAGTATTCATTTGGCAGTGTTTGGAACTATAGATGAACTAAAAACTATAATGAAGTAAAATTGATTTTGAAGTGAAAGAAAAAGAAACAGTTTATAATAGAAATTAGAAATTTGATTGTTTGGAGTAGAGTCAGTAGAATCTGGGACTGCGTGGTTTTTTTACAGCCTATCGTATTTTCAAGGAATCTTCATGTTTTAGAACACCAGACTTATTTAATGCCCACAGGTAGACATGGAAGAAATGCAGAGTGACAGCTGCCTGGATGGGCAAGGTCTGAACTGGTGACCTTATGCAACTTCTAATCTCATTTATCCTCCTATCTCTATTTGACCTTTTATCTTTTGAGATATCTTGAATTGTACAGACTTCACTGTGGTATGAGGTGAACATTATTAGAGTGATGAAATGTTGGGTTTTTTTGTTATTATTAGGGTAACATTAGATGTGTTTGTCAGAACACCACAATAATACCAAGAGAAAACAGAGGTTCTTTTCTGTAGACAGCTTTTAAGTCATTAAAATATTTGGGGAGAGGGGGAGGACAGAAATAAATAGCTACTTACGTTGAAAATGCATTATTCTGCTTTTCACATCGTATTCCTTTGCAGTTGCCAGGTTCATTTGTCTCATAGTAGAAGTACAGCTGGTTCAATCCATTTGCAAAAGCAAGCAGCACAAGGCAGTATATGAAGAGAAACTTCAAAATGTCCAGCAACATTCTTCCTAGAGATATCTGCAGAGGTCCCAGGTGAGAATTTGCAGTGAATAATGAGATCAAGCGCAGGGAGCTGAAGATGTTTGCGATTGCAAACAGGGCCTCAGCCACCAGGGTTGGATGCCACATGTCCCAGCTCTCCCGTGGAACTAACCCACTGTACTGAAAACAAGCAGGAGGGAAGAAATTACTCCTCTATTTTGATGCATAAACAACATGTCAGTTTCTTTATAAGCTGCTCAATTAATTTGCAGATTTCACAATAAATTTTCACAGTAGCAAAAATTTTCACAGTTTAAAAATTCTGACACTGCAAAAGGAACAGTTTTGAGCACCTTGCTTTTTAGAATTATAGAAATTTCCAGCTGTACAAGCAGGTAAATTATTTCTTTGAAGGAAAGTGCAGGGCTGACAGTGATGGATAGAAACACACAAAAGATCTGGCAAGTAGGAAGAAAACATTCAATCACCAAGTAAGTATATCAATTAATCACTAATACTGGACCAATGATGAAAAAGATGTTTATTAATGAACCATGGCAAACTGCTTATGTGTCTCATTATCAAAGAGTCTGACCCCTGAAACTGTGACTTCTGTTCATGCTCTACCAAAAAAAAAAAATTATTGAAGAGGAAAGATATTTGAACTGAGGATTAACTACTATAGCAGACTCATTATTATTTATTTGGACTCATTAGTCTGTTTTATAGAACATATCAGATGAGAGAATCTATGCTAGGAAGCCCTCTAAAAAGGGGATAATGTAATATAAAGCAGATTTCAAAGGGGGACTATGGTGTTATCTGTATTTACCTATTCTAGACCATGCACATGCACCTTCAGAGCTGCTGGGCATGCCCTGAGCAGTAAGGAAAGGGACTCCATGTGTCCATCTGGGGCCAGATGACACAACAAAAACAGGCATCACAGCATTTCACCACACTCACCCTACAAAGAAAGTGATCACTGTCAGAGGGGTTCAGAAACACCTGAGTAACAAATGTTAAGTCTGTAGGACCTGATCAGATGCATCCCAGAATCCTAAAGAAACTGGCTGACGTTGTTTCCAAGTCACTCTCCATCATATTTGAAAAGTTTTGTCAGTCAGGTGAAGTTCCCAGACTGCAAAGAGGAAAACATTGCACCCATTTTTAAAAAGGGGAGAAATTAAAACTTTGGGAACAGCCAACCTTTCAGCCTCCCCTCTGTGCCTGGGAAGGGAATGGAGCAGATCCTCCTAGAAGCTGTGCTAAGGCACATGGAGGGCAGGGACACAATTTAAAGCACCAGCAGAATTTCACCAAGGGGAAGTCCTTCCTGACCAACCAAGTGGTGCTCTAGGATGGAGTGACTACATCAGTGGACAAGGGAAGGGTTGCAGATGTCATCTGTCTGGACTTATGTAAGGCTTTTGACATGGTCCCTTGTGACAACCTTCTCTCTAAGTTGGTGAGAGATGGATTTGATAGGTGGGCTGTTCAGTGGATAAAGAACTGGCTGGATGAGTGCATCCATAGAGAGATGATCAACATCCTGATGTCCAAATGGATGTCAGTGACAAGTAGCATCCCTCAGGGAACTGTACCGAGACTGGGACTGTTTAGCATCTTCATTAATGACATAGACCAAGAGATTGAGTGCACACTCAGCGTGTCTGCAGATGAGACCAAGCTGAGTGGTGTGGTTGACATGCCTGGAGGACAGGATGTCATCCAGAGGGACCAGGACCAGCTCAAGAAATGGCCCCATGGGAACACCATGGAGTTTAACAAGACCAAGTGCAAGGCACTGCAACTTGGTCAGGGCAGCTCCCAGTATCAAGACAGTCTGGGGAGTGAAAGGATTTGGAGGAGATGGAGTTGAGGTGCTGGTAGATGAGTGCTGACAGTCCAGAAATCCAACCATACCCTGGGCTATACAAGAAGTGGGGCCAGAAGGCCAAGGGAGGGTTTCTATCCCTCTACTCCACTCTGGTGAGACTGCACTTGGAGTGCTGTATCCAGCTCCAGCATCCCCGTACAGGAAAGACATGGACTGTTGGAGCTGGTCCAGAGGCATACAGTGAAAATGGTCATAAAGCTGGAGCACCTCTCTTCTGAGGAAAGGCTGAGAGAGTTGTGGCTGTTCAGTATGGAGAAAAGGTGACTTTGGGGAGACCTTGTGACCTTCCAGTACCTAAAAGGGTAGAGATAGACTAAAAGGGTAGAGATAGTACCTAAAAGATAGAGATAGACTTTTTAATAGGGCCTGTAGCAATAGCAATGAGCTAATGGTTTTAAACTGAAAAAGGGTAGATTTGGATTAGATGTAAGAAAGAAATTTTTTATGGTGAGGGTGGTGAAACACTGGAACAGGTTGCCCAGAGAAGTGGTAGATAACCCATTCCTGGAAACATTTAAGGTCAGGCTGGATGAAGCTCTGAGCAGCCTGACCTAGTTGAAGATGCCTGTGCTCATTGCAGAGGCACAGGACTACATGACCTTTAAAGGTCCTTTCCAACCCATTCCATCCTATGATTCTGTGATTCTACAATCCAAACTGTGAAAGGGAACTGGGCATTGTTTTGGACACTAACAGTTGGCACAGGCCACACCAGGGTTTCTCTAACCAACTGGTATTGCATGTGAAACTGTCCCAGTGCCTGACAGCAATCCCTGGCACAATGCCATTTACTCATATACAAGCAGCCATAGCAGCTTTGTTTTTGGATTTGGGGATGAGAACTAAAAAACTGAAAAATAGCCCATTAAAGAATTAAGAATTACTCAGCCTTATATTTTGTTCACCTGTGATATTTTTTCTCTACAGTGCAATGAATTAAATCTAGACCTAAATTTCTATGCTGGAATCATAGATCAGTACTCTCTTCATTGGACTATCCTCTCCCTAATGATTATGCTCATTTACCCCATCCACTATGGCTCTTTAATCCAGTTCTGATTGATTCAAGTTCAGTGATAAAAAACAGGCAGTAGAAAATAGAATTTAGTTACTGGGGACAACACCTAAGAGATAAAACAAGAATAAAAAGCAGAATAAATTATTTTCAGTGTTTTTGAGAAGAGAGAGATGAAAACTCCTCAGCATGATTCCTATAATGGCTTTCTTTGAATAATATTTTACTGCACATTACTGCAAATTCTCATGGCACGTTAAAGCTCTCACAGCTGAAAACTGCCACCTTTTAAATAACTAGGAATAATTGTCTGTACAAGCAAAGGTTGGTACTGGACAGTGCAGTAGATACTCAGATTAGGGAAAAGTACACAAGCTGTCTTGGGGCAATAAAGTAAAATACAGTCATGGAGAAATATGAAGAACATTCAGGAAACTGGGAAGAGATGGAGTTTTTGACAGAGAATCAAAAGCATCAAACTGCAGACATATTTTAGGTGAGGGCAAATAGTGGCAGATTCCAGGGAAATTACAGATGTGGGGGAGTTGGGAGAAATTGAAGAAAATACCCTTCAGAGAAACACATGGGACTACAGGACACTGAACAAGTATAGCACATGATATACCAAGACAAGAAGAATCAAGTTTAACAAGTCATGTGTGGAGAGCCTTATCTGCACTCTGCCACCTACTCTTACAGTCAGCAAAGTGAAATGAGAATTTCTAGAGTGGTGGGACAGCAAATATCCCACATAGGTGAGTTGCTCTTGAAGTTTCTCATTTTCTCCTCATTGATTGTAGGGGAAGGGGATAGACTGTCTTACAGCTGCAGTCTGGCAAGATGTGTCCAATGCCAGATTTTCTAGATGAAATGATGTTAAGCAGAAAGGTGAGGAAAAAGGGACCTTGTCTATGATGTCCTGGATAAAGACACAAAACTGATTTGTTTGAACATTCAGAAAAGATAAAATGACCTTTAATTTGTAAAATGGAAATCAAAGGCACAACTGTGACATTTCAGCATAACTGACTTCTTTTTTTTGGGCTCAAGTGCTTCCTGCATGTTTGGATAGAATTCAAGAGGTGTCACTGTCGTAAGCAGAGAGTCATGGCTTTTATTTCAGTGTTGAAGAAACATAACTTAAAAGACTGTAAATACTTGGTGGAAAAAAAAGTGAGAAAGGTGAAGGCCTGAGAGATAGGTTTGGAAATTGTCTGGAAATACTAACTGCAAGAAGACAGCAAACAATATAAAGACAATAATGAGTATAAGAGGTCTCTAACAACAAACCCCTATTGAATACACTAACCAGAGCAGAGGATGCTGAAAAGGAATCTAGAAATTATAATCAAACCCCTACAGAACAAAGCAGCTTTCATGTGAAAAGGAAAATACAGAAGAGTAGCAAAAAGACTAGGTATACTAAATCCAGGAACAGTGAAAAAGAAAAAAAATGTATCTTAGAGTCAAACCATGTAGAATTGAAGCATTTTTTCTCTCACTCATGTTTGTTGAAGTTCTTCTGTTCTACACAGGATAAATAAATTAATATTGTTCTAAGGAGTGGAAAATGGTAAAAGAAAACATTGCAACACTGAGTTTGCTGTAAATCATGATGTTGATACTCTGCAGTCCTCTATTTGGTGACCCTGATGAATTTCTGTCCCCCCTGGAAATGCAAACACAACCTTTTGACATACAACAAAGCCAACCATCACTTAATTTGATTAAATAACACCCATTATTGGCTCTGTGGTTGAAGCAAATTTACATGGCACATCAATGGAAAATTAAGAAGAGCAGAAAACAAATTGAGCAGCATATAAACAGTAGAGTTTCAAGGTAAATATATCATGCTTTTGCAGTGTCAGCCAGGGAATACAAGGTAATAATCCCTGATCCTTAGTCAAAGGAACTAAAATGCAAATTCAATATCTGAACCATTTGTGAGAAAAAAAAGCTGAATGATCACTGTTTTGCCATTAAAACAAAAGACATGAACTTTTGATCTCTTGGAAGCACCACAGCAGATTAAACAGACATGTAGATCAGACTACTTGAATGTTTAATGGGCTGTTGGACCTCAGTCTAAGATGACCCTCTTGTTTCTGGTTACAAAGAGACAAGTTAAATAATATCCATTTCAGGAAAAGTACTTTAAATAATTTCCTGAAAAGTCATATGTAAATGTGAACTCTTCCTATTTTAAAATGTATGTGGCAATCTTTGCATTCATTATGTGAAATTTCAAAGCATCAGTAGGAAGGGGGCCTAGCAGAGAGCTTTAGAATGGTAATTACACCAAGGAATAAGGTCCATAATTTCTCAGCGGTGGAGAGGTGTTTATCTGCCTGTGTAAATGGACATTTAGTCTGTGAATCTGATAAAATACCAATCAAAACAATTTTACAATGCAAAAATGTAAGAATATATTAGCTTCTGCAGAACTGGTGGTAGGAGAGAGATATAATCTTATTTACTCCTGAAAAAAGTAGACCCAACACAGTGATCATTAAGCCAGCAAATGTTGAGACAAATAATGTACTTAAGCTACTTTTCAGAGTTCTTGCCCTGAATAGGAATTTCTTTCCCTACAAGATCTTCACATCAGTGGCTTCTCATCAGCAATATGAGATTGTATGTGATTTTTAGCAGAATTGGAAACAAGCACCACTAGGTCCAATGCTCACGTTTAACAAGTATTTAAGAGAAAGCAAGCAGATTCTGCACTCATGTTGGCACTGCACTTAATTTTACATATCAAAACAAAATACATTATATTCAAAAAACGTAAAAGGAACCATTTTTTCTTAGCGCACCTAAAAACCCTCCATAAAAACAAATGTGTTGCTTAAAATCTGTCATCTTGTACTTAAAAAAAAAAAAAACAATGTACTATAGATTATGATATTTTTATGGAGGAGAGAGCATTTTCAATGGATACACTGGATAATTTAGGAAGACCTAACATATGGATACAGAGACAATAAACCATAGGCCATTGAAAATTATAAGATGTCCTTATTTTATTTGAAAACTGGCAATGAAACCAGTTACTTTGAGTTATCTTAGCAGTTCTCTCATCCTGAAATTATATGCTTTGGTGAATTTTACATTGCCCCATCAGCTACTCTAGATAATATCCATCTACTTAACTACTGCATCAGTAAGAGCCTTAAATGGGCAATAAACACTATATTTTACTCTAGGAATATTTATCACACAGGAGAGTAGCATGGAGACACTCATAATTTTATTCAAGATAGTCAGTTAAAATGTTTTCTTGGGTGGCTGGAACTGATCCATAGAAGATAGAATAAATCTAAGAACTGACCTTACATATTTGGTTCAATAAAGACAGAAGAGTTGTAACTTAGAAAAACCTGACTCACAATGCTTAGGAAAAGAAAATTAAAGCTTCACATTAAAATATACTGGTTACATTTGGCATCCTCTCAATCTCATCTGGCATAGTGGCAAGGAACTCTGTTGTAAGCATTTGAAGGAATGTGGCAGGGTATTAAATCACACTTACATTCCTCTGTTCATTACTTCATCATGTGTTTCAGTTGACTAGCACAGCTTTTGTAAGCACTGTATTCACTATGATTAAATTGTACACACTAATTTGGAGAGTAATGGATGCACATTATCCCAGATACTGTCACCTTGGAATCTGATTACTAATTACTGATAAGCAGAAGCCATTTTGGAGATGAAAGGACTATAATGTCTTCTAATCAATATTATTCTGAAGTGAATAATTAGCCATCTCCAATGCTTTGGAAACATTTATTTTAAATGAACTGTGTGCTTTGTTTCAAGGGACAGTGAAATGACTATTTATTTTCTAGTCATTTTATTATAAAGCATCTTTGTGTGTAAAAAGATATTTCATTAGCTTTTAAATGACAGTTCACCACTCTTTGGAGCACCTTCCTCTTTCAGGCTCCAAATTTCTTCGAGTGAGAAGACTTCCAAAGGTTTGCAGCCAGAGATCCAGCATGTCAGAAACCTTTTGTCAAAGAAGGCTGATGTGTCAACACATGACCCGGGGTGGGGTCTTTGTTCCTCACTGCTCCTGACTGGCTGGCACACGGACCTTTGTGACCAGACACAAGATGATAAAAATTAGAGTTCCTAAGCTCCTCTATGCCTGTGGCAGGGCTGCAGCAAGAACAGCTGCTGTTTGAGGAGAGGAAGTCATCACTGGCTACTTGATGGCTCTCCCCTTGTCCCAGTCAAAAGCATCTTGGCTGAGGAGGGACTCTCCTTCCATGCACACAGAGTAGTACTATTGCAGCTATAAATTATTGCTGGCGGCAGGGAACTTGAAAAAGCTGAAGTACAATGCTGATCCCAGTGGCCAGTAAAAATGGGCTTATCTCTACTTGGATGTGGTAAGAACTCTATGACTATTGCTAAAAAATCCTTATATTTCCTTTCATATGTGGTTTACTTGCACTATAGATCATTTTTAGCTCAAAATATCTCATTTTATGAGGAATTTCTGTCATATTATTTATTCATGTGGAATACATACAAAATGTTCACAATAACATGTTCTATGCCTTTGGAAAGAAGGGCTGTTCTGCTGAAAGATACTTAAAACAGTGGAAATATAAGACTTTTCAAAACAAGTCCATGAAAAGAACATAAAAATGAACACACCCAGCCTCAAATGACCATTTTATCCCTTTCAGTTTTACTTTTTCATGTTGCACTTATAATAAATTTTCAAAAGAAATTAAAATCTTGCTCTTTAGTTCTCCCCACCAATTTTGACTACATATTTTGGCAGTAGACCTGTCTGAAAGTTGTGTAAAATTGTCTTAGGGGCAATAATTTCTCACTTAAAAAGTCAAAGATTAACATAAAATGCAAGCATTATAAAATATTACAGGTAATTTTCATTTCTCAAGAATTTAACAGTATGACAGTTCAGGACAAAATAAGAAAACATTGCACAGGCCAAGGAGAAAGAAGCATAAAACCCAATATTTTGTTTGCTCTTATACTTGTCTAGTTTCCTGTCAGTGCTGCAGAAGATTCACAGAGCACATCATACATCTCTTGAATTGCTAAGCCTCAGGACCTCCAAACACAGATGAAAGATTGAAGAAGCCTGATTTAATTTATCTTTAAAATGTTGCTGATTTTTATTTACAGTTTACCTTTGAAAATGCAACGATTTTCAAGGAGATTGTTGCCAAGTACAAGGAGTTCATTACAAAATCCATGAGGTTCCACCAATCATGAATGTAGTCCTGTAGTCCACCATCCCACATCTGTTTAATTTCACCCCAGATAAAACCTGCAAATAAAACATTATTCATTAGGCATGAATATTAAGTTTAAAAAGGCTGTGACTATTCTAGACACTTAACTCATGATAGATTGATTTTCCTTACATCTAGTGTAAAGGGAAGGTGGAGAAATGCTCTAATTTACACATCCAGATAGGTAAAATTTCATCTTTTTGCTATTTCCAGAATCAATTTGTCACACAAAACCCCCACAAAAAAAAAAAAAAATCTGCTTCTACAAGGACAATTTCTTTGGTTTTCTTCAATCTCTTTCTCATTGTATCCTAAAAAGTATAAAAAGGGTCTTAAAATAAGTTACCAGTGTCAACTCAGTCCTTGGCAACTGATGCAATGTATTTCAGACTGGAAAATTTATGACTGCAGGTCAATCCAACAGAATTTATTTTATTTGGAACCCACATAATAAGGAAGAGAATTTCTATTGTTATTCTCAATGCTGAGCTAAAGTCTCCCTTTTCCATATGAAAGAGCAGTGTCTCCAGAAGAAAGTCTTTTGTTGACACCTTCCTTTGGGACATGAAGCAATTGAAACTGTTGTCAGGTGTGCAGAGCACACGTTGTGCTAGGCACAGTGAAACAGAAATATTCAATCGAAGTGGAAAATCTTGCAAGTTGTCTAACATGAACTTGGTTTAACAGCTTCAGAGACAACTGTGTGGAGACTCTTTTTAATGCTATAAATATTAAAACCACTCTGAAGAAGATATTCCACATTTCTGTATAATATGTTAGTAAGACAATACAGTACATTTAGATGCACATTTCATGTTATTATCTAAAGAGATTTTTGATAACAATAACATTGCAACTTTTAATTTTTCACAGTAATTATTTTCTTGCACGAATTTCTTACTTTGTCCTCATTAGAGGGGCAGAAATAATGCCAATCTCTCACATATTGGTGTTGAGATACAGTAAATTCAACATGTCTTTTTTTACCTGCTCTTTTAGAAAATGATAAATAGATTTTGAGCAGGGGCCTATAGAGTTCTGCATTTCCTTACTATAAGCTTAATTCTCCTTAAACCTGAACATTTTGTTGCAGTCAGTCTTCTGGCTGACTGGATAGAAAACTTGTGATTTTTCTCAAGCATGATCTGTATGAAGTAACCTCTGGCCTACTCTTGTATGTGCCAGGTAAGTTTTTGAATTATTAAAAATTAATTTTCCAGTGTATTGGCTTAGTTTCCCTGTCTCCTGATAGCTTTCAAAAGGAAAAGTCTCCTTCCTCACTAACTTCACCTCAAACCTCAGACACATGGTCCCATCTGGTTTATGTGTGTCATCACCAATAATCACAAGCCTCAGGAGTATCTGAATCACCTGATTGATCCAGCAATTTTTATTTTCACAGGATTAATTTTCAGCCATGCCACCACCACCATTTCAGCATTCTGCAGACCTGGGGTAACACACTCTGAGGAAGGACCTCGCTGGGAACATGTAGATAGGAAAGGGGAATAGGCCCATTTTATTGCCTTCAACAGTCTAGACAGGCTGACTGCAACTCTATCTGTAGTGTATCAGATAAAACTAACCCAGAAAGTACAGCACTGTTCCAAAGTGAACACTTATTTTAAAGATGCAATCAATTGTGCTGTGCAACAGTGAGAGAGCAGCTGAAGATGATTGCACGGCAAGGGTCAATATCCTCTAAGAGCACACCCTGCTGCACTGCTGTCAGCTGCCCAAGTGCCATCACAAAGGCAACACACTTGCACAAGGCTACCAGGGCAGGCTCCTACATGCCTGCCCATTTCAGCCAGTGAAATGACTTAATCACTTACTTTTCAAGACCTGGTCACTCATGACATGCAGTATGGACATGGTGACAGCAGATCTGCCTCCCCCTTCCCTCCACAGTCCTCTCCAACCTTCATCACACAGTCCATGAACTTGAAAATGTCCCTGCTTGCTCTTTCACTGCCTTTTGGGCATAACTTTTTAAGACCTAACCATCAGGTCATAAAAGCAGCTGCTTTGTGTGCTGCTATATCCCCTCAAAATTACAGACACTGCTCTGAATCACTGCTGCTCCATGTGCATTATAGCACATAAAAATCACCACTTCAGGAGAAGACCTGACTCCAGGCTCCAAGCCAAAGTCTGTGTAACACAGATATGGCCCCTAAGTCTCAGTGTCACAGAACAGTGCCTTGCTCTTTTTCATTTAAGGAATTTTTACTTAAAAATTTCAGGATCTTGACATTGGCAAGACTGCCATGGCTCATTAAGCAATTAACATTCTGCATTGACAGAAGATCCCCAAATAAAAAGGCTTTGCAGAAATCAATACACACATTCATAGAATGAAATAAACTTTTTTATGACTTATCAGAGTTAAGGATTGGCTTTAAAATACACTTTGAAAAGACAGCAGTAATAGGTCGGGATGCAAAATAAGATGAATGCTTTAACAAGAGGCTTTAGGTTAATTGAAGTCTTCTGCCAAGATATTCTGTGGTTCACAAGCAGCCAAGATGTGAACTGACACAGACTGCAGCAGGGCTGTTCTCTGTAAGCCTGTTGCTCAGTATTGTATGCTTTGATGGCACTGCCTAAAATATCATGGGATTGTGTACAGATTGGAAAAGAAATGCTGAATAATGCTGCTGCACTTGATCTGTTTTGTGAGTGAAAAGCCAGACTGTTTTTCCAAGCACTTCCTGGGCTTTAGAAAATGAAATGTAATTTTAAAGTTGACATTAACAGAGAAATACTGACCATTATAAAATAGTGAAGAGAGTATATGGCTGTTGTAAATTTGATCATTTTGAATTAGAAACATAATTAATCCAAGCTCCCAGCAATTTGGAAGTCATTTGGCAGCTGAAAGTTCTGAGTATACTTTGACATTGTAAAGGTGGTGGTTCTAATTATTTTTTTGGTTCAAGACAACTTTTATGTTCATTTTGATGCATGTTCTTTTTAAAAAAATAGTAATGGAAAACTGTAAATCTCATATTTTTTCTGGCTGTAAGAGAGACGTGATAGCTTGCTTTTCTTACCAGCCAAAGCATCTAAGTACAAACTCAATATATAAATACAGTTACTGAGATCCTATGTGACTCCAGAGAACTTGAAGCTATGCTGATGGACAATATATAAATACAGGTACTGAGATCCTATGTGACTCCAGAGAACTTGAAGCTATGCTGATGGACAGATGGATTTTACATTTGTGAAAGACACACAGCCCACATATGCACAGGAGAGCTGCCCACACATGTATTTTTGAAAGCAAATCTTGGTACCAAGTCCTAAGGTTGATTGCTCAAATTCACAATTGCAGGGCAACCTCACCATGACAGCTATGATCAGAGTCTTTGCAGCTACCAGGTCTCCATGGCTAAGGATTCTTAGCAGGGCTCATCTGCAGCAATGAATGCTGGAAGAACTGGACTCTCTAGAGTTCTGTAAATCCTCCCAAGTGTGCATCAAGGGCTATCCTAGAAAAGTGTTCTCTGAAATCCCAGAGCCTTTACACAAGGCTGAAGATATCTCTAAGGCCTGGTGAGCTTACATGATGAAAGTGTTCTGAACAACAAACCTCAGGGATTCCCAGCTGTGCTGTTTAGGTTTCATTTACCACATCCAGAGGCCTTAAAATATCTTGTAGATCAGAACTGTATCTTTTAACAAGAAGGAGGTGTCTGGGGGGAAGAATTCAGACTACTCTTACCTCCACAGGCTCTGACACAACATGCCAATTTTCTTCTGTTACATTCATTGGGAGAATCAGGAAGATACTTGGAAAATTTATAGGGATTTTTTGTTTGGTGTATGTTTTTTTAGAAAAATACATCCAGAGATCAGAGCAGAATTATTTCTGTGACCTTGTACACTTTTCTACTTGGAAGATTAATGGATAGCTGGATAGTACCTGATTTTATTATGGAAGGAGGCTTTAGGGCATTTCCAAACATGACCTGACATGACAGAGGAGAAGATATGCAGTGACAAGACTGGCTAGTAGAGGCACTGCTACAGGTAAGAAACAGATAGAGAGTCCAGGCACTGTCTGATTATTAATGTTCCAAAGCAGCAACATTACTGCAAACTGGCAGAACTCATGTCAGAGCTACACTTTCAGCAGCAAGGAAGCTGACATCTCGACAAAGCAAAGGGGACACTGCCAGCCTGCACACAGGTATTGGGGAAAAACTGCTAAGAGAAACCAGCCAAAGACAGGGAGCAGATCTAATAGCAAGAGCCTTTTAGGCAGTCAGGTTGGGGACAAGTTCCTTGCCCAAAGCCCTCTTTTAGATCCCTGGGAGGAAACAAGAATCTCCAAGGCAATAATCCTGTCATCTGCAGGTGGGTCAGTCTTCCCACTGGCTGAAAAGGAAGCCATGGAGGATCAGGCTTAATTAAAACAGATGTCTAACTTCCAGATGACTGCATTTAGCTGAAATAATTCCACTCAGAGCAGATTTCACTATTTTAGCTGGATATTCTTTGCTGTAGTGTGTCTCTTTGCTCCAACCGTGTCTTTCTCATCTCTTCACATCAGCCAGATTTAACACCTGCCTCTTAGATCCTCACCTATCCATACCATGCTGTTATCATTTATTGCCACTTGCAAGGAAATTATAAACATTATGCATCTCTTCCACCTCATTAATCAAGGATTTTAATTAAAAAGTTGAGGGTAAGACTTTCAAATACTTGCTGCATTGTTTATACCCACATATTGGAGCAGCAAAAGAGAAATAACAGCATGGGTATTTTGAAACTGCCTGAGATTACAAGGAAAAATTTTATAAATGCTTACGGTTTTAATGGGATGAAATAGATTAAGTTCAGGGCAGGAATCCTGCAGACCACAAAGGGCCCTGGGAATGACAGACACCATGGAGAGGTTTTGTAAACCATTGTGAATTGTTATACATGCAAACTGATCAATTGCAACCATTTGAATGAAGTCCAGTTTGCCTGAAGCAAGAAAGGAACTAAAATTGATCGGATAAAATGAATTTGGAGAAATGAAATTAATTTGTGAGTTAAACATTTTTTTGCAGCAAAATTTTCTGAACATTAATGAGAAAAGTTGTTTCTTCTGAAATAAACCCCACATATCATGTTCTATTCAAAGCAGCAAAATGAAAATACATCTTAGAAAAACAAAAAGCACTGAAATAAAAATGTTCTTAGAAAAATAACATCTCTCATTAAAGTTCTTCTAGAACTTTTAAAAAATCTTTAAGAATTTAGTAATAGATATCACATACTGCATATGATAAATGTGCAGATACATCAATAAACATACACTGATAAGATTTGCTTTTATTTTTGACTTTTATCTGTAGATTTTGATTTTGAAGCTGTATTTCCAGTCTTGAAATCTTTGCATATTAGATTCTGAAATGTCTTTTCAAAAGAGTGGACTTGCTTTTCTTTTCATAAATTAAGACTTGCAACTTTGAGCAGGGCAGCAGCTCAAAGCTGTTACAAAAATTCTTTTCCTTTGGACAAAGCCTTGGGTTAAACAAAGTATGTTTTAGTGCTGGCAGACAACTTCTGCTTAGAAAACACTTTGCTTCTATCCTGTTTGATCCTTTATAGCTACCTAGAGCTGTAATTTTACTCTTAAGGAACACATCTCAGTCTCATGCAGAAGAAACAAACAACAAAGAAATAACTTCCCTCTGAAATCCATTCAGAGGTGTTTTGGGTTCTAAGGAAAAAGCTTAGACACAGCCTGTCTAAATTCCTATGTTGTACTGAAACTTGAGCAACTGCAAGAAAATTTTCCAGCAACTGTGGAAATTCACAAAGATTTATGCCATCTCTAAAACACTGCCTTTTGTGGTTTATAATTATAATTGTGGTTAAACTCTCACTGTGAACAATAACATCAAAATTTTTCAGAGAGGTATAAAAAGCAGTATTCTGAACTATGTTTGGGCTCAAAAAGTTTTGTGTATCCCTTACTAACTTTGGCCTTACCTTTCCCCCAAAAGGTTGGTTGCTCTGTGCTATTTCTGTTCCTTACCATTAAGTGATGGGAAGCAAGAGGTTCCTCAGGGTCAATCTTTGCATGCCAAGATCAACAACTGCCTTTTACCATGTTTCTTGGAGAACATATTTTTGCTGGGCTGTGAAACCATTTAACTGACAAAATCAACTTTGCTCTATGTGATGTAGAGTTTTTCACAGATACAAGAAGTGAGACAATCTGCTAATGATCTAAAGCTCAGTGAAGCAAAGGAAAGTCCTTCCAGGGAATTCAGTGAGCATTGATGAGGATTGATATAGCTCTTCTGTTTACACCTGGGCTGATGAACTAATCTCTGCTGAAGGTATATGAAGGTAACAAGAGGCACTCTGGCATAATTCCACTCTCTGGGGCATATTTAATTAACAGAGCACAACTATTTCAAGAGAACATGGGCAAAATCAAACACACACCTCTGGCTTTCCCATGGGTAAATACCTGTTTGTGAGGGGAACAACTGTGCAGTGGGTCCTGTGTCAGATCAGATAAAAAAGTGGGAATGACATGGCCAGAGGCACCATTAAAAGTACTTCCCAAGGAAAAAGTTAGAGCATGGTACTAATACTGCCAAGGTTGTAAGCTTGATCATTGTATGGGCCATTCACTTAGGAGATGGTCCTTGTGGGTCCCTTCCAACTCAGAATGTTCTGTGATTCTGTAATGCTGTTGTAATCCGCTATTGAATTTGCTGGTTCCACAGAGCTGGAGCCAGACTGTTCTAGAGGTGCACATTAGGAGGACGAGTGATGGCTGCATGTTGGGGCATGGGATATTGCTGATAGGATCAGGAAAAAAGTCTACCAGTAGTTAGACACAGGCACTGTGAGAGAGAGACTGTGAAATATTCATCCTTGGGGAAATTAAAGATCTGACTGTACAGGAACCTGAACAATGTGACCTGTCTTTGCAGTTAGCCTGTGTTTAGCAGTAGTTTGGATTTAATGGCCTTTGGTGGTCATTATGTGCATTATCCTTCCTTAAAAAGAAGTTGTGTTCCTGCTTTGTCTGGGGTTGTTTTTCTCCTCTGTGCTATATATGTCACTACTGGTTATGTACTGTTACATCTTGCCAGCCATATTACTCTCTATATCTGCTCCCTGAAACATGTCAGTTCCTACCAAATGTTTAATTTTTTACACAACACTTTCTTGACCTAATTTAGAAGATGATGCACAGTGTACTTGCCCCCTCTATGATCAGTTATTGTGAAGTGTCTTGCTGTGCCATCAGTTTGGATGTACATTGTGCCAAGGACTGACAAGACTGTACATTCCCATACATCCCACCAGCAGTTTGCTAACCACAAATGTTTGCAATTTTGCACAGTTCCCAAACATCCACATTCTCTATAGATTCATGTACTCCAATAGTATAAACCATTCTGACAAAAAGGATAGGGAACATGTTGTTCAAGAGATACAGTAAGGCTGTATTCCTGCTCCAGGCAGGCTTTTGAACAATGCAATTAAAATGAGCATTTAAATATGACCATAAAAGAGCAAAAAACTCATCCAAAGAAATTGCCTAAAAAATTTCCTTTGCTACAGTCACGCTGAAAAACTGGAAGGGAGCCTTTTAACCACAACTACTGAACACTAAATTTTTCTATTTGATGCCTTTCTCCTCTGAATTTTGTAGCATTTGCTGGTGAAGCAAATGCCCACTGTGAGGACACTTAGTACAGTTCCTTCTAGGTTTGAGGCCATGGTTTAGGGCAGAAGAACACCTCTGACAAACACACAGGGGTCAACATCATCCTTGCATGAGCCGCGGTCAAGGCACACTGAGGGTGAGGTAGGGTCTTGTTGGATTTCCCCTCTGAATCACTGCTATAATGATCAGAGGACACAGAAACTGGATGGGGGATATGATGATAGAAAAAGCTGTTCTTCCTCGTTTTTTTCCCAAGATGATACTCTTGATTTTCCTGCTTATTTTTCCAATGGTGATGGATTCTCAAGTATATTAAATAGGCCTATGTTTCTGTAGTTCGAACCAACAGCCAGTAATAAGATGACAATTAATTTTCTTTATGAGCCAAAGCCTGTTTCTTATTTGTTTAAATGCAAGGACAGGAGATTCCGACTCTTCTTACTGAGAATTTTTTCCACAACTACTTCTTAAGGTTATGACAGCCTTGTAACACTGACTTACTGTTCCACAGATAATTACCACATACTGGAGCACCACTTGCATAATCATCTAATCATGTAAAAGACAAAATTAATGCAGAAGTTTCCTCAAGAGACTTTTAAAATGTAAAGTCAATAGTCTCCATGGAAATGTAGCCCAACACAAGTTTTCCCTCTGAGCTTCCTACTCTAGTGACACTTTTAATTATGTGCTAATTATGCACATTTAGCCTTCTATTACATAGTAGTTGGCAAATGCTAATTACTATTTGCTCACTAGAGAGCTCAGGTTACTATGGACAGTCTTGAAACTTCTTAAGTTGCATGAAATATTTGTGTCCTGGATTTCATGTTGACGACAAACCTGCAACAGTGAGCTCTTCTTCCTCTCTGAATATTAAGAGAGATTGAATTAAAATGCAAACTACAACCAGAGCTATCTGAATTAAGAAAAACCAAAACAGGTCTATTGTTTAAAATATTGATAGTTTTGACATATAGTTGCTGCTGCAGGTTCCAGAGAAGAGCTATAACCCTAGAGCCACACTAGTTTTTACTTAAATAATTAATTTTTTTTGTTTACATCCAGAAAATGCTAAAGTATCTGTATGTACCTCAGCTATAGTCTCCCCTGAAGAGTGCTTCATTTACTCTTTTTAAGGTTACTGCATAATTTTATGGTTTGAAGAGATTAGAAAACAAACTAAATTGCAGCCTGGAAACAAACCTTAGCTTAGTGATAGGAACTTAAGAAAAAAACTAAATTTATTAAAAGATGACTAGACTACAGTTTTTATGTATGTGAATAGGAACATAGCAGGGTTTGGCTGAGATTCATTCCTTTAGAAAAACAACCACCACCACTGAAAAAACCAACCAACCAAAAATCCATCAAAACAAAATGAACAAAAACAACCCCCTCAACAAAAAGCAACCAAACATGAAAAAGACCTAAATATACAAAAAAAAAAAAGCTGAAATAGATGTTTATCACATGCTGTGAGCTGGAACGTCCTGTGGAGATGTATGTCTCCTTCAGTGGTACGGGGAAATCAGGTGCCAAAGGAATTGCCTTAAATTATGATGGGTGAATCTGAGGCCTCATTATTTGGCTGGGCTAAGGCATTACAGCAACTAAAAGCTGAAAGCTGGACACAGAAAATGTGAAACTGGAACAGGAAACTGCTAGTTAGGAAATACTAGAGATCAGTGTGCAAAATGCATCATTTTGGATGCAAGAGATTTTGGAAGGTATGGCTTTTCTGAACAGCACAGTCTAGACTGACTACAAGCTATTTAACCAATGGTGTCAAGACACTGATCTTCATCCATGCTCATGAACTTTTGTTTATGGAAGTGGCTCCCTTGACTTGATCTGTACTGCTTGCAGATGAAGTGTTTGTTCAGCACAGGCATAATCCAGCCATATGAGTCTATGCTGAAAATATTAATGTTGCTTTTAGAAGTGATAGTTATCTTAAACACCATAATTCTCAGGGTTAATGGCTTCTTCAAACAAGTTCTTTGAGATGCTGAGTTACTTAAACGTCTTCCGAAGTAAACAACTATGTCAGAGGTTGAGGGCATTAGAGGTTCTTCCTCTTCCCACTGAGTGTTTTTTGGAGAGAAGCTGGTCACTAAAATTTTTGAATTGCCTTTACTACAGAAACTAGCTCTTGCCCTTCTCAAATTGTGCCTCTTTCTTTCATCTCTATTAAAAGACAGATTAATGACAAAATCCACTTTGGCATGTCAAGGTCTGTGTGTCAGCTGTGCATTTGTTCTTCTTATCCTTTAGCCTCAGGATACTGTGAAAGCTGAGTAGATACTGACCACCTGCTACTTTGGAAAGCCAGAGAGAAAAGGTACTAAGGTACTAATATCTCCTCTGGGCATGGCACAGCACAGAAGAGCCTCCTGCTCCTCCTCAGCATTGTAGCATTTATTTCTAAGGAGCCAATGTGTAAAGATAATAGGTTTTATATTAGTTTCTCATTTATTGATGGTAAAATACTGGGAAAATTAACTGGAGGAAATTTTCTTTTAATATTTTAATGTGAATCTTGCTTACAGAACTTAGTCTGACTTGTCTGTAAGAAGTATCAATCTAGACAACCTCCCAGACTGAATAATTTCTTTGCAATAATCTTAGATTTTGGCTTTTTTTTTAATGTATTAAAAATATTTACCCAGCCAAGGAAAACACACCTCACAGAGGAGGCTGGTGGTGAGCACTGCTGTGCTACCATGGGGGAAATCCCAAAAAGCAGCTCACCCGTGGAAGGCAGGATTTCTGACAAGTGCCTGACAAATAAGCATAGACAGGCTTTTCAGTCCTGCATGCTTGTTTTAGAAATAAAAAGCAGATGTACACCTGCCTTGTGCTTCCCACAGTGCTCTTTCAAGGTACATGCAGAGAAAAAGCCACTGAATTGTTGTTCTCCAGAATAACGGGCACAACCAGCTAGTGTATTACAAATTCAACGCTGTAGTAAATATAGGATCAATGGGGCCAAAAGCCTTGACAGTTATGTTGCTCTAAAGAAACCCACATGTCTGGGAAAAATGGAAGATACACAGTATCTTAATGAGAAGCTCTGGGGGAAGTAATGGTATCAAAATCCCGCCAAAGTTTCAGAAATTTTTGTGCAGGTACCTGTTTATGTGATGACAATTTTAATGAATATACCAAACCTAAATTCTTGCAGTCAAGACTACTGAGTCCTTCCTTCTATAATTTTATTTTAGACAAATATATTTGCCCTGACCTGGTCCAACTTGTGTTGATTCTAAAAATAAGAAAAAGGGGAGAGACCACAGTACACTGAGAGAAATTACCACCTAGCAGGGTACACAGGCAAAGTGAGGGAGCACCTAGGATAATACTAGGATCACAGGAAGGACCACTTAAGGATGACAAGGCCCACACAAAGCAGGCTTTCAATAATCCCAGCCCAAATTTTTTTATTGTAAACTATAAGGATAGAGAGGTAAGTTTTTTTTTTCCTATTTTAAAAATGCTACAGAATTTTTGCATTCTTTCTGGCATAGGATATTTGGTTTGAGTTGAGTGACAAATTCTTGCACTGAAAAAATATTCTGTGTGCATATTTTAATGAAAATACTCACTTGAAAATGCTGATCAGCACTATTTGCAATAGGTGCATCTGTCATTTAGAAAGAAGCATACTATAGGTGACTAAGGTTAGTAATAACACTACAGAAATTAAATTATGCCTCAATTCCCTACATGAAAAATCTTTCTTGTAGCAGAAGCATTCTTTTTAAAAGTAGATTAGCACATTAAAAAAACAGACACAAGAACCAGGACAATTTCTGGTCTGGAGAGAAAAAAAAAAATTTTCAGGCTACTGCATAATCATAGGAAGGAATCCTTAATATCTTTTGTTTCTTCTCACTGTAATCTTTGACTCTGGATTTTCAAACTCTACTGTTTGTCTACACTGTGAACTACTCTTGCTAAGCACTGGAGGAGCTGGACCATCTGCCTGCTTTGGTAGGTTAATAATTCATGACAGAACTCTGCTGTATCCTGCCTCAGGAACGCCTGGCAAAACCACAGTGCTCAAAATACTTTTCACTGTATTTTCTTTAGTAATACATTTACCCAGGACCCACGGTAAAATCATCCACTCGACGATGGTTGGAGGGGGTCCCTGCATGCTGAGGTCTGACCTGTCAATGTGCTGAGAGGCAAGCAGCAGCAGGAACAGAAAAGTCAAGTATGATGCTGTATGGCAGATAAATTTGATAAATGGCTTTCTGATGAACAGCCCCAATGGGCTTTTGGGAGCTATCAGGTAGCACACAGAGAAGACTGGGAAAAGGAGTCCTATCACAACACATGTCAACATCTTCACTGCCCAGTGTCGCCTCCGCCATCCAGGGAACTCGTCGTACCAGCGGGATGCGAGCAGCTGCTGGCAGTTGGGCTGAGCAACAAACTACAGAGAGAAGAAAGGAAGAGAGTTAGTTTCTTGCTATCTCTGTGAAGTTTTTTTATTCTATGTATCTTTAGTAGATGGAGATTAAAAACATTAAAATAAATCCACAGCCTGTGCAATCTCACTCATACTGATTGTACCAGTAAGACAGGGCTGGGTCAGCCTGCCTTTCCTTCAATGCCAAAAGTATAGTTAGTGCACAGAAACATTTACTTTTCACAATAAAGCTTCCCTTCTGCATTGGTTGAGTACACAAGGAGACAACAGATAGCTAAACACATGGACTTCAAAACCTGACTTGAAACTGAAAAGCAAGCTCACAGATACCTCTTATTTAATCAGCAACATTAGTGGAGAATTCAGAGAACATGAGGTAGAAACCAAGGAGCACAACTGAGGTCTGCAAACAATGAAACTGGATTCCACAGCCATGAACAAACTGTTCTCATTATGTTCCCTGCTTATTCTCTAAAAATCAGGTTTACATGCTTTAACACTGACAAAACTTACAGATGCATTACAAAATGTTTACACAATGTGAACTAAGCACTAGCATTCCCCAGTGTGTCACTAACCCTTGGCAGGATACACACCTATCCTGTGCAATACTTTCTGTTACCATTATGAGATTTTATGTTTTGGAATATGATCCTTAAAACTGAATTTCACCAAAACAAGTAAATATTTAGTATTTTTCAGATAGCTTTTCAAAGAAGTATATATCAAGGTTTTTTGTCATACTTTTCTTCGATCACTAGTCCCTACTTCCCCATTGTTTTCTTTTATAAGGGTGACAGAGTAGCAGCACACAAGAGTTGATATAAAAGGCATAGAACAGAAGCAAGATATGTATCAAAGAGGGCCAGAGCTGCATTAAAAAAAAAAAAAGAAAGGAAAGAAAATAAGCACTTTCCTCCTGTTACTCTGGTGGTTTGATGCTGGTTGGATGCCTGGTGCCCAGCAAACCTGCCCTAGCACTCCACTCCTCAGTGGGGGAGGGAAAAAAGAGAAGATAAAAGGAAAGGCTTGCGGGTCAAGATAAGGACAGGGAGAGATCATTTACCAATTACCATCATGAGCAAAATAGACTCAACTTGGGGCAATTAATTTATTACCCATCAAACCAGAGCAGAAAAATCAGAAATAAAATCAAATATTAAAACCAGCTTTCTCTCACCCCTTCCTTTTTCCTAGGCTCATCTTTACTCCTGAATTCTCTATCTCTACCCCCACATAGTGCAGGGAGATGGGTATGGGGGCTGTGGTCAGTTCCTCATGTTGTCTCTGCCACTCCTTTCTCCTCAGGGGAGGACTTCTCGCACTCTTCCCCTACTGCACTGCGGGGTTCCTCCCACGTGAGACAGTTCTCCACAACTTTCTACAACATGACTCCTTCCCATGGGCTGCAGTTCTTCATGAGCTGCTGCAGCTTGGATCCCTTCCATGGGGTGCAGCTCCTCAGGAGCAGACTGCTCCGTGGGTTCTCCATGGAGTCACAAGTCCTGCCAGCAAACCTGCTCCAGCTTGGATTCCTCTCTCCACAGGACCACAGGTCTTGCCAGGAGCTTGGTCCAGTGCAGGTTCCCAGTGGGTCACAGTCTCCTTCATGCATCCACATGTTCCAGTGTGGAGTTACCCAGGGGTGCAGGTGGATCTCTGCTCCACCATGGACCTCCATAGACAGACTGCCATACCATGGTCTTCCTCACCAGCTGCAGAGGAGTCTCTGCTCTGGTGCCTGGAACACCTCCTCCCCTTCCTTCTCCATTGACCTGGGTGCGGAGTTGTATTGCTCACACATTCTCACTCTCTTGTACCCTGTCTGAAATTGTTCCTGCGCACTAACTTCTTTCCTCTTCTTAGATCTGCTATCCCAGAGGCACTACTATGACCAGTGATGGGCTCAACTTTGGCCAGAAGCATGTCCATCTTGGAGTATCTGGCACTGAACATGGAAGAAAGGGGGGAATCTTCTGGCAGCATCTCACTTAAGCAGCCCAGCTATCAAAATCTTGCCATATAAACCCAATACACTCAACACACATACGAGTGTATTACGTACATACAGTGGATTAAACCGTTGGCTGAATAGTTTGTAAAGCTATGCAGAAACTTTTTTCTCTTATTACGAAATTGTATTTTTTCACTAAATAATTTCAGATTTGAACTCGAATCAAATGCACCTATTTTGGGATCTTACATTATCTTGATAATACTTATAACCAGAGGAACCAAGTTCCTTTGGGGATGAAAAACAGGTAACTCCTCAAATTGTTTGTAAAATCACTGGGATTACTACTAGTAAAAAATGCTCTTTAGATTGGAATGAGATGAGAGTCAGCATGTATTTTCCTATATATGTCTGGATCTTGTCAGAATTGATTACTTCAGCCATATTCAAACCTGGTGTACATTAATGAAATGTCAGAGTCCTTAGCAGAGACAAATTTGCCTACCAGGCACCAGCAGTGAAGCTGCTTCTGATTGTTGTGAAAGATAAGAAAATTTATTTCTACTGTAAGGATCTTGAAAATAGCCCTAAAGAAGAGCAACAGAATGTACTCCTCCTTTAGAAAAATGCATTCTCAAGGTTTCAGGTTGTTTCTTTCAAGGTAAAAATGTCTGGAATAATAGTGTATGTGGTCAGAGCAGATGGTTTCAAAGTTTTGCTTTTGCCAAGTTTATTTTCTCTAAAACATTTTTAAAACTTAATTAGCTTGAGTAGATACAGATAGATGCTTTGCTTGACTAGTGAAAAAGTGTGAGTCATTCCTCAATAAAATATTTTTCTCTTTTTGCCCCATAGAATGCCAGGTCCATGTTTGCTTCCTCCTCTTCATATCATCTTCCTATTACTAAAGAATGGGAAGATATTATGAAAGAAATTACAAAGAAAATCCTCACCTAAACTAATCAGTGCCTAGGTCTTGCCTGTGCCCCTTTTCTAAACACCCTTGGCCACCCTCACAGTGTTGGGAGCTATGTGAAGAAACAGCTGCCAGTAGCTACCAAAGCCTGGTGACAGATATAGGGGACCTACTCCTTGCCAAGCACATCTAAAAAGGAATTAATTTTCCTGTTTGCAATGTAGAGAAATTTAACTAAAAGGCAGGAGTTTTTCCAATGTCCAAATACTGGGCTGCCCTGGGACTGGGCAGACCAGAACTGATGCAGAGTTACCTCATGCCATGAGGAGATCCTTGCTGAATGCACCATTTGGAGAATGCTCCACAATGGGGTGGGTGCTGCATTGCTTAGTTCTAATCTTTAAACAGATTAATATGCAAGTGTTAATTGCATATTAACACTTAATGTCAGTGTTAATAGAGAAAGCATCTCTGACCAGGTTTTAAAAAAATGCCTTGTCTTCTAATACCCATATTAGATTTTATGGTGTTGGGACTGTGTGGTTAAGGTACAATGTGTCAAGGATGGTGTTCTGAGGCACAGGAATTTTTTTAGTAAGTGCAGAAAATTTTCAAATCCCAGACACTGAAGAGATGATTTTTTAAGTAATATTTTCATAAGAAATCAGCAATAACTTTTCTTGAAAATATGACAAGAGAATTCTAGCACTGGTTTTCTCCTCTAAATACAGAAGAAAGCTTGCACAGACCATGCATTTGGTATGGCTGGAGTCAGAGGAAGCAGCCTTGGTAATGTGCTTTCAATTACTTGCTTGACACAAAATACATAAGAAACAACTAATGGTATGGTATGGAGCAAGCATAAAAAATACTATGTCTGCATTTAAAGAGCCGTATTGCATTTGGAAGCAGTTCTAGTGCCACAGGCAGAGGTTTATAACAGAAAACACAACACAGTTTGTTTATCTACAGATGATATAATGCATTTCTGAAAGGTCTAAATATTCATGCTGGTGTGTTTTAACAACACATTGGCAAGGTTGGTTAGTAATGTCCTGAAACAACAAAAATATCTGGCTCTTCACTGAAGACTTTTCTTTTTGGTTCTGAGCCTCATTTGCCATATAATATTAACTATGAACCATTCCAAAGTATTTTTTGGACATTTGGAAAATTATCCTAAGTCTCTTGCTGAAGTTTCTTTTAAAGTTTAATTTATCAATGAACTGTATGACATTATTAAAAATGTCCAAACTAATTCTCAGAGATTTCATTTTTGTGGTCAAGAGATTGTCTTCATATGCTGTGAAATACGGTCAGTAGTTATACCTACATTTATTACATTAGCTAAAAAATGAAGGAAAGGTTTTAACAGGGAAAAGTTATACTCTGATGGAAGAGAAGTGTGCTCAGTGGTGAGCCCTACAGTCTTGTCCTTCAGCTGCACAGGAAAGGTGAGTTTCTCCCTTCTGGAGGACCAGAGGAAATGAGAGGAAGGCGCTGTTTTCATGCTTCATAAGTAAATACTTGAGAGCATACAGGGATTGCAGGCAGGGAAACCTTCCTGGGACTCACAGTGGAGATGCTGCCCATGTCTCAGAGACATTACTCACAGGTAACAGTTAAATAGATCAAACAATTTAATCTGTGATTAATGTATTTTATTACCGATTCCAAATTCTTATTATACTCTTAATTTATCCACTGAAAAGCCCTTCACTACATTAAAAAAATAAGGAAGAGGTCTTAATGAAAAAATTCTCTGGTCAATTCAAATTTATACTGTAACTATTAGAAACTTTTCTATTAGAAAGGACGAGTCAAAGGGGATGGAAGAAAGACATGCTCCAGCATAGAGCAATTCCCATATAAATGGATGGCATTACATATAAGATGATCACATATTAATGCTAAATAGACATGGAAGTCCCCTGATGAACTTGGAGATAAAAAAATTAAAAACTATTTTGCACAAGTATTTTGTGACTAGCAGAAATAGAAATACTCTGTGACATTAATTTGCCAGTTCTGCATTGCCTATGCAAAATATTTTCACTGTAGTATAATTTTCTTCCTTAATTGGAGAGATTGGAGGTATTCTTTTACTATTCTTGAGTATCTTTTGTACTGTCAGTATTATGTGATTTGACTTTGATATTGTCTCCACATAATTAGCAATCAGCAAGTTTATATTTTCACATTATGATGGCTTCCAGCAGTTTGTAATTACACAAGGGATTTTGCTACATGATTATTCCCGATTTCACATCTTTAGCTCCTTCACAGAGTCTGCCCATATGAAAATGTTCTGGTATTCACTCTCTCAGTTGTCATGCTAGGAATTGGCTCTTCCCTGAGACCACTGAAAAACAGAAATTCACAGCACCAACAAAAATAATCTGGTATAAATAATAACACAGCCTGATTCTAGTGTTATCCAAGCATTTACAGAATACAGAATTTAATTTTCACTTCTGATTAAATCTGTTTTTTTTAAAATACATCTCTCAGTAAATGAAATTAGGAAGAAGTAACAAAACTGAATCTATTAACTCTATATGGTCTTTAAAGTAATAATAATTTTATAAATAATGTATCATCAGAATATGTTGTTAGCTCTTTACTGTACTACATTGTTACCTACAAGTATTTATTTCATTGTATTATGAAATACAAAAAAATATAAAAAACTTCCACTTATAACAAGGTGCTTATTTTTACATTTATAAAAGCAGTCTAACAAAATCTGAGGTCCAAATTCAATTCTCATTCTGACATCAATAGGTGGTTGAGTATGTTTTATAAAACAGGATGTAATTTGTCATCTAGAAATGAAAGCTGTCAAAGAAAATTTGTTTCCTTTCTGACATAACCAAGGGAGTTATGCTGTAGCCCAAAGAACTATGTCTGATAGCATTCTCTAAAAGATGAATGACATTAATGACTTTTTTTGAGGAAGAACCAGCTGAAAACATTTATCACAAACTTTATTATTAATACTTTTTTGAAGCCATAGCCAGATTCTCTGTTGTGCTGTGCTGCAGTGCCATTACAGACACACTGGTAGGAAAGGTTTGCTCTGGGGTCTGCTGCTTTGTCACACACACCTCCCAATGATTGTGATCCCATTTGACAAGACTCAAGCTCAATTGCTTTTTCTTTCTCTAGAATACTTTACTTTTAATATTTTACAAATTTTCACAGCTATTTAATGAAAAGTTAACTCTTCTATTTAGTTTAACTTCAAATTCACATCAGTATTTTCTATCTATTGCTGTGAAAAGCATTGGCACTAATGACAGATTCAAGTCTCAACCTCCCTAAGAAGACTCCTAAATTTGGTAGATTGTTTCTCCCTTTAGAGATGTCACTGCATATTCTTTTCTATATCTTCCCCCAAAGGCTGTAATTGAGAATTTCAGTGCTTACTCTGTGAGGACTGCTTCATTAAGACAAACAACATTTAATTGCAATTTAAATGCTTTAATGTTATTGACTAGATCAGCTCTACATTTTCCTTTCCAAAAGCTAGAGACCATGTTCTGGATTCCTTTGGGTATAATTATACTGCGTGTTTTCTGCCTCAGGCCAGAAACCCTGATTCCTGCAACAAATCCTATTCTCAGGTCCATCCCATCTAAATGTTGTGCCAGCTGGAGCAGACCATCTCAATAACCATGATTCCTGCTGGATGCAAACAACTGGTCAACTTTTACTCAGCTCTATCTGCAGCTGTGTCCTTAAGGGGACCAGTGAGCTCACTCGGTGTCATGGTTTAACCCCTGGCTGGCAACAAAATACCACACAGCTGCTCACTCATCACCCAATTCCTCTCAGTGGGGTGGGGGAGAAAATTGGAAAAAAGTAAAAAACATGGGTTGAAATAAGAACAGTTGAACAATTGAACTAAATTAATATAAAAACAAAAACAATAATAATGATAAAGAAAAAGAGATGGGAATAAAACCCCAGAGAGACAGGTGATGCACAATGTGGTTGCCCACCCACAGCTGAGTGCTGCCCAGCCCATTCCAGAGCACAGACTGGCCCCACCTAAGCAGCCTCCCCCAGTTTATATACTGGGCATGACATTCTAAGGTATGGAATGTCTTTATGGCCAGTTTGGGTCACCTGTCCTGGCCATGCTCCCTCCCAGCCTCTCGTGCACCTGGCCAATGGCAGAGCATGGGACACTGAGATGTCCTTGGCTTAGGGTGAGCACTGCTCAGCAACAACCAAAACATCAGAGTGTCATCAACATTATGGTCATACTAAACCCAAAACACAGCTTGCGCCAGCTGCTAAGATGAACATTAAATCTATCCCAGCCAAAACCAGGACACTCGGGATCAGAGCACCAGATGACACCACCTTGTATATGATCAGGGCAACCTGAGCCACATCAGATCCCTGTAGCAGAGCAAATTCACAGCACAGATGCCTCCATCATAAAATCCAGAGTTTAGATCCTCTCACCAAGAACAGAATACAATTCCAGGGGTTTTTATTTTAATTTTTCTATTTTGTAACTTCAAATATGAGGAGGAAGGAAACAAAAGTAAAATAGAAAAGTAAAAACTGAAATGCTTTTTTAAAAGGATTAATGACATTGCAGCTTTGAGCATTTAAAATTTCTCATTTGCTACATCAACACAGGCAGAAGCTCTTACTTTGATTCATGACTCCTTCTCAGTAAAACGAATCAGTACAGAAAAACCCTATTAAAAATCTATTAAATAAGCCAAGACTTATCTATAATTGCAGTGATTCTGATTAATTGCTTAGAAAAGGCAATGGCAACTAAAACTAGAATGCAGTTGTTAGGAACCAGCTGCGCATGAATAGCTTTGTTAGACTTCCCAGTGGTAAAGGAAAATGAATCAGTTATTGGGCTTTGGGATGATTGTGTAAAATAGCTTCAAACTTCAAAATTATGATGTTGGTATAATACTTCTAGCTCCCACACTGGGAAAATGTTAGAACCACCATAATTCAAGACATTTTTTGTAGGGAAAAACAATTACAGAAGCCCTGTAAGTTTCTGAAGAGAAAATAAAATATGAACTTACTTCTGTTATACTGAATCTCTGTTCTTGCACACCTAGCTGGTGTATTTCCATGCATAGCAAGCAAATAATAAAACCGATATTTCTTAGTAAAGTCTTACATTTGAGACAGAATAACCCTGTGCAACAGTGCAAGCTAGAATTCATGGTCTAGGGAGTAACTTTGCAGAAAACACCTGGGGACACCAGTAAGAAAGAAGATAAATATGACTGGGCACATATTTGATTAAGTCTTTATCACTTCAATCCTATTACTCCCAAGGCATTCTTCATCCACCTCTGACACCAAGTTTCCCGTCTGTACCAATAGTTTCTAAAAAGTACACTACTTCTCAAGAGAATAGAGATAGTGGCTGATCATTCTCTCAGTATTCATTCTAACACTGAATAAACTGAGACTATAAACACATTTTGTTTATAAACTCAGAAGTTCAAGTTCATTCTACAAGACCAAAATCAATATGTACTCTAAAAAACTTCCTATACCAACACAGGGAATGTAAAAAGAAAAAAAACCTCACACCTCTGGACCAGTGAGCAATTAGCAGTTAAAGCTTGTTTCCAGTCCAAATCATTCTATGACTCCACTTTTCTTACATTCAAGTTAGTTTTGTGTCCTGTATTGGTAAGGCCTCCAAGCCTTAGCTGGTCAGCCAGAAGGGGTTAGGATCCAAGATAGTTACAGTTCCACTACAAGATTAGTGAGTTCCCTCACATACAGAGCATTCTACCACTTTGTCTACATCTGTAGCTGCCATATTGCCAGAAGGAAAAGTTGCAAACTAAGACACCAACCTTTCAAAATTCATGAGGGAGCTGCAAATATGTTGAAAGCAACTAAAGCACAGAACACAGTGAGAGTTTAATTGGAGAAAAATTAGCTAAGAAAAGCTTTGAGCGAAGGATGGGTAGGAAAACAACCAGAACAGCTAGAGTCTTTGGGAATTGCCTACTCATGTGAGAATTTCTATTGGCATCACTGGAGACTGCCCTATTCCTCATTTGCTCAGCTTGTTGCAGGGGCCAAAACAAGGTAGAGTGTCATTCTTAGTTCCACTTTCCTTTGTTTACTGTCCTTTCAGATTGGAGCAGGGTATTGACTTATTTGAAAGAAACCTGAACACAAAAATTTCAATGCCTTCTTTTCTTCATTTTCAGGCTCTTTGACTGTTTCTGTGAAGAGAAACCTTGGATCAGTGATATTTTGCTGCACTATTAAATATTTTCTGTAAAAACAATGGTAATCACCTCCCATTAGTGCCACGCAAATTTAGATTTTATTTTACTCTGTTAGCTTAGCTTTATGAGGTGCCATCCTGAATCCTCATGTGAAAAATGGATATTAAGCATAACTGTTCTTGATTCCATGCTTATACTGTTCTAGCCAAGAGATAAGAGAGTTGAACTCCAAGGTTTCCCAGTTTCTTTAGAAGTGACTCTGTATGATGTGAAGCTTGCGTGGAACTGAAGAGGCCAAAGTTCCCCAAAATCATTGGGAATCCAGTTCCTGGAAAGCATAACACTCATTTGAAGGCTGACTGAATACAAAATTAGAGGGAGACAGGAAAAAATAATAACACAGACTGATTTCAAAAGCATTCAAGCTAGATAAAGAAATAAACAGAGTATTTTTCTGTTGAAAGATCTCTATTAATGGGCAGATCTGGCTTTGCAGTTTCACAAATACTTAGGAACAGAATGTATATAGTCACTTAATCTGCTTTTCTTTCTCTTCAAATACTTTAATGCTTTTTATCTTTAGGTTCCTCTTGTTTAACTTGGCTGTGTTTTTATCTAAGAATCTTGAGAGCTGAGAAATCAGATTAATCACCCAGTTCCTTCACAAAGACTAAACTGAAATAAAAAGTCTTTGGCAAGGATGCTCAATGAGCATTATTCTGAGACCATTTTCAGGAGAAATGCATGTGAGTCTCTAACAGATGCATGACTTTTATCAGTCAAGTGCAGCCATGTGTAGCTTCTGCAGTTTAAACACAAAATATTAATTTTAGAAACTATTTCAGGGGAGTATAAATGCTTGCTCCAAAGTCTTGCTTTACAAAAAGCTCTTTTACACCTAACAATAGGTTGTGGTTGAAGAAAATTACCTTGTTTTGGGAACAGACCTATGGAATACTGTGCTTTCCTGTAATGGGAAGATACCTACTACAGCCATTAATGAAAATCTGTATCTAGCATCTGCCAGCCTGGATAAATAAGTACAGCCTTGGATAGTTCTTTCCTCTTATGAAGCTCTGTAATTTGTGGCAAAACATTAGAGTTTGGTATCTTAAAAAACCCGGAGTTACTCTCACTGTTGTTGTAAAGATGTTTGAACACTGCCTGTTTCTTTCACGGTGAAGAAGCAGAGTGAGGAAGGAATCAATAAAGAGCCAATTTTAATTGAGAATTACATAAGTGTCACTTTTAAGGATGTTCAGGCCTCATCTACACTGAAAAAATCAAGTGTCTGAGACTGAGCATTTGACCCCACTCATCCCCACCACCTATTATCTCTTGTCTGGCTCCCTTTTTTTATTTCTCCAGACAGGTCTGTGCAAGGCAAATCTGCAACTTTTTGAAGCCTGAATACAAATCCCTTAGCACCACTCAGTCATCCCACCAGGCTATGGTCTGCTTGCATTTAGCATTACAGACAACCTTTCAAAGTCCAGTTCTTTGCTCAACATTTTATTGATTTTTACATTATACATTTCTGTGTTAGACTGGTATTTCTAAAACTCATTGCATGCTTCTAGTAACTAGATAACTCAGGGGATGTTTCTGTTTGGCCAGATTCCATAGCATTCTCTTGTGGAGATAGGGCATAATACATTGGCTTGTACTACCAGGTAAAGGAATATATTTTCTTTTAAAGTTTGGAAGAAAATGGCTGTTTGTTAAAAGCTAGAGGTGGAAGAAGAATATGTGGAAGGATATAAACAAAGGTTTTTTCAGTCCCTGAAGGTCTGAGGCTGCATTCTTCCTTGACAAATCCAAGGCAATTTGTTCACTGTCAGAGAAATATACTTCATAGGCTGTTGTCACTGCCTGTATGTCACATGCCCTGGCCTCTGCTCCAGCAAGTCATAAAGGGTATATTTCTAAGAAAGAGCCATTCTTTAATCTTTGTGAAAGATACTAGTACTCTGAAGAAATATTTTCTTTTGCTTTTTTTTCTCTCTTCTGTGATGTTTCCCAATCATATACATGAAAGCTTGATTCTTTAAACTGAAAATTTGAGAGTCAGTGATACATTAAAATTAAGAATAAAGAAACTTATTTTACAGTAAAACATAAGTGAGTACAGAGAGGAAAAAGCCCAAGTAAACATAAAAAAACCCCTTCAGCTCCTCAGTGACATCCAATTTAAATTTAGATCACATGTGTACCTTTGTCATCCTATATATAACATACAGGATTTAACAAAATCAGCTGGGTTGAAGACTTCTGCTGTGGTCCACAGAGACCATTCCTGAGCTAGGAACATCCTGAGCTAATGTTATTGTCAGTCATCTTTTTCTCCACAAAATCCAGCCTGCATCTGTAAAGGTGTCTTACTAATATAATCAAACACTGTAGTCAGGACGCAAAACATCTTCTGTACCACACAACTCAAAATACCTACTTGCTGAGGTTGTGGTGGTGAGACTCCAGTGTCTCTTTATTACTTACTGCTGCCCACTCTGTGCCAGTTGGTACCAACCCTGACAGAATCCATAGCTCTCCCAAATCCAGCCTCTATCAGCACAAAAAAAAAAAAAAAAGGTGATTTCTTCAGCATACAAATGCTTCAGTGAGAGGCTGAGAGGAATGGCAGCCAAAAAACTCCATACTTCATAACCAAACTATATAGTAAACTAAATTATATTGTAATTGGGCAGGGAAACAGCTGCAGCATTCTCTAAGATTTAACTGCAAGCTCCTTTACTGCTTCGTTCTAGAACTTCAAAGATAATCCAACACCAGTGTTCTAATCTGGGGAATTTTAGAAACTCCAACAAGGGATCTGATACACAAACCCCATAATTCTCCAACCTTGACAGCTCACAATGGTAAAACTTCACTTCCTCTTTAGAAAAAAAAAGACTTGATGGCAGATGTATTATCACTACTGCTTGGGGAAAATGTCTTTCTTTCTCTGAAGTACTGAGCTTGCTAAGCTTGTTATAAACCCCAGCTTTTCCATGAAAACTGAGGGAGGATAGAAGCCAAAGGACTCAAGCCTAAGAGAATAATATTTATGTTTTTATTGGCAGAATATTTATATTGGCAGTGTTACGATGGGTCAATTTACATTGACTGCATTTGTAAAGGAAGGAAAGCAGTAAGGAAGGGAACTTCTTTTCCTTAATTTTCTTTTTAAAAATTATAGGATAATAATCTTCACCTAAATGTTTTGAAGTGAATAAGCATATCTGTTGAAAAGCTGGTCTATGAAGAATAGTATAAATTTGCTAAATAGTTCACTGATTAATTACGTGGATGATTTCACTACTTTTTTTTCTAATATAAGTATCTGTGTTTTTTCCTGTGAAAAGAATATCTGCAAACCAAACACTTGGTCATTCTATCTTCTGATGCAATAAATAATTTTATAGTGATCCACCCTTTTCCTTCCTCAGGCACCTGAAAATTCATATTGCTTGATTACTTCAAACTCATTGAGCTATTTGGGAAGTTAAATATCCCTGGAGTACTGCTGCAATATTAGTAAGAACAAAAATACTGTTTCTGAACCCTTAAAATCTATTTAGGGCTTTTTTTTATGCTTTCAGCAGAGATGCCAGGTTATATACTGGCAAACACATATGAGAAAGACTAAGGTTGCCAGATTCCTTAACACCAACAGGAGAAGAAAGGCAAGTATGTGTCATCCTCTGTACATTCGATGACAGAGACTTCCCAGCACACCGGCTACAGTGCATGTGCCCCCTCAGCTCCTGTCATCAGATCATAGAAAACCCAGTCCAGAAGTGACCTCAGTGGGGAATGAGCTCCTTCTTTTGCTTTGCACACCTGAGTGGCTTCTGCTTTATTTATTAAACTGCCTTTATCTTAACCCATGAGTTTTCTTAAATTTACTCTTCTGATTCTCACCTCCATGCCACTGGGGGAGAATGAGCAAGCAGTTGTGTGGTGCTTACTTGTCAGATGGGGTGAAAACACAACAGGTATGTTTGCTCTGGCTGAAAGTTGCACCAGAAAAGCAGGACAACCTCAAACCAATGTAGCCTTAAGTATTGATAAGGTCTTGTTTGACCATCATTTGTGCACTATAATTTGCAGATCATACCTGGAATGATCAGTCTGAAAAGAAAAAGTGCTCCTCTTGCCAGGCTACTTTTTTCAAGGTTTAGTACAGAACAAGGTTTTTTTTTCATAGCCAGGTTAGGAAGATATAATCTTAATTTACAATGAAAATGATTATTTCTCCTTATTTAAGTGTTATTATGCTACTTACTTTTAATGTGATTTGACCAACACATTTTTATTGAGAATAAAGCCACATGCATTGAAAGAAAGTATTTTTTCACTGTATATAAAAGCTTTATCCTTTATTTCAGCATTTTGACTGATTTTGAATAAATTCACTAGAGGCTTCAGCTTTGGAAATAATGATGAAGAAATGTCTTAACACAAGTGCAATCTTGCAGGCTGTCATAGCTCTTACAGTGCTCTCTTGCAAAACTTTCCATCTGATCTTCAGCATCTTTATGTAAAATTGAGGATTTTTCCCTTAGAACAAAACTCTGAAATGCAGCTTTGCATCACGCTTACTTCTCCAGGCAGACCCTTAGATCATACAATGCACTAGAAGTGATTCCTGTAAACAGGTTCACCATTTCATCTTAAAGGCTTTTTTTGGGTCTCAAAGAAACAGAATATCAGGACTTAAAAAAATAGTCACTGTTAGTTATCTTCCAGAAATTATATGTCATTCTTTTTAGCCTGTATAACACATCTAGTTGTCCTTTGTCACCTCTAAAATAATTGCAAGCAAGATAGGTAGTGACAAAAATTATTTTGTTCTCAGATGACCTGAGTCGCCTGGAAATGTCTGTCTCTTCCCATCAATGATGAAGGAACCCAAGGCTTGCCTGCTGACACAGGTAGTAGTAGTTAAAAACCTGAGGTTATGTGGAATGAGTCAGAAACTCACAGCACAAGCACACTACAGGAATGGCTATTTCTAGTTTCTTTCTGTGTGCTATTAAGAAGGCAGAAACAAACACGTGAACTAATTTTATTAATAATGTTTCAAACTCTTTTACACGATGTTACACTTTCAGCTTGTCTTAATGTCAAATGCCATGTAACCGAGTCATGTATTTTTGTGAGCTGCTGCTAATAAGCTGCTAATAAAGCCCTTAAGGACAGCTATTTAGAACAACCTCTAATTTAAACAACTGCATTACCCTGATAATTAAACATTATTGTCATTTATGCTCAGCAAGCAGAGTAAAATATGTCCTCTCCATCCACCTGAAAAACCTAACAAGCCAGATTTTGTACTTGACAAACAGAGCATAGGCATGTTGTACTCTGTAGACCTTCAGTAATTTCTACTTTCTGAAGATCTTCATTGGTCTTCCTCTCCCACAGATGTTAAAGACCCTCACATTTATCCAATACTACTAAGGAATGAAATACACTCAAAGAATAAAAGCCATGATTTGATGTAATAACATAATAACATAGCAGGTGATGTTCACCTTTGGATTTCTTTCTTCTCCTATTCATATGTATTCACCTTGACTTTTTACTGTTCTCTGAAACATTCTGCAAAATCCTTCCTTATCAGGTCCTTTCTAGTCTGCAAGTGCTCACCAACATGTGAGACTATTTTCTCCATAACAAAAGAGTTTTCAATTTTTTGAAATCTTTTCTTAAAATATCTTATTTCTGTAAAATAGGATCTCAAGAACCAACCCTGAAGACTATCATCCTATTATTTATAGAAGAAAGCCAAGTATCTCTGCAAGGAGGACTTGTTGATAGTTTTGTGTAAACATTTTCCTTCCTCTTTGAAAAATACCCTAGAAGTTGAAAAGCCAGCACTCAAAATTAAACCCTATATAACTTTCAAAATGCAAGTTTCCCTTTGTCAAACCACTGCCATATTGAGCATTTCTCCTAATTTTTCTACTTTAGTTCCTGGATCTGGAAAGTTTAGAAATTAATATTCTCTGCTCAACTGAATAATATATATAGATCTGATCTCTTTGGAGGCACAAGAGTGAGTTCATCTAAGAAGCATTTGTTTTTCTCATAAATCTTTTGTTTGACAATGGATGCACATATTGATGAAGGCAATGGATGAAGACACCCTTTACTATTATATCTTGATATCTAAGGTTTACACTAAATGTAGGAAGGGGTAAGGAACGAAGTGAAGATTCCTCTGCGGACATCTGGTGGAACAAGGAGAAGATAGATTAAAAGAATGAGCAGATAGGCCTAAAACAAGTTTGCTTTGGCTGTCTTATTGTTCAATAAACACTCAATGGAGAGAGCCAGACAATGGAAAAAATGTCACTGCAACAGCATGTAGAAGCTTCAGTGTCAGCATGTTCAAATGTGCTTCAGTCACTCTTATTTTAAGCCAGTTAAACCTAGCATGGGAATGGATTAGTTAGATTTTGGACAGAAGCACAGAACACTTTGTGCCATGGTCCTCAATCTATCCCAGGTTTGTAGGGAAGCTTGTAGGTGCATCAGCAGGGACTCCTTCAAACCAACTTCTGCTGCTGCCAGTCTCAACAGAAGGGTTGCGCACTGCTGGTTAGAGGTTTGCACTACTGGTTTTTCCTGTTTGAGGCAGATATCCCAGCAACATTTCTTTTAATGAAGATGCAGAAAAGCAATTGAAATGAGAGATTTCCACTGTACTTCATTAACAGAAAGTTTCATCTTTGAGTTAATTACTTCCATCAAGTGTTTGAAATAAAAAGTTGCTGATCTTAGTTCATTAATAGTTTAACTAGAACGGTGATGAGAAGGTTGCAACCTGTGTGTAGCATATAGCATTTAAAGGTTATTGATGACTTCTGAGACATCATTAATTACTTATTGCTGAAATTAATTTCCCCTTATGTGGGCTCTGTGCCTACAGAATTCGAAGTCTCTGTTACAACAGGGTAGAAATTGCAGTTAATGCAGTAAATTGTCTAACTTGTTTATACATTTTCAATGCCTAGTGAAGTAATTCTTCTAAATGAAGCACACTGTTTCCTTATCCAGCCACAGAAGCAGAGAGAGATGTCTCTGGAATGAACTTAGACATCTTATCTTGAACAGACAGGATCTCCCTCTGTGCATACCTCTGTCTATTGACTCTATAAGGAATTTGTTCACATATTCTAGGAAAATTGCTTCACCACAACTAAATGCTGTGTTAAGCAGATGTGACCTGTGATTTAGGAACATTTTTTCCTAGCAGCAGTAAGTACATCTTCCACAGGGATACCTACATCACTGCTTGACTAAGTGACTTTCTTCGATAACAAGGTGACCTGAATGAGGGAAGGCTGTTGATATTGGCCACCTGGACTTCAGTAAAGCCTTTGACACCATTCCCCACAGTGTTCCTCCTGGAGAAACTGGAAGGTCATGGCCTGGACGGGAATACCCTTCACAGCTTAAAAAAACTGTTTGGATGACTGGGCCCAGAGAATGGTGGTGAATTGAATTACGTCCAGTTGGTAGCTGGTCACTAGTGGTGACCCCAGTGCTCAGTGTTGGGGCCAGGCCTGTTTAGTATAGTTATCAATGATCTGGATGAGGGTATTAACTGCACCCCTGGTCAGTTTGCAGAATACACCAGGCTGAGGAGTGTTGCTCTGCTGGAGAATAGGAAGGTTCTACAGGATCTGTAAAAGCTGGATCGATGGATTGAAGCCAATAGCATGTGGTTCAACAAGGCCAAGTGCCAGGTCTTGCACATGTGTCATGACAACCCCAGGCAGTGCTACAGGCTGGGGGCAGAGTGGCTGGGAAACTGCCCAGTGGAAAAGGACCTTGGGGTGCTGTTCAACAGCAATTGAACACGAGCCATGTGAGTGCCCAGGTGGCCAGGAAGGCCCTGGTCTGTATCAGCAATAGTGTGGCCAGCAGGACCAGGGCTGTGATTGACCCCCCCGTACTCAGCACTGATGAGGCCCCGAATCCTGTGTTCAGTTTTGAGCCCCTCATTACAAGAAGGACATTGAGGTGCAGCAGCATGTCCAGAAAGGGGAAACGGAGCAGGAGAAGGGTGTGGAATATAAGTCTCATGGAGGGGTGGCTGAGGGAACTGGGGTTGTTTAGCCTGCAGAGTAGGAGGTTGTGGTGAGGTGGAGGTTGGTTTCTTCTAAGTAATGAGTGATAGAATGAGAGGGAATTACCTCAAATTCCACTGGCGAGGTTTAGATTGAATGTTGGGAAAAAATTTCTTCACCAAAAGGCTAGTCAAGAACTGGAACAGGATGCTTAGGGAAATGGTTGCGTCACTATCCCTGAAGTATTCAAAAGACATTTATATGTGACACTGAGGGGCATGGCTTAGTGGTGGACTCAGCAGTGCTGGATTAATTGTTGGAATTAAAGTTTTTTTCCAACTGAAAGGATTATATAACCAACTAGAAGAAGGCTCTGTATGTGTAGCAGATAATCTACTCACCTAATTCATACTATTTAACAATCTGTGGACTTCTTATCTATAAACATAGAGACTTTTACATGATTTACAAAGCAAACATATGACCTAGTTTAGAGTACCTGACTCTAGCATGGAAAAATGTTTGTCAAATTTTTTGAGTGCTATAGCTGAGAGTCTGCAGAAATGGGTCTTCTGGAGACATGGACACAAACGTGTATATATCACTCCTCTCAGTTATGCCATTCATAGACTAAACATGTCTTCCTTTGGTGTCAAAAATGTCCAAATATTATCAGAGTCTGGTTTTTGTGAGGTTTTGTTATTTTTTACATGGAGACTTTTGAGTGCACCTTTGCAGCCTTTTGACAAATACTCATATACACAGTGACTTGCTACACATGGCCACTGTGTTTCTGCTTATGTTTCAGGTGTGGGCTAATTTTAAACACAGAACAATCCTTAAGATGCTGTTTTTCCAAAGTCATTCCTGCTTACAGAGTCAGTAGTTCATGTTTTTGCATCTGGAAGACTTTTATGAGAAATTCATTATAATTAAACATTAAAAACATTATTAAGAACATAGCAGCTTTTCATTTCAGTAGTTTAAAATTATTTTTCTCTAGAAATTGCTAAAACAGTTTTGAAAATCAGCAATTCTTGCTTTCTATCATGCCTACACTGGTTTCTGTAATAATGTGATATGGATAATATTAGCTATAAGAATTTAATTGGCAAACATGTCATAGTCCAAGTGGATTTACAAGTAACTGCAGACAAACAAAATCCTTTCTTTCATTGAAATGAAGTGTTTAAACACTGACATGAAATAACAGATTTGAAATGACTAGGCATGTTTTCATTGAAAATTTCACTGAATTTTTGACATTATTGTGAAACATTTTCATTTCACTGAGGCTGTATTTTGCATAGAAAACTAGGAAGAACTGATGATTCCTTTTCAAAAAGTCCTCTTTTGAGCAGAAGCAAACAGATGGTTTTTATTATCAAAACCAAACAACTTTTTTTTTTATATTTCAGCATCACTTTCCTAGAAACATTGAATTGATGCAGGAAATCTGAATATCATATTATTGTATTTAGTATTTAAATTTAGTTAGAAGCTGATTTCCCTGAAACATTTTCCCTGAAATTCTTTCTAATAAGGCCTGAACACTTGTTAATTGTTTAAATACATCAAATTGTTGAACCCACTCCCTTTTTCGCTCTGCCCTTTGCTAGTACACATTCTGCAGCTGCTCACAACTCAGAAAAAAACAGGTCCTACCCCTGGGGAGAGAGAGCATCTAGAGCTCCAACTAGAAATATTTGGGAGAGTTTTAGTAGTTAAGCAGCTGCATGTCTAGTAAACCGGGAGAGAAAGTAAAATATAGAATTTTTTAATCAAACCTTTAAAAAGTTAATTCAGGATTAGAAAAACTTTAGAAAACTTAGTTCTGGCTTCTATAGATAGGTGTCAACATGACACATAACCCTGGATGGAAGCTGAATAAACCACACGTTTACTTCAGGTTTTTTAAGATAAAAGCAGAAAAAAGCTTATTAAAATCTTTCCAGACTGCTAATTTGAAATAGGCAGAATTTAACTTCTTTATATCCTATTTACAAATTTACCAGAGATTGTGTATTAGTCGAGGAAGAGAAAGATGATCAGCATAACCTAAGAATGGAAAAGATTAACAAAAAGAAAAAAGTGAACCCAAACCAAACCAGCCAGTGTTCATTCAAGAAGTGAGAGAGAAACGCTCAACAGTTACATATTTAAAATTTCCTATTTCTTCTGTTTTGATATGAGAATGTCTAATTACAAAGCAAAATGAGGCAATACTACCAATAATTATAACCTCATCCTGTTACTGTATTTGAGCTTATACAGCCACAGCTTAAAAGAAATGGGACATTTAGCATGAGGCAAAAATGAAACAGAGATATAAAAGACCAGTATAAGTATTTAAATTGCACTGGTTAAACTTACAGTGAAACCAGATCATACTGATTCAGCCTATTAACCTCCCCTTCTTTATTTCACATGTAAGGGAAAATTAGTAAGCATTGTAGTAAGCACTTTTTCAAATTTTTGTAGCTATATGCTTAATACCTAAACAGAACCAAAGCTAAAACAAAGTTAACTGAATAGTGAGAGAAACTGGGTTTTTGCTCTGATATCTCTTTTGAAAACTCTAAATATATATGACAAGAAAACACACATTTTACAATGAGTGAAAAGATGACTGTTTACTAATCAATGAAGAGAGCTACTATTCTCTTCTACTTGATTGAATTGCTGCACCAGAGGTTTGCAATTAATTTGAATTCAGATTTGCTTGTGAACCACATAGAGGGTTTGGGATTTGCCTTCTATATCCTTATGTGGAGCTGCAGTTAATTCAGATAACATTTTCATTTGGTTCAGAAACCAGGGAAACTTATTTCTCACTGCTCATTGTGTGCTTAGAATCTACCCCAATGAACTTGTGGCAGCCTTCATAAAACCAAACTCTCCCTTACTTGAGATAATATCAAACAGATAATTGGACAACAAAATGTTTGTGTGCAGTGCAGGGTGGCTGTGTGACTTCAGGGAACCTTTCTTTGTTTGCTGTTTGTAGCCCAGGCAACAGTAGGTGTCAGAAACAGGCACCACAAGCTTCTTTCCTTACAGTAAAATGCCACCAGTGGTGCAAAACGAACAGAAAAAAAAGGCACCTTGGATGTTCTGTCCCATGGGCTATGCTACAAAACCCCACATAATCTGGCAGATATTCTCCTGGTTCTGCCCCATAACTCTGAACAGATAGTATCCACAGTCTTGCCAGACATTATCCTGCAAGGTAAACTTGAGACTATAAATCTTTCAACCTAATTAGTTATTAATAAAGAAGACTGATGATTTTATCAGGGAAGTTTCTTTGTTGATAATACACTGTAGGTTACCTCTGACTGGACTCCATGGAATGAGAATCGATATCACTGAGATGCCTTCTGACAGCGCATGAATGAGAATCACAGTATTATGGCAAGTGTGAAATGAATGGAAATGCAGAGATGAGCAACTTTCACTGTGGAGAACCTCAAATCCAGTTAGCATAATGTTCTTGGTTTGTGGAAGGCCCACTTCAGCAGCAAAACGGAGAACATGGAGAGCTCTAAAAATGAATGTACATTCTCAATTTCCACAAACACAGGGTGACACCAGGAGCTTGGAGAGCACTACACAAAGCACTGCCTAATCATCTGAATTCAAGGGACTTCCTCTGTTCATTACAAGGCATTTCTAAATCTACATTTCAAGCATCATGTCATTTTGGAAAGTCCTCAAAAACTCTGAGCTTGGTAATTTTCTTTACTCATGTTTGTCAATTTTCATTTCTTTACACAATGAAAATTCTTCACCATCCACTTGTTTGTTTCCACAAGTACCCTAAATCTGCTGTTCTACACCATCCAGTGTCTTGAGATTAAACCAAGGTATGTTACCCAAAGACCACCACACCCTTTTACAGGACTTAGTTTTAATGTTTGCTTGCTTAAAATGCCAAAAGGAATCTCTGCTAATAATTTTTGGAATTATTTTCAACTTTAAAGGAAAAAAGTAATACTTAACTCCTGAGAACTTAATCATAATAACAGTGTAAAAGGACACATGCCTCATTATTTGGTCACTTTTAGCTGCAATTTTTGGACTGAGACTGGACATTCTGGACAACCAGACTTGATTGCTTACTTGTGGAGCTCTGACCTCAGCCCCAGTATGGCATTAGAATGTTCTTTGGTAACAGCATGAATAAAGGCTGAGATTTTAGGGATGGGTTGTAAGATAAGAGGGAAAGACAATGAATTCTTAGCTGTTTTGCTGTTTTGTTGTTTTGTTGCAGGAGAGGCATTTAAAGATTCAGAAATAGTCATTGTTAAGTCTGGCACAGTACCATCAGAAAATAATTTATAAAAGCAGTGAATATATTGCCTAAAACACTGTACTATCAAGAGCTCCTGGCTGGGTTCCAGTGCCCAAGCTGAAAGAATCCCCTGACCCTGGAGGCTGCTGGATCCAGCCAGAGGCTGTGTCTCCTGTAACATACTTAACACAAGAAATAGAAAGAACCTGATGATGTATTTTTATCATGATCTTTATGGATCAGGACAGCTAGAATCCAAGCAACTGTTATGCCTCAGATAAGTTTCTTGAGCTAAGGGCTGCACCTACCAGAATACTGTAGTAATGATCAGAAATAAAATAGCTGAACAGTTAAGAGAGGCTACTGTTTGCTTCAGCAACCAGTATGGAAATAATTGTGGAACACATTTAGTAAACCTGGATTTTACTTCAGCGAGAATCAAATGGTAGGGATAGTGGGAAATTTTTACAGAAATTCAAAATGTGTGTAAAATAGAAAAGATCCACTGATTTGGAATTGTTTCACTAAATCAGTATGGCCTAATGTTTTCTATTATGAAGAATCAACTATGTAATAGCTGTATTATTGCAACTTAATTAGGCACAGCAATCAGATGTAACTATAAAAAACATTTCACCCTACATATGCCTATCACTGTCTCTATCTCAAATGAAAAAAAAATCAAGTTTTGTGTTATGGTTTTAAAAAAACTGAACAAACAATGAGAGGTCAGAATTTTATTTCAATGTATGAATCCTTGCAAAAACAGAAGTCCGAGCTTCAGCTTCTTATATGACTGTAAGACAGGACTAGCATTTAAAGAAATAGAAATAATGGTTGTTAAATCTGGCAAAGTACAATCTGAAAATAATTTATGAAGGCAGTGAATATGTTGCCTGAAACATTATACTATAAAACATAAAATTATGCAATACATTTTCTGAGGGGAAAAATGCTTATTAGAAGACTTATGAAGTCAGAGACTAATTGAGATTTTTTTTTCCGTCAGTACTTCAGTAGTTCCCTACCTTCACAGTAGCTTCTTAGGATTACTAAACTATGTTTCAAATGAACAAAAGAATCATTAAATGTTTGGTTATTATTTCTTCAAACCTTTCTAACATATTTAATAACACATTTACTATTATATTTTGCAGAACAGAGATTTAGCAGTGATATGATTTAACACAGAAGTTTTTTAAACATTTGCTGTAATGAATATGAACAAATACTGAATACATTTGTCTTGCCTATAAGCTTACATAGCTCAGCTGACTTGGTATGTACTGTTTCCCAATAAGATAATACAACATATTCTGACATGATGATATGCAGGGATTAGGTGAAGGTTTGGAAATATCATGGGAACTGTCTTCCTAACTTATTTTTGTGTCTTGATTCTTTTGCTTTTGCACACACAAAACAACCAGAGTACTTTTAAAAATATATGCAGACATCCTCTGATTCCAATTGAATGTACACATTGGTGAAGCAAATGTATGAACTTTTAACTGCCATGGACACCAATACCCATGTATTTCCATTTTGAATTCTTTATGAAAGAGAATCTGAATGCTAACATTTTTGGGAATCATGCATGGCTATGAAACTTCTGCTTCACTATCTGTAATAGCTACTTTTTGAAGAAATATCTCTACAAAGGTACCTCTAGAGTGTGTTTAAACACAGCTGACTTTTTCTTTCAGACACAGTCCAAGTTAATTTAAAGTATGCTTTATATATTTCTCACTCTATTACTGAAGAGCACTTCAGAGCACAACTGCTGAAGACTATGTCTATTCAGGTGTAAAAGAAAAAGAGTTTCATAGAATTTGTGTAGAAGAGAACATTTTGAATTGTGATACTATCAAACTGTAACAACTATTCAAATTCATCTAATTAAAACTATAAAAAGAACAGAAACCTAGTAGCACAAAAAAAAAGATAAGCAAAAATTTGTCTCAGTAAAAGGATGTATTTCAGGCTCTTATCTATCACATTACTACTACTGAATACACTCAAATATTCTCCAGCACACTCACCTCTTTTTGACGGTACTTAATTGCCAGTTTCAATCTTGCAAGATCATTACCACTTTGTTCTTCTATCAAGCTATTATCATCTCTGTAATTAAGAATAATTTCCAATTCCCTGGAACTCCGTGTCTGATCCAGGAGATCTTTTGCAAATTGCTTGCATTGCCGTGACAGTTCCTCATACTCTGACTTAAACTCATTTTCGACTTTACTCAGTTCCTGCAGCTCCCAGCTCAGTTGAAAAGCAGTAAGGAAAGGATCCTCACTGGATAAAGCAATCAATGATGGGCTCGCCAGAGCCTTGTAGATATTGAGTCTGGAGCGAGAGTGGCGGAGGCTGTCCACATCTGAGCTTGAGACACATTCGACACAGTTACAGCGCACCTCGTGTGGCCTGGGCACAGACACCCCCTTCTGCACCAGGAGCTTTATGATTTCATAATTGTTGGTGTGGGCAGCCAGAATAATAGGTGTGATATCCGGTGTAAATTCTGAAAACTGCTTGTCCAGAAGCACTGGTGGCACCTGTGAAAGAAAGCAAAACCTCTTACAGGCCCCCTCATTGAACAAGAGTTATAGAAAATTAAGCTAGAAATGGTTAACGGGTAATACACTTACTGCTGGATCTTTATTTCTGTCCAGAGTCGAAGGAAACTCTTTAAATATAACAATTCAATTAGCTAAGATAGTGTCTTTCCAGTTAATGAATTGCTATAAACAGGGTGTGATCCTTCACAGAACCTGTTTATACATAAACAACCCATGGACAATGATTTATTGGAGCAAATTATTAGATAAACAAGGACAAGTTAGACACAAATGCTCCTCCCCAGTCTCTTGAGGTGAGCAAGATGGAAACTTTTTCTTGTCTCTCATTGGTTTGTCTCAGTTTCATAGGGAAGAAAATGCATGGGGGGCATAACTGTGAATCTCTGAAGGAAGCAATGACAAGGACACAGGCAAGTTAGATTTAGAAAATAAAACAGTCAAGTAAATGAGAAGAGTAAATGAGAAGAAAATGAGTAAATGAGAAAAAAATGTGTTCTCTTAAAGAGAATGTTGAAAATGAGGCTGTGTGGAGAAATCAGGATACTTGCTGCAAAGAGCTTAATGTCTTAAGGCTCAGTTCTACATTCACCTGCACAAAGAAAAATACTCTGTTTATAGGAAAACAGGGGATTTAGTAGAAAAAATGTTCTCAGAGACCATTTTTAAAGCCTCTTCTTATATGCATTTCTGTTTTTTCAGTCTTCTTTATCAGAAGACTGTAAGGTTTTCCATTTTAAACTTGTCTCTTTATTTTACACTACCACACTCTAAAGCCTTTCCCAGGTCAAGACAATTTGTTCAATTAGTATGACTAAGAATGTGAGTGTAATTAGCCAATGCCAATCAAAAAAATTATATTGGCATCATCACATACAGACTGACTTTTGTCCACAGCTCAATAACCAAGTACAAACACAATCCACAGAGCACCACAGCGAGGTGCTCTGAGGGATGTTCTTTCAGGAGGAAGAAAAAAGGAAAACATTTGACTCAAAGTTATCTGAAGGTGAGAGAAACAGATGGCCATCACAGGAAGGAAAAAATTTTTGATGCAAGTCTCATAACCATGACCTCACTGCCAGGTGGAAGAAGCACAAGTGGAATGGGAGGGTAAAATGGGAGTGGAAAGTCAAGACTGGAGATCTGGCATTCAGGATTGTAATCACACATCCCTAGGGAAGCAAAACCTTCCTGGCCATAGCATATTGCTGACCTTAAGTAGCCGTGACAGATTCTGAGAAGGTATGTGGAGTCAACAGGCAGAAATCCCTTTTCTCCCCTCTCATGCACTCAGACATGGCTTGGCATTGAGTCAGGCTGGCACTGAGTTTGTTTTAGCACAGGACCGTGGGCTGACTGAGCTGGCACACCCACCCTCATGGTCCTGTGCAGAGGGTGCAGCTATCCTCACAGGCAGGTACTCACAACCAGAGGTTCTGAGCCAAGCAGCTTCTGTACAACTTCCCTTCTCCTTGCTTTATTCTGGGGTACAAACAGTGTAGCATGTGCAGAGAAACACTGCTTACATATTACTCATGAAGTAAGGAACCCAATTGAGAATATACTGAAGGTATATAAGGATGGAGGGAACACTTGGACACAAGAAAAAACAGAAGCTCTGTGTGCTGCTCCTGGTCTCAGCCCCAAAACCACAACTATGGATATATGACTTCCCAGAGGACACTGTGGCTCTGCCCATGCTGCTCTGTCAGGTCTCTTCCAGGATACCTCTGGGACATCTGTCACCTCCTGGCTGGACACTGCACAGAGCCCACCTGGGGATGCCCAGGTGCCCTGATCACATCATTATCCCTGTCCAGTGTGAACTGGGCTTGAAATCCATGTATGTTTTCTCTCCTGTCTTTGGTGTCAGTGGGGGAAGTGAGACCTGTTTCCTACCACAATTCTCACAGGTTATTGCCGTTTTAGATTTGTCTTCTCTTTTACTTGCATATTACATAGGAAAAAAAGAGACCACTGTGTGCACACAAACACACTTGTTATGCTCTCTAAATTAGTAGTTTGGCCAGTGATTTTGAGACTAGAACAGCATGAAAATGGTGGTAGAGATTCAAACTTTGCATTAGTAGAAATGAGATTTTGGGCGATCATAGAGCTGAAAAGGTTTGCAGAGAGGCATGTTTTGTGTTCTGACAGTGCCTGCTACAAGCAGTGAGACTCCCTCTTGGCCTCAGGTTTAGGGTACCAGAGAGCGAAGAAGAAAGCTGCAAGGGCAGAAAACTCAAGGTCAGAAAGCTGTAACTTCAAACTCACTGACTGCTCAGAGTATAACTCTGTCACTTCACATGTTGCTAGTTTTTTACTTTCTGACAGTACTGAAGTAACTTTTGCTTCAAGCCCTGCCAGAACGGAGGGCTGTCTTAAACATATCATCAGCTGCAAGCTCTGAAAAATTAAGACACAGCCTCAAATGACATGGCATTACAGCGACTGACTTGTACATGGGATCCATTTCCTTACAAGCTGCTTGCTTTTTCTCATAGCTTATCAAAACCTTTCATCTTAAGCTAACTCAGATTCAAGGATAATGCAGACATTTTGGAATTCATTTTATCAGAATTTAACCAAATATAGAAGTATTTATTACATCTTTTCAGCCATAACTTACAGAAACATTTAAACTTAAAGGGCAAACCCTAAGACTTCCACTTGAATTACATCATGACTTTAACCCCCGATCCTTTACCTTAAAATTAAAAAAAAATAAGATTTTTGTATTAATTTAAGTGAAAGAAAGAATATCGAAATAATAAGGTCAAATTACTCCCTCATCTGAAGCAAAATGAACATATCCTTTGAACTTATCTTTGGAGTAATGAGCACTCTCATGGAATCCAGAAAATTTCAACATCTAATGGCTGACCCAGAGTACTTGCTCTTCAGTTATCAGACTTACAATGAATTTTTCTTTCAAACTACTAAAAATAATTCTCTTTAAAGAGAACCAAACCAAATAACCAGCACACACTGATATTAGCCACACACTTGGAAGCCTTGACAGAACTCTCACAGAAAACATTTGAGTCTTCCTTAAATCCTGGAGGATGGAAAGGTACTAGGTCTTTCAGTCACTGCCTGTGACTTCTCAAGGCTCAGCAGTAGTGTAACTAATCACACATTTTGGAGTCAGCATGCTAAGTTTGAGGCTGCTTAAACTTGGCGAAGTCAAATAATTTTTGCCTTCTTACATTTTGTGAAGAATTTCTACTCCAACATTATTTACAGAGCCGAACATATATATATTTGTTATGAATGTCTATGTGATTAGTAGACAAAAAAAAAAAACAACCCCTAAACAGAAAATAAAGGATAGTTCAAAGTCTGAACACTTCGGTGCTCAAGGGCATGAGATTTTTTTGTCGCATTTCTTTTCCCTGCACTCACTGTAAGTGGGAATGAGTCAGTCTGGTTTGAATATCTAACAATTCTTTTAGATACCAAGTGGAATGGTCCTCTTCAATGTGTTTATGTTCCATGTATGGCCTGTGTGAAGACAAGCTTTTTTGCTATGACAGGAAGAGAAATCTAGGTTAAATTAATGCCAGTTAGGACTGAGATGTTTTCCTGTCTCCATGACATCAAAGGAGAGACCGATTGTTGATGATCTCTTAGATATCCAGGAAACAGAAAAATAGCAGTCAGTTGGAAAACAAAAAGCAGAATGTGTGTCTATGTGTGTCTTTTTCTCCATCTAGATTTCTCATAATAGCTCTCATTACTGCAATATCTCAACAAGGAGACTGAAAACTACAGTCCATTTACCTGCTGTTTAGGTGCAAGAGCTCAGAATCTACGGAAATCTATTTCCTTGGGCAAACAGACAGGTTCCCTGACTCTTGTCCTTGTTTATTTATTTGCAATTATTTTGTCTTTTGTTTGAAAATGAAAGAAAATCCCTCTCAGTTTTAGGCAGTTAGGGGAATAAATTTCTGAGTCATGTCCATCATGACAGCATGATTGAGGAAAAACCTAAAGCAAAGGCAAAAAGAGAATATATGACAGATAAGATGAATACATATGTCATGCAGTACCAGGTTATATAAGGAAATTAGTATTATTAAAGTGTGTTATAAAAGTCTCAGCTGCTTTATCACTAATTCTCTATAGCCATCATCACTCAAACATCTTGAAAATGCTTAAGAAAATGCATTTCTGTACAGCCCACAGCACATGAGTTATCACTATGCATACATGGTTCCATGTATGCATACATTCTGGTATTCTACATACATTCTGATTCGTTGAGTTCTTCTTCTCTTTGGTTTGCTATTATTGTATCATTATTGTATCACCTGAAATACATCCAGGTTAAGACAATGGAAGCAGTTCCTCTGGGAAAGGTTCAAAAAGTCGTCCTACTGCAACTCCTTTACCATGGACTAAGTCACCAATAAACATCCAGATACACTGAATAACTTAGAGATATTGTGTCAGGATAACTTGAAATCAGTTGTCACAGCACCAGAGGGGTCCTGAGACTCATGTTGAAGCTATGCTCACAAGACCACACAAACAGCAGGACTGCAGTGGTGGCTCCTGATTGTCCCAAAGTGTTTTTTCCCACCCCAGGGTGCTCACTGTGCAGTGTACAGCTGGATGTGAGGCAGTTGTACATCGAGGATGTACCACAGGCAAGTGGACAGAAGAGGCCAAGCCGAGCTCAGGGGCAGCGTCGTTTCCAAGCAGGGTGTGTGACACTAGCCATGCAACACCCATCTGGTCCATTGGCATTGTCTGCCTTCCAGAGGCAACTTCCCTGGCCTCACTGAGAAGGGTTCTACCTGTTTATTGTCCTTGAACTCATCACATTTCCTAATGATAATTACCACACTCTTAATCTGCTAAGTGTTATCTTTCATTGGTTAAAATTCTAGTTTTAAATGTCTAGTTTTTTTCTTTTATGTAGGAAACAGACACACAAAAAGTAAAAAAGAGGTCTTAGGCACTTTAAGCTGAATAATAACTAAATAACAGTCTAAGGACTAAATGCAAATATTTTAGTAATATTGTAACTTCTTAAGAATGCATACTTTCATAATGCATACTTTCATATTCAGTATATCTGGATGTGTACACTTTCATAAGATTTAATTACAAATTCTGTCCTTTAACATTTTCTTACACACATTTTACCTCAGGAATGTCAAGATGCTTAATGCTTGACGTCCCTATTTCTTTTCTCTGGAGTCTAATGTAATTCCAGTTGTGAATTAAAGCCAGGTAGGATAGCAAAAAATAATAATTAAAAATCAGATACTTTTGTGTGGACATTTTTTACCAAAGTATTTCAGATTTTTTTTTTGTCTATCTTGAAAAGTTCCTTCATTCCAATATTTTCCTATGATCTAACAACAAGAAGGTTTAAACCCACTTTTTTCCAGATTAAATTATTGTGATTATACTATGTGATTATGACAATTCTAACTATTAATTTTACAAAATGTTCCCAATATTTTTCTGTGAAAATATTATACTTCATGTCATGCCGGAAAGATGTCTAGCAGAGAGGAGCTCTGATAAGGAACCCAAGATATATATCTAATTTTATATAGCTGAAATTGGGTAAGGTAAACACTCCCCTTAGCATGGAGCTCAACATAACTTGTTCTTCAGACACAAGCCATGTGCTAATAGCTCAGAACTTGATTGCTGTGCTCATGCTGGTACTGACCCTCAGCTAGCCAAGGCATGTGCCTCCTAACCTGCATGCTGAGATACAGGACAGGTATTTTTCAAAAAAACTCCATTCATCATTTTTGCTAGTTCTCCAGGATGTGTGAAAAGAGGGTATGAACAGGTAATGCTGAATGTGTTACCTTAAGAGCTTGCTTTTAGTCTGTCTCCTCCTGGTAAGGGGGGAAAGGCAACATTCTTGCCTCTGTGTAAACCCTTCTCAATGTACATCACATGTCTTAATATATTTCCAAGGCTCAGGCCTAAATGCCCTCATTTGGTAATATGAATCACTGTTCGCAAAGGATCTCTTCCTCCCACTTAGAATAGTGTTTTATGTAATATCATGTCCATCTATTTTGCTGAAAATTTACTTTCAGCTTTGATGGGACATGACTGGAACAGGGATGTTTGTAGTAACACAGAATCCCTGTCAAATTTAAGAGGCTTCGGTAGTTGCCTTTTTACAAGTCTGTGAATTTTGAACAATTAAATGTACAAGTTTGACTTATTTTCATCCATTTTTTCCCAGGCTCAAGCTGAGTTTACAAAACCTTGGATGTAGGTTTTTTTTATCAGCTACACTTAACCTACCCCAAAGATGTGAGCTTTTTAATGCTTGTTCATGCTGATCTTATTACATCTGAACCAATTTGTGTGTCACAGGTGTCACATCATGGACTGATCACTTCCAGTCTCCATGACAGCCACATTGCAGAAAAAGCATTAATGTAACACATTAAGGAAAAGAATTTGACCAATCTGTTTCTAAAGCTCTGCAGTGGTGGGTGGATATGTCACACCATTTCCTCACAATGTTTCTGATACTTCATATGCTCTACCTTTGTGCAGTTTAAGCCCATAAATTCTTGTTCTATGAAATGTGAATACAGAGTATATTTCATTTCTTTTCTTAGTTTCTGTTTTACAAGTTTTCATTCAGACCTTCCTTATGGGGACTGGAAGAGGATAGGTCCCTTCCAGCCTCCCACCGTTTGGTCCCTTCCAGCTCAGGCCATCCTGTGATTCTACAATTCTACGATCTGTGCTCATTCTGATGTCATCAGATGTGATTCTGACTTTTGAACAGTAAAATGTATTGTGCAGTCTTTTTGTGTTAGTCTTGTTTTAATATTCCCTGCAGAACTGTTATCTTAATTGTTTTCAATTCCAAGACATACTTGGTTGATTATTTCTGCTCCACTTAGAACCTTACATTTTTTCTTACTAAACTCTTTTATTTTTCACAGAAATAATTACTTGCTTGCCAAAACATGAATGCTAATTGTGTCCTGCAAAAGCCTTGAGATCCCCCCACGTTGTCAGTTGTCTACAGAACTAACAGGCCCTCTATTTCATCCAAAATGTCATGAATAATTGCACTGATAGGGCTAGACCCCTGCAGGACTGCTCATTTCACCCCTCTGTTGAATTTATATGTCCTGTTTCACCAAGTACTGTGGGCAACTCCTGTGAGTGTGGTTTTCTTAGACTGTCTTTTGAGTGACAGTTTATGAAATCTTACAAATCTCGAGCTATATGATATGCACTGATTTTCCCCAACATACAGAACTTGCTATCTGGTGATGAATGATAATTATATTGTTATGACAAGCTTTGTTCCTGACAAATCTTGGTAGACTGTTATTCATGTCTATATTTTCTTCCAGGTGCTTCCAAGCAGAATGTTTGACTATTTTCTTCAGGATAGTCCTTGCTGTAAAAAAATATAGATTTCTTTTATTTGAAAAAAAGAGAATACAGAATGGAAAGGGAATGCTGTAAAATTAATTGATAGCAGTTTCCAGACAGAAGCAGAGGAAAAGTTACTGGATTTGATAGGTTTGGACATGAATTTGTTGGGTAGAACTGATGTCAAAGGACTTCAGTGCTTTTTTTTCTCTCTTTTTTTTAAAGTTTTTTTTAATTTGTCCTCCCTGTATCTCTGAAAGAACTCTGATCCAAAATACTGCCTGTACATCAAATTGCTCATTTCCAATTAATGTTTTCCTGTGAGAATTATGAGTGAATTGATGTGGTATTTCATCAGTCAATGCCAGTAGCTTGAGGAAGGGGGGAAATTGCTTAAAAGTAGACACTCAATAGAAGACTGCAAGGATACTTAGAATTTGTTTTCATCTATGGAACTTACACTTGCTCTCTCCACATAAAATTTTTGAACAGGTAAAGGAGTGTTTCTAGTAGGAGTTCTGGGTATTGCTTGACTGCTCATAATGAGGAGTGACAAGAAAAAGTTGTTTTCGCTCAAGAGACAGTGAAAGAAGATAAGTAAAATGGTTTGGAAAAAACATGAGAGCCGAGAAAGAAGAAAGATCTTATTATGGAAAGGATTAAAGGGGAACTTGAATTACTTATGTCCATCATGATAAAGCTCATATATACCTCTCTCAGAGTTTCCATGATGAGTAAAGTCAATACTAAAATTTCCTGAATGTTCAAGGTGGATCTAGGGGGAGGGCCTTCCCATTTGAATTTATTAAATGGATGCATAAATAATTTTCCCAAACACAACATGGTTCATAAAGACAAAATCATTTTAATGAATCTTAGGTCTGATATTCCATTTCCTGAGAAATTGTGTCTCTAGTCCGATTATTAAAATGTGGAAAAGATCTTGTTTTTCCTGTTCATTCTCCTTGTCCCAAAACGGCTCCAATAGTCAGCAAGAGAGCTGGAAAGAACTTGGTTTGCTTCAACAGTGAGGTTTTCAGAGAAATGTGAGAACAAAGGAGTTCTTAGAATCTAAGCAGAATCCTTTGTTTATCCCTGAGCTTTCTAGATCTAGAAACAAGAAAAGCTGTCCCACTGGCTATGGAGTTATAAAGATAGTTTCTGAAAAAGAGCTTTTGCAGAAAAGACAATAACAGATTGGTGGCCTCCCTTGGTATCAACAAACTGTTTAGGAGTTACAAGTGTCTCAGAGGGTGGGAATTAGCTAAATGTCTTTGCAGCTGATTGCAATTATTTAACATTGCAAAGTAATTTGTGATATCTTCATGGCTGAGAAGTAAATTTAATATTTGAGAAAATTAAAAGGGTAGTACTCACAAAGAACAAAGCAGGGAACAGGCAAATTCATGAGACAGAAAAAATGTTTTCTCTATTTAAAAAAAAATAAGAGAAAGTAATACAAAAGATTTTGGCAGAGACAAAGAAACCTGTACCTTAAGAGGATGCAGAAGAACTTCACAATAAGCTGTTTCACAAGTACATTATTCCCAGTATTTTTTTCAGTTGTCTGTTATTTAGCAGTAGCTCTACATTTTGAACCATACTGTAAATTTCCCATATTTCACAGATGCAAAATAGAACATTTTTTCTGAAGTATATAGAGGCTCACACAACTATGCTAGGATGTGCTGGGAATGAAAGATGTACTTGAGAGGTAAAGGACTGAAAAATGAAAATTATTACAGGTTGATGATATTCTCAGCTGGATTCAATTCCTTAACAATAGACATGTTAAGATCTTCCTGGTATACAAGAATCAATTGAACAATCCTCCTGCTTAAGAGGTTTTGGGAACCTGTAAGTAAACAAGAGAAGGTTGCTAGAAATAAAAATATTCCTTTTGAATTCCCAGTGCAAAGAGGTCAAAGGAGAAACGGGAGCGATGTGCATTGTTATATCCTGCCCGACACCTGCCCTCCAGTGAGAGACCAGGGGCAGAAGAATTGGTCAGAGGCATTTAAGGGTACATTGCTAGAAGGAAACCTTTGAAACTGATGGCAAGGGGAATGTATTGGTTCAAACCCCTTAATACTCCTTGTTTCAAGTTAGGCTTATCTTAGTATTGTGTTCCTCTTCAGTTCACCAATTGGCTGGATTTTGATCTGTTCAGATCTTACACACATGGTGCATCCATGCATAAAGAGTATTCTTAATGTGCTTTAGAAATGTTTAGGGTTTTTTTTTTCCTTTGAGCGTATGTAAGTATATTTTTGTTAAATTCAGGGCATGGTAGTAAGCAAAGACTTATTAAGGAAAGGTCTAAATGAGCAAGGACCAGGGATGAGAAATTTAATCTTATCAGCCAGATGGCTTGTACATACAGTAAATGTCATAAAATAAGTTGTTAGCAAATAAAATGGTAGACTTTTGCATTTTCTGCAAATATTCAGCTGTATCTCAGCAGTACTTAATATGCAAAGATACACTTTGAGGGTAGATATTTCAGATTTCTTTTTTTTTTTTTTTTCCCCTGCCAGAAGGCCTCACACACTCTGACAAGCCTGCAAATTTAGATAATATTTTATTACCAGCTCTCTGTAGTGTTTTAGTAGCTGAGTTGAGGGGAGCTAATTTTGCCTCCTGCCAGTCTGGGGTGAAGATATGGAAGATATGGATCCTGGTACAGGCACAAGTACAATTAAAACACTTCTGTCAGTACAGTATGTGACATACATACCCTCTATCCAGAAAACAATCAGTAAATTGACAAGCTAAATTGGTAGCCTCCCAAGACAAGTCAGACCCTGTTATCACATTAATGGGCTTTGTCAGTCCATTGTGACTTTTGAATTTGTTGGATTGCTCCATCTGGGTGTTAACAGAAATATAGAAGAAATGTAGAAGAAATATAAGAAATACTAAATTCCTTCAAGTTTCCCAAAAGATATGGATGTTTGAGATTTGAAGAAAATTCTGAAGTGTAAATGCAGCTATGTTACTAGGCACCAAAGAATTCATACAAAACAAGGATATCATGAGTGTATCAGCCTCTTCAAAAGCTTTGATGAATGCTCATAACATCAAAAAGAGGAAATTCTATCATGATACATATAATTGGGTGAAAATCAGATTTCATAAATTTCACTGCTCACAGAGAAATTTGACAAGAGATGCCCTGTGACACAAGGAAAGATAATGGTGGGATGTGGAAGACTATATATGAACAATATATATATATATTTGACAGAGGTGAGTTTTCTAAATTTTCCTAGTGTTTTCCCATGGCTGAAGGTTTAAAAAGTTATTTGTTTTATAGATTATTGTGTATGATTGCATGCTTGACTCCCAAAGACTAATGCTGACTTTGAAAAAGTCTGTCAAATTCTACTCCTGCATTATTTAAGAAGTATCTCCACAGGCAAGTTTAAGGTAGCTGCATTTGAGCATAGTGGCTCCTCATAGACAGAACTCTAAAATGGTGGCTCTTTGAAAATATTTTTCAGTGGACCACTGTTCAGCGTTGGATTGCCTGAAGGTTTCTGCCCATCAGAAACTGCTGTGCCTTGAGATTTTTTCAACAGCAGGTGGTCCTGTTCCTAAAATATTTCCTATGTTTCTGCACTGGGCACTGTCGGAAAAAGGATATGTTGCAGATGAATATACAGGAGGATATTTATCTTTGTATTAAACACCTAATGATAGCTCTATATCTGAATTGTTTTTAAGCTTCTATTATACCCAGGAAAATCTAGGGCTCGTCTCAGTTGCCCACAGGTTCTGTGACAAAACTGCAAGGCCACAACTCATGTCTCACAGATATTCTAAGATGCTTCATATTTCACTTACCCACTACATGTGAGCTACTGGGCTGGGCCCCTGGTTGATGTAGTGAGTGGAGTCCAGAGAAGTCTTTTTCTTAGCTTACAGCAGACACTTGGTATTTGCTCAGGAAGTCCTCTTGCTCATCACTGACCTTACTGGGAGCTCAGCTATCTGGCTTACATGTAAGCAGTAAATGGACTGATTCAAACAGCATTTTGCTGCTTAAGACACTCTAGAGAATGAGAGAGACCTACACAGACATGACATGAGACCTACTGGAGGATGTCCCTCCTTTGCAGCACAGGCAGGACAGGCAGGACACATCTCTGCACAGACTGAGCTCCACTGCTGCCTTGCCTTCAGCTTCAGCCATCTGAATGGGGGGCTGATTTCCACCCCCTTACATACATGTCTCTGTATACATATATTTATATATAGCACATATTTATACAGAGCACAGATCTCAGTCTGGGGCCAAAGTATTAACTGTTCCCTGAGAGGCTGATCTAAACAGAAAAGATACTGGATTTTTTTTATATTGCTCCTTTGATGCTTATAAATTTGTTAACTTCCTAAGTTAAATTACATCATCAAATGTACAAATAATTGGCAATGGGGATTTCTAGGCCTTAGAAGACAAGACTACCTCAATCAAAAAAGGTTGTGTTGGTTGAACCTCTCACTCTTAACAAATTTATACTACTGGCCTCAAAGCTGATTCTTAACATTTTTTCAGGCACTGAAAGACTGCTAAAATATTTAAATTTTAACTGCAATCTTTGGAGTTGATGAGTTTTCAGGAAGTGAAGGCAGGTGGGTTTGATGAGAAGGATGCCTGGCATGGAGGCTTGTGAAGATGACACTACAGGACCACTGACAGTAGAAGGCAGAAATTTTGGACATCTTTTATTTTAATTTGTGTTCTGTCCCTATTCTGATTGTAAGTTTGGCAGAGTGCTGTAAAGAGGGGTTCAAAAAACACGAAAAGAAGGAAAAAGAAATCAGCACAGAAAATGTGACTTCTTGAAGAAAAATCTGACTTTTATGCTGACCTTATTTTTTAATTATCTTTCTAAAGATTTGGAGTTTCTTTTTTTCTAAAGGGTTTGATTTATTCTAGACTTTAAAATATTTTTGATAATCTGTACTCATCTCCTCATGATAGGAAAGTACTTTCATTTCTAGCATGAACTTCAAACAAGAAATATGAAAATGTCAGCAAATAATGACAGAAACATACTCAATATTTCTGAATCTGTAACACTTCAAGTTTAGGTGGAGTGTCACCAGTTGTCTTTAAAATAAATCTGTATTTGTCATCATCAAAATTTTCTGGATTTCTGCAGATTGCTAAACCAGAGGAATAGATTAACAGCAGGGAAAAGTCATTCTCAATAACACTATCTTCCAGAAACCTATCTATAAGGATCCTGATAGTCAGAATTTTTCTTTATGTAGCCACTAAAAATTGGCTCATCATTTTGTACAGGTCAAGAAAGTGTCATGTTTCCTCATGGTTTGTTATTTGTCTTTTGGTATTGCTGTGGAATATGATGATTTAGAATCTGTTACAAGGTGATGGGTGCATATTGTAGAACACATTGCCTACCTCAATATTGAAATTGCTATGAGCTCTGTTGGGTGGCACAGGCATACCAGCTTCTGGAGTATTTCCTTAGTAATTGTCACAGGTTTTTCTACTCATCCACCCACCTTAGCTCTGATGCATATAAACACAGACAGTTTGGGTTTATTGCCAAGACATAATGGCATTTATGTGCAACTTTTTCTGAACTTGAAAACAGCCAGCAACCTTCTTCAAACCCAAGAACAAAACTTCTGACAATGCTTATCTCCATCTCATATGCAATTAGTCAGCTCCACCCTTACTGTGCACCTGTGCTACATGCTGTTTTCATGTGCCTAAATGGTTATATGAAAGACTGACTAGTTTTATCCATAAATGAAATATCCCCTACACAGCCTCTCCCATTCATCTATCAACATGTCAGAAAATTCTAACTAATCAGACACCACTGGGAAAAAAATACTCATCTACCCACTCAGGCAGATAGCAGTGGAAAGAAACAACATTTTGCCCTCACGTTTCACTTCAAGAATGTGTACTTTCAGACAAAGAATCTCTGCAATGCCTCCTCCATACTCATTACTAGCTAGACTGTCATTAATCACAACATTCGAAAAAGACATTTCGTTCATAAATTTCTGTGGGAGACATTTTCAAAACAAAAATGATGCTTGAATCTCAACAGGCAACAACTACCCCAGAAGAGATTGTAACTGGAATTTTGCAAAGTTACTGGAAAAAGAGGTTTAGATTAGGAAACTACCAGGCATCATGCAGTGATCATAAAATCTTTCTGTCTCTTCTTGACCAATATAACTCCCAGTTCAGTTGCTAGGGGAAAATTTGAAGGAGAATTAAAAAAAAAGTCAGGTTTAACATTTATGTAAAGTCTATTGCAGTCATGTTGGGCCTACAACCTGTATACATTCCTTGGTCTTCTCCAGGAGAGCCCACTGTCACCAGGAGGAAGTACAACCCTGACATAGGAGCTTTCCCACATATATACCATTGGGCTATGTGGAAATGCAGGACTGGGAAAATGATATTCCATGAGATTGGAAAGAAAACAACGGGCCAAAGCTGCGTAAATGCTCTTAAAACACATTAAGGGAGACTGAGACTGAAGCTAGGTTAAAAGTGCAGCTCCAAAGCAGAGCATTGGCTTAATCTCAGGACACTGGGACTCCTCAAAGGGCAATTTCAAGAAGTCCAAAGATACTGAGAGACATTAAAAGAACAGAGTGGGTGATGTGGCCACATGTAGGGAATCTCCTAGGAGATAGGAGCTCTGTCAGTCCTGATAGGAGCTTTGTCAGAAGAGCAGCATCTAAGCTGCCAGGATTTCAGGAATGGAAAATGACTCTTCAGGCTCTGTGCTACTTTCATGCTGCTTCCTGACTTTTCCCTTTTAGACTTTTTCTCTGTTTCTGGGAATGCTGCCAGACTGAAGGCGCTTTGCCTGCAAAGCTGTCTAGCTTTGTTGTCCATGCCCTTTCCCAGATAGCTTAGGTGAGTGCCTGAACATCCACAGAGGAGTCTGTTCCACTGGCCTAGAAACTATACTGTACAATATCCTTTGCACTTCCTCACACAGGACCATTCCCTCATCCTGGCTGTTCTCTTACAGTCTATCATTCTCTCCAGAATTACTTAGCAACTAATTAAAAAAAAAAAAAAATCAGATGTTGAGACACATTTTGGCAAAAGATCAGTCACTTTTTTTTTCTGATGAGAATTACATCAGCAGCTTCAAGCGAAAGACAACTTGTATTCTTGTCCTCTTCTTTTCTACCTTCACACACTCCAAATAATTATCAGTCAGACATGAGTCAAGACTGATGAAATATAACTTTAGCCTTTGACAGTAAAACAATGCCCTTTCTCTCCCTACCTCCCAAAAAGTCCCAAAATAGCAAGCTTTCCTACCAATCACCTGATAACTCCTCCTGTCCAAGAGTTTACAATGGCTGCTAGCACACTGAACAGCACATAAATATCTCAGCATTTGCCATCTTCTTACACATGAATTCTCACCTCACCCATCTCTTCCAGATGCCATTCCTTGTTACAGCACAAACCCACAGCTTGCTGTGGTTATCTCTGCCAAAAAAAGGTTCACCTCCTTCCTTTCAGTTCTTTCCCTACAGAGAAAGGCTAGAACATATCATACCTAAAGTCTACCATGACCAGAGAGAATACTAGAGGGCCCTCCATACTGATGAGGAAGGGTTGCTCTGTCTGAAGAGAAAATGGTAACCTAAATGCTGAATCTTTCACTCCTTCAGAAATGTCTCTATACTTAAAGTTTCAGAGGTTTGGGTTTTTGTCTCTTTTAATAAATATTTTTTCCCAAATATTTAGACAACTGATGGAACTCATCCTTTCTTGGGCCTTTGAGAAATTGCCAGGAAAATCCATGAAACCCAACAAAAAAAAAGTTGTACATGCCATGGACTTGCATTTTTAGAGGCTGACACATTGACAAGCTGAAGCCTGGCTTCCTGGCTTGACTTTGGCAGAGTAAGTAGAGGCAGGGCTTTTGCATAAAGTAGTTTATGATGTGCCTTTACTGCTTGTTCTGGGAGAGCAAAAGGTCTCTGAGTGTTGCAGAATGTGGATATAGTTTATTTTCAGCTTCCTACTTCCAGCACTGTGCCAGTGATTTCTACTTTTCTCTGCATGTGAGCCAGGCACATATCGCAGGGATCACATCCTCCCTTATCTAAAAGTTTTCCTTCCTCTAGCAATTCCCTTGTGTTTGCAAATGCCAGTCTGGCATTAGCTCAGTATTTTGTTCACACATCTGCACATCTATCCCTAGAGTGTCCACCCATTAAAAATACCCTCAAATATCACAAGACTGACATACAATAGTGAACAGAAGGCATAAAAGCACTGTCATGTGCTTTATTCTGCTAGTCAGACAATGCTGTAAGCACTGCTGTCGGGTTTCCAAGCCCTAAAGCAAGTCTGTCAGCTAATACAATGCCACATGGATTCAAGTCTAGTAACTGAGATTTCAGCTTCACTTATGTGATTTGCAGCATCCTTAGAAGGCAGCTACACCTCTGCTTCAGTCTTCCCTGAATATACACAAATATTTAGATGGTCAACCCCCCAGCTAATGATCAAAGCCTGAGTTCCCTAAGCAGTAGAGCACACTATGATTTAGATAAAGGTATTAATTTTTTTATGCTGCCTAACCCCCAGCCCATCCGTGGATGCTGCATGCAATTTAACAAGACAAAAATGTTTTCTGCAGATACTAAATTTAAAAGAACAACTTTTTTTCCCCCCCTCTTAATTTGGCATTCAGCTATCCATCAGGGTAAGCAACAAGTGACTTGGCAGATAATTCAGGACATATGGCTTTAAAGAATGGTAATTTAAAAGTACTTGGACAAGTTTCCTCAACTCATTCACATTAATTTGTGCTATTCTCTTTTACTTGTGCTCTAGCAGCTGGTACAGCTAAAGAAGTGTAGAAATATAATGAATATAATGCAAGTGGCAAAAAACCCCTTTCCTTGTGTTAGATTAATGTATAGTGCAAAAACTTCTCTCAAAAACTGAGAAGCAGAAGGAGTTCAAAGACAATTCAGAACTGTTAAACCTACATACCTCATCTGTAGTCACCAGGTGGCACCAGATGTATCCATACATTGGTAATTAGGCTAAAACCATTGTAACCTATGTGGTCTTGGAAATGCTGAGCCCATCACATATGGCTATTAGGCAGAGCCAGCAGCTGAATGATCAATAGACTAGAGAGTTTAGATCTAACTTTAACGAGATCTGAACATTGTTTTATAGTTTGGGGGTTTGGGGGGTGGGGTTGGTTTGTTTTATTGGGGTTTTGTTAGGGTTTTTTGTTATTGGAGTGGGTTATTTTGAGTTTGTTTTGTTATGGTGGGTTTTTTTGTTTGGTTTTTCTTCTGTGTTTATTTTTTTGTTTCTTTTAGGAGAAAGTGTAAATTAGAGATCAGTGGCATCTGCTAATTTGGAGATGTTGGTTATAAAACTTTTCCAAAAATGCAAAATCAGATTACTTTAACTAAACGAATTGATTCCTGGTTAGAATTAACATATTGTTACATTTTCCCCCTTTTGCAACACCTAAAATGTTTAAAGCATTAAGTTTTGGAGGATAACCAGTTCTTTTAAAAGATACATTTCAGCAGTCCTGAAGAATTGTAGCTTTCTGTTGATACAAGAGGACATTTTCTTCTAGATTTCTGACATTGACAATGAGAACTTGAATTATATAATAAATTCTATGCTTAAAATTATTTCGTTTTACAAATATAGCTACATTATTGTACGAACTGAAGCTGAAATTAGCTATGCATCATACATAGGACATTATCTCATGAATATAAAGAAAAAAATTAGTGAGAGCTAATTCATTTACTTGTGAATCATATCAGGTTTTTTCCAGAAATTCAATGTTCATAACTTTTTCACTAATTAAATATTTGGGAAACTGTTTCTTGTGCTTGGAAGTATTTAGCAAGGTGTTTTTCTTTCTATTATTAACTGTCTTCTGTAGAAATAAAACTTTTCATCAGGGACCAAAAAAAAAAAAAAACCAGCAAAAAAGGGTTGACCTCACTGAATCGATGGCAAAACTTCCACTAACTTCAAGGGGCCAGGATTTTACCACACGTGACCACACATTCCCTTTTTCAAAGAAGGAAAACCAAACAGCCAAAGATATCATGTTACTAAAAGCACAGAGTCTGAAAATGAATCATTGTCTAAACAATATATCAAATATTTACAAACACCAGTAATCAAAAAGTAGAGTTGTAATTTGAAATAGTTTCTAAAGAAACTTGAAGGGGGAAAACAACTTGAAGGAAGAAAAAATATATAATAGAAGTACATAATTCTGAGTATTCAGCTTTTATCTCTTTATTGCATTGGAATGATTTTTCAGCCAAAAGGTACTTTTTTATTATACTAAATTCATTGTGGCATTAGTGCAAAAATGCCATTGGCATTTACATCCTCTTCAGCATGCCATGTTCCTAAAAATGAACCAGTGTGATTATCAGTGTATTATTACACACCTGACACCCATAGAAGCTTAATTGTTGTTGGGATCCCCAGGGCATACAACAGTGAACATGTGTAAGCAACCTAACAGTTAAGGAGCCATTTTTATAAGCACTGGCTTGCATTCAGTGCTTGCAGAGGCAACGGGCAAACCTAGACTTAAACTGACACAAAAGGAGATGTCTCTGTTCAAATGATTCATTATTCTTCTTCACACTTTACAGTAAGACCCCCAGCAAGTCCAACCAGGGAAACCAAGAAAGCATAGCAGGAGCAGCACTCTTCACTCCAACCAGCAGTGGACTCTGGCACTGAAACAACATGGTTAAGCTTCAGCACAGAGAAGGATCCTCTAGACCGGAGCAAAGCAGTTTGTGAATAATTTAACATGGTAGTATTCACACAAAAAGTAAGCTTATCTTTTGTCTGCTACAGCATGATGCTCACTAATACAAGTTTGACTGTTTATATTCAAGCATTTTCATTACAGCAGCTGTGGCCCAGACAAAAATGTAGCCCTGAAAGTCTAAAGAACAGCCTGAAATTTAGGCAGCTCTTGTAAGGTGAATTTCTAGACTCCCAAGGTCAAAAAGTGATTTATGATGTCTTAAAACAAGTAACTGATAAAGACTGCAGGAGGAGCTCTCCAGGGATCTCCATTTTTTTCCATTGCCAAGGGGAGCCCAGGGAGCCAGACCAGAGATGAGACACACCTTTGGATGGCTACCATCACATGGCATGAACTCTACCCTGCCAATGGCAACTTCCACTGTAGAGGCTGCATAATGGAGACACAGGGGTTTTAACTGGTTTGGGATGGGGCTGTGCACTGATCCTTCAGGCTCCTGGTACACTGCACTGAGAAATTCCTATGCACTGTATCCTCATCTGCACTATCAGTTTAGGAATCATGAAATGAGACAAACATCATGTGAATATAGTTTTCTTCCCCTTCTCTGACATAAATCTGTTGTCATTTTACAGGAGCTCTGCTTTTACTATCTAGAAGAAAAGGCAGGCACACACATTTGCAGGAAGACCTAGTATCTCTTTCTTTCTATAACAAAGGAGCGTAGAATTAATGTTATTTTATCAGCAAAAATTATACTTTTTACCTATTATCTGCAATTCTATCCATGGCAAGTATATTATACTGTAATTTAAGTATATTACATGTATTATCTGTAAAAGGGCTGTAATAATTTCAACGTACTATTCATTGAAATACACTAATAGAGTACCTATAACACAAGAAAGCTGAAATTGATGAAAATAGAGTACAATAGTATAACTACTTTTGAGGTTTCTCTTCCTAGAAGAAAGACTCCTAGGAATATCAGAATGTATGGGCTATGTTATCCTGTTTCCACTATTTTCTTAAAATTAGAAAGATTTGCAAGAGGCTAGATATTTCCCAGAGAGGTCTCAAAGCAGTTCAAGGGAAAGCAGAGTAGGTATCAGATCATGAATGAGACTATATGTAATGATTTTTTCCTTTGAGAAAAGACAGGGAGAAAGGGAGAGAAGTTTGTATTTTTTAAATTGTACTTCATAGGATGGATGACTACTTGAGACAGGACTGAAGTTCTGATGAACTGGGTTGTGTCCACCAGTTTTCTCTCTGAGTTGGGATATCATGATCTCTACATGGATGGGCTAAAACATTCATTGACTTATATGGGAGTTTCATAATTGATTCAAAGGGACTACATATTTCCACTACTATTCTCTTTGGAATTATTTGTTTCTTTGAATGATTGAAGATTTCCCAGCCATATCTGCAGGAATAATATTATGATTATACAGAGGGGAGTTATGAGAAAGACAAAGAGAGACTTTTAACCAAGGCCTGTAGCAACAGGAAAAAAGGCAATAGTTTTAAACTGAAAGAGGGTAGGTTTAGAATGGACAGAAGGAAGACATTTTTTTATAATTAGGGTGGTGAGACACAGGATAAGGCGGCCCAGAGAAGTTCAGGGTGTCCTGTCCCTGGAACTGTTCAAGGTCAGATTGGATGGAGCTTTGAGCAACCCTGTTTAAGGAAAGATATGTCTGCCCATGGCAGGATGTTGGAACTAGACTTGAAGGTCCTTCCGAGTCAAAACAATTTCTGACTGTATGATGTATAAACATAGTTGAATACAATGCATTCAGTATCAAAGTAATTAATTTTCTGATTTTAAGTACTGCACTCAAGGATGATGTTTTGTTTTTCTTTTTCTTACCCCCTTTGCACAATTCTTCCCTTTACATTAGACCAGACTATAAACTCAGAAGATCCTGCACGTACCTGCTTCTCTCCACTGGGTTTCTTGTGATTTAACAGCAGCTCCACGGCTCCAACCACCTCCTTCCGTATGGCATGCAACAGAGCATCTCCCACATACACGTTAAAACTTAAGAGCAGCTCAATGAGCTCAAGGTTCTCATTTTCAATTGCAATTAGGAGTGCAGTTCTGCCCAGGGGATCAATGCAGTTAATATTGATCTTGAAATAAATTTCTGCCTCCTCCAAGGCTTTCTTTACACTGGCATAATCTCCTTTCTCCACAGCATTCAGGTAGGCCTTCTCTGAATGAGACAGTTCGGATTCTGCCCGCACAATGCGAAGAGGGATTCGGTCTCTGTAGGGAGCATTGACGCTTCTTTTGTAGTAGAACTGGGCCATATTTTATGCCATTCTAATACTTTGTCTCTGCAACATGAAAATAAGGATAAAATCAGTAATTGAGCTTGGGGTATGGGGCACCAAATTAATATTTGCTCTATATACATATTTAAAACTCATATTAGAAAGCAATGTTGAAACATTTTTTATCAATAGAACATGTAAGCAAAAGCGGAAACCAAAACACTGCTTATTTGTAACTTACCAAGTAAAAGCATATCTGTCAGAATACCATTTGACCCTTTGCCTTTTTTAAATCTGTGGCAAACAAGAAATTTTATGGTACAACATAGTTTATCACCAGAAGTTGCTCCACTTCATCCTTAATTTCTTCATTCAGTTCTGCAAAGACTTAAAGAGCACAGTCACCTGTCTCAAACACTGTAAAGTCCACAGAAAGATTTTGCCATGGAAAAAGGAGAGCAGGTAGTGACAGGATGGTGACCACCCCAAATCTGACAGAGGAGAGTTCTGGTTAGCACATCCTGGTAGGTGCATCCAGACAAAAAATTCCCAATGCAGCAAACTGTGTAGAGAAGCAACTGCTCATACACATATGAATGGTCAAATGAAGATCACCCCAAGTTATGAGAAAGATGGCATCTATGACCACCAATGATCACCAAAACCTCCCTCTACCCTTCAAATATCCCTCTGCCGGTAACTTGAACTTGGACTGTAAGATAAACCACTACTGCAGGGACTTGAGATAAGTTAAAGGTGGTACTATTGTCCAAGTGTAGTCTCAGACCTAGGGAGAGATTAACAAATCCTGGGGAAAAGAATGCATCACTGATAATGGACAAAGAATGTAGAATTTACAGGCCACAAGGAAAGGCAATTCAAAAACTGTGTTGAATTCAGCTTCGATTGGGTAAAAGGTAATTCCGATGGAGAGATCTTCTCTGACATCCTACAACAACTTGTGTGTTGCTTGAGGATTGTGTGTGGACAACTAAATACAGTTTCTACCTCTTTACATCTAGTCCTGCTCAAATACCCTGACTTTTCTGTGACAGGCACAGACTGCACAGCTCAGTGGTGAGCTTCCCTACTAAGATTTTGATTCAATCTCATATGCTATTAGAAAAACATTCACATAAAATGTTTTTCTAACCAGAGCTCACTAACTTATAAATTAAAACTCAGAACCTAAAAGGAAAAACAAAATCCATAGGAGATAAATTTCCAAGGACTGGTAGATAATAGTCACAGTTTTGATTCTGAACTACTCAGTTCTAAACTAGAACTAATACTGAAACATAGCAGCAATAAAACAACTCTAAAGTCTTACATATAGTAAAGCATATGGTGTCTATGGTTTTATTCTGTGTACTTTATTCAAGGATACTTTATTCAAGGACTTTGCAAAAAAAATTTGTTATAACAAAATTATTTTTCCTGGTTCTATCTTCCATCTGGGGAAAAAAAAAAGAAAAAAAAAAGGGAAAGAGGAAAGTGGGAAGAGAAAAAAATTGACCTCAAAGAACAAGGTCGACAAAAAATATTTCCCTCTGCTGTTCAACTGGAGGTTGAACACCTTATTAGAGGAAGAACTGTAGCTTCTTGTAATTTTTTCAATTGATAATGCAAGCTGCATTAACTTGCTGCTTTTTACTCCACTTTTTTCAGTCATTAAAACAAAATCTCTGTTGAGATTCTATAGCAAGCTATAATGCATATTTTTATTATTGTGAGGTTTTCATTCACCAAAAAAAAAGTCACTTAACATAGTGAGGAATATAGTAATTATTCTGCTCCCCCTTTTCTTAAGTAGTGTAATGAGAGATATGTAAAGGCTGTTACTAAGTTGTTTTCTTTGTTTTCCAGAGCAGATCAACATGGCTTGACATAGGCAGGAGAAGATAAAGAAGATATGGGAGAGACAACTCTCTGCCACATCCATATACAGGAGCTGAGGAATTGCCAACCTTTGCAAGATGTTTCCCAGCTCTCCCTACAGAATGGTATCAGCCTACAGTCTGGACTACTAGAGGTTGCCCAGTCTGTGGATTATGTTCTGTTAATCTCACTCTAAGTAAAATAAAGCTCATATCCATTGCACAGTTTTGTACCCCTGGAACAGATATCAGCTTCTTAATGCACTGTATTTTTTCAATTTGCTTTTCATTCTTTCATTTCAAAACTGCAAGTTCAATTCAAGGGAGGTGAAAATTTTAATGTTCAGATCAAAATTAAGAGACATAAATATAGTTCACAAGAAGGTATCTGCAAGAAATGTGGACTGTCATATTCCATGGACAGCCACAGACACTTTGAGTTTCACAGTCCCGTTCCCAAACTCAAGCAGATTGGGTGCTGGATGTGAAGGGCATCCTGCCTGACTCCAGCTGCCACCTGACAAAGACTTAGGTCTCAACACAGGCTCTATTTCATATCTGTCAGGCAGATGTCAAGTTAACCCACAACAATGCACACACAGGATCCAGTTTTTTACTATTTACAGAGTTCCCCAAGACCCCTGAAGAAAACAGAGGGACTGCAACTGGGGGGTTAATGCTAAAGGCTTCTCTCTCTTGAAAGCACATGAATAAAAAGATCATTGTCTCCACATTTATTGTGAGAAAAACCATGGATTAACTTGTATCAATGAAACTGGGCATCAGAGATGTTTATTGTAGATGAAGAGTACAGTCACCTACAGATGGGATCTATCATGATTTAATGAGAATGATTTGGGGGTTTCTTGTTTCTTTGTTTTTATTTTAAGTCTGATGAAGATCTTTTGCTGCTTCACTGTAAGCCATGAGGAAAATACTTGTTGGAACTTTTTTTGTTTACCTTTTCATGATTCTTGAGTAGATCTAAATTTAATTTGTCTCTTTTAGAAGAGACATATTAAACACACATTTTCATTCTTTTAAATAGCTGCACCCCACTAATCTCTATTTGTTGCCTGTACCAATTCTTGAAAATAATTACCCATAAATAAGGTTTTGTTTTAAGTAAAAGTCTATGTTTACATGCAATTAGAGACTAGAGATTGATTGCTGATACAGGATGGTCCTGGAGGGTGATACAAACATCAAAGATAATGGTTCCATGGCTGTTTACAAAAAAAAAAAAAAACCTGTTTATAATTTTATCTACAGGTAGATAGTGTTGTGTAACAACTGTTACTGTGCTGTCACATATAAATGCATGCATATGACATTTACATGGAGCTGTAAGACCTAGAAAGAAACCAGCAGCAGTACAAAAGTTTCCAATTGCTTTGAACATCTCTGCAGGAAGAGGTCAAAATCACAGGGCCAGTGCAAGAAGAATGAAAGAAAAAACGTTATGGTACAAACTTATGGAAAGTGTAATAATAGTTTCTACAGAGTTCATATACCTGACACATAATAAAAATACTTCAGAGAAGAAATGAAGACAAAATAACTTTATACGGTGCTTCCCGCTGTGCAATGGAAATACCAGCAGCACCTGAGCAGGAGAAATAGATTAAAAAAAGGAAATCATAATACTTTGACAAAATAGTGATTCTTTTGAGAAAACATTTTTTTCTTAACAGTCAGGTTTTTTTGCACCTGCTACAGACCACTATTTCAAATTACGTGGGACTGTTTCTTTCATATGTTGTTTTTCATGGAGGAATGGTAACATTCCACCTTCTTTGCAAACCTTTACCATTTCCACTCTACCATTATTTAATAATTGCATATGTCCTTAGAAAAGTTGATGTTATTAATTTTGATAGTCCTAAATAAATAATTGGATTTTTTTTCTGCTGCTGTATCCTTGTGTATATGTACATATACATGCATATTTTAACCACAGGCACACAGATATTTCCCCTTTAAAGCTCAAGAAAAACTGCAATCAGATTTCCTTGGCATTTATTCGACCATATTTGCTTCCTTTACATATATGATCATATCCTCCCTATTTTTCCAGAGGACACTGACTTGCACTTACTTTGCTTGCTGCCCCTACCCCAAAACCAGGTGTGAGAGGGAAATTGGCGTGAGCCATCAGCAGGCACCAAGGGCCTCAGTGACAAGCCACTCGTATCACTGCTCACAGATGTACTGCAAACCTTCCAGAGACAGAGAGAGACCCCAGTGAGGACACATTTCCTTCAGCAGATGGGAAGTGGGAGTGATACAGATATGCTTGTTAGTATCCACATGTGCAGCTTCTGAAATCCTCACTGACGCAACCCTTCTAAAGACACTCTATTTCCAACACTGACCACTGTTACACTTACTATAGAATTACAGTATATATAGATAGATAAATATAGCATTATCCTATATAGCTTCTTCTATATAACCAAAGCACTTCTGATTTTGCTCATGAGTTTGTTTTTCAGACTATTTGCATTAAAAAAAAAAGCAAAAGTGAAACTTCACATGTAACTATGGCATCACCCTGCTCAGAACCCGAACGTTTATGACAAGTGAATAACATGCTGATTTCTCTGATCTTCTGAAACTATTTTATATGCACTTTTCATGGCAAAGTAAAGTTTCTGACATTTTTTAGGTTGATGAAAGTATGACATTTTTCCTTCTAAAATAGATCTGTGACATACCAGCTTTAATCTGACACAGAACGCTATATGATACACAGTAAAAATGATGTTCAAAGAGAATTTTGGAAAGTAAGACTAGCTCTGATAAATCCCAGTCCAAATGAAGCATAAAGTTTCTTCTCTGTCAGTCACCAGAACAGACTGTTTCATTTCAACAAGAACAAAAGAAATGCAGATAAGCCTTTGATTTCTGAACCCAGCATTAGTCCAGATACTGCCTTATAACCAAATGCCTAGACAGCAACTTTAACATGCTCTAGCACTGGGGTCAACTGGATAGGCTGCGTCCATACTGTTAAACATACTTCACCCCAAAACAGGTCAGCTGAATGAGAACTGTCTTCTGGGGATAATTTGGGGTCCAGGGTAACTCCTACACTGTGCCTGGAAAGTGTGTAGGAAGATAGAATTGTATTGAGCCAGCAGTTGGGCTGATTCCAGGGACTGCTCGAACAACTTTGGCTGCAGGTGATGGAGTTTCACTGATCGTGCCTGCCTTCTAGCACTGTTTATTTTACAACTGTTATAGCTGGCAATACAGTATGTAGGGTCCTTACCTGAAAGGAATTTTTCATTGTTAGAACTACAGTTCAGATTTGAAAGCTGACAATAGCAAAAGTAGCAATTTGAAATTTAAAATTTAACACTGATTCACACATGCAGGACATAAACTGAATAACTCAGTATGGTGCACGTTCCCTATAAGACTGCTAATTTGGAAAAGAGCTAAACCTCTTCGTTTTGCTCTGGTCTAAAATGCCTCATAATCAAAGTTTCAGTAAAGCAAAGAACATGACCTAGTATACAGGTGTAGTGGATGATGGGAAGCAGGCTGCCATGTCATCTGCTTACAGCTGTCCTGGCTTTACAGTCAGGAAGGCAGGACATCAGCTACAAAGAACAACTTTAAGGTACAATGTTATATGGTGGATTAAACACCACCAGCATTTTATATCAGCATCTTAAGAGAACAAGACCTAGGAAAGTCTGAGTCTGAGACACTGAATGTGTAAACCTTTCATGATGTGACACAGACTACTTACTTTGATGTTTTTTTGTAAAAGACAGGATGCAATTTCATAGCATTGTTTGGGGGGGCGGCGGTTAAAGCATGGTCCTTCATATATAGCATAAAGATGGTCTATAAGTTTACTTAATGCCAGATGGGAGGAAACTTTTACCTTCTAGGGCTGATGTTACACCAAATATTAGTTGACAATGATAGATTCTTATAACAGTGACCTTTAAAGTCTACAAGACTACTATCAGACTGGAGTTTGAGAAATATCAAAATAGAAATAAAAGACCATTGAGAGACATTAGAAATTATTACCAGATCTTAGAGGGGTAGGATGATTTGGGGTCAAGCATACAGTACTGCAAATCTGCATATTTCTTAAAAGAAGAGATATTCAAGAACTTGGTTCTTCAAATACACTTAAAACTAAGCTTAATTTCATTTACCCTGTGGGCAAAAATCTGATAGCTCACTCATGAGGAAAAAAAAGAGCATCATTAGGTCACAGAAGTATCATTAGAGGACAATATTAAATTAGTTCATCTTCCCACTTTATTTAAACTAGAAAAAGGTACTCTTCAGAAAAATACGAGATGCACGGTTACCTCTTGCTGATGGGTAGCAGTAGGCAAATGTCCTCAGGAATCCGTGGGAATGACCTTGAAGCTTGAACTATTTGTTCTTGCCCAGAGGGAAATAGTGACGTGTTTAAACCTGCCACCAGAGCAAAGGAGAGAAAAACTGCTTGCCCCTGACTGACGTGAACTTGTTCTTTGAAATGATGGAGCATGAAAGATGCAAGTCCAGCCTACATGCAGTAGGCAGCCAGTTTAGGGTGGGAAGGACAGGGAAGGCAATAACACAGATAATGATCTTAATGAGTGACTGCAACATCCAGTTGAGTCGACCTTCCTGTCTCCTTGGCTGGTGTTATCCTCCGGGGTAAATTCAAGGAGCTCTCCAAAACAGTTTCAAGATAAAAGTACTTCAGTGTCATCTAGCTACACAGAAGGCTGCCTTCCAGCATTTCCAACAGTAGCACTGACCTAATGCCCTGTGGATGTGATCCTGCAGCAGCCACACAGCACAGCAACATTTCTCAGGGGACACAGGGAGTGGGCTGTCCCTGCTCATGGAAAGGGTGGGTGGTCTTTCTCCAAATGAGAAGAGGATGGGAGAAGAAGCCTGTAAACAATCTGTTGAGAAAAGGGTTGGGCAGAAAAGGTCTGACTGAGCAAGTTCACTTGAGGAGGAAAGAAGAGAGGATCCAGATTAGGTTGGGAAATACAGGACAGGAGCATTACTTGTGGGAATTATGCTACAAGTAGCAGTGACTTTTCTGAGTTTCAGGGTATGTTTTCAAACAGAACCACATGTCTTGAAATGCTTCCTATGATGAAGTACAAGGCAGCATGCACTTTGTCCAGAAAAGGGAGAGTTTGGGCAGACTGCCCAAATACTTTTAGTAAAGACTTGCTAATAAAAACACTCCTCTGTGGGTCCATTTTCAGATGTACAAGCTAAGCCAGCCTGAGGATAAGTTAAAACACTTTTCAAGTATTTAGGACCAACAGAGAGCCAGCTGTGAAGAGATTTGTGTTCATACATATATCCTCACATAAGCATTTTAGTACTGGCTGCTGCCCTCAGAGTGTTATGTGTATTTTGTGGGGAGCCTTGAATAAGGCTGAACTTAAAAAAAAAACCCAACAAAATAAATAAAGGCTAGTTAAGGAAAACTGTTCAAGTTTTGGAATTTATTGGTCTTTTTCCAGCCATATCCTTTGTGGTTCTGCCCTCACACTGCTTAGGGACACTTGAGTTGGTGTATTTTAATAATTTTACTAGAAGACTTCATGAAAATAAAATCAGGAAAATTTATTATCTAAGCTCACCTACCATAGTAATCCAAAAACTCAAGTAAAAAGAATTATAATGTTCAATTAAATGGAAATCAAACTGACATCAAAGCAAAACATTTAAACTCAATAGCAAAGAATTTAGTTAGTTAGACAATACAAAATATATTTATACAAGTCTATAAGAAGATGATCACCTATTGGTAATAAACCCTAATGAAAGAATTTAATTGAAATCAGTCAAATGTATAATTTGTTTGGTTAACTTGTCTAACAGTGATACTATTTACTATCTGGATCAAAGCCTGACAAAAATAATAGTATTTTTTTTCCTCAAGAAGTTGTACACTTATGTGATGACTAACCCCTTCCTGCCCTTGTAGCAATAAAGACTTCAAAGTGACAAGCCCTATTTGCCAGAAGTCATAAAATGACAGTTTCATGTCACTCAGGACCTTTAAATGTATAGCACAGAACATGCCCTAATGAATAACTTGACAAGGTATTATATAAAGCTTCTAAAATCCAGAATAACAGTTCCTTCCAGAAATTCGCCTGCATGGCCACATTGTCATTTCTACATATGCCCAAATAACAATTCAGGATTAAAAGTCTCCGGCTAAATTCCAACAAGAGTGAAAGATATAAATAGTAACAATAAGAGAACTCTCATTGCTAGGGAGTGATGGCACCAGAAAGCTGTCATGTGGATTCCCTGGCTGACAAAAACATGTCTATTACAGTACTCTGTAGATCTGTGACCCAGCAGCAATTATGTGAGACTGGTAATAGTTCAAATACTTTGAGCACCCTTCAGGAAGTTTGTATATTCTTGTGTGGGAGAATGTCAGAAGAAGGTACATCACTGCATTACAACATAAAAACTTTAAAAATAGATCACCTGAAAATCTGAACAACAAATCTATCTCCTCAATACTTGAACTTTCTGAAGGATTATATAATGTCTCTTCTCCTCAATAATGAAATCTGCTCCCAGGCATATAATAATTTCAGCATCTTATTCATAGAAAAAATACATTTGACTGATAAGAAAATAGGAAATAATTGATACAGAAAACTTTCACTGTGAAAAATGCATCTTGTCAAAATTTTCAACTGGCAGAAGATTAATTCTGCACTCTTTTAGTCAAGGTTTTTACTCATCTACTTTAAAAAATAATCATCCAGATTTATGTCTGGAAATAGCAAGTAAACAACTTCATTTTGAAGCACCTGTGTTATGCTTTCTTCATCTTAAGCCAGAGTGTATAAGTTCATCTAAACACAAGCCAGCCTAACTTGGATTCTCATTGTAGGAATAACTCCTTGGCAAGACAACCAAATAAAAGCTGAAGAGAACAGCAAGTAACATTAATATTTCAGGAAAATGACAGTTGATAATCAGAAACCCTTTGAAACAATATTTTAACTATCAAGACGCTCAGATGTTATGAGAGATTCACAAACTTAAGGATTACTATAAGTACCTCATCTGAATTCTGACATAAGGCAGGTTGAGGGAAAATCAGCATGGCTTCCTGGTCCTGAAAAACCTGAACTGCAAAAGGCTTCCTGAGCTACCAAATCCAGCCTCTCACACAGGCAACTTTCACCAACAATCTGACTCTGTAAAGATCAGACTCCTTTTCAGAGGCAGCTGGGATCCCCCTGCTTGACCCACTGTTACTGTGAGTGGTGGTGGACAGACTCATTCCTCCAGCATGACAACTGCCTCAGTCCTAAATAATGTTCAGCTGTTAAGGACTGCTGACAGGATTATCCTTCTTCCAGCATAGCTGGAGAAAAAGCTATCCCTCTTCAGACTTCATTTGGCCAGGCTGCATAAATATGTTTCCTTTACAACTCCGGCCTATTCCTTGCACATTGGTGCCACCTGAAACACCCCAGGATGCTGTATCTGTCCCCAGTTGCCCTCCTGAAAAGGAACAGGTCCCCTCTAGCTCTTATGTCACACCCCAAACCCTGGTAGCCTCAGGTATTTAACTAGAAATAGATATCTCCAAGTGGTCAGCTGAACTGGACCTTCAGACTCCTTCTGTGTTTGCACTACTCCTTTGCCACACCACTTTTTTTGAGTGATCAAAGTGTGCTTTTTACTCCAAGATACACTTTCCTGCTTTGTATGATTTCAATAATTCTCCATCTCATGCTTGGATATTTTACTTGATTAAGTTCCAGACCTACAATCACCTTGTTCAAGACTGCATCATAATCATCAACCTTTAATCTGCTGATAACCCATGCTCTTCTTTTCCTCAGCTGTTTTAAGTCAAAAAAAAAATCTGATAAAAGAAAAAAAAATCCTTTTTCAAAATTATTCTGTAAACACTCATGTAATTTGCACTTTTAGCTAGATTAGAATAACCTTTTGTACTCTGCTTCCTGCAATAGTGGAATAACTGGTCTCAAGGGCAAAGCAAAAGAAAGCTCATAAGGCATGTACCTAATTCTGCAATGATGCATATATATAAGAACTTCTCTTCTTCCAGTAATTATCTTCCTCCCCAGAGCATGAGCTTTAGTCAGTTTTCTCTACTTAGATGTATCACACAGGTCTCTGCTTCTGTTTGTTAGTAGTCAGTAAGTCTTTGACTCCATGACCCCTTGTAGTAAAAAATGTCAAATGTTCCCTGTGAACATCATGAACTTTGTATTGGAAATTTGTTCTAAATATACCCACAACCATTTTATTTTATAAAATAGGTGGAATATAAATATGAGCATTTCCTTCCTTCCTTCCTTCCTTCCTTCCTTCCTTCCTTCCTTCCTTCCTTCCTTCCTTCCTTCCTTCCTTCCTTCCTTCCTTCCTTCCTTCCTTCCTTCCATTTGCCAATAAGGCAAAAACAAAGGCAATTATTAAGTGGCTGAAAAGAGAAGTTTTTACTGTTTACTCTTCTTTCCAAGTGAGTTGAATGACACCCACAACTGCCTCTTACTAGTGAATATAAGAGGTAAACATTTTAGATATTAACCACATCCAGTAGTGCTGTACCTCGATGCAACTTACGTAAATTTAGACAGCCTACTAAGGTTTCTAAGTTGGAATGTATTTGTCTTGATCTCTTTCTAGAACTAGCAGAAAAAGAGGAGGAAAATCCTGCTGCAAGGAATTCAATCAAATTTCCATTTCTTTCTTTTGACTGACACAGCTGGGTATGAATCTTGGCCTGAGCATGTGCATTTGAAGAATTCTCTGAACGAAAGATGTTCAGAAAGTTCATTTTGAAAAAGAACCCCTGAAAATAAGAAATTGCTTTTGGTCAAAACCAAATGAACACAAATATACAAAGGAAGACAGACCCTACCCTGATTAGAAAGATCAGGAAAGCTCCTGATATGCAGGTGTCTGTCACTGTTGTAAGCCAGATACAGCAATAATGCCAGTTATGCCTGCAATAATGCAGATTATGAGACAAATTTGTTTTGGAAAGGTGTCCCTTTGCAGGAAACTTATTTCTTACTCTAATACCCTTTTAAGTAAGAATACAAATACTGGCACATAAGGGAGTGCACCATGAGTTGTGGCACATGTTCCCTTTCAGATGCTATGCTGTGTAACAACATATCAAACCACTGCTAGCCACTAGAAATCTCATTAAATGTCCAGAGATATTAAAGAAGATCACAGATATTCTAGGGGTATATATGTACAATTCACTATAACTGGCAAGGGAAGTAATACGTACTTTTCCTTGAAACTGGTTGTCTGAGAGATGAAACTGACCCCAAGCTACACAAAGAAGTTGAGCTTCAAATAGATATGAGGAAGCTGTGAACATTATTCATCATTGTGCAGGTGTATCCTAGACTCTCTGTGATCCCCAGCATGCTGACACTGCAGTTACACACTGAGTGTAGGAATTCCTTCCAAACTCAGGTGCTAGTGATGGAGCTTCCATTGCAATTCTGTTTTTTCTTCCAAAGATGAGAGTATATACAAAGCTGAGCATAACCCAAAGATAAAACCAGCTGCTAGTAACAAGGCCATGTACTTCTAGTAACCAATGTTGATGTTATGGTTTGAAAGTAGTTATTTTATTGGCTCCATGCATCTACTAGAGTATCATTGTAAAATACACTGTTTAAAATACTAATTTTCTGTCTAAAACTACTTATAGTTGATACTCTAGCAGACGCATAGAATCAAAAACAATGCTTGAAATCTAACAATGACTCTGTTAGAAATTCAATGCACAGGGGATGCATTAACTAAATAAGCAACAGGTTATTCTGGCCTGACAGTAACATCTTTTCTGAAAGAACAGCCTAGCACACATTCTTAGAGCAACATCCCCTCCAGCCATTGCTTCCCTGCCGCTGAAGTTGTGTCCTCACAGGGACCTCCACTGCTGCCTGTGGTCCATACTGCCCCCCAGGGCTCACACCACCTGCCAGGCCACCCACAGCCAGCTGTGCTGGACACTGCTCACTGCTGAAGTGGGTTAGGGCCCTGATGTTCTAGCCACTACAAACACCAGCAGTTTCTATTCAAGGAAATCTAAAATTATGGCATTCTTTCCATTGGGAGTTACAGATTCAGACATGCAATAACCCTTAACAAATAATCAGGAACTGTTAACATAACACCATCCATCATAAGAAGAGTTGATACTAGATACTATTTTACCAGTGCTCTGAGGAGAAAAGTCAGACAAACAACTGAAAATAATTCAATTTAAAATTAATTTTTGTGACTAGAAAGAAGAGTCCTTTTAGGAATGATTAAGAATCAAAATGTTCAAAGTGATTTTTTTTCTTACTGCAGCAAAATCTTCAGACTGTCAGATATCAGGGATAGAATGTTACTGAAATATGGATCCCTCAGTTCTCTACACTCACTGCTTGGGACAAGGGGGAAAATTAAATTGCCATTGGTACATAATGTGCTTGAGTGCTCACTTAACACTGGTTGTGTAAGGAGAAGCTGACTGAGGTTTAAATATTGTTCACAGTAACAATTTTCATAGAAAACAAGCTATTTGTTTTCCAGAGGTAGAACTGTTTCTAGACTAATCACACTCATTTGCTTAAATACTAAGACAAATGGGACTAATTCAAGGGTAGTATAATTTAGACATTGCCTTTACAGAGTAGTTCCAAAGCTCATTGCACAGTGGCATGTCAGTGAGAACTTAATCAAGCTAATTGTCTCAAAACATAAGGTCAACCTCAAGGTAGAAATACCAGCTGTTAATAAAACTCTTCTTCTCAGAAACAATTACTCAGTTTGACTGAACAAGAGTATCTGGATCCTGCATTTTACAGATACCAGTAAGAGTGAAAAATGTCCACCAGTTTTAGCATTTTGGCTTAATAACTTATGGGACCTGGCTAGAAAAAAAATTGTAACATAAAAACAAGAGATGGGCAGTGGATCACGCAGCAGAATGTGTCCATGGGAATATGGTAAATAACACAGAATTGAGAGTTACACCTAGTGGCAGTGGACCCTAAAAGTATACTCTCATTTATTTCTGAAAAGCAACCAACTGTTTGGATGAGAGCTGTGTCAAAGTGCTGTATATATTTGACAATCATTTACTGGCAAGTTTTTGGCAAGTTTTTGCTTTAGGCAATCTCATGTCCTTAGACTACTTCTTTTGGGAGAGTAAAACTGTGGGTGGCATTCAGTTCAGGGTTAAGACACCTACGTTAAATGTCTAAATGTAGATATTGGCATTTGAGATAAGTCCTCAAACTCCCTCTGTTGCCAGTGGATAACCAGGATGGGATTAGTTTTCTAAACAGAGAATGACCTTTAAGATATCCTACATGCCTGAGACATCCTTGGGAACTGACCAAATAGAAAATATCCTCCTTTGTCCACAGGTAGAATCCCAGAAGGCTGCCATATCAGATGTCACTTAGACACATGCCTTTTACCCAACTTCATCACAGCTTTAGTCAGTAAAAGTAACAGCACTTGCAAAGTGCTATGACTTGCCTTAGGGATCAACATGCCAGCCAGCTCCAAGAGGTCACCGACTGTTTTCTCACCCAGCACACTCATGGACACCTGCATGAATACCCTGTGTGGGCCTGGATACAAATCCCATATGGTGAGCAGAATTCAGTTCTGCTGAATATTGTCTGCAGGGCCACAAGATGATACATTGAGGCTACAGATATGATCTGGGTCAGGTGAAAGCCATGACAGGCAGGGAAAGGGCTGCCTCTAGGGAAGCTATCATCTGCCAGGCTACGCACTAGGAGGAGCCCAGGAGCACACAGAATTTAGATGTCTGCTGGGGAAGGAAGAATGGAGACCATCTGCTTTAAGGCAGCTGCACTACCAGGGGGTTGCTGTCAAGCTGCTCCCTGGCTGTGCAGTCTATAAAAAAGCCATGCACAGGGGCAGAGAGACAGAAAGGAGCATGTCTCTTCTTCCCATGGTGTCAGAAGGTCAGCAAAAACTGAGAATTCAAGGCTGCTGGCAACATTCAGCAATGGATGGGAGATGTCTGTGCAGCTTCACCTCATTGCCTGAGTGGAGTTTGCCATGCACTTTTTGCTACTAATAAAAAAATCAAGAATGTCTCCCATTAAATCAATATCTGAAGAGAAAATGAAGATATAAAGCATTAGCAGCCATCATTTGGCACAGATGAGGCTGTTGCAGGCACTGCTCCATTTTTGGGACAATCAAAGTTTTGCCTTGACACAAAGTGCTAACAGGCAACCAGGTGTTATCATCCCACAGCTTGATACCCTGTTACTCCACATTTGAGCAAACGTCAGAGCCCTTCTGGGCTGCCATCTGCTTATTTCCAATCTATGATATTTCGCTCACTACTTGCCCCAGTAGAGATATATATTGCTAGGGTTAAATCAGGGTTGCCAAGACTTCCCAATAATTTTCATAGATACATGATTATCATATCACATTAGAAAGGCAAAACAGCACAAAACATAAATGATGGACACATATGCATGTATTTCAGCACTAGGAGAGAATGTTTCACAGTCCAACACACTTCACGATTCAAAATGCTTTCCAGATATTTTGCTGGTATTTCACTTTGCTATCTCACACCCCATTACTTCTAATTATACTCAACCCTGACCTATTTAAGCAAATTTTGCTAACAGCCTGCTTATTGACAACCACTCATCTAAGTTGTTTTCCTCTATGATATCTATCAGCTAGAAAGATTTGGGGTGAACTTTATGTATATTTGCCTTTTGCTATGGGACAATGGGCAAAGCTTTCTACTGCAGTCACAACTTCTAGCTGTCACAATTTCAGGGGTGACAGCATCAGATAGCTTCAATATCATGTCTCATCCCTGAAGCAAGTCTTTATCCTAACCTTTTCCTTCAAGTTCTTCAACCAACTTATTTTATCCATACCTCTCCTCCAAAAAAACAAAAAAACCAAACCCCCTTTCCCCCCAAAAAATCCTGCCCCGCCAAACCCAAACCAGACTAAACCAAAAATAGGAAGTATAAAGGAAATTAAGCCAGATTTCTTGAGAACACTGTTAGTAGGCTATCTGCAAAGCTTCAATTTGTGTCAGGTGAGAAGGTAGAAGTGAGGAATTGAATTGGCTGGTGACCAGCTCTACTTCTACAAGTCCAGTCTGATTTGATGAGAGCAGATGAGCGACTGCTAAAATAGCTAATCTCTGCCACATTGCTTTTAACTGTGCAAAGCAAGGCTGATCAAGAGCAACCACCAAAGAGGAAGCAGGAGCAGGTGTACCTGTGCCTGTGTGACATGAGCCCTGCTGTCTCAGCTATATTCAGAAAACCACCTGCTACCACACAGATCTGCATGTGACAGAACCAAGGCATAAGGAAGGCATAGTCTGCTTATTGAGACTTGCTTTGTGCTCCCCAAAAGCATGTGCGAAACCTGAGTGGGTCACAACAGCACACTGGAGCTTGAGCATTATTTTTTCATGCTGTCATTCCTATAGGAATGGATAACACTGCATCTGCCTCAGCAAATATCACAGTGCAGTAGGAGCAGAGCTCCTTGCTGAGAACCCTGTACTTCAGGTGATGTACCTCAGATGAGCTCTATCCTGGTCCAGCAAGCTGAGCATTAGCAGCTGGAGTGTGGCAGGAACACACCTGGACTCAATGATCTGTCTTTGGATCTTGTACAGAAATCCAATCCACAGGCTCCAGGCCTCTCTGCAGTGCCAAACAAAGCTTGGTAGTACAGGGAAAAGCAGGAGGGAAAAATCACTTAAGAGGGTACTTTGATGTTATGATACTAGACTAATGTGGATGCATCTACAATAATTCAATCTCTTGTTTTCAGTTTAGAAACTTTTGTGCTGACATAAATTGCTCTGATCATGAAACACCTAAGAAAGCTCCCCCTATGCCACTGGTATTTGACAGAATTGCAGTTATTTCCAAGCATCCTGGTGGATGGTACATGGAGTTAATTTCTTTGGAAGATACATCTAACATATTCAAGGGAAGGGTTCAGTAACCTACATGACAGCATGAACTTTAGTGCATGACTAAGTTCTCTCTGTGTTGAGTCCCTCCCAACCCCAACCCAAACTGTTCTATAATTCTACAATTTAAACTCCACTTTGTGAAAAGACCCCCAACCCACCCCCTCACACTTCTTCACAGATCTAGAGGAAATTGTTCTTCAAGTAAGACACTCAGTCTTTCTCTTGAAAGTAAAAACATTATAATCCATTTTTTAAGAAAATTACCTAGGATCATTGCTTTCAAACTAGAAAAACGTTATTCTTGATGTTCATAGAATGGTTCAGTGTTCAGAGAACTTGGTCAAATCTTGAGCAAAGCATTCTGAGATTGTTTACAGACATATATTCTAATCCTAATGTTTTTCTGAAACATAATAGTTTTCATTATTCTTTCTGAATTTTGCCATCGAAAAAGAAATTCAAAACTGACAACAACAGGGAGAAGGGACAAGAGCATGATGACAAAAACTAGTGCTTAGAGCCTGAAAAGAGCCAGTTCTCAGTTCTGCATTCAGGACTGGCTAGAAATAAAGGCACAAGAGATAAAATAGACACTTTCTGGCAGGCCTTTCACCAAAGACAAAGTTAGGATCGTAACAGAGGATTGTAGTGAGAGTATGCTCAAATTTATTACATGGTCTACAAATTGAGAATATGAACTGAAAATTACAAAGTAATTTTTACTCTATCAACTTTTTGATTATCATTTGCCATAGCAAAATGTTGTTCTGCCAGTGCATAATGTTAATTTCGAACATTTATTAAAAAGAATTTAGACTTATGCTTTCTATGTATTTTATAGCACAGATAAAGTAAGCAGAATATGATAATTAAAAAAAGAAAAGTAATTCTATTTCGGATGATACTACGGACTTTAAAAATTATAGGTCTTAAACTCTATCCATGTTTTGTACTGACCTCAACAAGTCAAGAGTGATTTGTCTCCAGCTGCTTCTTTTTTTTTTTCCCTTCTTGATACAAAATAAACCTCTGCGGCTGCTTTTCTAATTTTGTAACAGTTATGTATCATGGACCAATGAGTGTAGAATACTATGGGCTTTTTAACTATTCTTCAGAAATTCTGCACGTCAACGTTGATAGTGAAATATTGCTACATCTAACAGGATGAAACAAAATTATTTTATAAATCTATGTGGAGAAGACTCCTAGGAACAATAGTTGAGAGATTTCCAATTGCTCATGTTCATCTGCAAGTCAGAACCACCTCTGCCATCCAGGAAATTGTGAGAGTTCCTTAATTAATTACCACCAGACCTTTTTAGAAGCAAATCTGCTTAACTGTTACCATTATGCTAAGTGTGAATAAAAATGCTTTGTATATTCTTTTTCTTAAGACAATGTTCTCCACACATCACCCAAAAATGCCTAAATAGAGCTACACTGTATTTTGAGACTATTTCTGATTATTACTAAAAGAAATCTATAAAAAGCTCCTCACATGAGAGAAAGCTTTGTTCTTCTCAAATCCTTGCTTCAGAAGACATGGCGATATGATAAATTGCAAAGATCATTTGGACTAAACACATCTTCATCATGGATGTTTCCTCTGAAAATACATTCATAGTACTTGGATCTTCTACTTGCATATTTTACAAAATGCAGGTGGAGAACAGAGACAAAGATGTCAGATAAAGGGGATCTGAGATATTTCCTGCTGCTTAAACAACCTTCAAAGTGAATCCTATTATGACTTTTTTAAATAGTTGGACTTTTGCAGAATAATCAAACTTCAAGGACTATTTCATCACACTTTCAATATGAAGTTAAAGGGAAAAGGCTGTCAAGTTGCAATAAGTTAATGTACTGCAAATAATTACCACGCCCATAACACCATCATTCTCTATCTTCAACAAATCAGTTGCCAAGTGCAAAGTTCTAAGCTTTTGTCAGTCAGCTGGTAAATAGTTCCAACTCCTTCACCCCAAGCTTATAAATAAAAAAAAAATGTTGCTAAAATAAGATGTACTGAATTACAACATCCACCATGGTCTAGCCAACAAACAAAATGTACCTCCTTACTTATATAATTGATTTTGTTGGAATGCCTAGAAGATAACACCTGAACCACAAAGCAACCATAGTGGCTGTTGTACAAGATCTTTTGGAATATAATAGAAAATGTAAGGAAAAGCAAACAGAACTACAAGTGCCCTGTATCACACACTCTGCCAGAAACCTGGAAAAAGGTGAGACACTTTTCTGTACTCTTCCTGCTCTCTGGACATTAATTCACACTCAAGTGTACCCAGGGCCACTGAGTTTAAGAGCATAACCAACTTATTGGTTAACATATTTCAACCAGAGTGAGAAGACATGGGCAAAGAAAAAAAATCTAACCATGAAAAGATGACAGTGTAATGCGTATCAGTAAGTTTGCAAGTGAAATGCATGAGAAACATATTAAAGTGACTAAGGGCAGTGGCTTCTCAAGTCAGACATAAAATGGGGCAATTGTGAAAGCTTCCCTTGTCCTGATACTATGTCTTGACTTGCACCACGACAGTCAGCTTCATCTTTGCCCACGACAGTGAGATCATCATTTCTAACTGGCATGTAAACTGTTGTGGAGGAATTCCTCCCACCTAAGTTTAGTTGTCTAAATTTAGTTGTCCACAGTAGTCTTAGTTAAATTTAGTTGATTAACTAAGGGGAGTCCTCCTGTACAGTTAGTGCAGTGAAGCAGGCTGCTACAGATTCCTCATATGTACATCTTATAGACACTTTCTTTAGGATCAGATTAATTCCTCCCAGAGACCTTGTGGGCTACAAGGGAGGCTGACACTGATTTGTTTGGATTTAGATGTGCGTAAATGAATTAGAAAGACTTTTAGTATGTCATCCAGAAAATGGATTTAGCCTACAAATTCTTTCCATGTGGGGCACATGAGTTAGGAAAAGCAGCAGGAGACAGTTTAATCATGTATTAAATGGTGTTTGGATAGATGGCAATTTAGATCTGTAGTACACATATTTATAGATTTAGAGTTGTCTTGCACAATGGAATTAATATTAACCTTTATAACAACTTCAACAATTATATTTGTAAAATAAAAAGTGTGGCATGCCCAGTTTTTACTTTTGATAAATTATTTGTAACTTAAAACTTAAATAAAATAGGTCTTAGTTTAATTCATCTTTTAAAGTAGTTACTGTGAACCTTGACACATTTTATCAGTTTTGTGAGACTGTAATATAGATTCTTCAAGAAAACTTTCTTTTTATCTTCAGCTATTATAAAATGAATTTCTATTAACAACTATGAGTGAAATGGCTCTGGAAACTTATTCCCTTTCTTGTTAGTTGAACATAATGTCCTTGGTACAACATGTAACCTAAAATTACAGCATCACCATAGGACAATGTCAGGCACGTTGAAGAACTCAGATCTAAAAGGGTACAATTCTTGGATTTTAAATCTTTCATTCATGCCACTGTGAAAGTCAGATGTCAATGTTTTGAGTTGGTTAAGGACCATGGAATGTTTTGCTTCTCAGCTTAGAATATTCTTCCCAAGCAGCCGCAGGGTTTGTTCTGGGGCCTAAATCAAGACTCAAAACATTCCACAACCCTTTGCCTTGTAAACTGAAACATCAACGTCTGCCCCACATATGACCCTTCCAGAAAGAGGGCACAGGGGATGAAACATCATTACAAGGGTTCTTACACATTATTTAGGAAGAGCCACCTTCCACCAACACAGAACTTTTAAATAATTAATTAGATTTTAAAGCCCCATACTTTTATTAATAGGGCTTTCAGCTAGCCCGGCTTAGAAAGAACGAATTCCAGATGTCAGGTTCTGCAAATTTTGCTTTTATTTTTGCAAATAATTTGGCCATGAGAGCAGCCAGAAAGCAGGATTCTCCAGACTCTCTGCTGCAATCAAGTGTGCACTACAGCTTTTAAAACCTGGTAAAGGGAAACTCTAATTTACAACCTTTAATTTCACATTATTTCATACAGTTTGTCCAGGACACTTATCTTATTGGAGACAGAAGAAATAAGTTGTTACTAGAAACAAATACTTCACTACTATTTCTACCACCATTTCCTGTTTTTAACAATTATATTTATCATTAGGCTTTGTACTTCAGATTGCTTATGTTCAGAACTATTTCTTTTCTATTTTTGGATCTGATCCTTCAGCACTAAACATTTCATTCCCACATCACTGCCTTAAAGAGACAGTAAGAACACATAGGAAACTACAAAAATAAATGTTTAGAAACAGCTAACCTTGCAGCATGTAACACAACCTCAACACCTCTAATATATCACAGCTTCTTCCTTGGGGATCCAAAAAAAGATCATGGTCAACCATGTGCCATGTATCCTTGACAATAAGCTGTGAAAACAGCTGCTTAGTACTTAGTCCACTGCATATTTCCTGTTTGGTTTTCAGCACAGAAAGCTCTTCCACAGACAGACAATTCATTGAGAGAAGCATCTACCTCTATTAAAGCAGGACAACACCACTATTGATTTTATGATGAAATTCTACTGAACAGCTAGTTTAAATTACAAGATAGCCAGTAATGGATTGAGAGCATTGATCAACAATGAGAATGAGACCAGACTGAGACAAAGGAAATGTGCTCATGTGGGAAGATGTCACTAATTCAGGACTGCAAGGGGTCAGAGAGTGACCCGGACCTTCAGAGAGGGGAATCATGTGATCCACTGCAATAGCTTGGGAAGTTCAGATGCCAGCACCCAGGAAAACCAGCTGCAGAAATCTAGCAGAAAAAGGGTGCAATTCACTGCAGGCTGGAGAAAGCATGGAGAAAGAAAACCTTTACTACCAGGAAGGCAGAATACAGTGGTTTAGGAGGAAAGCACCAGAACCATCACCAATTTCCTTCAGAATATTGCACCCTGGACTAAATATGCTTCATGAAGAATGTGATGTGGGCTAAGTCTCATGCATCAGGGGACTTTCCAAAATAATTCCAGTATCCCCCCGCAACGATGTAATGTATACCAACAAAAGCACTTGTCTGTTGCCATACCATTTTTAAAAGTATGTTGTGTTTACTGGTGAGTATGGCCTCTCTCATCCAGCGAAATGACCTAAGTATTTGAGGAAAATATTTGAAAGATATCTCTCCAAGGCTAAGCAAGAATGTGGAATGTGTGGAATGATTGAAGGCTTCAAATTAATTAAAGGTTTTCTTCCCTCTCTGGATGATGCCAAAATTCTTTACTTCTTGTCTTTATTTGAGATTGTTGTGGGGCTTTTTAATGAATCAGTGACACTTACTCACTGACTGCACATTGTACATTATCTCCAAATGCTCTAGCATTTATATACCACCTCTACTTCAATAGAAGAGAAGCAAAGGTTAGAAAATTACTGGGAAAACAATAACCGGAAAGCTCAATGATGTGGAAATATCTAATTAAAGTTGGAGCAATAATCTCTGCTTTGCTGATTTCCTTTGTATGAAAGAAGAGAAATCCAGCAATTATGATCTAAAATAAATAGCACTCCCGGTAGCCTTTCTGAATGAAGACACTGAAGTTGTGTTGGTAGGCTAAGAGTGGATTCAGTCCTTCATTAATGTCAGGAAGCACCTATTGTCCTCATGTTGGGTGGTGGGAATGCCAGCACATGGCTGTCCAGCTCTTTCCCAGGGATCCTACCAGTGCCTAGGTAGTATATGTAGATGTTATGTGAACAGTGCATGGACACACATCTTCTTCTCTCCTCTGTATTTTGGTCAGACCTATGTTTGCTGGATTTATTTGCTGTTATTGACTCAAACATGACCTCCAGCTTGTGATATGAATATGTAGCTCCTCATGATGTAGAGCAGGATGCAGCTGAGCTTGAAAAGAAATTGTGGAAATAAAGGAGGATTATCAACACAATTCCAGCTTGCAGAGACCATAGCTGAGACACAGTGTTGTCAAATCTGCCAATAAAAATAAACTTCTTTCTTGGTATTTTTTTTCTCTCTTTTTCCTTCTTGGGCTTTGAAGATGGTGAAGGGCCTTGAGGGGAAGCCGCATGAAAAGTGGCTGAGGTCATTTGGTCTATTCAGCCTGGAGGAGATTGAGGGGAGACTCACTGCAGTTACAACTTCCTCATGAGAGGAGGAGGAGGGGCAGGCACCGATTTCTTCTCTGTGGTGACCGAACTCAAGGGATAGGCCTGAAGATGTGTCAGGAGAGGTTTAGGTTGTATATTAGAAAAAGGATGTATATTAGAAAAAGCCACCCAGAGGGTGGCTGGGCACTGGAACAGCTTGCCTAGGGAAGTGGTCACAGCACCAGCCTGACAGAGTTAAGAAGCATTTGGACAATGCTTTTGGGCGTATGAGGGCACAGGACTCTTGAGGATGGTCCTGTGCAGGGCCAGAATCTGGACTTTGATGATCCCAGTGGGACACTTCCAACTCAGAATATTCTGTGATTCTATGATTCTTTGTTGCAGTGGGATTCCATTTCCTGTTTCACCTATCCCAACCCCCCAGGTGTGCCAACCTCTCCTTTCCCCTCCCCCTTTGCCCTCCGGCTGAGAGCTGTTCATCAATCTTAACATTCCAGCAGGGTCGTGGTGTGGTTGGCAGAAGTTCAAAAGATGCCCCTCAGGTCTGGGCTCATTGGCCTGTCCAAGCGTCTGTATCCCTTGGGCCTTCCCCTCCTCCCACCTGGTTGGTGCCTCACCTGTCCCTTCCCTCCCCCTGTCCCTGGGCTTAAAAGGAGACAGGACCATGCGGTCTGGATTCTGTTGGGAGCTGTTACAAGATCCAGAGGTCTGTCATCCTGGAATAAAACTCTGGATTAAAACTCTACAATAGAATCCTCTCCTGTTTCTCTTCACCATCACCTGAACCTTTTCCACCAGAGGTAAACTGAGTTCCTACCATGCCTGGATTTGTTCCGAGTGCCCAGCTGCAGCATCCAGCCGGCCAAAGGTGTCTCTGAGGTGAAACACCACAGCTGCAGCCTTTGGCCCAGCAGCAAGGGCCAGACAAGGCCAGGCATGTCCCACCTGGAAATAGTTGGATTAATATTCCATAATTCTTCATATTATTTCAAAGTTAAAGTTTCATTAGATAATTTGTTCTTACATTTCCCAGTGTAGCTACTTGTTCCACCTTGGTGTAGCTCCAGGCACGGAATATTGCTGCAGACAGAGCTGCAGGAGCTATTTAATTTAACCTCTCTAAGAGATGAGAGAATGTATAACAGATAAATTGTACTAGCTAATCCCTGCTATCTTACCCAGCACAGAAACAACCCAAGGAAATGTTCAAGAAAATAAAGCTAATGTGAACAGACTGCTGCCTGGCTACTTTCTTTCTCTCCTCCTCTCAGTACAGAAAACCTTCCACTCAGAGGCACAGAGCCCTGGCTATTCCCATTCTTTGAAATCTCATGCAAATTTAGAGCAATTTGCATTCAGTTTGACTCTCACTACTCTGTTTATCTTTTCTATTATTTATCACAAAGTAATTTTGCAAGAAAATTTAATAATATGGAAAGACTGTGCCAGAGGTGGCAGCTTTGCTCCAGCTGCCCAGAAAGCCAGCCTGAAATACGCAGTACTTGAAATAGTCAGTTAGTCTGAGTATTACTTGGCCCATCTCTTCTTTGCAGACTTCCATACTTAACATGTTTTATGTCAATAACTTGTAACTCAAACTACATTAAAAATCTGTCATCACATAAACAATTCAAACGGCTAATGAATGTGCTAATCATCTCCTACTAGATAAAGACTATTAAACAAAGTGGTGCCAACAAAAGAAAGGATGAAATCTGCATGGTGAAATACTAACAAAGTCTTTTAGTTTGGGGTCATCATTGAGGCTTTGCAAAGGATGAAAATGCCATTTTACAATGGATTCCAAAGTTTTGAAACTGAACTGTTCAAAATTAGACTATTTCAATATAACTCAAAAAGATAAAATGCTGAGAGATGGAAGTGTGGGAAGAGAATAAATTCATTATTCAAAAATTTTTTTTAAATTACAATTTTGACATTAATAGTGCATTTAAATAATTTTAAAATGAAACAAAAAATCAAATAACTAAAACTTTCTGGGAAATTGTTCCAAAGATAACTAAATGATTATTTCAGTATTCTGGAATAATAATCCCCCCCAGAAGCTATCAACCAAAAAAAATTCTGATCTCATTTTTTCTGCTAAATGCTGGATGCAATTTTAATCTGTCTTATTTTTAGTATCTCTTGGTTTTACTGACTTTTATTTAACATTCCATTTAACATTTCATTTAACTGAATGAAAACTTAAGAATTAACTTCTCATTAGCAGAATTAATTATGTTCACTATTTTTTAACTTCATGTTTCAGATACAATGAGGTAAACTTTTTTAACTCTTCAGTTCTAAACACACAATATCAAATCCATGGACACAGAACAAACTGTAATATAAACTACCTGAAAAAATGTGATCACTGAAAATGCTTCTACTATACAACAGATCTGCATTCCTACTGGAGTATTCCTATTTTTTATATTTCTATTTGAATAATTATCAATATATTTTATATATATTATGCAAAGTGATGACATTTCTGTTATGGATTACATATTTAAAGACAAAAATCGATTTTAATTATGTTATAAAAGATTGGAATAGAGACATTAAATAGATTTTTGGATCAGAACGTAAAGTTACAAATACAGTGTATGTGATTTCATTAAAAGCACTGACATAGTCATTAATTCCCACAGATACCAAATTATATTAAAAGAAATTCCTATCCCTCACATATTTCCACACTAGCTCTTGCAAGGAAGAGCTTGAATTTTTTTGACAGAGTAAGAGAAATGCCACATAGAGATTCAGGGTTCTTTATATGAAATATGCAAATAGCAACTATAAAAGATTAAGGTGATCTTCATAAAGCACCCTCAGGCAAGATTCATTGCACCTTAATGGAACCAGAAATTTTTAAAGTCCCACATGCCCACGTTTAACTGAAGCCTGAAGTGAACCAAGAGCCAAACCATGCAACACTGATTCATTTCCTCAGTAGCTGTTTCACTCATGTAAAGACCCTCACACAGAAGATAGAATTAGCAAGAACCCAGATACACAGCAAAAGACACCACAGCAGCATCACTAAATGACCTCCATAGCACAACACAAGCAATGTTGGTTCAGGCCTTATTTAGGAGTTTACTCACTAATCTATAGTGGACCATCCCACTCACACAAGCTGAGAGGCTGGAGTGAAACCATTTGCAACCTCCCCCTAAGTCCTGGGCTCCAGGCACAGAAACAAAGACAGAACTGGGGACCACACTGCCCAGGTTTGGCCAGACATGGCATGTGTCCAACTGCATTTCTGCTTGCTCAGTAGTTCTATACACGCAAGCCATTGCGTGACTTGTCTTCCCTGGGTATTTTGATCTCTAGAATACAAATGAGGTTTTGATCTTCCTTGGTGTCCTGTTTCTTGTCTACTGAGGTGGGTAAAAAATATGCTTCAGCTGCATTCAGCCTTGTACTGAGGTAAGACAGCCACAAGATTTATGTATTATTTTCTCTATCTTTGTATATCTTTATCTTTTGGGGAAAGAGACAACCACTGGCACAGGTCTAGAGTAGAACAGAACAGAATAGAATAGAATAGAATAGAATAGAATAGAATAGAATAGAATAGAACAGGAGTATTTCAGTCGAAAGAGATCTCCAACAATCATTTAGTCCAACTATCTGAACACTCCAGGGCTGACCAAACGTTAAACTATGTTATTAAGGGCATTGTGCAAATGCCTCTAAACATTCCCCACCAGCAGGAACACAGAGCACAAACTGCCAAGCATATTGAACTGAGAACAAGGTTTTCACACAGTTTTTGCTGACAGCTGAGTGTGAAGACTACTTTTTGTTTGGTTGTGTAGTTTTGGTTTGCCTGGTAAAAATTTACCTCAGTTGCACTTTGGTTTTCATTGCCTGAAGGATAGCTGAGGCAGCAGGATGATGCAAATTGCAAATCAGCTAAATGAAAGCAAGAATAATACACAGTCTCAGTAAATTCAAAAGTATTTTCACAGAACATGCCAGCAAAAGACAGAAGTTTTTTCTCACAGTTACTGCGAAGAATGTTAAAGTCAAACCTTATCTAAAAGTAAAAGTTAATTAGGAATGACACAGTTTTATATTACATATCGAGGATTAATCACAGAGAAGAGAGAGAAGAGCAAATCAAGAAACATTGAAAAAACTTGCTACATTTTCCTTATTTTTTCCTAATTTGCTCCAATATTGCAGCTCAAATAAAGGTATGATTCTAATATTTTTAATTGCACAATACTTACTGGAAACACTTTGCTCTAATAAGTGACATTAGAAAAAGCTAGATGCTTCAAAGGGAAAACCTGTAGCACTCATTTTAATTTCAGTCCTATTCTCTTGATTGACAGGAAATTACTTTCCTGTTTGTGATATATGGCAGTGACACTCATATACACACTGAAGTAATGTGACAGTGATGACTTCAAAGCACAGTCAATGCAAGATATAAATTCAGCAAGGTTCTACAGTCTGCTGTTACTATTCATGAAAACATGATAAATAATGAAAGAATTATAGTACTTTGTTTTCTAGCAAGTACAATTCCGGACTTCACAGCTCCTGTGAGAAATCTTAGAAAACACCTGTAAATAGAAACAACAAACATGCTTAATTTCAGGTCTGTCTGCAAGTGTATGGCACTGTTGTCACTGCTACAGCAGAGCCAGTGGGACATCACACCCTCCCCAGAGAGGCAGATCACTGACAGCAAACCTCACCTGAAATTGTTCCCTGACTGAGGGATTATCTCTCTTTTACAGATAAAGTCTGGGTCTGAATTTTTATTGACTTGCACTGTGGCACCAAGACAGCTGATGGTTCAGGGAACAGGACTGAAGTCCTGTCTCTGCTGTCTGTCTTAGTGCAAATGTGAAAGGGAAGATTAGCTTTTGCTTGACTGAAAGTGTTGGTCACCATTCAGATGAAGAGTAGCCCATGGATTTGCTATGTGGAGAAGGGGAGGACAAGGAAATCTGTCAAGAGCTGCCCATCAACAGCTCTGAGACCCCATGCTTCTTGTTACACCATGAAAGGGCCCTGTCCTTCTCTTCCTCCCTCACCCCTGTGGAATCTCCCAAATCACATCTCCACAAAGAATCATGGCCCTTTTGGCTCCCTTCACCCTCAAAGCCTACAAGATATTGATCGGGCTATTTTGCCGTATTCTCTTGCATTTAAGATCTACAGACACACTTGGGCATGCAGTGACAGGAAAAACAATTTAATACTAGCAGCAACAACAGAGGAAAGTAACTATTACCTGGGAAGATCTGTTTCTCCAACTTTAAAGACGAAATTATATTTTATTACAAGACTTCACCAGCCACACTAGATGAAATTTGCAAAACACAGCATCATCTTACAAGAGGCAGCAATTCTACAGCTATCACTAAACAAGGTTATGTAGTTCAGACAGTGCCAAAGCAGCTTCAGAAAGAGAACATAAAAACAGAATTCTCCAGACTTACCAGTTATGGAAGAATTTTAAATTGCCTATTTAAGACCTGTGCTTAGAATAAATATCCACCTCTCTGGGATTTTAGATGGAACATGATTTTATGGATTTTCATTATGTGTGTGCTGATGTGTCAGAATGAGCTTGGGAACCATTCCTGGTTGGCTCAGAGGGGAGACACTAACTGTGGTGGACAGGGCAAAATGGCTCTCATGGCTGTGTGTGGTGGAGCAGATGTGCTTGGGAGACAATGTCAGTCTGGAACACCTTGCATGATGGACCAGCACTTTTTATTTTCCTGATAAAGGAACATGGAAGACTACCAACTACCAACTCAGATGCTAAAAGCTTTTATTCATCCTACTCAGTCAGGCTTGGATCTCTTCAAGTTTCCATGACCACAGTGCCCACAACAATTTAACGAACAGCCGCAGCACTGTCCAGAGACAAATTCTGCAAATGATCTGTAGTGAAGGAGCGGGGTTTTAGATAGCTGGATCATGATTCAGGGAAACAGTGAGAGACTGAACAAGTCATGAAAAGCTCTTCAACCATGGACCTCCCTAGGACTCCTCAAAAAGTAATTATGCAGCTATGCCAACAGCATTTGATCCTACCCTAACTAGAATTGCATCCATAAAAGCCAAATGGCACCCTAGGAGACTGTCCTACCAAGCATCATTTCCTCAGCTGCTAAAAGCACTGACTGGAGAAAGCAACAAAAGGAAATCCCCTCCCAGCAGGGAAACATTCCTTCCTCCATTTCTCCCAAAAAGGAAAAAAAGAAAACTACATCCTTTTTCAGGCCAGTAAGCCTAATGTTTGCCAGAGTGTTTGTGTGTTTCCTATTTTATCTAAACTATGTCTGTCAAAGTGAAGGACAGGTTTTGAACAGGAGCATGGCACAAAGAGGCAGAGCCTTCTATTGCCTGTATCCTTGAGGTAAGAATGGCACACAGATTCCAGTTATCTTTCTGAGATTCCCACACAAGTAGGACATCTCTGGCCCAAGTGAGTTACCTCAGCGCAATTTTGTGGGGCAGTGTTCATGAGACTTTGGGGAGAAATGCTAAGGCACAGTGGAACTGAAGCATTGCTGGGAACACTGCAGAAAATGACACTCTTACTTTGTTCTTCTCTACCATCTCTTCGTTTGCTTGCACATAGCTGCTATAAGTAGGGCCAGCGATTTTTTTTTTTGTCTAAAATGGCACCTGTGATAAATTAAATTTAGAGAAGGGACATCAATATGACTATAAATAGTAAACGTATTCTCACAAAAACAGTCCTACAGACAGACCTAGAAGACTGTCTTTGATTCAGCAAGCACTCTAGCACTAACTTAAATCTCAGTGAGGTTTAATGGGGTTTAACAGTACTCTGAAGACTCTGCCCTACTAAGTGAAGTTGTGAATGCACAGGGCATATAAAAGATTGAATGTATTTGGCTTATGGAAGGCTTACCATCTTGCCTGGAGTTGTACCACTTTACAAGAAGCAAACCTCCAAGGACACCATTATTTCAGGTCATTTTGTTGGCTACATCCACTTACAAACTTTCACTTCTACCATCACACCCTGCCCTACACAAGGATATCAGTTAGACTGAATAATACATTCCAGAATTTAGGTACAAAATTATGTATAAGATGTCAAGAAATGTACTACATTTTCAGATCCTTGAATGCTAAGTGATATAAAGTATTCAGTGGAGAATTTTTTCCTGTGCATGTGTGGCTTATTTTTGTAAGCCACCATATAAAAGCAATTTCTAATATAAATAAAAGCTAATTTCATATGAAATGCAAGCAGTGAGTGCAATTAAAAGGAAATAAATGCATAGTCAGTGAATCTAACTTTGGCCTCTCTAAAAAAAAAAAAAAAATTTGTGGAATTGTTGAACCTACAGATCACATTACTACATATTATTCTTTTCCTCCTCCTTAAGACATTCATCCTGAACTACTAAAAGTAGAGGAGGCTCTGAGATCACTGTATACGTAAACTAACTCCCAAGCACTTGTTTAGGAATGAAAAATATGTTTTATTTCCAGAAGAATGGCTCATACCCTCTTCACCTCCATTCAAAGGGCCAAAAAGCCACAGATACTGTGAAACTGAGTAAGAGAACTCCTGCAAGCAGCTCCACATCACAATATTCACACTCATATACAGCCACAGTTGTTCCTGCGCTGGTGAGAACGTGCTTATGTAACATGCTTGGGAGAGACTCTTAGGAAGGGGAACAAAGGATTTCAGAATAGCTGTACTTCTGTTCAGTTACCTGGTGAGCAAAGCATCGTGCTGGAGCTCAAGATACCATTGGGTGATACTGGGTGAGTCACGTTGCCCAGTGACTCACAGAATTAGGATTGTGAAACTGATTTTACCTGGGACAAGAGCTGCACACAGAGGAGATGTTACTCTCATTCCAGCCGGTGGAAAATATGCCAATATTGCCCTTGCTCAACTTCATGAAGAAGCTGCAGAACTGACCTGATTCAAAACTCAAATGCAAGTCAACATTCACAAATTAGAAAACTTTTAGGATGAAGCCATTGGACCTACTCTTACATACATCCAAAATGCACACAAACATACTGGTCTCGATCAAAAATACTTGGGCTACATATTAAAAAAAAAAAAAAAAAAAAGGTGAGCTCTACAGATCATATAGATCATATTTAGTGTTATTATCAAAGTTTGAAGCTTCTGTTCAGCTACGATACGAATGTTTGTGGTCATATGAGACCACCCACTGTGGCCACTTTGGAAGGCAATATTTTGCTTTGAAACACTGCATACATTGTATGGTATTTACATATGCTTCATTATTTTGGGATAATCCTGGATTCATCAAGAGAGGGATGACCAGCAGGATGAGGGAGGTAGTTTTGCCCCTTTAGTCCACTCTCCTGAAACCCTACCCTGAGTGCTGGACCCAGCTCTGGGATCCCCAGCATAGGAAAGGCATGGATCTGCTAGAGCAGGTCCAGAACAGGGCTACCAAGATGGTCAGAGGGTTGGAGCTCTCTTCTATGACAACAGGCTGAGAGAGTGGGGATTGCTCAGCCTGGAGAAGAGGAGGCTTAGGGTTGACCTTTTTGCAGCCTTCCAGTACTTAAAGGGAGCTCAGAAAAAAGCTGGAGAGTGATTTTTCACATGGGCAGATAGCCACAGGACGAGAAGTAATGACTTTAAACTACAGGAGCGTAGGTTTAGATTCGGTATTAGGAAGAAATTCTTCACTATGAGGTAGTGGCACTGGAACAGGTTGCTCAGAGAAGCTATGGATTCCCCACCCTGGACGTCTTAAAGGCCAGGCTTAGATCAACCTGGACTAATAGGAAAGTGTCCTGCCCCATGGCAGTGGGGTTGGAACAAGATGATCTTTAGGGTTCCTTCCAAACCAAACAATTCTGAGATTCTATCATTATACGAATTAAACAAAAAACACGTAGAGGTTTTCAAAATTACAGACCAGATGCTCTTATGAAATGTTTGAAACAATTTTGGATCTCAAGCGAAAACATGCAGAGATAAACAGATATTGGAGGTAACTCCATGCAAGAAAAGTGCTGGCCTTCGGTAACAATGGTTAATGAAATGAAGCTCTACACAAAATTAATGTATTCTCCCAGACTACTTGGATGGTTTCAATTTCATAAGCCAGAACTTCCCTTAGGAAAATAATTTCAATTTAAAAATAATTCCTTTTTTTTTAAGGAAAAATTAGGAGGTGTGTTCTGGTACTTAGTATCACTTGTGTGAACAGCACAGATGTGATTATTTTCAAATAAAGCTGTGTAAGTTTTTAAACTTTTTCTCATTGCAAGCAACATTTTCCCACATATTTAAATCTGCCTTGGGCTAAAATATCTAGAAATTTTGTCCATAAAAAGTAATTGTCCAATGTTAGATTCTTTAGCTATATACAACAAGCCATGTAGTACAATTTCTAAAAGTTGGCTTCTTGGTTACACTATGACAACCATTTTGCAATTTTAAGTATTCTTTCTTAACCAAAAGGGAATAGTATTTATTGCCTATAAATGGCAGAAGTAGCACCACCCACATACTACAGTGCTTACTATACTGTTCACTGCTGTAAGTCTGCTACAGTCTCTGCTTTGGAAGTAATCCCTGGCAGTATTTTTTATATATATGGTCTTTCAGTTCTTAACTTTTCTGACCACATACCGAAAGCACTACAAAAAAATCCAAATTACAGACTCATGGAAGATGAGATCATTGAGTCCCACCATTAACTCAGCATGGGTTATGACTATTCCTTTTGGTATTTTTTCTTTTTACTGCCAGCAACATGAAATGTGCAGTCTTACCATATTCATCTGCAGTTTTTATGTCCTTTTATAAAGTATGAGAAGTTTTTCCAAGGCAGTAGTTATTATTTACACCATGGAAATGCATAGTCTGATAATGAGAATGAGATACAAGTTCATCTCCAGTAACATAAGCAGTCCATTTCACAAAGAATGACTTACTCCATGGTCTGCCACTGTTATGAGTCCTGCTGGTTTCCCTGCCCTCTTCTTCCCTCTTCTCCTCCAGTCATAGCATTGACATTTATGATGAGTGCAAACAGACCATACTTGGCAATTGCAATATCTAGATGCCTTGCTTGGGAATACATTTCCAATGTCTGCTTCTGTGCTTTGTTCCTTCATGAGATACACTTCTAGCAGTACTAATGAAGCAGAGAGGTCTATTTAGTCTGGCTGATAGGAATTCTTTTTTCCCCTGTTTCTTTATGACTCACTCTTGATTCTCATGCACGAGCTAATAACTTATATTGATAATCCAAAATATATGTGTAAATACTTTTTCATCCCAAGCAGCCTTAAAATGGAAAAATGCTTACTTTTAATTTTACACCAATTAATAACTAAAAATTTTGGATATCTATTTCTTTATTCATGTTCATAAAACTAGATAAGATGTAACTCATCACTGACTGATCCCTCTGTTACAATGTGTTTTTATTAATAATAACTATGCCATTAGAAAATGTAATTCTTGAGGGTAAACAACATCTGCTTTGGACCATAGTAGGTAGGTACAATGACATCAAAAAGAAAAAGAAGAAACTAGTAAATCAGACTGAGACCTTTTAATTGGAGAGACATTAGGATGTAATGTAAGAAATTCAGGTTTTGAACTCGCATAATGAGTTTAGGGGAGCTAAGCCTTGGGCTGCAGTGGTTTTGCATGACAAGATTTTCATGGGGAAGTTGCAAGAAGTTTCCCCCATGCCCAACAGAGCCAGTGCCAGCCAGTCCCAAGACAGACCCACTGCTGGCCAAGGCCAAGCCCGCCAGTGACAGTGGCAACATCTCTGAGAGAATATATTTAGGAAGAGGAAGAATGGCTGCACCACAGCAGCTGGACAGAGGAGCGAGAAGCACAGCCCTGCAGACACCAAGGTCAGTGAAGAGGAGTGGGAGAAGGTGCTCCAGGTACTGGATCAGAGATGCCCCTGCAGCCAGTGGTACAGACCATGGTGAAGCAGCTGTGCTTCACAGCCCTGGGAGGTCCATCAGGGTGCCAGAGACCTACTTAAGTCTGTGAAGAAGACTCACGCTATTCCACGGGTGGGTGGATGTGCCCAAAGGAGGCTGTGACCCTGGGGGAGTCTGCACTGGAGCTGGCTCCTGGCAGGACCTGTGGTCCCATGAAGAGGTGAGCCCACACTGGAGCAGATTTCCAGGCAGGACTTGTGACCCTATGAGGGACCCACACTGGAGCAGCCTTTTCCTGTAGGACTGCACCCCATGGAAGGGACCCGTGCTGGGATAGTACATGAAGGACTGCAGCCTGCGTAAGGACCCAAGTGAACCAATACAGGCTGAGTCTTTTTCTTTCTGAAAGAGTAATGCAAATGTGTGACATCCCAAGGGTTTGCAAAGTTGTCAGAGAGTGTGATCTATATCAGTAAGGCCAAGATGCTGAGCACTGCTGGAATCAAGTGAATATTTCAGTCCCATATAAAAACATATCAAGAGCAGAATAAGCTTTTCAGTACAGTTGCTGAGCAAAGAACCCAGCAACATGACAAAATGAAAAACACAAAGTGGTGCTCGGTTCAGATTATACAGTGACATGAGATACAGACTTTCTGGCAATTCTGACCTACAAGATTATCATCTCTAATGCTCTGTCACAGAGAAGCACGACAGAATCAAATTATTTTTGTATTGCTTGTTATTAAAAATCCATTATAATAATGAAACACCTTCAAGTTTAATAGTTCCTCAAAGTTTGGAAATGAATTGACCATGGGCTTTCTGCCTACTCAGGCTTCCCTCCACTTTGGCTGCTTATATACAATAGCAAAGATAACACCTTTCAGTGCTAAGGAATTGACATCACCTTTTGGCATGAGCTTTCAAACATTATTCTGGTGAAAATGAGAACTGTTCAAGCCCATCGGTTATGTTTCTGTCCCTGCCAGCTGAGGGGAACCTGATTATGAATGCATAATTATGAATTGTAAATTTTCAGGTAGATATGAGAGAAATGAGATTAAATGATGCTCCTATACCCAACAGACAAAGCGGAAATACAACTGAACACTTAACCTTTTTGCTAAAGAATCTCTGATTTATTTTCTGTGGATGTCTTGAAGAGAAACATGTACACTTAAATTATAAACTTCAAGCCTGAAGAAAAAGAGGGATTTTTACTTTGTGAGATGTGTAATTAGAGTGAGAAAGACAGAAAAGAACAGTGGATTCTGCATGGCTCAGTGAGTAGTCTCCCAACTCTTATTTTCAGTATTATATGACTCAGTAAATTCCTATTCTCTTAAATTCTACAGTTCCACAGCCTGAGATACATTTTAACAAACTCAGAACAACAAGTTCAGCTGGGCAGAGACTGTGAAAATTCAAGAGAATAACAAAAGCTCTTCCACAATTTCCATTAGATCCATATGCTACAGTGAGTAATAAGCAGAATTTTAACACATGTACAGGAACTAAAGGACTGATTATTAGCATTAGCAAGCATTTCTACAAGGTAATGATTCAGGTTTTGCAGCACTGTTTGATCTTCATTTCAATTAGCAGAATAAAAGTTATCTTCCCAGCATTGAAATAGACTGACATAAACAAAACACAAGACATTTTATAAATCTTCTTTTCTTGTCTATGCATAAATGAGTTATAACCAGTTACATGCCTCAGCTACCTCTGCCAAGTTGGCTTCAGGAAAAGAAGACTACTCTGTAACTCTTATTTTATAAAAAGGGACAAGACAAACACTTTGGAGTCATGGTTCCCAAAAGCTGAGATGAATTTTCTCTAATTACCATGCCCATTTCCTGTCAAACAGAATTTGCTTCACTCATACTAATGCAAATGTGTATGTGTCTGTAGTTTCAGGGTGGTATACAGGATTGAACATGCACTTCTAGGCTCCTTATCTCAAAGAAAGGAGCCAGTAGTACTGGAAAACCTTCAGACAAGAGCAGCAGAATGATTAAATCTCCAGAAGACCTTCCAGAAGCAGAATGACTAAATAAGGTACAAATCTTACCTCTGTGAAAGAAGAACAGATGGAAGGTGTAATGCGGGTCTGTGTAATTACTGGTGACAAGAAAAGGACAGACATGGATTATTTGTTCATTGGCTTTTCGGGTATGAGATCCAGAAGCAATCAGGCAGTAAGAGTCAGGTTCAAGTAAAAGAAAGAGCTGATGAAACTTCAAGCAACTACTTGAGGAATTCATTGCTGAAAGGTTGTGAAGATGCTAAAATTTTCTGTGGGCTACATAGAAGATTGCATGACTTGGTGAAACAGAAAGCCACAGAGGATCGCAAAACACAGAGAAACTGTATCTGACAAAGAAGGGTCCTGCTGAGTCCTACAGCAAGTGAAGGTACTCTGTTGCTGTACTTCTGTCTATAGATACACATTTAAACACATGCTACAGGGCTTAAAAAATCTAGATGCAGGCAGTAAGACTGTGGCTGTATTCAAATCAGTTGAGAAATTTCCCAAAACATCAACACAGCTTATTTTCTTCATTTAAGTTATTATCTTCCAGATTGTAATCCACTACAGTTTACAAGTTCATTGTGTTACTTCGCACAAACAATAGGATTTACATATCTGATACTCAGGAAATCAACACTTTTTCTAGAGGAAGTACCAACACAATTTTTACAGAAAAATACACAAATTATCAAGATCACTTGACACTTCAAACGGTAGTCTTTCACTTTCAATTGATTTTATTTGGAGAAAAAAAAAAGAAGAAGATTGTTTTCATTGCCTAGCTCCATCTATTTGTTCCAGTACAGTATATTTATATTCATTTTCAGGGATCTGTTCCAACTCTTCCTTTGTTTGGAGTCTCTTCTACTTGACTGCCAAGACACCGTGTAGCTCTTGGTCTGTGTCGCTTCTTATTCAACAGCTAGAGAAAATTAAATACCCTTAAGAATCTTATACCACCCAAATACATGACTCATTTGATTCTCAAAAGCTGCCAGGACTGCTACAGTTCAGCAATTACATCCACAATACTACATAGCTGACTTTTGGTGTCACTCAGATAGTGTTATTTAAGGCTCCAGTGGTATTATCATACTTTGTTTTCTCTGTGCTTTCCCAGGAAATTTTAAGCACATTATCATGTCCCCTTTGATTTCTTTCTAGTGAAGTCTCCAAAATGGTATATGGTAAAATGTTCCATCCTCTACTGCCAACAGCCCAGCAAGGCAGTTTGTCCCACTGCTCACAGTGTCTCTCAATCTTGACTGTTGCTAAAATATCAAAGGCATTACAACTGCTCAGTAGTTTGAGTAATAACACAGCTGAAGTCAGTGGCAAAGCAAACTTTGACTTAGCAAGGTAGGCTGGGATTGAGGAAATGATAAGTTAATTACTATAGGATTTCTGTTTAAATGTCAGAAAGCAATGAAGAGTTAACACGTGTATAAGTACAACAGTACTGCTACACTACAGGTGCAATAGCTATACTTACTGTATAGCCCAAAAACTGCTTTTTCTCAAATTACTAGTACCTCTTTCACTAACTGGCACTAGGAAATGACAGATAAAGTGATTTTTGTACCTTTTTGAATCACTGTGATAGAGCTTTACTGTACTATTCAATCTTAAATCTTCTATTTGTAGTGATCCCTTTCTCCTTCAGCAAACCATAGTTTATAAACTTCAAAAACCTCTTGGAAATCTTTCCAGTACTCTTCTATTCCCTGGTGTGCTTCCTCCTAATCTGTGTGTTTTACTTGAACAGTTTCTTAATTTTTTGTAATTAAACAGCTGTTAAACCTTCTTTCAAACAGATGTTAATTACTACTGCTTTCTGATCGCATCTCTAATCCAGTTTATATCTTTAATCCTGTTGCAACTTCTTTACTTTTTCTAATATTTTTAAATAAAAAATCATATCTATCTTGAAATAGATATGATGGATATGTTCTCTCCTCGGTTTTAGCATTATAGCAAAATTGCATTCATGTTTCGGACCACTACTGAAACCCCAAAGAGCGAGAGAGGAAAATGGGAAAGATGAGGATTTCAGTTGCTACAATTTTTGAAACTTCAGCCCAGCCCACTCATGAGGAACAGATCCATTTTCAGTAGTCCAGAGATAATAAGGTATGATGAATTAGGATCTTTTGCTTAATAAAGGATTTTCAGAGGTTGTTACAGTCTCTTGTATACTTGAATAAAGTTATTTACCTGAAAAGAATTATTCAGTTTATTTGTATTGGCATTCAAGGCTTAGACATCTGGAGAAGAAACCCCAATTCCCTCAGGTTTGTTTATCATCCAGCACTAGGACAGACCTTGTACAGTTTGGGGGGTTTTGTACAACACAGAAAATAATTATGATTATTAAAACTGAATATATTATTATAAAATAACAATAAAATAAGCACCAGGCTGTTAAAGGAGAGAACTGTGAAAACATGTCTGTGAAAATTCAACACCCAAGCAATGAAGAAATAAGCTGCTTTATGGACCTCAGCAAATATGAGTGTGGACTTTATTCGTTCTTCAGAACAGCTGCTACTGGCTTCACTTAAGCTTGGAAATCTATTTTGTGTGCAGCTTTTGGCCATCTTCATTTCTGACCTGGCAGCCCAAGTCAAATCCTTGCATTCCATTAATTTTCTCTTGGTAGCACTTAGCACTTACCTTTGTTTGATCAAGGAATTTTCCAGTTCTACTATATAAGTTACCAGCTAGCACTGAAAGGAACAGGATAAATTATCTGCAGATGACAGATAACAATAATCAATGACTCAGAAGAAATTCAACTTTTCTGTGTGACAGTTCTGAAAATATTCTTTTTAATGCATTTAAAGTTTAAAATATTCTTTTAAATGCACGAGATCTAGAACTGAAAAGTAATTTCTGTGGACCAGTTTGTGACTGACTCAAACATGGTTACCTAGAGAAGTCTAACAGATTGGCTGGTTTTGATCTCTCCAGTACTTTTACACTTAGCCATCCTGTGCAGCTACTTCATAGGTCCAGGCAAAAAAAGAGGGCAACTTCCTCAGCGTTTTGTAGACAGGCGAGTGTAGAGACTATTGTGGGAGGAGGAGACAGGGAAGACGGGGCAGAGGCACCCTGGGAGGATTCTACTGTATGAACATCAACCACTTGTAGTTGTAGTTCACTCCCTCCTTTCTGGAATATTCCCTGTTCCTCACTCCCCCATTGGACCTTGTCACAAGAGCACACTCTCCGCACATTTCTATAGGTGTACCCCCGATCGCCCCACCTTGTCCCCTCCTCTGAGCCCTCTCCCCACTGGTTGATTTGTACCCCGACCCTGCCTACCCTCTTCCCTTTATAAATCCGGGTGCCAGGCCGGTTCGGGGCTTGAGCTCACCCGGGCACCGGTGCTTTTCAACTGCAGTTGTATCCCTGCTTCCCTCCCTCCGTGGAGCCTGGGACAATCCTCAAACCCAGTTGTGTTTGCACCGGTGCCTCGAGTCCTCCTTCTCCCTGGTCGTGCTATCGATACACATCCGGGACTGCGCTTGCGGTGCACGGGGAGGAGCCGCTCCACGGGACCCACGAAGGAGTGACCTGCCGGCACCCACACAGGAGTTCCCTACGGGGGGAACAACCCAGCAACTATCAAGAGGTTTAAGACAAAAAAATGTAATCTTGGCTATGTGTTTCCTGTTTTTACCAACAAAAAAGGTTCATCAGGGATTTCAAGTTACTGTTTTTCTCAATCAATCAACAAGGACCGTATCCAGGTGCATGTCCCAGGGCAACTAAAACTGTCAGGCCTGGATGACATTTTCTACATTGGGTTACATAATATATGCTGCTTACCCTGAAACCCCCTTTTTCACTGTGACAGTATCCTCCTCCTCTATCCTCACAATGCTTCTTGCACTCAGATAAGGAGATCACAAAACACAGCCTTCTGCCACTGTACTGACTCTTTGGGAAACATCCAGCAGGATCCTGAGAGATCACATCACAGAATCATAAAAAGGTTTGGGTCGGAAGGGATATCAAAGATTATCTAGTCCCAGCCCCTCTGCCATGGACAGAGGATGATGCTCACTAGATCAGGTTGCTCAAAGCCCCATCAAACCTGAACACTTCCAGGGATTGGGCATACACAGTTTCTCTGGGCCATGTTTTGTTTTTTATATTATGCACACTTTGGTCTTCAGACTCAAAAGCAGGTTTCCAAGGAGGTTTAGAAACCGTGTAGCACAAGAGTACTCTGCCTCCTTTCAGATGCTTTCCCTGTAATCTGCAGTTCACCTAAGGTTCAGTTTAAAATGTTATTGTTAGACTTTCATTAATCTGATTAATAGACTGCTGTGCTTTTAATTGCATCAGTTATAGCTTCTACATAAAAGTCTACCAAGAAAAAAAATTGTTTCTGGATAATAAACAAAATGAAAGATAATAGATTAGTCCTAGTTGAGCTGTATTTGCTACCAGACTTGAGAAAAAATTCCTTTATAGGAGCTGGGTCTAAGTTTGCATAGTGTCAGAGCTGTCAGCTCCACAGACAGAAGTCGCTGGCCTTCAAGAAGGCTCCACTTCCTAGGAGTCTCTAAATTCACAAGAAAAGTAACTGCCTCTGAACTTTCCATGTCCTGGTAGGTTGCCATTAAGTGAAGAGCTCTTCTCTGTTTGGGGTGGCAAAGAAGCCATACTTGGCAAAGAGCTGGACTCACTCAGTTTTTAAATCTTACGAACAAGTGTAGAGAGATAAATACTCCCGGGCAACGAGATACTGATAGAACTCTGTGTGTGCTCACACAAAGCACACACTTTAATAGGCTGTATTAGGCTGTATCAGGCTGTATTCCTGAACTCTGGGTAGCTCTTTCAGTCAACAGAGCAAATATTAACTTTTCATGTGTGTCAGTTACACAGCGCACATAAATATTTCTCTCTACATGTACATATACATGTGTTGTTCTTTCATGTGTGTATAAAACTCTATATGCATATACGTACAAAACTGTAAGGATCTATAAATGTGAGAATTTTGGCACAGAAATACAATTGGAGCATCCATAATCTTGGAAATCATTCCATTATAATACAAAGTCTGGTTTCACAGTTGACATAAGTAGAAGATAAAATGTTGAACCCATGTTACCTTATGTTCAGTGAAATCTATGGGATTTACTGAAGGTATGAATAACAGCTTGAACATACTGAATATATAATTGTACACTAGAGTTCTGCTTATAGTAGAGACTTTCAAGACTGATATTTTTTCATTTGATGTACTATAGACTTGAAACAGAAATAGGTTTTTGGCAATTCTATAAATTGCTGTTCAGAATGGCTCCTGAATGTTTTACAAAAGATTAAAAAAGAAGTTTGGTTCAAAAACTGTACATGCCATTTCCTACTTGATTTTTCACTCTTGAAGTCAATTTCCCAGCAACAAAAAGATGCAGGAACTCTTATAATGAGATACAGTGAGATTTTAGACCTTGTCAGCTACAGCAGTATATTTAAAACAAAGATTCACTGCCTCCCTCCATCAATATTCCATATATATGAGTCTCTAAAGTACAACAGGAAAAGGTATTTAGACAGAGAATGAAGAAAATTTTCTATTACACAGGACAGATGCTGGCTGCAGCTTTGGCAATAATTACGAACAGATTAATGTTTCAGGACTACATATTTTTCTAAAATACTCAACAATGAAAAGATTTCAGATTAGATTCTCCACAACTTGTAATTGCATTGACTGCATTAGAGTGGAAAAGTCAACACAATGTATTTTTCATAAACTCCTAAATTATTGAGAAGAAACAAGAAGCTGTCAAAGCACTATAATTCTCTTGAAACTAAGGGGACAAATTTTCTAAAATTACATCATCTTTACATATGTAGGATTGATGAGAAGGCACAATTGCTTTATTTTGTATTTTGTAAAATTTCACATAAGAGTGGTGCAATTTCGAATTACTTTGACCATTATCACCATCTTAAATTCACTTGTGATCTTAGAATTTCCCTAAGACCAAACAGCACACATAGTTGCAATGTCCGACAACTAAATGCAAAAATAAATGAAAAAGCACAAAGTTTTTGGGATTTTAGGAACATTTACAATATGCAAAAGCGGCTGACAGAGTTTTTGAACATGGCATCTTTGGCTACAAAATGACCTTCTTAAATGACAGCTACTTGTAAAACAAAAGTATGTCATAAAAGGAGTTTTCTCAGGGAGTTATGGCAAAGGAATGGGAGATATTTTGAACAATGAGCTGAATATCTGATCTAAGGTCACACTTCCAAGGGAGAATGAAAACATGCAAAGTACAAACATCTTTAAAATATTTTTAACACCTGAGAAATTGCTAAAGAGATGTTAGTTTGTGCATTATTGATATTTTTCTTTGTTGTCATATATAAAATGTTCACCTAAACTTTCAAATTGTACTCTTAAATCTGGATTAAGGAAAATGTGAAAATGTCTCATACTGAGAAGAGGAATGAAGCCAATGCTTAACAGGAAGCACCTTCTGAAGCTGCTTTCAGTAGAACACCAGAAATTCTTTATGCTTGAATACTTTCTTGAATTAAGGTTAAATCAGAAGGAATTATCTTATTTCTTAAAATGAATTCCATCATGTTCTGGCCAAAAAGCATTGCTATCATGGGTGGCGGATTGGATTAGGTAATTTTTACTGTAGGCTTTGTTTTTCAGCAATGGGTTTAAGAAAAGAGTGTTAAAATGACAGCAAGTAGGCAATTCAGTAAGAAAACATTAATGGAATAAGACGGCTAAAGTATCATATTTCCCCAGCACACATGTCAACCAACCTATCATGTTTTCAAAAGAAAATCAAGCCCTTAAAGATGTCTATTATCTAACTGTCACTGGGAGTATCATGGGGAAGATGAGCATGAACTGACCTACTTGAGTGTGCTAATGTCTCTCAAGTGTCATGGTCTTCATTGTCCTCTATTTCCCTGATTGCTCTGAAATGGCAACACTTTTTGTTTTGAAATGTCAGCTTATTTCTATCTTCCCCAAAGTCCCACTCTTGCCCTTGCTAATTTGCCCAAATTCAGCAAACCTTGGTTTCAGCAAAAGCCTGGTTTTAGATTATCACTGCGCAGAATCACTAATCAGCAATGACTCTTTCTGAAAACAAGGATCCTGACATGTGGAGTTTGGGTAGTGCAAGACACTATGTCCTAAATTATTTGTTTCTTGGGTGTTAATAGCAATGCCCTGAAGAACTTCAAAGGCTCTGAGGACTAACCAAAAAAAGAGTTCCTTGAACATATCTCATCAGACAGACCGACGGACCCACATGAAGGTACTGCTGGCCCAAACCTCTCCTCAGGGACAGCTGATTGCTTCTTTCCCACATACCTTAGTGCCATTAAAGCCAAATGAAATCTCTTCAGTCTCAACCAGAGCTCACCTACAGCTTTGGGACTTAATGTACTGAGCAAGTGAGTTGGAAATCTGAAGTTAATAAGAGACATGGATGAATGCACAGGAGCACATCAATTAAGGCGACACTGGTGAAACCCCCCACTAAGGGTGCTAAGCAGGAAATACCCTGCTATGAGAGTCTGCTTCTTTAACAAAATAAAAGGACAGAACAGATAGATGACATACATCCACATCCTAGGCACTGGAGAATCTTTAAAACTATAAAAACCTCTAAAGCTAAATCCTGTCTGCACTTAATCCAAAGGAATTCTTCAGATGGAAAAAAGTCCCTACTTGACCTAAAGCCACCACAAGCAGTAGCAAAAGGAGGGTGGTTTCTAGGAAGTGAGCGCACAGTGGGGATGAATGAGAAATCCTTCTTTGATCCTAACCCATCCTTATAAAATCCAGCTTGTGCAGACAAGCTAGTTCAGTCAGTCAGTGTAGCTCTGAGGATGGACTAGTGGCCAAGAACTGAAATGCAACCCAGCTCACTGAGCATCCCCTGCTTCCCTCCTCTGTGGGCAAAATCATACTGAAAAGAAGGGACTTTCAAACTCCTGTTCAATCTGCTTGGTTTAAGTATTTTGAAAAAAGCAAATTTTAATTACAAAAAAAAAAAAAGAAAAACAGAAAGAGTTATGTGGAAGTTTAGTTCTACATAAAGACACTGCAGCAAAATAAATGTAATCATCTCAAATCACATCAGTATTTGGTACAACTGGCCTCAGTGCATAAACAAATATGCTCAAAGTTACTATCACTAAGTTAAACAACAATGAATAAAATATTTTTATGTAAGTGGACAAACAAAAATATTATTTTGTAATTGCTCTGTAGGAAGCATGATGCCTTCTATGAGAAAATACAAGAGTAGTTACAGACTAGGAGTTAGTGCAAATACCTGCCTATGTCATCAAGTCGAAATATGTGATCTCTGTGTCATAGGTACCAGGTTCCTTAACAGATTAAGAAAAATTAGTGCAACACATTCTTCATATTAGACTTAGGAAACTTTATTAATCATTATGTGACACAATAAAGTACTCCAATTTAAAACATGTGAGAAATAAAGCCGAGACACATATTCACTAAGCCAGGAATCCAAAACACTGACATCCAAGGCTGGTTTGTCATCCAATTTTCCTTCATTACAAACGGGAAGAAATGCACTCCCTGCAGAGGGCAATTAATTTCCTTCAAGATATGTCATATGAATCACCCTGTGAAGTTACCAAGTTCTTTCTAAAGGCAATACAGACTCAGAGGTCTGATGCTACAGTGTCTAGATGAATTCAAAGACAAACAGTTAGTTACAGCCTTTGGAATGACAGTTTTGTAGCTAAGAGGCTTAAGGAAAATTAGACAACTGCTCTATAGGCAACATGGAATTGGTTTTATTCATGGCCAAAATTCCTGCTGTAGGGTATCTGCTAGCTAGTTAGAGCCACTATAGGGAAAGCTCGTGTGGTGTTGCAGGTATAAATGCACTACAGAACACACCACATTTGAAAAACAAACTCACTGTGCCAGCATAAACAAATCCAAGGGATTGACTGCAGCTCTCATAACTTTAAATCATTATCATCAGAAAGAAATGGCCAGTACCTCTCCCAACCTAAAAAATAAAAAGTTGTCAATATAAACAAAACACAAATGGAATATTTCACCTATTTTTCAGTGGAAGATAGGCAGGATCAATTCAGCAATCGGTGCTGAAGAGCAGCAAAAGGATTGCTTCTGAAGTGTTTAATAATAATGAGCATTTCCACATGAACATCACTTAAAACTATTTCCTCACTGAGAGATAATTTCTGTATTCAGTGGACTAAGGTACACTGTGGTGCTGGCAGTGCTGAGAACATCTGAAGAAAGAATTTGTTCTTGCCTTCCCTTGGTCCACAGATACAATGTGTTCTCTCTGGAAAAGTCACCTTGCTCTTGGACGAGGCAGGATGTGAGCACCCAGAACTGTGTTTCTTCCTTTGCAAGAGTCCAGCTGACACTCCCATTTTCCTTGGAAAAACTAGAAGATGTATTTCAGCTACTCAACCCATCCACAAACTCCTAAAAATTTTGACAACAGACAACAGGATGTTTAAATTATGTTGCAGACATCTGTTATTCCTATGATGTCAGCATGAATATCCGGAAAGTCAGCAGGATCTTAAGATGCCTTAGAAGAAAACCAGTGTCCATTTAATGTCTCCTCTGAAACTGTTTGTTTATTTGTTTGTTTGGGTTTTTGACACCACTAGAGTAAGGTTGATCTTGCCTTACTTCACCTGTGTGAAATTAAACAACAATCAGCAACAATAAATACCTGATTTCTTTCCACTCAGGTATGAATTGGATCGATCAGTTTGCTTATGGGAGGTTTCTGTCTCTCCAGTGACTATACAAAGAATGTAGGTGGATGGTGTTCACAACTACAATCACATTTGTGGGACCTAGGTGAAAAAAACCCCACAGGCCTTCACTGCTAAAATCCCTTTTTAGAGCTTTTCAAAATTTACTCTTAATTTTTTTTAATTGAAATTAGTATATAGAAATGTACTATGGGTAATTTCAAATCAGACACAATATGACCCTCCATCTTCTGCTATAATCCTATTGCTCATTCCTTTACTCAAAAGAAGTAAATTGGTCTGGTTTACTTTTTATAATGGAAATGAGAATAGCAAATCAATGCATAGAATACAATACTTATTGGCAGAGACAAATTAAAGTATATGAATTTTTAGAAGAAAAAAATATGGAAGAAAATATCATTTTCACTGAATGTAAATTTGGTACTCTGTCTTCTCTGGCCTGACATCAAACTGCTTATCAGTTAAAAAACATCTCCTAGGCAGAATGCCTCCATCTCTCTAGGAGATGTGAGAGGTAAGGAGGACTGAGGCTCTCAGGCCAGGCCAACTTCTCACCATACATTTTCGTCTGGATACAGAGCTGCATTAATGCCTCATTCATACTTTATGACCAGGGTTAATAATCACCCCCACTACTTAACCATCACTGAGAGAGTTTCTTGGTTCTTTGGCAGCAGCTGCCTCTTTCTGACAGACACGACAACCAGACACCTGAGCTGAAAAGTGACAAAAATTTTAGTTATTAAGTAGTTATAATTTAAGTAGTTATTATAGACAGTTTGCATAAGACTCACTGTTCTGAAAAATTCTGGAAAGGAAACTGGATTGCAGAGGTGGAAGCTGGCAAACTTCCAGAAGATTTGAGTTCATGCTATTTACAGATTTTATAAAAGTTAGTAAAGCAGCTTGGAGCACGTGCATGTGTATGCATGGTTTTGGGTTTTTTTTAAAAATGTATATTTTAGGCTGATTATATCAACCATTTATCCTGTATCTACTGACCTCTGTGCTTACTCAGCCTTTATGAAGCACTACCACAGCCTGCTCTGCACAGCTGGGATTCAGCAAATCTGTCTTAAGAAGGTTCCTTGTCTCGGCGTTTGCTGCATGGTTAACAAAGAGAGACAGTCACCTGTGGAGGATGCTTGTTCTATTATAAAAGAGATGACAAAATACAGAGGATGGTTTACTCTCTGCTTCAGCCCTTCTCTTTCCAGGAAAGGAAGACAGACACTCCAGGTTCACCCTGACAGCTGGCAAACAGGTATTCCATGTCAGTTCAGGGTTATCAAATGTAGCCACAACAGGTTAGCCTGCATGCTACAAGATCTGTAGGAGGCTGGAGTCCTCCCAGGTGCCAGCTCTCAGTCAACGGATCCATCCTTTGCCTGACCAGCTGGCACCTTCTGATACCAGTGTTAAGGACAAGAGGAGCCCAGCACTTCCTTTGCCAGTAGGGTCTTGGGTATGAACACAGGTAACACAGGCTTTCTGGTTCTCTGAGCCAAGGAAGGATGTACTTGTGGTCCTTAACACTGGTATCAGAACCGCTCTAAAAAGCCAAAACCAAATGGAAAGATCTTGTTTATCACAGAAAACCAGCGTATGCTGAGCTAGGACTGGAAGAGCTTAAGGGCACCACCACATGCTCAGGGGCTGTCCATGCACCAGTGGTGGAATAGGAGGGCTTTGCCTCCTGAGGAAAGGCTGCTTGATCCTCAGAAGTTTCCAACGATATGTGGAAAGCATCTCCAGAAGAATCCCATAACCTCTTTCCCCAAAAAGCCCAGTGAAAAGTCTTTCTCTATTTACTGTTCCCTTTTCTACCCAATGCATAATATACCAGATAATATAATTATAACATTCCAATGGCTCATCTGACACACACAAGTATGTCAGAAGCTTTTGAGATTAATATATCGATCACAGACTCAGTGACCAAGAAATTGCAGAAACTGTCACGGACTTCAGAGATTAGATTTGACTGGCTCATAATCTTAGACAAACGTACAATTCACTCAAATTTAAGGAAGTTCTCCTGTCCCACTTCAGCCCATATTTGCTGGAAAATATGTAAAAAAAAGGAACTTTTATCCAAGGTTCCCTTTAGTTTTTGTCTCACATCAGTCAATATGTCTGTTAAACCAAAGCAGACATTTGAAGTGTGAAGGAAAACCTCAAATGAAACCAAAACAGCCCACAACTCCAAGAAGAACATGATGTAATAGTGAAGTCATTTATTTGTTACTTTAGTCTCTGTGTCACACTAAAAACCTTTTAACTCCTTTGAAAACGTCACTGTACAAAGAAATTGTCTTATTTTTAATTGCTTCTCTTTTGACAGTCTTAAATTCTATTTGACTGAAAGGTGATGCCCCTTTAAAGGACTTCTGCATGCATATCTGTTACAGAAAGGTTTAATTTGCTCAGCCTTCCCCTGTATTCACTTAACAAAACTATATTAATTAATATGCATTTAGTCAGGAGATTATTTTTTTTTCCCAGCAACAAATCACAGTGGACATGAGGATCCTGGCACCATTGTTGCTGGTGTTACACTAACACTATGCTATACTACTTAACGTAGTGTCAGTGTATTAAAGCAAGGGCAAGTTTGGGTTATCCTTCTCAATGATTGAGGACTTATAAAACAGATGGTTTCTGGAATTTTGTTTCATCACAAAACATGGTGATGGAAGACTGATTTACACACAAAGTTTTACCTTCAACCCTCCTTCAGTAATTAAGAAACATTATATTTGCAAAAGTAACAAGAACATAACCCAACACAACTTAAAACTGAATAGAAAAAGTAATGATAAATCTGAGACTCAAAAAGCCATTACATTTCTGAATAGAACAATGCTCCATCTATTTTTATCTGCTTTTTCTTTTAACAGGTTATAACAGAGTCTTTTCTTCCTGCTTCTATTCTGCCTTTCCGTAAGATAAGTTAAGGGGACATAGTCATCATTTTCAAAATTAATTCAGTCCCTTTTAACACTGACTACCAGCACCACCAGAGGCAAGCAGAGATGCCACAGAGGATTTTCCTTGTTGGTTTTGCCATCTCACTCCAGTGAATCAAATCCCAGAAAAAGCTGACAGATTAAACAGTGTACTGGTATGGAGACAGGTCTCAGGTCTTTGGAGGAGCAGTCATGCATATTTTTCCTAGTCAATTAAGTCAGGCAATAAACACACACACACACACACACACAAAGGTGAAAGCCAATCCTTTAACTGTTTTCTCTACGTGTGTCCTTCAATATGCACTTTGTGGTCTCTCCACACTGAAGAAATGCAAGCCCATTGTCACCAAGAGTAGAACCACATTGGTTAGGACCCAACATTTTCAGTAGATAAGCAAAGCTATCTCAAAAAGAAAATCAAAATCATACCAGATCTGTAGTGACCTCAATTTCACTTAAATTTCAGCTAGCAGTATTTGCCTCTAAATAGCATGAGATAAGAAGAAATAGAATTTTTTTTCTGGAGCTATTTTAAGGGCAATGACTGCTATACATAGATTCAGAGTAAGTGGCTGAAGTTAAATTTAAAAGACAGACATATTTTTGTTTTCCTGTTTCCAAATAGAGTCTCATCTGTTCCTAACTCAGAATAACAGAGGCAAAAAGAGAAAAAAAACCCCACAGTAAAGAATGCCATCATCCTGCAAACAAGACTAAGGCCTTTCAGTGTAGAAGGCAACACCAAAGGAAAACCATGTTTGGCTTCAGCTATTTTGATATTGAAGGATAAAGCTTATTTCTGAGTCTTGTCTAAAAAAGGGGCGTAAATTCAGGTCTTCCAGAATTTTTGCTATTCTAAAACAGGTCTAAAGGATTCTTACTGGTGCCTGGCTTCCCTAACTGTACACAAAACTATTGCTTAAGTGAATGAGGTTAATTTATGGAAAATTCAGTATGCTTGCACAGAAATCCTTGCTAAGCTATCCAGGTGTGGGCTTTGAAGCAAGTAACATAAACACTGAAATGTTCCGTATCTATGCAATACAATCAAATTTGAAATTTCAAGCAAAGTGGACTTAAAGGTACTATAATACTGATATTTAGTGAGTAGAACTTAAACTATGTCCCACTCTGTCTATTCTGCATTCTAAAGAAAATCTTTACGTGAACTGTTTCTTAGAACTACTTATTTCTCAGATGAAACCAACATGCATCTCTGTTACCTATGTTTTTTACTTTTTTTTTCTTTTTTTGTGGAGTACTCATTCTCTGGAACAAAAACACATAATAGAAGGTGTTTTTATTTACTTCCACCTGAAAGGTATTATAATGTTGGAAGAGCCATCTCACAAGTCATGCGTAGAGAAATCTAAAATTCGGTTGCCATGCTAACAGGAAGTCACGCAACTAAGTCCAGTAAAACAAAAGTGCATAAATGATGCTTTCTGGTAAAAACAGAGAAATATTAGATTAACAAGTCTTTCGGTTTTGACAACTGTAGCCACAACTACAGTTGCGTGCCTTGGTAGAGTGCTGAATTTCTGTCGGCATTTAAACCTCGAGAGCATCAGCTGCTTCTTCCCAAGAGGACCACAGCTTCTCTCCCATCACCTCAGGCATCAGGGCCTTGCCGTGTAAACCCCAGATGGGGATGAACCCACCAGTCCCTTCCTCTGCTCCAGGAGCCGTCCCATTGCCCACTTCACCCTGCTGTGCTCCTGCCGCCTGCACCTCGCCGTCCTCCAGGTCCCTCCTGGGGGCTGGCAGGACCCCCGCTTTCCCTGGAGGGTTCCTGCGGACTGCGCCGGCGGCTAGCGAGGTCCCCTCGGGAGGAGCCGCCTGCGGGGACACCGCAGCTGCGGCCGCCACCGCCGTGGGGACCAGGGGCGGTCCGCGGCGCGGCTCCCGCACCCACCCGTGTGCGCGACATGTGAACTCCCGCCCGGCGCTGCCGGGGCCGCGGCGCTCTCAGCGCCGGCAGCAGCCGCGGGGGCGAGAGTGGAATGGGTGCGGAGCGCGGGTGGCGGATGCGGAGCCTCCTCCTGCCCCGCGGAGCGGCCCCCGCCCGCTCCCTCCGGCCCCCTGGGCGCTCCGCTGTGCTGCAGGTGTCACCCAGCGACCGAAGGATGCCGTTCCCCACGGCAGCGGCTGCCAGGGAAAAATACGTTTATTACAAACAAGAGGAAGAAGAGATCCTAATACTCCTCTGGACTATCACCAAGGGCCAAGGGCGCGCACGATGTTGCTTTAGGCTGCTTGCGTCGGCGCAAAAAGTTACCTTAGACAGTCATAGGCACTTCTTTTTGCAGAGGGTTAAAAAGGTAATCAAAGGCTCAGAAAGAGGACAGGTCAAAGTTGATGAGGACTTACTTGGTTTAGCTGCTTGCGTTGACAGCCGGCATCTTCCGACAGTAGTTCTAACAGGTCACATTTTCCCATGGAAGTTGCACCCTTTTCAATCCCGTTTGCAAATTAAATCCCTTCAGAACGTGTTTGTTTTGTTTCACTGGCTGCCGTCCATCTCAGGCACTATCCACATTTTTTACTTTATTTTCTCCATATTTGCCAGACATGCAGGCACTCTCGGACGCACGCCACGAGTCAGCGGGTGCCCATCACCGCCGCCCGGGGGACCGCGCCTGCCGCCGGGTTCCGCTGCAACAGATGAGAGGCAGGTTCTTCCCCGGTTGCTTAGCGCGGCGTCTCCTTATTCCCCCGGGAAGCCTCATGCCGGCTACGGAAAGTAACAGCTCCTCCCGACGCGGCGGTCCCCTCCGGAGCGCGGGCTGCGGGGCGCGGGAAGGGGGGAAAGGCACCCCAATACCGGCGGAAGGAGCGCGGACGGGCACACGCCGGGTTCCTCCGTCCTCGCCGCTGCGCTCTCTCCCAAGCTGGCCGCAGGCTGCGCCTCGGCGGGCGCTGTCCCGCCGCCCCCCGCCCGCCCGCCCGCCCGCCCGGCCGCCGCCCCCGCCGCGCTGTGCCCGCGCCCGCGCCCCCCTGCGGCCGCGCCGCGCACCGCGCCGGCTCCGCGGGGCTCCGCGCACGCAGAGGCCGCCCCGGGCGCTCCGCGGGGCTCAGCGGAGGCTGCCGCGGGCGCTCCGCGGGGCTCACCGGCTGCCGCCCCGGGCACGGGGAGGAGCGAGAAGGCGCCCGCCGGGCGCTGGAGCGGGGCTCGTCGGCGAGCCGAGAACGCGCACCGCTCGGGACCGCTCGGAGGCAGACGCACCAAGGAGCAGCCTCGACTCCGCGGAAAGTTCGCTGTTACATCGCTCCGCATCTGGGAAAGCCCTGAGCCGCTCCATGCAGCCGCGGTGGGGCTCTGTGAGTCCGCCTCCGCGGGGACCGAGCCCAGCGCGCTCCGAGCCCGAAGCTGAGGTTCGCTCCAGGTAGCTCGCCCGACGCTCCTTCCCGAGGCGCAGCAAAGGCTCTGCCCTGGTTCCGCCACTCGGCGCAGCCTCCAGCCGGGTGGTCCCTGCCCTGCGCCGCCCCACCTCGCCCGGTGCCTCTGGGTCAGCCCGGCCTGGACGTTAACGGGACCGAGCCGCGGCCAAGACTGGTAATAGAGGAGCAGACGGAATGAGGCTGCTCAACCCCCAGTTCCCCGCTTTACTTTTCCTTTCCCTAAAAATTTGTGACAGAATTTTAATGCATGAGCTTAGAAATAGTAGGGAAAAGATACAACGTGCAGAGACAGAAGTGCTTAACAGAACATCCATGTTTTTGGACATGTTTGTTTGTTTGTTTGTTTGTTTTGGGCTAATATAATAATAATACAAAACAACAACAACAACAACAACAACAACAACAACGGTTATTATTATTTGCGGTCTGTCTGGACTCAGCCCCGCGCTGGGGTCTGGACACGATGCGCGCAGGGGCCACCTGCCACCATGTGCAGAGCGTGCCGTGCCCGGGCGAACATCCTTCAATTCCGGCTCACTCCTGCCCCCCGGGAGGCTGGCTCCCGCCTGGCACGGCCGGGCAGCATGCCACCGGGTTCGCGCATAGCCTGTCTCTATGGATGAATAGCTTCCACCTGGGGGCTCCGAGAGAGAAGCGGGGTGAAATAAGCCCAGGGCAGCACCGGGCAGGGCCGAGTCTCAGCGGGGCGTGCAGTGCAGCGCAGGCAGCCCAGCCTCCAAGAGCCCTTGGCTTCCTGCACCGCAGGGACGGGAGTGTCCCTCGAGCTGGGTTCTACCTGCTTCCCTGGAGAACACCGAGGAGTGAAGTGCTTGCCAAAGCAGGCAAGCCTGAAAATGTCACTACAGCAAGTGTGAAGGAAATGCCAGCCACAGCACGCACTGTGAGAACGAGCACCAGACCACCAGACCTCCACGGGCAGCAGAGGTGATGCAATTAATCTGCATTAAGCTGCGCAGTGAAAATGCCAGGTGGATTCTGCCCTTGGACTTCCACATTTGCAGCATCAAGTCTCTGAGTTGGACTGCTGTGTGAACCACTGGCACATGTATTTTAGATGTGCCCCAAGTTAGGCACTGCTGGGATTTCAGCAGAAGCATACTGCCTTTGGGGACCTGCTCAGAAAGCAGCCTCATCCCACTGGGCAGTGTGCAGTACAGGCAGGCTGTAACAGCTGTCTGCGGGTCTCTTCCTAAGAGATGCCAGAGGAACACGTGAGATCAACTCGTGTCAGTTCAAATACAGATCAAATACCAAAAGCAGCTGCTTGGAAAGCTGAGCCAGTCATTCTAGTAAGCTCACATGGATGCATGCAAATGTTTGTGTAGACCCATACATGCATATCCACACAAAGGCAAGGAGAGAGGGCTGGGTAAATAGAGGCACACGTGAGGACCAGAGAGGAGAGCCTGCAATGGCTGCTCCACCAGATTTCATTGGAATTGGCAATGTGAGCACATCAAAATGTTATTGGAACATTTGTACCTCTCGTGCAGGCTACCAACAGCACTGGTGTTGCTCTGTGTTGCTACAGATTGGAAGTGTAATCACAGCTTACTTTCAGAGACATTTCCCAGAGCAGAGTGCTTTTCCCCCCATAAATTTCCTTATTAGATCATGAGAAGCCAACTTCTGTTTTGAGTGTAATATTTAATTTTTCACAAGCAAATACCTCTATAATTAACAGTATTTCCTGTGCCTTTTTATGCATATTGTGACATTTCTACTCTGCAGGGGTGAGCGCAACATGGCACTATCAATATGTTTTACGTTTTCTGGCATTTTACGTATCATAACCCATTAGCAGTCTCCCATGGGTCTTCCCAAGTCTTCCCAAGCTTATAATTCCTTATTAAACTAATGTTCAGATAAAATCTCTGTGGTATTTCTCAGATGAGAATTAAGTAAACAAAATTTTACCTCTGTTTCAGGACAGTGGAGTCAAGATCCTTGCAACATTTTGAGTGCATGCTAGTATGTTTTATTCCCAACATGTAGCTAGCTGCCAAATGTTTCTTGGTAGCAAATACTGTGGCCAGGAGAGAGAAGTAAAGGGCAAAAATTAAACATTCTGTGATACCCTTATCACATATTGAGGTTTTAGGGGTGATAAACATCATGATTGGGCCTTCCTTTAATCTGCTCATTGTGTCAGGCCAAAATAACTTCCCCTTAGGACCTTCTCCATTTCTACCTCCCATGTTAGATCCTTCTTCTCAGAACATCTACTGACACATGCCCAGGTGCTGATCGTTTTCAATTCTGCCAAATCTTACATATCCAAAAAACCAAGCAGACTGGGATTTACCCTTCTCTCTGCAGTTTGTGCAAATATCAGTAGGATATATCTCTTGGTTTTATTTCATAAACAGAAAAACACAAGATTAGGACAGCTTGAAAAATAAGATAGAGTTGGGGGATTTGGGAAATACTAATTGATTTCAGCTTCTAATATTAGAGAGTACAGGTAAGAGCAACAGCAGCAGCTGTGATTCAGTATAACTTTACCCAGATCAGGTAAGCTGACTTGGCTCATTATCTTTAAAGAAGAAAGGAAAAGGCAATGCAGACATTTTAACTATATTTACTCATTCAGTACCAGGTAAAAGGTATTTTTATGTCTCAGCTCCTTTTCTTTATGTGCTAATGAAAGCTTTTCTTACAAGCATGGACATTTAAGAGATTATGAAATTTTCTCCAAGATGGAGATTTATATGCAAAAGAAAGAATCTTATACTAATTATTTAAAATATTGTATTAAATTTATTAACAATTATTTGTATTTTTTATTAATTTGGAATAATGGAGAAAGATTTTTCTCAGACTTCTTATTATTCTCAGTTAAGTTTAAATGGGCTTCTACCAATCTATTGCTCATTAGTAATGATGTAAAATCACAGAGTACAAAAGTATCTCTTGTTTCAGTTTAGATTTTTTTCTATGTTTGTTTTGGAGACTGCACTTTTACACAGAATAAGAATAAGAATAAGGCTTATATTTTTTTTTCTCTGTATTAATCTAATTCATGATATCTGTAACAAGTTAATTTCATTAATTCTATTGTTACAGACCTTGCAGTTCTCCCAGACAGAACTCTGCGAGCAGCAAATGGTTCTTGCCAACCCACACCAAGCATTCCATACTATTAAGTCTTTTCTTCCACATAACTCAGTGTATTACCATTTATGTACTTAAATACCATTAGACAAAACTCAAGTTTCTGACTCTAGAAAGAGAGATTCTATTTATTGACTGATAGAAGAATGTAGATTCTGTGAAAGAAGATGGGGGATCCCAGTCAAAATCTTTCATTTTCTATGAAACATTTATTGTCAGAGATATGATTCTTGTGAAGGTTTAGTGGGGCAAAAGGGTTGTGAGTGAAGAGAGAGACATGCAAGGAAAGGAAGGAGAGGAAAAGATTGATTCAGAGATGTGAATAAATAGTAACACTTTCTTTTAAACAAGCAAGTACTGACCTCAGCTGTAGGACTCTTTCACTCAGGTTGTTTTTCTATGCCAGACTAGATTCTTGAAGTATATTTCTTTTGTGTTTGTCTTTAGTTGGTTTGTTGTTGTTTTGGGGTGGGGTTTTGTTTTTGGTTTCGTTTGTTTGTTTTCATTAAAAGGTAAAAATAGAAAAACAGAAGCAAACACAAGTGAACGACTAGAAAAAATATACAATACTAATATTTGGTATTTTCTCAACCTTAATTTCAGGTCATGACAAGAAAGTTCTTGTCTGACTTTTTCTCAAGACTTTTGAGTTATTCAGGTAAGATATTTGGGGTTTGTATTTTAATACAGGGAAGAAAGTGGCTTAGGTTTATTGACAGTTAAATTGCTATTTAATTTTATTATTGCAGTTTACATTGGAAGTATGCAGAATTCTATGTAGATTCCCATTTTATTACTACTTAAATCTCAACAATTCATATTTTTGGTGGAAAGCAAGCAATTAAACTTCTTTTATCTGCCTACATTTGTCAGTTTCACAGAATTCACATCTGTTATTTTTACTGACATGCTACCAGCTCTTTCTCCTTTCTTCTAACCAGAGTTTTTGAATGATTTAAGCTTGTTTTTCTTACATCAGAGAGTAGAACTTGGTGCAATAAGGTTCACTGCTTTCTTTTGCAATTTTTTAATGAATAGTAGAACAACATTACTGAAGTTTTTGGTGTTTTTCAAAGTAATTTAATTTTTATCCTCTATGATTATTTTCATGTCTGTGCTTCCCAGTAAGCACTTATTTTCTGTCAGAATACTCGGCTGTTACATTTTGAGGTTTTTCTGGCACAGTCTTTCAGTGTCAAGTTTTAGGAAGGAAAGGTCTAATGAATCAAACCCTCTGCTGGAGTGGGATGTGGCTTCAGACTAGAGACATCTAAATTTAGGTGTACACATTTGAATTCCTAAGTGTCCTAAGCTCCCTGTAGAGCCAATGGAAATTTATTCAACACAGTGATGGGATCGTAGAGAAAAGTTCGGCTTTGAATGTGCATTTTGACTTCTGGGTGAGCTCCATCCTGTCTAAGCATTCTACTGAACAGGACAAACCCCAAAGCAGAGGTGCCTTGTGCTGGTGGAGGTTCCTAAGACTATCCAAGATGCCTGTAAAAGGTGAACAGATAGTTTTTTACCTGCCTTGAATTGCCTTGCCAAGGAAATTGCCTTATAGGTTATCTGTATGTTTCTGTACGTTAGACCAAATATTCTGTGAAATTTTATAGGTTTTGGACACCTATGCACAGCCACCTGAATCCACACTACATCCCTTTTGGCTCTAACAGGAGATCAAATCTCACATATAAACAACACCAGCATGATAGACACACAGAATCAGATGTTTGAATCTTCATCCTTAGAATAACACAGCAAAATCCTTAAGATAGCAAAGTTTGTTGAAAAAGAGTAGAAAGTAAACCTAAGGAATGATCCCCTTCTCATTTTTCTGAAAGAGCTGAATACTTTACCTGTTTTTATGGGGGTAGTATCCTGGTAAAAAACCTGAAATCTTGGAAACAAGTGGCATATATAAATCAAGAGAAAAGAAAACAAGAGGCAGGGTTCCAGGGAAGCTAGCCAGAGATTTTAGGTATCTTTAAGTATGTGGAATAAACAGAAAGAACGAAATGTCTTGCTACACAAACAGAGCTATAACTTAATCAGCAAGACAGAGACTTTGTAGGATAAATCAAAGGATTGGAGTGTTGATAGAGAGCAGTACAAGCTGTTCAAGAAAGAAAGGCTGGGAAAAGGGGAAAGCAGCATTGCATTACCAAGAATGTGTTTATGACTCGTTAAAGAGAAGGCAGATACATCAAACATCTCTAAGGGAACCAAAAACAAGGTTTCAAAAGATTGGTCTACCTCAAATCAATGTGGAGAAGATTGAACATCTTAAACACACACAAAAAGGAGACATTTCTTGGAGCTGTTGTTTTACGTCTTTAAGTGGTAGAGTTTATACCTAGATTTTATTCGCTCTTAATGGTGTGAAACAGCTTAGAAAGACAAGATGAAGGCCTCTATATCTGGCAAAAGGGAATTCAAAATAACAGGATAGAGAACAGCAGAGAACAGCACTTCAAAAAAAGAAGGTGGTGACATACTTAGATGACTGGTAGGAAAAGTCTGATGATTTTAATGGAACATACTGAGAGAGAGAGAGTCAGCCATGAGAAACTAAGTTGTTGCCAAAAAAAAACCCAAAAAAACCACAATATTGGCAAGAAAGCTAGTAGACATTCAGCGCGTATTACCAGGAGTACAACATGTGAGAAACTGTTGTTTTGCTCTAGGTGAGCAGAAGTTTGCATCAACTTCAAACCTCATGTTTGACAAAGGTGTAAAAAAGAACCTCCTGCAGGGAGCCTACAGGTCAGCATCATGGATAGTGGAGTAATGTGATCTCTCAGGAATATTTCAGCTGGGCTTGTTCTGCCTAAGAAAAGATACCCTTAAGTTATGTCATATAGCTTATAGTTGTGAAAAGGGAAGTACTAAAGAGACAGCTAACATATTCATCAGAAGTAGTAATCAATTTTTCATCTTAGCAAGGAATACCTAAACTACACATAAGTAGGATGTTCCTAACTATAAAAAGTGTTAAATACTGGGAGATTTCACATCTCCTGGTTGTAGAAAGTTGTGGAATCCAAATCTTGAAACATATGAACCTTTTTCTAAGAGTAGGGGTTTTTCTGCTTAAGGATTCTCTAAGTGTCTGAAATGAGATATTTTTTCTCCAAAACTTAGTGTACCCCTTTTTATCAATGATATTTTTGGAAACTGAGTTTTCATGCTGTTAAGAAAGACATGCAGCCAATCTGTTTGCACTCTCAGATGCCATTTGAACAGCGTGATTCAACTTCGGAAGCATATGTAGCTTAAGAGACCAAATACAGTTTCTGTCCTGGCCTTTACATCTAAAAAGGGTGATTTCTTCCCTTTGGACAGAGTTCTGTAAAAGCCAGGAGGGTACTAGAGCATTCCAGTGCAGGAATTTGGCTTGTGTCCATTGTGGTTTAAAACAATGGACCTCAAATGAGGAATTCAAGTGCCATTCATGGACAGTCTTTTAGATTTCTTAGGGTACCCCAAAGGTCTAAGTCGGTGTAACCCCAGCCTAACAGCAGGTCTGCACCCACCCAAAGAGCAGGAGAGATATTCCACTGTCCAGGAGCTTCACAGAGCCTAAAAAGACACCAGGAAACTGACTCCTGTCCTGAAGGTGCTTTTTGGTAGCTTTATCACTTCCATATTTTCTTTCAACTAACATTGTGATAAAGCATACATATTTTTTTCCTTAACCTCTACTTGGAACTCTTTTAAATTCAAATCACAGATTAATTACCCAAGCTTTCAAAAAAAACATAATTAGTCTTCTCTCTCCACCAGACAAATACATCAGTAATGCTTTTAACATCTGAGAAAGGGAGAAGTTTTTTAAATTGTGTGGCTTTTACAGTATATTAGTGATCTGGCTCATAAAAAGGCAGAATGACAACAGTTCAGCTTGATGGTGGGTTGTGTTGAAAGTGTGTAGAACCTGAGAGCATATAAAATTCACTCATTTTGCAGACAGGCTCTCGAGCAAGTAGGGGATGGCAGATAGTCAGGCTTGAGTCATCACTTCTCTTCCTGCCTTGTAAATACTTCCTTTGTGCTGTTCCTGAGACTCAGTTTTCTTCCTTATGATATGACAACCCTCTTTCTTTATCACTCCAATATGACTATGCACTCAGGATCCAGGAAGAAATCATAAATACCTGTAAAACCATTAAAGACCCTGTAAGTAGGAAGAACAGTTACCATAAGAGATTTGCTTAGAATAGATGCTGCACTGATTCTGCATTTTGGATAAAAATAGTTGATCTCTTTTTTAAAAACTGTTTTCATTAATGTAAAGTATTGGAAGTGGATTATTTATATGTATAAAAGATTACTTGTAATAGGACTTGCTGTGCATATTGAGACTCACTAATAAGAATAATGGCTATGTATATTTGTTATGGTGTGTTGATGACATTGAGAGAGGCAAAGGGTATCAAGAAGATATCAAAGGATGTTTCAAGATTGAAGTTGCTTTCCTTTAACAGTTGACAACAATTTCTGTTGCCGTACCTTTTATGTTTTTATATAGCTAGGCAAAAATAAAGAGAATTGACTCATGTTTTTATTGTTACCATTTTAGAGGGCTCTGGTAGCTTTCTGATTTTTTTTTCTTTTGTCTGTGTGACAGCACAGTATGAAATTGGCTTCCTGGATTTTAAAGTGCTTAATGCAGTCTTTAGCTACATTTCTATTATTACATTCTCCAAGTAATGGTGAACTATGACAGAAACTTACTTCACATTTGATTATGTGTAACAGAAATGCAACATAATTTGTTGCATAGATTTCCAGAACATTAATGATTAATTCTGAGAGACCGAGCTTCTATTTTTCCTAAAATAAATAGATACCATTCTATTCCCCCGTTATTCCATTGTGCTGTATCCATAGTTATTAGCTGAAAGAGAAGTGGCAGAAGCTGGGCAGGGCAGAGGGAAGAGCAAGCACGCCGAGGATATGGCTGTGTTGCTGTACACTTCAGCCCTGAGGTGTGGAGTTTTGGGCGCAGGTTTTCTGCGGTGTTTTCCAGCCAAGAAAAAGCCACTGGATGGTGCTGTGGAGACAATTTGCAGTCATGGCACAGACCTGCAAGGTGCCCAGCCTATTAGGCTTCTGCGTGAGGCATGAGAGAGGCTCACACAAAGAATTAAATTTACCCTTCCTTTTCTTTTATTTCTTTTCTGGCACGCTTTATAGAATTCCATGGTAAATTCTAAGTCAACAATTAACAGTCACCTGCAATCTTATCACAAAACATGTATCCTATTTTTGTGTGTGTGTGTGTGAACTTTTTATTGAAGGAAACTGGTCAAGACTTTATGTAGGTTCAGTATCTTTTTCTGGCACTGCATTCACAATAATATAGACATAAAGGTGTCTGATTTATTTGAAGGTAGTAGAGCATGTCATCTCTCTGGGCATTTTATGCAGGTATGTATTTGTGCAGAGAGCTTTAGCCTCTCATCACTTGATGGCTGGCTCCATGGGAGGGAGGGGAAACAGCTTAGCTCTGTCTGTGCCCTGCCTCTGGTCACTGCTGCCCTTGCTGTGGGCAGGGTAATTGATCTACACAGGAAGAATTTCCTTTCTATCAGTGGGATAACTATGGTGGATCAAGAAAGTAGAGATCTATTACAGTCAGACCCCAAAACCTCTGTGCCTCAGGATAATTCAGCACTTGCTGCTTAGATCCTGCATTAATGGGTGCCTTCTGTGCAGGTTCTAACAACTTCAGTGAGATCCACGTCAGCAGGTGTTAAACACTACAGTACAAGTGCCTGTATGAGATACTTTCTTACATACTGCCACACAGCAGCTGATGTAGACAAAATGGTTAGGCAAAGTCTGTTCACAGATGGGACTCATCTCGCCATAGGAAAGCCATTTTCTCCCCAGTCACTACCAAGACTGAACGCGGCACTTTGCCCTCTGTAAACATCTACAGAGAGCCTCATCTTCATAGCCCACAGAGACACAACTGGCCAAGGCTTCCAGGGAAAGGACATGTAAGCAATATTGCAATTTGGAAGGAGGAATTTACAAACTTTATGTCCATGAGTGTATGAAACAGAGTTATATCATCTCAGCTGCATCCTTGAATTCAAGATGGCTCAATAAGCTAATTTCTTTCATTTTCTAAGTGTCACAAACACTAGTGCTCAGATATCGGAGGGAGACAGAAAAATATTGAAATAGCTATTTAGTTTCTTTGAAAAATATTGAAATAGGTATTTAATTTCTTTGAAATTAATTGTTTGTTCAAGATAAGTTCCTTAATGTTTCTCTGCACTAGCTCCAGTTCATTCCAGATCTCTCTCTCTAAATAGTCTTGAGTATTTAGACTTTGCAAATACTCCATTGCATTCTCCTAAATTCACCAAATCTCTGAAAATGTATGACTATGACTACAATAAGTGGAATGATCATCAGATAAACACACAGAAGGATGATACATTTTATTTATCAGAAGAGAGATAATGAGGATATATTTCTAATAGTCATTCAACTGTACTCATGATTTTTCTCTTGGAGGAGAGGATATTTGGAACAACTGGTCAGATAATACAAAGTAGAGCTTAAAAGTTATTAGCTATGCTACTGAAGTTATACATGTTTCTGGTGTAAAAAATGGTAATAAATAAGTGCATTTAGTGATATTAGGATATTTTGTGCAATAGAATAGTGTGTATTTGTGTAAACAAGCACAAAACGCTTGACAATGTTGACTCATAAAATCTGACAATGATTTTTCCCAGTAGGACTTAATGGAAACAACTTACAGACATGGGAAAATATGAATATGAAAATCCAAAAGTTTTATCAATAATTGCTTCCTGGAGTTTGGTTGAAAACATATTCATTTTAAAATACAATCTAATGCTGGCATTTTCACTGAGATTATACACTTTTCACCACTGCTACCCAATGACTTTGCCTAAATTCAAAATGTAGTATTTAGTGGCTTGCTAGAAATCTTTTTTCCCCCCACTCTCTTAGATAATTTTGTGGGTGGAAATACTTCTCTGTGTAATTGTATTATTTGTGCAAGTGACTGTCAAGATTTTCCAGAATTTTTAGGTTTATTATACATGTTAAAATTTATGAATAGTTTTTCAAAACTAATGAGATTGCTTGAAATAATCAGATTTTCTAATCACTGAGATTCTGTGACTGTTAGACCATTTTCTTCCATGTAATAATTCTATGTCTACACACACCTTTCTCTCTCCTAAAATATTTGTATTTGTCATCATTTAATTTTAATGTCAAATCACTTTATAATTTAAGGACCATTTAATCTGTCACTCTTATGCTTTCTTACTTCACACATGAATAAATTACATTTTTCATGCTTTGTCTCCTAAACAATGGTTGCCAAAACAGTCAATATCAACAATCTAAAATGTTAAATTTGAAAGTAATTTTTAAAAATAATTATAATGATACTCTAAAGTCTTGTTTCTATCTGGGAAAAATACCGAGGTCTGATGGCTCAAGAAATTAATATATTTAATTCAGAGGAAATAAATCTTTAAAAAGTAGCCTGCATCATGATTAGTCTTAATAAATTACTGTTAGTGAAAGAAATAATTTGTGTAGAATAAAAAGGAAAACACAACACCATTATCTTTAAATAGACATATTTAGTAAAGAATATATGGTTAGATTATTTTTGGCTATTGAAGAAATCCTACAGGAGGGGAATGATGTAGCAATTCTTTTCATGGAGCACAGCCATACATCTCCCACTTGTTCTTCCTGCTTTCTCTGCCCCATGAGAAGACAGCACCAGTGCCAGGTAGTACTAATTTTGATTTGTGATATAGACAGGAAACAAGACCACACTGACCATGAGAAAGTGTCCTTAATTATTTTCCTGATGTGGCAGACATCACTGGCTTCATTACTGTTTTTCAGCCAAGAGCAAGGGCTGCTGGAGCCAGGAGGTGTGTGACAGCTCCAAGAGGCACAGAGAAATGATTTTCAGGTTTTAGCTTTTATATTTTTCAGATCCTGTACTGCTTTGGTGTGTACTTCTGAGCTTCATATTAGGGGATAGTAAGTTCTCTTCACAGAGTAGGTAGACAAAACAATTCCTTCTCTGGCTGGGGACCAAGGACAAATGATCCAAATTTCAGGCCCAAGAGCATAAATAATGGCAGAATGAAGAGAGAAAAACAAGAAGGATGGGGACTTCATAATCTAAAGCTATAATTGGACAATTAACACCAATATGTGAATGGACCAGAACTTATAAATGTGAGAGACTTCATGACTGGTTGTCCATTTTGTGATTATCTTGGGTTCACCTAGGGTGTGGCCCTGGCTGGGCTCTTGTACTGCCTAAGGTGTATCCATTGAGGCCTTCTGATAAATATCTACTTTACTCTTTAAGTCTGTCTAGCCTCTGTTCTAGGTCAGCCTTCACAAGGCATCAGATAAATATTCTTCATTATTATCTGACCAAGTTATACACTTCCATTAATATAAGTCAGTTCAAGTATTGCTTGTATCTTCATATGGGTGGGGGTTTTGGGTAACAAATGTCTCTTGTATTGATACGCAGGCAATCTGAGATATTCAAGAGAGTTCTCCTTTGCCTCCTTTTTATCTCATGTTCAGACAGACTTTACATCAGCTTAATGGCACAGATAGTTGTAGCTCTGCCCCCTTGAAGCGTGCTAAAACATTGCCAGTCATTTTCCAAGCACCAGGAAGTGACAGTCAAACAGCTGAATGGGTCTGAAATCATTTCTGGATCCCTTAGGATTCCTGTATGGCAGCACATACCCACAGAGGCTGTGCCAGCCCAGCAGGGTAGGCTTCTCCACCCACAGCCCCCAGCCTAGCTGGCAGCAGGTGTCTGTCCCTTTGGGGGCCCTGAGGGCAGGCATGGGCACAGGCACCTGCTGCTAGGGTGCTCTCCAGCATTCCCAGACAGCTCTCAGCTCAGCCTGGGGCTCCCACACAGACCACCATCCAAGCTACACCCTCCTAACAACTATAGTAGAGAAAATGTCTTCTATGTATAGAACTCAACCAAATTTCCCTCTATTTCCCTCTCCTAATTCTAAAAAAAAACCTCTCATGCACTGTGGGCAGTGTATGCCATACTGTAGTTGTTTTTCCACCAAAAGATGCTAGAAAGGAACTATTTTAGAAGCCCAAAATGTTTTATTAATAACCCTGTTAGGAGCACTAAATGATGTGACATGCCTGAACTTCCCTGGATTTTTAATTCTGGATTTAAACATTATATGGAGAAATATTTTTTTAAAGGAATTATTTATTTTTTATTTGCAGTCATATCCTCTCTCACAATTTATCTGGATTGTACTAAAAATGTAAAATCTGTTTAAATGAAGAAATTTTTCGGCAGAAGCAGAACCAGTAATTCTGGAAGTCAAACTCAGCTGACCTTCCTAGGTATGTTCCAAAAATGCTCATTAATTTTGCTTTGTTTGACATGTTGCTTTGAAGTATTTTTTCAGTTATGTTTTCAGAAATGTTTTTCAAAGCTACTGAAGCTCACATGAAGGTTTGGAGGAAGTTAGCTTAATACAGAATTGCCTCCCATAGGAAGTTAACCCTATATTGCCCATGGATTTTTAATTTTTTTTATTTCTTGACAAGAAATGGCCTCAGTTGCCATCTGCTGCACCTTGCCAGATTCATATGGGAAATAAATCTTCTGTGATAGCAGGACATGATTGGCAATCTTCTGGCTATTGCCTGTAAAATCATGTGGCTAATAAAATAGAGATCCATCTCGGAAAATGACAGAAGCTGAAGAAAAAACAGATAGTCTTCCTTTCTGTGATTAATGACTCAACATAATAATGAGACAGTGTTTCAACTGCAGCCTTTTCTCTAATGTCTTGGTGTCTCATATGAAGTATTCCAGTTAAAAGCAATAAATGGATATGCTTTTTTTGGTTTTTTGTACTTTCTATCTTTTTCTCATTAATCTTCATTAAGGAACCTCCAACCCATGATTTAGAATGACTCAGACACTAAAAAATGTGTTTCCCAGACTAGTACCCAATCTGCTTGAGCACATGGGTGACATCAAACTACTTGTAAGGGTCTTGCTCACAAACAGCCTTGTCTTTACAATGGAGTTTGTTAAGGTTTCATCTCATGTCAATAAAGACACACAGAGTGCTTCTGCATTTTAAAATAGAGGACACAATCACAGAATCTGTGCATATACTGGCAAACCTAAACTATGGTAATTGGGTTTTTTACTTGTTTGGAGTTGGGTTTAGTTCTGAAGTTTTGGACTTTTTAAAATTTTATTTGTCATCCTGCCCCTCCATTTTCCATACAAAGCATCAAAAACATTCAGAGGACTGTGTCACAGTACTATTTTTTTTATGGCAAGAACCAGAGGTGTAAAATGAATACCCAGGGCTGTGACATGAAATCGTGGGTGGGTGTTTGCAGAGCAATCTCCCAGACCATGCTGGGACAGAGGAGTGAGAGGTGTCACCACACCTGCCCTGCCATGCTGAGTTTTGCTGTGGGAGGAACATACAGAAAAGAAACTCCAACATAAAAGAGCTTTAATGTTATATGTCAAATATGTGGAGAGAGCCCCAGGAGTGCAGTAAAGAGCTAAAATTTTTGACTGCGGAAATAGCCAGAGCTTCACAGCTGCTATGTAAAAGCTGCTTTGTCTTTTCCTCTTATTTGTTTTTAAAGCCATATAACCATGGTGCAAAATATACTAAATTAAGAAAGTAAGGGAATGAGCTTGAACACTGAACATCAAGCATTCACACAGTGTATGGCTTTTTTTCCAGACCCTTCTAGTTAGATATGAAACAAGCAACACCAAATGCCAGTGAGTGTTTATTGACCCTCTCACTTGCACATTTAATTTTGTATTCTTCACAGGGAAGTGCCTATTGTAAGAAAGCTATTTATATGTTGATCTATTACAGCAATATGAGATGAATAAATGAATTTTCTTGGTGTGAATGAGTATAGTTTGGCTATAATAACAATGTTTATGTGCTCTACAGTGTATATTTACTGATGTTCATTTTCTTACAATCATTTGCTCTTGTTCTTTTTTGGACTTGATTAGTGCTGAAATGTCTTGATTCAGAGTATATTTTAGTTCTCATTTATTGAAATTCGGAACAAATATATTGGTTGTTTATTTCTTAATAGATTTTTTTTTTCCTGGAGGGATAATTCTACTAGTCACTTGACAAATATGCTCAAAAAAAACTCACGGAAACGCCTCATTTTCCTGAAAATAGATTTTATAAGGCTTTAGAGAGCCAACAGTAAACTTCATTTATTTCATGTTGGAGTCAACAATATCCACTTTATCCACATGAAAGTAATTACTAGCATTTTAAAGCCCATTTTGGTCTATGATTAACTGTTTTTTATATCCTACTCTGTGTAGATAAATATTCAAATTTTATACATCCATAATCTTTGATTTATTTTTTAATTATTTTAAGATTAAAGTAATTCAGATCAGATTTTGTATGTCATGTTCATACATTATTAAGTGGCGATTGTAAGTATTTACACATAATTGTGTAAAATAATTTATTATTTATAAAGCTACCTATCATATTCATTATAGCTTTGTTAGAGAGGCCTAGGGTCACCACAGAAGCCCTGTGCACTCCTTCAGACCCTCATCATCTGTGTGTTTGGGGAGTAATGCCAGTTTAAAAATACCAGTGAAAGACAGGAGGATAAAATAAACTGGGAAAGCTGTGCAGCAGTCAGCATGTCAGCAACTGGGTGAAATTAGAGCCTTGCTGAGGACAGTGAAAAGGCTGATCCAATATCTCCTAACTCCAAATACTATTATTTAATACTATTACACAGAGGGAACTGAGGCCTTTCACTCAAATGTGGTAGGGAGCATAATCCAGTCACTCTTAATAATTTATTTAGCTCAGCACCAAGAACAAACATTATGACAGAAACTTGGAAAGAATAAGTGATCATCATCTAGCCCCAGGCAAATTGTATAGAACACAACAGGGCTGTCTGGCAGACAATATCAGCCCCAAGGCTGTTTCAGGGAAAAAGTGAAACTACAGTAAATAACATACTGAGAAAGAGAAAAAGAAAAGACTACACCAGTGATACTGTACAAAACCAAGAATGGATAAAAACTGTAGAGTTTCTGGTCAATGTTTTATTAAACAGGACTACATACCATAATAATGAAAATTTTAAAGGTATTTCTTAAATGATAAAAATTTTAAAGGTATTTCTTAAATGATGAAAGGTATTTCTAATGAAATAGGAACAAGTTCTTTCTCAGATGGACAGGCAGGCAGCTTGCTCGAGGATGAAATGGTAAGCAGCACGGTGAGAAAGACTCTAAGTTTTAGAGCTGAAATGCTCTCAGGAATAATATTTCTTCATTTCCTAATCACTTTTTAATGTGCAATAATTCATAGTTTTGTAGAATTGCAGAGTTGAATTCTATTTCCTTTCAAATACTCAGCTTTTCAAAATTTTCTGAAAATTTTGAAAATGAAAATTTGAAGCACTGATAGCAGTAACAAGAGGCCTTGCCTCCATTTGTGAAAGATTGTCAACTGCAGGGGCTGAGGTAAGATGTGGGTGAAACAGAAAAGAATCCTCTTGTTCAAAGCTTTTTTATGTACAAATGGTCATCACCCATGAACTTAAGCCTGCGAGCAGTTGTGAGACAGCATCTCAGTACATATTTAGCATGAAATTTTTGAAGGCAATCAGCCAAACCTGAAAGGGACATCACAGTGAGCATGGTTTCTCTCTAAGTAACTCAAGCCCAGAGTTCAGTGTTCTCCCCAGTCCCTTGTGCAACATCAGGCACGTGGCACTGGCCTGCCCTCATGGCACTGGCCTGCCCTTTGTGGATCAGGTTGTTTCTTAATGAATGTATTTTTGCCATTGACCCAAGCATGAGTTACAACAGTCTGTTAACTCTGTTTCTAGTCTGCTGACTGGTGAAGCACAGTGCTTTTCATTCTGGTATAGGCAGGGTGCTGCAATGAACTATAGCCCTGAAGACTGCTGATGATCATATTCAAAGAATCTCCATGGCTGTTTTACTAAAGATTTCTGGAAATGCATTGTATCTTTCAAAATACTGGGGCTACGTGTTTTGCTATTGCCATGGGCAAGGATCTCTGCAGAAACTAATTTCTCTTTGAAGAAAAAAAATGAAAGATTTTCTTAACACGTCTATGACTGCAGCTGTTTTTTTGGCCTTCTGCCCCTTTAGTCTAAAAGAAATATGAAAGTAATGAATTAGGGAATACATTCATTTATTAAGCATGATTTCCATCCTTCCTTCTGGAAGCATTTGCTTATCATCACTCTGTTTATTTGAAGTAGAGACATTACTGAACACTGTTGGTTTTTTTTTTTTTGAAATTACTTTTATTTTATATTTGGTGAAAAAATTCCAGACCTAAATATAACAATAACAAGAATAAGAAATCCTTCATTTACAAAGGTGGGGGCAGGGAAGCAAAACAAAGCAACAAAATACTCTATCTTATCTTTCATAAAAAATATACTGCTTTCACATGTTAATGAAATTCATGCTTCTGGACAAAAATTCACTGAGAAAAAAACATTTCTTACCAATAAAATAGAAATGTCTGTATTAAAAACAGGAGCTAAACAGTCATTAAACAGAACATAACAGTAATATGTGACTGAGTAAGGTGAGAAGAATCTCATTCAACTGAACCTCAAAGATATTTGTGGTATGCAGAATGCAATTATCCAATCAAGTCTATCATCCCACTGCTATGAACAGTTCCACTGATGGGAGTTTTTACAACAGTGTGCCCTACATCTGATTGTTTTTCAAACAATGATGCTTTTTCTCCATAAACCAGCAGGAATTGATCTTCACATTTGCGTGGCGTGAGGGTCCTTTTCCCATCTCTGATACTCGAAAGTATCCTATGAGCTGTGGAGCTCAGAGAGTATTCTATGAGCTGTGTTCATCTTGCCTGTTGCAAGATGGAGTAAATTGCACGGCCACGGTAGAAAAACCTAAACCTCTTCTTGTGAAGTTAATTATGGGTCATCAAAACAAATTGATGGTCCAGGATCCACTGCTGGTGCTCCTCATCCAAGAGAATGGTGAAGGCAGAGGCTGCTTTATTCATCCTATCTGAAAGTTTTACTAAATTGCAGTAGTGTTACACATTCCCAAGGATAAAGAAAATTTATATGATGGTTAGAAATTAGGGTATTCAAATTTTCACAAAATGGGTTCTTTGCTAGAGACAGAAGACCAGAAGCCAATGAATTAAGTTTGCTTGCAACAAAAATCCTCTCCAGATTTGCTCATCTGAGTTTCTGAAGGAAAAGTAGGACCAAGGGAGAAAAGACGGATCATACATGCGGTGTTAAAATACTGGAATAACTGGAACTCCACACTCCTCTTTCCAACACTAATGATACCAATGGAAAATGTGTGAACTGGCGGAAACTGGTTCACATCCAAGGTCTTGAAAACTTCAGTATTCCTTACCAGAGTTGTGTGACAATCATCAAATGGCTTCCTAAACTTCATGTAAGATTTTTCTTTTGCTCCTCAGGCTCACTATGGGAGTTTTTGCTTCATAAAGCTCTTTACACTCAAAGGAAAACATAGGGTAATATTTCATGTTCCCATATAAAACTAAAGAGCTTTGTAAGGTTTCCAGTGGAAACCACAACGCCTCCCTGGCATATCCTCCCCTGGTAGCAGCAGGTGTCATATTTTGTGGATTATTTAAATTGCATTGGAAGGTTATGGTTAGGACCCAGCATGAGCACAGAGAAAAGGAACAAAGGAGTTTCAATAACTTATCAAAACTGCTATTTCAACTTATACACAGCAAAGAAAAAAAACCTCCTGAAGTCTCTCAGTAACAATTGGCAAGTCAATGCACTTTAATAGAGATCAACAAAGCACACCTTGTTATAATCTGTCACTTACTGAGAGAGAAGTTCTTACTAGGCTGGTAATAATTATTATGACTTCATCTTAGTGGCTGTGGTAGGTAACATTAAATATTCTGTTCCTAAATTTGCAGTCAAATGACAGGAGTGTATATTTGAATTGGTGATAAAATTATATCTCAATATCAGAGACAGTAGCTTAGAAATCTAATTATTTCCTAAGATTCATAATTAGAAAAAAACAAAAACAATCACTCAGGACTTCTCTGTCACTCAGTCTTGATTATGTTTGGTCTGTGAAAGGTTGAAGTGTCAGATTCTTCCCTGCTCTAGTGTTCCCCTCTGCTGTTGACAAAACAGCAGGGGAGGAAAAGACTAATGAAAAAACAAATCCTGAATCATTGGAATTGTTATTTTATTTAAAAAATTAAAAATAGTTTCTTTTTATTTTATTATATATTATGAAATTAGATGTGGTCCTCATTTCATTCTGAATACTGTGAATAAGGAATACAAATGTTCCTCAGATCTCCAAGATTAATGTTTACCTACTAGGACACAGACAGAATAAATAATCATAATACTGAGAAGTGTATATATTTTGCATTTAATTAGTATCAAACCCAAAGTCAAAATTGAATTATTTTTCCTGCCCATGTAATGTCTAATCAGGAGCTACGCCAGTTATCTAGCTGATTACATTAGCATGAATCCACATAAGTAATTTGACATTCAGGTCATTGTTTTGTAGCTGGGAAAAAGTTTGATGTTGAAGCTCAATACATATATAGCAATAAAAATGGGGGATTAGGAAGCTCTGCAAGAGGCACTGCAATTCATCCTAGATTGTAAGAGAGAATTAAGTATATACTATGATGATGCCCTTCAAAATATTTGCTTAATTAGTTCTTGAAAACCCAGTTTTATTGGAATTTGTGATGCAGTTTGCTTAAGGGCTTTAGCTAGCCTCAAACCAGAAAGATTTTTTTACTAATTTTAATAATATTTCTTCTAAATCAGATTTACTGAGAAGAAAGTTGGTACAGCTCATCCTGACCATAAGGAACACAACAGATGGAATAACCCATCATCATTTTTTCTTTAAAGACATATTCACGTCTTCTGGTTGTTTTTCCAAGTCACACAAAATTACAACCCATCCATGCTTTGTTCAAGTATCTTGCTTTCTTACCTATTATTCTTTTCTTTTTCTGTCTCTTGTCTGTCTTCCTTACCAAAAGAGCAATGCCTTTCTAATGTATTTTTGTTCACCTTTTAATTGTATACGATTCTTCATATATTTCATTATGTGCTTCATTTTTCCTTGATTCTCTCACAACAGGTTTTTCTGTGCAGCCTTAGGACTCTCTCAATAGGCTGACACTAAACTTGACAAAACTGGTAATACATCAGCAAAGGGTGGGGATGCTGCTGGTGTGTGACCCTGAAGAGATTTAGTCAAACCACTCTGGGATTCACTGGGCTGTTCAGTGGAGTCCCCACAACAGGGCCAACAAGGTTGGGTGTAAGGGTCTTGACTTCCCTGGGGGGGCACCAATAGATTGATCAAATATCAAATATAAAGAGTTCAAGGAAACTCCCCCCTTGGACATGACTCTTCTCTCCAAAATCTGCTTGATCACCTAAACCATCTTGTCCTTTGGAACTCCATCTCAGGAGCTCTCACCGTTTTCATGAGCGTTTAGAAAATTGCTGTTTGGGGGTTTCTTTCTCCTTGTTTACAATCACAAACAGTTCTGCTGGAACTTCTTTCATGTGAATTGCTGTCTTCATATTTGTAATCACTTCCTCAGAATCAGATCTAAACCAGCAAAAGCCTGATCCATTTTTTCAGCTTCTCTATGAAGTGTCTTGTCCAACCCTTTAGAGAAGGTTTTGGCTCATTCTGTTGCAAGTGTTGATGGTCATGAGTATTTTAACCCCCTCACATTCAGATACAATCAACTACCATCCTATCCTGAAATAAAAATAATGTATTTGCAAAGGTGTTGAGTACAAGAGTTTTATTAGAATAAGCTTTTTTTTCTATTACTTTTGTGCTAGGAAAATCTATACCATACTTTCTGTAGAGTCTGATACAAAGACAACAGACTAACAGACTTACTGACACAAATGTTCTTAAAGTAGATTCAGGACTGCACTACAGACTAGCTTTTGCACTATTTGTAAAAATGCTTATATTCCACCAACTAATAGAAAAATCAGTGTTTTAACAGACAGGGGAATAAACAACAATGGTGAGATCTGCAGTTAGCAAAGCAGGAGAATAATACTTTTTGTGAACTCATCACTTGAATGAGTGTGAATTGCATAATGATGGCTTAAGACTAGAGATCTGATATTTTCAAATTAATGACAAAACAGTGTAGTAATGTGTTCCTAATTGTTTCCTTAAATAAATAAAACAATGAAAAAATAAAACCATGAAAAAAAACCAATGAAAATCATACTGCTTGAGTTTAAAAATACCTTCCTTAAATTAAATTGATTCAAAGTTCATTTTGTAATTTTTTTAGTTGGGGTTGATTTGTTGTTTTTTTTTTGGGGGGGGGGGGGGCTTTGGTTTGTTTTTTGGTGGTTTTTTTTTGGGAAGTAGAAAGCATTGATATGGATATGGAACATCTCTTGCAGGTCTTTTGAAATAACTCTTGGGCACTTTTTTAAATTCCAATTACTTGAAAGTTATGACCATAAAAACCTGCAAGGTCCTATCTGTCTTAAAATGGTGAATAAGCTAAAGGGATTTCATGCCCTGTAGGATTTGTGGAAGCACAGCTGAGGATGTAGAATGTATTGGAAATAAGTTGCCATGGAAAGAGGATTCAGGTAAGTGTGAAAAAGAATGGTTTACACTTGTTCTGCCTCTGCAAAAGGACTGTGCATAGTTCAGAAAATTTCAAATAAATTCTGCCATGTTTTCTCCTTGAATTCTACATCTACATTTTGTAGTTCAAAAACAAGCCTGATCAACCAAACCCTTCATCTTCCTAGTGGAAACTGGGATTTGATTAAGTTTATTTTGCTTAAAACCAGAGACGCTTCCATAAAAAGTTTTAATTAAAAAACTGGAATTCTACATATAGGAATCTCATATAAACTCACTGAAAATGTATATTTCCATTTAGAAATGCTTCTGTCCTAGAAGATACAGTGTGATTTCCTGCTATCACTACTTTCTCCTTCTGGTTGCATTCCCCAGCCAGACTCAGCCTTCAGTGATTGACTAAAGATAGAAGTCCCAGGAGCAGGAGGCAATAGTGCATTACAGAAAAATGTATTCTAGCCAGGGAATCTGTCATATGGATGATGGTAATAACAGAAAGCATTTGAACTGCTTCTACTATCAGGCTGGGGTAAAAGCTGTCACAGTCTTTCTGTATTAAAAAGTTTGTTTTCAAATTTTTAAGTATTTTCATCACTTGATTTTCCAATTAAACATAAACAGTTGTTATGAGGGGGAACAACAGCTGTCATCAATATCTACTGAAACAAAATTTCTGCATTTGAATGTTTTATCCATACAGGAATGAATGAAGTCCAAATATATAGCAGCTATGGTAATCCAGCTCTAATTATACGTTTTAGAAGGCATGAGAATATTTTTTAGATAGCATGTCATTGTCATCTAAGTTGAAATCCAGGTATTACAAAGTAGAACGTCAAAGCAGACATTTCTGTAGGTAGCTGAGAGGTGATTTTTCCATTTGAATTAGTTCTTCATACTGATAGCCATGAGATTGAGAAGTCAGGAGGAGAAGTAAAATATTTAACTTTCCAAACTGTGCAACAGCTCCCATAAACCAAAATTACAGCCAAAGAGCCAATGCTGAGAGCTTTTTTATGACCCTATGAAACCAGTATGTTTGCCTATTTATAATAACACTGTGAAATATGAACCTAAAATGTGTCTGATTAAATTGAGTTGAAAACACGGTAAAATTCCATTAGAGGGGATCTGTTAATATACTCTAACTGAGGAGCTTTGTCTAAGCCTGATTTTAGAAATCTTATAAAAAACATGCCATAGCAAAATTGTTAGTGGAAAATGATTGGTTGAAAGGGACAGCCAAGACAAAAAGTCCCTCTTGGACTTAGAATGTGAAATAGGAGTGTCATGGTCCGGCTTTCCCTATTTGATGGAGAATACTGTAAGTTTCTAGTACATTAAGTATCACTTCAGCACTTCAGTTATAAACCAAATATCTGTTTTATTTGGTGACCTCCACAAAAGAGAGTAATAATGATGAAGAACATCTCCTAACAAAGAGGGAGCCTTATAACTTAAAATTGGTGGCACGGGATCATTAACTACGTGTCTGCAAAGTATAAGCAACAAGGAAACAAAAAGGACTGATACATCTATATCTGCTTTGCTTTTTTAGGTCTGTAAACTGTGTAATTTGCATGTTTTCAAGGCCATTGTTAGAATAGCAATAAAACAAATAATGCATTTTATTTCTAATACTGCTTAAACAGATGCCATCCAGAAACCTCCCTCTCAGAGACAACTGCAGGGGTTTCTGAAACTGCTGTCAGGAGATTATAATAAAATGAAAAGCTCTATTGATAATTTCCCTCCAGTCTGACAGCACTACCCTGCTGCCCTTGGGGTGGATTTGCATTGTTACCTTTCTTGATTACATGATTACATCTTCATGTACTTGTAGCAGTGACACTCGAGTAGTATTGTGATTCCTGGAGGTCAAAACTAGATTCTCTGCTGATGTCTAAGGAATTGATTACCTCTGTCTTGAAGAATAACTCAGAGATTATATTCACAGTGGAGCAAAACACACAATTATGCTTCAATTTGTCATAACAATGTCCACCTCAATAGAACTAGTGCTCAAAACAATAGCAATAATGATGTTTACTATTGATTTCAACATACACTAGCAGTGTAGGCATACATCCAGGACTTTTTCAATGCTTCTAGAGATTTCACTGATGTCTGTGCCATCAGGCCTGTATTAAAGTTGACTGGAGTATGGCTTCCTGAGCACAGGTAGATAAATCAAATGTATATGGAGAATACAAGAATGAATAAATATTAACTCATCAGCATGACGAAAGTGATTATAGAAAACCTGTTAACTAGTTTTTCTCATTTTGGCAGACATATTGGCAGAGAGCATTTCGGGAAGGGATCTAGGAAGGACAATAAAGCAGTCTGATTGCATGCAGTTGGATTTCTTATTCAGACTGTCTTTTTTTTGGACTGTGATGCACTGTAGGAGCCCTGTATACAACAATATGTAACAATAAAACCCAAAACTAAAGAAAAGCTTAAATAATTGAGTATGGAAAAATAATTTCTTTAACTGTGACGTTTCAAATTATATCTAATGCAAAATATCGTTTTTTGCCTGTCACTGACACAAGGAGTCAGTCCTCTTGGTGAGACATTCACTCATGCAAGGAGAAAAACAGGAAAGCATACACAATACTTTAAAATCTTATTCTGGGTGTACATTAGAAGTAAATGTACATTTCATCGTCAGAAGACAAAATGTAATGATTCATTATCCCTTGCTGTTTCTGAGAAGTACAAATAAAAGTCTGATATCATCAGCTATGTCTCTAAATCAAACATATTGCTATAGCCTCTTGATTTTTCTTTCTCTACATTCAGTTTCTTCTGAAGCAGATTTATGCACTTTATTTCTACAATTTAATCAGGCTGTGTAGAAAGAAATTCCTTCTCAAAATGCTTGCAAATGTAGACTGACCTTCAGCAATAATCCATTGAAAGAATAACTCTTTCTATATCATGATGCTGTGTTCTCCTAATATTGTTGCTTATCTGTGTTTTCCCCTTAAAACTGCCAAGAAGCCTATTGGAGGTTTATCACATCTCCCATATGCAGTGAAAAATAAATTTGGAGCATGAAGTTGAGCCTCTCTTTTATTTGTAGCAGGTGTTGGCTCACTAGCACTTTTAAATTTAGTCCATCCTGACTATGAGAACAAAATGTTTCAAATTGGCCTGGTTCTGATTTTAAAAGCACTGTTTACATCTGAATTGGGAGATAAAACCAAGGGGTTTTACAACTTCAAAATTAAAAGAATGGCTTTAAAAGGTTTCAGGAAGATATCTTCTGAGGTAATACTCATATGTCAATGGCCCTGTGCTGGGCAAATTATTGAACACAGACAGTTGTATTTTTCAGCCCGTTAAAATTTTTGAGACTTCAAAAACATTCCCATTTCTCATCCAGATAATAATAATAAAAAAAAAAAGAGGAAGGATTTTTAATCTCCAAGTTTTCCACAAAGAAGTAGATATGAACTGAGTACTAAGTGCTCAAATCTCTGTGGTTGTGGAATTCTGCATCCCAAATAATTATCTTTACCCTTAGATTCATTGGTGTTCAGGGCTTGGTTTTCCTTCCTTCCTTCCTTCCTTCCTTCCTTCCTTCCTTCCTTCCTTCCTTCCTTCCTTCCTTCCTTCCTTCCTTCCTTCCTTCCTTCCTTCCTTCCTTCCTTCCTTCCTTCCTTCCTTCCTTCCTTCCTTCCTTCCTCCCCTACAGCTTTAAACCTTCACCCCAAACCTGATGGATATAAATTTTGCTCAATCTCTGTTTTATCACCAGAAATCTTAGAACAGAAAACAGTGAAAGAAATTCCTGAGTGTATGTATGTGCATCATAAAGCAGGCAGGGCTGGGGTGTGGCTTTGCACATTGTCTATAGGTCACCTTACCAGGGCAGGAGTCAGCCTGCTCCCTGCTTTGATGGCATCCCATACCAGCTGGCACTCTCTCAGTCTCAGATAATTTTTCCTGGCAACACTAGACAACAAAGATTTAGTTAGGGCAGTGTCCTGCTGACAGGGCTCACATAGGACCTAGCCAATCAGTAGAGCTGTAAGTCCTAGCAAAACAGGTTGGAGGGAAATGTTGTAAGGAAATGTCATGTAAGAGCAGGACACCTGCTCCACATGGATGCACTTGAAGATCAACAGAGATTAAGTCAGGTCACACAGCCTGTAATAATTTTTTCACAACATACAGGCTCATCTTTTTCAGTGTCAGTCCAGTTTAAACCATATCCCACTAAGTTTAGTTCAGTTTCCTGGTTGCCTGCTTATCTGTTGGCAGATGGGGAAGGAAGGGAAGGAAGATTCAGTGATGCACTTATCTAGCACATGTGCATTGGTACCCACCTGTTTCAAGGAGAAGCCTTTGAGAGAAGTTCCTCTCAGAGGAGGGGGCTGAGAGTGCAGTAGTAAAGTGATGTCTCATTTCACCCTCTGGTTGGTAAACTTCCTAAGAAAGTTGACTTAATGAAGAAAATCTGTTGAAAGAAGCACCTGGAGGATGAAATGGGTGCAATACTAGGTACAACTACCACTAATAGTTAACAGGAATGGGTCAAATTCCTCTCTCTGTCTGTGGGCATCTCCACTTCTTATTTCTGCCACCCTCTGGTAAAGAAGAGCAGCCACTCTCCTACAAATGAGGAGAAATATTTTACTTAGATCTCAGAAGGGCAAAAGCTCAACAGCTGTTGTGTAGGTTGGAATGGTGCTTAAGAGACAAGCTGTGATGTGGGCAAAAGACTTCTAGTCTTTTCTTCATTCTTTAGACTGTTTTTTCAGAGCTTTAAAGAAATTTATAGATACGTCTAGATCTATTCTTCAAACAGTGTGCTGTGTTGTCACAGTGCAATATACTATTACTATAATGCTGTTCTATACTATGAACTATTATATATAGCTTGATAGCTCTGAATTCAGTGTATTTAGTAGTCTTAAATCTGAATTTCATTGATTCACGTGCTTTCCTGTCTGTGGGAAGTTGGTGTTGTCTAGATCCAATGCTGAATTTGTCTTGAAAGCTGGTTTTATGTTAGAACATTAAGTTCTGCCACAAGGAAATGGAGCATCTCCTGCTAGTCACATAGATTGCTCTTGTACTTAGTGACTGATGGATGAGGCAACACACCCTGGAACTGTGGTCTCTGAGACAGTAAATAATGGGATGGCTCCGCCTTGGAGACTGAGATGTGAGATGTTATCAGAGCATGCACAACGAAATTAGGAAAGGTTCTCACTTCTATTACACAGCCGTGATTTAAAAAACCCCAGTATCTGCAATCTCTTGCTTGCTTGAACTTAGCTTCTAGCTGGATTTATCTGTATTTCCATTTGCACTTAATTTTCTTTTCATATAGCTATACTACTCTAATTTTAAAAGTTAATACAAGGCATTGAAATGATGAGTAAAAATATAATATAGGGTAGAAAGTGTCAAAAACAAATATATGGATAGAAAAATGCATTCTTTTAATGTTTAAGACCAATACAGACAAATACAAAATTAGATCATAATGCTCTGCAAAATGTAAACTAATGCTTTCAGCCAGGCTGAAGGATTCAGTCTTGGAAGAGTCCCTTCTAATAAAGTGATTAACATTAGGAAGGTTACCAGAATGGAGCCCTTAATCAAATTAGACAACACTAGACATAATAATGTTTAAAAAACCTTCTGAGCACATGTGCTTTCTTCTCCTTTATAGACATTTGAAGGAAGTCAGTACTTTAACACTATTATTACATCATGTAACTATTTTGTTTACAAATGTAATTATTAACCCCTCAAACTCTTTTTCATGCATCCATAATATCATGCAATTTGATTTCAGAGGTTGACCTATTTCAGTACCACAGTTACATTTAAGTTTAGTTAAAACATGATGACTTCTCACATTTCACAATACAGTAAATTTAGAAATACTTTTTTCCCAAAATGAGTCTTTTCAATACTTTTTTAGTGCTGATTTTAATGGCAAACTCCTATGTTCTGGAATAAAAATGATCCATGCTTCTATGAGGAATATAAATATTTCCTTTTTACTGTGTAAATTAATCAATTTCTCTAAGTTTAATAGTTTTCCAAACATGCAAATACTTCAAATTATTCATGGTTAAATCAGATTTATTTTCTCACTTCCTGGCAGAACAGATGAAAAAACAGAACATTTATTCATCATTATGAATAAATTTAACATCAGAAGATTATTTATCAGATTTTTTGATCTTCAATTATACATGAAGGATTAAAAAAGACTGATTCAGAATACAGTTTATTCTTAAACAGTGTAAAATCAAAGATGCTAGTTTAGACATATGGCAGATTGTCTTCATATCTGAAAATGAGTAATATGGGAGCAATTATTTTCTGTAAAATGATAATTCATATCATATTCAGTTATTAATTATCTTTTTTGTATGCATTGTAGCACTGAATATTTAAAATTAGAGGTAAGAAATGGTAAAAAGTACTATATCACCTTAGCTCAGCCAATGTATTGATTATTTATTGAGTTGCATAAGTGTAGTTTTGATGCATGTATCAGTAACCTTCAGTATCTATATCCAGCCATCTTTCACAGAAGAGTTTTTTTTATTACACTAACTGATGCAGTTAGAAAAACAAACAAATTTTTTTGGCACAAAGACCCATCTTAGAGTTGGAAATGAAAAAACAAAATCATAACAAAACAAAACAAATTACAACAACAACAAAAAAAGATGAAACCAAGCCAAAAAAAAGAACCAACCAAAAAAACCCCATTCCAAACTCCTTAAATTCATGAAATATTGTCTCTTCTTTGGAACAGATATACTGAAATCAGAAAGCCTTTGTGCCTGTCAAAGCTTTCTACAATGTACCAAGTCTGAAGTTAGGCAAGGTGTTCTGTGAATTTCATTCACAGGGTAATGTTGATAATGTTATATGATTTCCTACCATATTTATCAAAGACAAAAACATTTCTACCAATATGATACTGGTCTGTTTCACCTCACAGTGCTACTTTTCTGTATAGTATTAATCCTGAAAAAGAAAAGGAGAAAAAAGGGTTATTCACTTTCACCATAAAAAACCATCCTTCCTGATGCCTACAGCAGCTCAAATGCATTAAATCTTTGATTTTCATCTCCTTCCAAAAAAATTCATCTAGATGACAGAATAGATTTGTAGCAAAGCTAATCCATTATATTTAGGAAAAGAAATCCTTTTCAGAATAAAAATAAATCCATTTTCACATTATGGTGAATTTATTTGGCTCCTGGAGAGATCTAGTGAAGATGAGGTATGAGGCAATGAAAGGAAGATGATCAGCTCCTATAAAATATGCCAAGTTAGAGCCATAATAGGCCTTGAAATAGTCATGTATGCTAATGGCCATTCATCAGCCAAGCCAAACTGTGAGCCTGTGAGCAAAACAGTGGCAAGAGTGGTAGACCTGAAAAAATAGGTTAGCTGTTTATGCAAAATGGAATGAACTTCTTTAAATTTTTATTTTAAAGGCCTAAAGGTTGAAGTTTATTTTGAGTTGTAACATTCTCCTCAATGAAAAAAAAGATGGTGGTTTCCCTCCAGCACTAACCTCCCAATGGACAGCCCCTCATGTTTGCTTTCTGAAAGCTTTTCCTCCCTCAACTCAAGGAGCAACATAGGAAACAGAACAAGTTATTGCCTTTGCTTACATGTCCTCACATGTATTCTAACAAATAGGTTGCCAAAATGCCTAAACTTACCCCTACTTTTATTGAAGTAAGATCTACTTAAAAATCAAAGACTTGATTTAGTTTTTACCTTTCTGTGAGAAGAGTTGCAATTACTCATAGGAGGTTATGAGTATGGAACTCACAGAACTTATGAGTATAGATTTGAGTCTGCTGTGAAAATCATATCTTCTGAGACTGGCTTTGTTTTTTTTCACATTGGAAATGTGTCTGTCCTTTACACCTGTAAGATTTAGGTTTAACCAGAGGCAGAAGAGCCAAAAAGGAATGGAGGTAAGAAAATTAGCCTTGTGAAGAACATCTTAAAAGAGGGAGCATAGTGAGGATCACTTGATCACTGCAGCATGAATTTTCAGTGTCATAATGGCATCTAAAGTAATGCAGCAATCCAGAATGAAAACACAAAGGCTAGAGAATCAGCAAATGTAATTCATTTGCATCTGGACAAGTTGTCCTTACTTTCTGGTGGTGTCTTATCTCATGGATCAATAGAATAAATGCTGCACACCACTTTTGACATCCACTCATATGCTATGTCCCTTGCAGACCCACATTAATATTATTTAGCCTTTTTGTTTCTCCTTTGATAGTGACCAAGGAAAGAAAAAAATTGGGTTTTTCCCTTGATTTAATACTGTTTGCTGCTTAGGGCAGTATGATCACTTTTACACAAGAAATTCCATGTTTTTTCTGACATTAAATATTGCTATGGCTATAGTAGATGATGACTCTAAGGGGTAATGGATTATAGCCTGTAAATCTAATTCTTTTAATATAGTTAACCTTTTTATTTGAGTCTACATGTACTCAAGAAACACCAGCATTTTAAATTATAGCCTTGCTGTTAACTTCAAACCCTGGACATTTTAAGAGTAAAAAAACCCTCAAAATATAGGTTCTGAAACTCTTCTCCGTGAAAAGAAATGACACTCCATCCAGGTAGGCATGGAAATCCAGGAATGAGCTGAATCCACTGCTCATATCTTGCAGACCCACATACTGGAACAGGCTCCCTAGGGAAGTGGTAACAGCACCAAGCCTGACAGAATTCAGGAAACATTGGACAGTGTCCTCAGGCACATGGTGTAACTCTTGGGGTGTCCTGTTCCCTTCCAAGACAGCATATTTTGTGATTCGACTTTTGTCACTTTATTGCAATATGGTTAGTATCTTTAAAATTATTTCATTTCATTACAGTCTAATTCAAGAATCATTGCTAATCCAGGAGGAATTTTTGGAGAGAGGAAAATAATACATCTATGCAGAAAGAGTCCAGCAATTATGATAATTCAGTTAAAATCATTATGAAAATACTTCTTATTTTCTATGCCTTTTCCTGATTTTCTGCTCCCTCTTCCTCCACTCCTCAGGGTCATAAACTTGCTAGTCTCATCCTAGTGTTGGCAGTGAGGATGTTGCAGGAAATTTTCAGCATCTACAGTGTTTGATGGGAAGACTAGATGCCCATGTTGACAGTTTCTTCTTCCTCACTCTAGGATCCATACAGGGTCATTTTTGTGTGCTTGGTAATACACTTTTACACCATCATCTTTCTTGCCAGGTCTGCAGCTCTGTCTCACCTGAGTTTATTAGTGATACTTTGTTCTCTGTGTAGCCCCCTCCACTTGAAATCCAGTCCTATGTTTCTGTAAGTGACCACTTGTGGGTGTTTATGGCCATAAGGCCTCCAGTGCCTCCATGGCCCCATCTCTTACCATCCCATTCCCATATCCCTCTGACACATCTTTCATCTCCACTTCTCAAGCCCTCTGCTGTGGTATTGGGCCTATATTTCTCTATACTGCAGGATAAAATTCCTGGGAAACCCCCAGATAGGTAATCACCTAGTGTTGCAACTGAAGGAGTTGCAGCACTACTGCCGAGTTGCAACTTCACCCTCAAATACTCACCTTGGAAAGAACAACCCTGAGGCAGTGCTGGCTGTGGTGGCAAAAGACAGTAGTAGTAGGTCCCCACAGCTTTTGTATCCCCAGATGTTTCTTCTGTTAAAGGAAGGGGATGGGGAGGAGGGGGACTGTCCTCAGAAGTCAGAATTACAGGCAGCAACCTCTGCCTCCTCCTTCACTGGGGCCACAGGTCAGGGGATGATCACATTGGAAGAGCGTGGAGCTGAGGACTGGGGTAGATCATGTAGGGGGAAGATGGCACAGAAACAGCAGGCTGCCTTGGACTGAAATTTTGGTGTTTCCACACCATGGAATTCAGCAGAAATTACTCCTTGGAGATTAAAGAATAGGCAGAGATCCCAAAGGCTCTCAGTTTTGTGTGCCTTTATACCTTGAAGTGGACAGAAGATACAAAGAAGGCGTCATGGAGTGCTGAGAGATGAAAAAGCAAAAAAGCCTCTTTTTCTGGAAGATTTTACAGACCCAGTTATTTTGTATAGAGGACACAATAGGCTGTGTGCTACCAACAAGCTTAGGAGCCTGATTTTTGTCATGAAGCACTTGTTTCAAAGAATAAAAATCAGTGCTCAGCGAGCACATAAATATCCAGAGTACTTCAGTGAAGAAACATTTTATTATATAAGATTTATTACAGGCAGTTATGTAGGGGTGGCAGATTAATAGGAAAAGCACCAGATTCATTTTGAGGGTGTTTAGGAGGTTAATATAAATTGAGAATTTGAAAACACCTCTTTCTTCATTTCGGATCACTCTGTAGAAGGCAAAGCAGCTTTGAGATGGGTGAGCAACTTTGGGTTGTTTCACCAGGTATAGCAGCAAAAAGCAAAAATAAAGACTGTGTAATCTTCTGGAAAGAGTTGCTGGAAATTTCTATTTATTGTCTGTCCTTCCCTTTTGATCTTCTTTTCTCTGTCTTCTTTCTATCCTTTTTACCAAAAGATTTTCCTTCTCTGAGAGCAATTTGAAGAAGGCAATGTTCACCTTGAATCACTGGATGGTGGGAGCTGAGCTTTATGAAAGATTCAGACTGGCAGAGTATTTTTTAAAAAATTAATCTGAAGTGAGAAAACTTAAATTGGGGGGGGATGGGGGGGTGGGGAATGCTATCAGCCCAAAGTGGCAATTTTTATTTTTTCCATCAGAATTTTGTTTCACAAGGCATAATGGTTTCTTTGGTCTTGTTCTAGTGTGAAGAAGGTAAAAATAAAGCCAACTGATAATTTCCCATGAGCCAGAAACACAGTTCTCTCCCATTTCATTCTTAAATTTAAATTATACTGATCCAAAACCCAGCAAATTATCACCTTGAAAGAAGTAGCATTTTTCATTCAAGAGGTCTTTTTATTTTTCAAGACACCTAGAAATATTGTAGTTATTTTTTTCCTGACATTCTCATTTCTTCTGGTTTCCTTATTTGTATTGTGTTTCTGAGGGTTTTTTTAGTTAAATAAATTTCCAGAACCATCTGAGCAAAACCAAAAAGATTGTATTGCAGCCTAAAGAGATTTTTGACTCCACAGGTATGCCATTTAAAAAATAATTTTATTTAAAATTCTGTTATAAATGCTTCCATGATTCCTAAACATTCTCAAACTTGTTGCTTTTCAAAGTTTTACTCTCTTCATTTAAAACAGATATCTTAGAAGTTACAACCCAGGCTGTTTCTAGAAACTATAGAAGAGCTCTGCACAAAATATGTATTTTATTTTCAGAAATTTAAAATCCTCTCCTTTTCTCTCTATTTAAGTTTTCTGGCAGTGGAGAAATTCTAATGACAGAATATTTTTCATTGTAATCTAGATGAATCGTCTGTACTAAAACAACATAAAATTTGGGGAGAGGGTTTGAACATTATCTAGCAACAAACTTCAAATTCGAATGTCATTTAATCCATAAATGATAAAAAAAATATGTTTTACTTTGCAAATTTTTTAGCAAGAATAAATTTTTAATTTTTATAGTCAGAGAGTTTCAAATTCATATTGCAAAATGGGATATTATTTTAGCAAATTATTTACACGCAGCTAGAAAATGCAATGGAAAAGATCCTAAATCACATTTGGATGTGTAAGTTTGGGGTTTCTTATTTTTTCACTGGAAAAAGCACTATTTTGTTGAGGGATGCTGAAATTATGGCCAGCTTGTGTGTCTGTGCATTCACTCTGCTGATGGACAGAATGCATAAGGTTTGCCTCCTTGGGCAGCAACTCCAGCTGTTCCAGTATGAAAAAAAGTCTTGAAAACCTACCTCCAAATTTGATCATCACTCTGCAATATTACCCTGTCCAGAAGGTCACTCTTCATTGGCTTGAAAAATGTTGAAGCAGAGTTCAGCTGTCAGCCAATGCAAGAAGAACTGCAGAGTTCAAACTTAAAAGTCCTCCTAGACTCAGTTTTAAACAGTCAAAATTTATAAACTCTTTGTTAACTGGTATTTTAATAAGAAATCAATGTTTCTTTAAGGACATACAATATCAAGACCTGGAAAATTACACTTTCTGTTTAGCAATAATTAAAAAAGAATTGAAGTCCTGAGGGAGTACCAATCTGGAGCTGCAAACATCAGAATAATGTATATCTCATATTACTTTCATTTTTTCTGATATCCCAGTCAACATGACCTGTTTTTGTGAAAGCCAGTGATAAGATCAGTGTACTAGTGCATGTAAAAAATAACCAGGAAAAGAAAAACTTCCAGGTGTTGAGCCTAGGTTTTAGTTTAGAGGTCACCATCATCCACCTTACCTGCTAGAATTTTCTTGTCCAAGTGTTCAAATTTGTAACACATACTGTGCCCTTGGAAACTTCTTTTATACTCTCAGCTACAAAAACATTCCAATTTTTTTTTTCAAGAAGTGACTTATTTTGTACATGAGAACAATATGCAATTATTAAGCAGCTTAAGGTTTCTTTGATAATTTGAGCTTGTTCTGAGACATGAATGTATAAACTTTTGGCTTCTAAGAAATCTAGAGATTCCATGTTTCTGAGTTCATTTCTTACACTTGTATTTTCACAAAGAATTGAGTTAACCATTTAGGCAGAATGTCAGGTGGGCTAGTTAAAAATTATAACTAATATACCATTTCCAGACCAAATAAAAAATCTCAAGACCTGATATAAAAATGGTCACTGAGACACAGGGGAATGTAAGTCTGTGGAAAGGATACCATTGCCAGGCACAGCCTTTTTCAGTTTAAAATAAAAAGAAAATCCGGGTTCTGATTGCAGTTCTTTGCAATGGTTGGTTGTACAGAGGCAAATGTCACTTTCAGACTATACTGTTAAAATAATCTGGGAATAAAAATCTGCTCTGTGTGATGTAGTTGTTAGGATAATCTGGGAATGAAAACCTGGTCTGTAACAATATAAAGATTGGGAATAGATCCAGTGAGAATATGGAATCTAAATATGTCAGTATGGAAGAGCAGTGATCACACTAAAACCACTGCAGGTCTGGATTTTGAAGACTGGTGGCTACTGACAGTGGGGCAGCTGGACAGCTTTGCTTCTCAGGTCCTCTTGCTGCCTTAACTATGCATATTGACTCTTGTGAAATGTCTCTATAAATGCCACAGTTTGGAGGGTGTAGTTTCAAAATCGATGCTGTTTTGCTTTAAAAATATTCTGTAAAATTCTGTGTCAGAGGAACGGTTTCAGTGACAATTCCTCTGTCTTCACTGGGGTGGCAGAAAGGTCAGGTTACAAACCCAGAGTAAGCCATCCTTGCTGCTGTGTCAGAACTATTCACATGTATCTTATGAGTTATGGACTCGTCATTTGGCACTGCTATTTTTGTACACAGCACGTGATATCGCTGACTCTCTTCTAATCTTCTGGAAGTGCATTCAGGGCTTTAGATCATGTACAGTATACAGTAACATGAAAAATTGTTTTCATTAGGAGATTTGGCAGACAGGGAGGCTGCTTTGAAGTCTGGTTCTGTAACAAATCTTGCATAAACCCTGTTGTTGAGATGTTGAATACTTATTAGTGATCCTTTTGCTGTGATAGACTTCCATATTATTCCAGTTTGGATAATGTGTTACCCTAAGGAAGATATTTAAACCACAAATACTGTTGGCTGCATGTCATAGACTTCTCAGACATAGCAGGAAAAAAACGAAAACAAAACCAAAAAACCCCCCACAACGTTTCAAGGGAAACAGATTCAACTGACAAAATTACAAGAATTTTAAAAACTGCTAAAACTTTATGGCCCCAGCTATTCAAATCTTATTCTAAATATCTACTTACAAGTTATGTGTTGTCCACTGAAACAGATATCCCAGGAAACTGATTGCCCTGCAGAAATGTTCCTAGCTGACATATCAGAGTTCCGGATTTATTCCATGTTTATGATGTAAATGTTAGAGACAGTAGGAAAAAAAAAAGAATAAATCTGTTTTGACAGAAAATTCTAGTCTTTTGAGCCTGAAATGTTTACTTTCTACCATGTCAGGAAGTATTTTTATCTGGATCCTTAATGAACTTCCCTACAAAAAAACTTTGTGTTTTCAGTGTTTCTAGTCTGTGTGAAGCCATTTGGCATGTTTGCTTTGGAAATGAAAATTAATTGCTTTAAAACTGTAGAGTCAGTATGTTCCTAAACCTATAATAGTCTGACAGAATGACAGGGTTTTGACACTGGCATAGCTAAAGATTATTCCAGGACTGACAGCCTTAAAATACTGAGGCATGAAAAAAACATATCTGAGTGAGGGGCTAAGCCCCAGCCCCACCTAACTTCAGAGCCTCCAAGTGCAAGGGATCCTGGAACTGTTTCAAACTTGGTTTCCCAGAGAAAATAACTTTTTTTCCCTAATTCTTCCAGTGCTGCTGCTCTCAGCTGTTAAAAGTGTACAGTGGATGTGGGCCCTGCAAGTAGCTGTGCCTTAGGAGTGGATGCAAAGGCACACACACTGTACGATACTTCTATTATCCTATTTCTTATCTGGCAAAATAAGACAACACCAAACCCATCACCCCCCCAAAAAACCCATCTTCCATGATAGAAATATTCAATCTCCTTCCCCTGTGCTACTTGCCAAGATAGAAATGTCTGTGAAAGGACAAAATAGCTACTAGTTGACATACCATGCTGTGCTCCCAAAGATATGGTTATAAAGAGGTGCTCTTGGGCAAATGAAGGGCTGGCTCACTCTTTGGGTAACACAGCTCATGGAATGTCAAAGGTGGTGGCTCTGGATGCAAAGTCTCGGCCCCTGGTTGAACTGAGTATTTTTGGAACATTTGAAAGCATTGCTTTGACTAATACACTTAAGAACTTAAGAGGAAACATCACTGACAAGCAACATGGACTGATGTGAACTCTGTTCTGGGATGTTCACAATCAGTCTCCTGCACTTCAAACAATGCCCCCAGATCCCAAAGAGTTTTGTATCTCTGTAATGCTTTTGCAATGTAATGGCTTAGATTGAAGATAAAATTAATGAGGCCAGTAGGTTTTGATTATGTTGTGCTAGATTGAAATTCCAAAAAACATGCCCCGAATTATGAAAGCCCTCCTGACCACAATGAAAAATTTCTCAGTAGATTTGGTCTGGGATAGTGAAAAATAAGGACCTTATTTTTGTATATGACCCATCGGAATGAGCCTGATTTGTTTGGCAGTCTGGCTAACACATGGATTCTCATGTCTCCAGCTTCCTTGTCAGGAAGCCTGTGGATGAATGTTTCTGATTTGAGCCCACTTTCATGGGGAAGGAAACACCCACACTCACAAATATTTGGGATGCTTTGAGGTAATGTTTTAAAGTGCTGAGCAATTATGTTTGCACCACATGAAGAAAGACCCTGAGTAACCCTTTCTTGCTAGGTTACTGCATAACTAACAGATTTCAGCCACCTACACCTTTACCACCTACACCAGATGAGCATTTTATATGTGCCTGAAAAACAGGTTTCTGTCCCACTCTTCTCTTTTGCCACTGTCTTTTCTTTCTTAACTACCACTTGTTAGGAAGTTAGCAAAAAACTCTCAACATCTAGAACAGCTTACTTAAGTTTTCTTTCAAGTTTTCATTCAAGTTAAGTTAGGAAAAATGGCTCATTTTAAAACAAATGAAAGGAGTAAAGCTGAGGTTAAAAAAGTACCAAAAAGATCCTGTGAAATGGATGATTGTATCTGGGCAAATAGATAATTAGGGTGTATGAGGCCTTATTTTTTGAGCATCTGAAGTGTAGGTGGATTTGAGGAAACAAAGCATTAAAGCTCAATTTTACATTTATTTTATTGTCTTTGCACACTTGTCTCAGTTTCCTGTGGTGCCAGCCATCTGTCCAAGCCCGTGTGTTTGATAGGGTATGTCATGGTATGCCACAAGGACCTTGAGTACTATCCTGTTTAGCCCAAATCTCAAACTCTGAGTTCTACATGCAATTTTCTTTCATTTTATGTTTGTCATATGCCTGGATGTGAGTCCAAGTCAAATATAAAACATGAAGGCATGCTGTCCTTCAAGGAATGACAATCCCTGGAATTTACAATAAAGACATCATGCCAAGCAGGCAGCTAAAAAAAGTGTATGTAAAAGATAAAGAGTGCTGCTCTGGGCCTGGCTTCATGGACCATTTTGGAGACTGAGGTGTTGGCTGTTGCTATGGCAGGGAAATGTTTGCACAACAAAATTTAGGCAGATTCAGTACTATATAAAATAGGATAGTCTGCATGGCAGGATGTCTTAGCAGGTCTATAACAAAAATTGGAGCCATAAAGCATGCAAACGAAAGGTTTTGAAGTTAGGTGTAGCTAATTAATTTTCAAGAAATAACTTTTACAACCCCACCTCAATTGAGTTAACCATATCATGCATAGAACCCAATGTGGATTGAAGTCTGTTTTATCAGCTTAAACATGATTTGAAAATGAATCAGAAACAAAAGCTTTAGCAATTGCATTTGTATTTCCGTTGCTTATTTTCAAAATACATAATTTTTGCAAGGGGGACACTACTGAATTAGAATGATCTCCAAATGGTGAGAAGGAAGAGTATATTGAGAGCACTGCAGATCACAAGATAGTTTCTGATTCCTCTTCACAGGTTCTGTATGACCTTGGGTAAGTGTCTGAATGTTGGATGCTAAGATTTTAAAATATTTTCAAGAATAAATGTGCCTGCATCCATTGTCCAACTTTATTGATTCACTGCTGCTTAAAAAGCTCAACTAAGAGTTTCTAGAATGAAACACTGGCTGTGTATAACATCATCTGAAACACTTCACAAGATTTTTAGATGACTTTCACTTTTAGAAATGAGTATCACATTCAAATTTTCAGTTTGGGTTGGTTGTAGTTATAACTTTGGCAACTGAATTGAAGTACCCATTATCCATGTTTTACTCTCAGTATAGGTACTGAAGGGAAGTCTTTATCACTTCCTCCAGAGTTACACACTTACTCTAGATTTTTTGATATTCTAAATAGCTTCATCTTCCAGGATGCCATTACAAGGCATGACTTTTGGTTTCTCAATTTCCAGATTGTCAAACAGACCTCATAAATTGTGACCAGTATATGTGGATATGGTGACAGTCACAGCCCTGTCAGTACACAGGAAATGTAGTCACAAAAATCCTACTTGGTACTGTATATTAGTCTTACAGATATCCTGTAAGAGGTTCAGCTGTTGCCCCTGCATCTCTCCAGAGCCCTCTCAAGGGACAATAGTTCTCTCCATTGCCAACAAGCAGAAGTTCTGTTTTCTCAATAACACCTATTTTCCAGATATTATACTGCCACTGATGGAATAAAGAAGCTTGTTGTCTGCTTCCACTCATCAGATGAAGCTATCCAATTTTTTATTGGGAACTTATCCTTTCCTTTGTACTTACTATTTTTCAAAAATATCTGCCATCAGCATACTTGATCAGTTTGCTTTGTTTGGCTTTATTCTAAGATGTTCAGAAGAACTAATGTTTCATAAATCTTATGAAAGAGCTTTATGTTTCACAAAGCTAAGAATCAACTCCTGTGGATCCTTGTAGTCCCTATGAAATGCACTGGCTGATTCCCATTAGTTTTGAGATATGCCATGTCTATTTTTAATACAATCTTGGTGTCTCATATCATACCATATCATTTTAGTTCTTAATCAAAATGTCAAGCACTACTGAGTCATGATCATTACAGAAGTGACGGTTTGTTACACCACCATCCATTACCTTTATTAACCAAACTGGGATCATTAGCAGAGCAAACTACTTGGAAAAGATCTAACGGGTTTTCCTGAAGCATTAATCATTTTCCTATTTGTTCATTAACAAACTGTCAGCCATTCCCGTATTTACTGATGCTGGTCAAATTGGTCTATTTTTGGGTACTTTGTTTGAGCAGCACTGTGAGGGCATCATTACCCCTTTTTTCCAATCTCCACTTAAGTAAGTAAACACCACTGTCTCTGATGGACTGACTGATTGGCCAGCATCAGGTCTGTCTTGGACACCTCTGCCACTCTCTCTGTGGACATGAAGGAAGTTTCTGGTAGCTTCTCTCTGAAGCCACCCATGTGAAAACTCACACTACCAAAATCTTGTCAGGCAAACCCAATACAAGCATGAATGAAATTATGAAGTTGGAGTGCTACAAAGAACTGAGTCACATTGAGACACAGACTGGGGCTCTCATAGCATAACTTCAGCTACACAAAATTTAAACATATCTTCTAAAATAGCCATTCATGCCTTGTTTATTACTCACAAGACATGATCAGAGAATTCATCCCACAGATGCTGAACAGTTGAGGCTGGCTCAGCTGTCTTTTGTGGGTGCCCATCTGGCTCCAAGCTATCCAAGGAAATTAGGTTAAACTGGGTGAATAACACTTATCTGGCTAAAGACAGTTGAAATAGACTCCATGCAACATGGCTGATGCAGGGAAAACTGCAGTACAAAACAAATTTTTCAACATTCCTCACAACCTGTAGAAAAATATAATCATTACACAGTTCTTTCTGTTGAGACTGTAGTTTACTGAAATAAATAACTGTGTCAGTTTAAATGTTACCTTCATTCCACATGCAGGTTTTTATTAATTGGCTTTTTATAGAAAGCAACCCTTAGAGAAATGCCAATTATTGTACAGTGCTTCTCTCTAAGAAGAACAAATCAGTCCTCCTAAATAAAATCAATATATATTTATAATCATTGTATGCTTATTTGATTGTATGACTGTGTGTCAGGGTTTTTATTAAAAGGAAGGTAGTATGCATTTGAAATTCTTAACTGAACATATTAGTTTACATATAAGTTTACATGTGCTTATTCAGAGATTGCCCCTCAGGAAAAGATCCTCATACTCCAAAAGTAGAGTCTTGACTCTGTTTCTCCTTATTCCATGAAAGTGCAGCCCTGCTTCCCAAAAGAAAGTTCCCTTGCTTTTTAAATTCCTCTCTCTCATCAAACCAAGCACACTGTCTGGCACTCTGAGACAGAGGAAAACAGCAAGACCGAGCCCAATTCATCCCAGCAGAGAGGAGAAGGGAGCTGACATCCTTGATTAGTCATTGCCATCTCCCTGCTGCTATCAACACAATGCAGCACCTGTGGCAAGGAGCTGAGTGCCCCTTTATGCTTCCCACTTGATGTACTCATTCATTGCATTCACACATTCAGAATGTGATCTTTGTTGAGTAAGGAGTTATGTTCAGTAATGAGACATGTCCAGTAATGAGGAGTGAATTTTTCCTTACTGAAATGTTATCTGTTTAAAAAAAAAAAAAAAAAGAAAAAAAAGAAAAAAAAAGAAAAAAAAATCTTTCTGGCAGAGAAGAAATTGCAGATCTTTAAATACTCCAGTGCTATTAAAAATCTTAGACCTCAGCAAATGATTGACAATGTTTCAACAACAGGGAAGTGGTGACTGGGAACTTGTCTGTGAAAACAGATGGTGCTTGACACTTCTCTGGAAGAACCTGTCAGCCCCTTTAGAACACTGGGTCATCTATGAAGTATAAAAAGAGAATATTCTTGCCCTAAAGTGTTTACTATGCAACTTTAAAAAAGCATTTGTGTATTAATTGCCATGGGAGAACTCCAGACTTACAGAAGGTGTGAGTGGTGCAGCAGTCTCAAGAGAGCCTTGTTCTGGACTCAGCTGGCACTTTGCTGCATATTTGTGTGCATGTACAGACAGGGAAACACACCAACATAGGTACTTCAGCAAAGAGGGTAAGGGCTAGCCTGACTTGTCTTGTAGGCATTTGGTGCTGGTTTGGATGTCCTCTTTGATTTAAGATACCTTGAAGATGACAGGTATTTACAGGCAGCTTACAACTTTTTCCAGTTTCAGGTGGAAGTTGCCAGGCTTTCCCCACAGTGCCTAAATGACAGTAGACAAATGTATTTGTGTGCCTGAATTCCACCCCACATACTGTAGTGTGGAATGTAAACTGTTATCTTCTGCTTTATGTATTCACCTTGAGACATATGTCATGAAAACCAAAAATCAGAGAATCTAGGGTTTTATCTGTTTGGAACAGTTTTACTTCTGGGTATTTTTTATGGGTTTCTCTCTCATTAATTTCATCTGGTCAAAATGTGCTTCAGTTTGCTGCTTTCACTAATGAGTCACCCTGTTTCTACTGTGGCTTGCTCACTCACTGAAGTGTGGGAAGACATGTGCTACATGCAATAAATTCAGCTGGCTTCATACACCAGCTTTGGTGTCCAAGACTGTGAATGAAAGAACTTCAAGTTCATTTTTGCTTTTGCTTTGCACTTTTACAAAGGGAAGTGATTGAAAATGGTGACTACCAAGTTCTTAATTAAAAACCACTGTAAAACCAGACCTGACACCCCTAAGAGAAAAAAACCCTTAATCTATATAGAAAATGTATACAGCTAAGAAGGTGAAGAAACTTAGAAACTAATTGCCCAGTAACTGATTTTCTCCAACAATTCACTCTAAAGTGTCCTTGTAAGCATGTTCTTTATACTTTGAAAACAAACTTTTTTTATTGGGGTCCATGTTATCACATTGATTTGCACAGGTGAGTATGAATTGTGTCTCTATCTGTTTTTCTATTTTTATTTCCTTTTATCTTGTTTTTTGTTAGTTTTTGGTTTTGTTTTATTATTTTTCATCCTTTTTTTGGTTTCTTTTTTTTTTTTCTCTATAATAGCATTATTGACAAATTTGCCATGGGATATTTTAATAGGATCATATTATTAGTCTACATTTCTAGGAGTGACTCTCTGTTCAGGAGTAACCCTGCCAGTTTACAGCTAACCAATGAAAGATTGGAGCATGGGAATGTTCCTAGAGTTCAGGGAGAGGCTTGATCTATTTTGTGGCTTAAAATGGGTTGAGAACCAGGCCTGTACTGTATATTTTTTATGCCTTCCTTTCTTTAAGTTCTCAATTTTGACCCTTTTATTTGAAATTTCATTTGACCCACTTCAACAGCAGATAGAACTTTTATCTTAATTGTACCTTGAGAGAAGCATTTCCACATTTGTCCCTGTCAGAGTTCAGTAGTCTCTGACCAGGAGGAGGCTTCAGTGTTTATTATCAAATCTACTCATTTGGTGTACTTGTGATTTTGATATAACAGAGTGCTGCAGCAATGTACTGAAAGCATAAGAGAAGAATGATACAGCACTTGTGTACTGGTTGAATCACAGAACAACCCTGTTCCTCATTACCGGTCCCTGTGTGCTCACTGTCAGGATGCTGAGCATCCCCAGCCCCTAGGAAAGGATCCATGCATGGATTAAAGCCAGATTGAGCTGCCTTCCAGTTCTGTTCTAGCAGTTGACCAGATTTTGTACTTTATGTTGGGCTGAGGCATGTGTATGTCCTCCCAGCCCTGGCACACTGGTCTGGCTAGCTCAGGAAGACATAATTGTCTGTTAATTATCTCAGGGAACCTGATGATTCAACAGTGCAGCTGTCTTATCTAAAAACATTGCCCTTAATTTTTCCCTGGTGTTAAGATAAGCTTAGCTTTCTTTATGGTGCTTTTTTACCTGAGCTTATTGGGGTTTTTGCCTCATCTCAGAACATTCCTCCACTGTCGAGGTGTGTTGGTCAAGCACACCATGCAAAAGCTGTTTTCTCCAATGTATAAATTTGAAATATACGTTCCCAAAAAAGGCATTGCATACAGTATAAATATTACACCTCAGGTTTTTCTTCTGCAATAACACCATCAAAACTGCAGAACACAGCAGCTACTTTTACCTGATGACCCTTTTTATTATGACTAGAGTAAATTGTTAGTCTTCTGCAAATCTTCTGAAAAGTTTTTGTTTTTTTTGTTTTAAATCTTTTAGGGATTATATTCTGATTTAAAAGAGATAAATCTAATTATCTTGAAAAGGTGGGTACCTGAGAATCCATAATCAGCACAGAAGGAAGACAGGGAGTCAACACAGATAGTTGGCTTTGAAATATACTGTAGGAAATGATGTTTTTCTACAGCTGAGTCATATAGTAAAGAAAATCATTTAGAGAGGTCATTGCTCATGTGAATCAAGCGACTAAGAGTATGAAAATTACAAGTCCTCTCTTTTACCCCTCAGATCAGATTTTTATTCTTTCTTTTTTTAAGCAGTGGGTTCAGAGTAACAGAAAGTGTTATTTCTCCAGTCCCTTTTCCTCTAAAAAAATCCTTTCTGAAGAAAACATGCAATATGATGTTTCACATTTTACAAGTTAGAACAGCATTATTCTAAATTGGCCACTTCTACATTTTTTTCCAAGTTATTCACATAATAATGTATAGGTTATGAAATAATTTACAAATTTATTTCAGTGATCACTGTATTTATCCAAAGTATGTGTCCAGGTTTGCCTTTACGTAAAGGGTTATATATGGGGCAACATCTCTGCAGTGTCTGAGTAAGACATCGACATCCAAAAAAAATGAAGTACAGGAAGTACTTCACAATTAAGAGAATGAAGGGACTCACCCAGATAGTCAAAGGCTATGTCCACAGGAGTAAATTAAATATGCTTGAGAATATTTCAATGCAAATTTATTAAAGTTGATTCAGTCACAGATGGACAATAAAGTTAGTCTTATTCTGAAACTGTACATCATATTTCTGAGCCTCTGTTTTGACTAGGTCTAAACTTGGCTGTCCACCTTCTCCAACTCTTGGAATGCCTTTACAAAAGTCTCTTCACGTGTGAGTAAGGTGGTATCTTGCAAGTTTCTATCCTCCCTAATCTCTTTCCAAACACTTCTATAGGCCATTTTCAGGCAATTCAGAGGAAATTAAGCATCATTTTATAGGACCTGAGTCTGAACCAATTAATCATCTTCCACCTGCTCATTGTCTGTTGAATGACTGCTAATGGTGTGATGCTTAGTTTGGTTCTGGGTCATTACTGGTGAATCTTTGAAAGCCATGAAACTGACCTTCTGTTGCCATCAGAAAGGCAAGCAGAATTGGACTGATAAAAGTAATGAAGAGCCTTTTGTGAAGACTTTCCTTTTCTTAGCTGGAGAAATAGAGTTATTCATCACACTATTTTAATGTATTCAAAATTCATATTTCTAGATTCATTTCCTTAATTTGCAGCCCAAAAAGGAGACAGTGTTATGCTTGTATGTGAGAAATGACAACGATTGATATCTCTTGGAGTGAGCTGTAATTTTTCAGTGATTCTCTGGTCTTTCCTTAATTTCCATAATTTATGAATCTGTAAGGAAAATCAGGTTTATTCTACTTGGCTGGTCTCATTATGGTTTATTTTCTCCTTTTAATTTAAGGAATATGTTGATCTACTTCTTTGATTAGATAACCTAAGTTCTTTCCCTCTAATTTTGGATAACTAGTGAATCCCTTAAATATTTTCCAACAAGTTAAACTAGGGAGGTAGAGTCTTCTATGTATCTGATGTGCTGATGATATAGAGATGTCTTCATCTCTATATCAAATATATAGAGATGCAGATATATTAGTAGGTATATTATATTGTATAAATAATATATTCATATAGCATATTAATATAATATATTAATACTATATATTATATATAACATATATTATATATAACAATGAATATAATATATAGTATAATTAATATATTGTTAATATAATATAGATATTATATTAATAGTTATATGTAAGATGCCAACTTGGATTGTTAGGCTTCAGAGAATACTTATCATTCCTATATAATACTGTGAGTATGACATACAATAATGCGTCATAACTGTGATTTATTTCTCCTATTTTTGCTGCAGAGATCTACGCATGGGACAATTCTCTCATCAATATCCCATACTTGAGAAAATGGGCATTCCTTAGAAGTGATTCACCTGGTCTATTTCAAATGTCAGCTTGAGGAAGAGGTTAATAACGCCCCGCTAGGACTGACTTCTCTCTACTGCCAACGTGAGTGCATTACTTCCAAGACAGACCCCTGCATGGTAAACACCAGCATTATACCAGACTTCTACTTCATTCTTCCTTGTCTAGAGCTGTAGCATCTATAAGTGTTGTACAAGCCTGGGCACCATTTGTCTCCAAGCTGGTGCTGAGCTTGGGGCTTTGTGCCCATGGGTTTGCTCTGTGGCTGTGCCAGCAAGGAAGAGCAAGAATATGAGTGACTGAAAATGGTCCCAATTCCCAGACTGCATGTGGGCCTAGTGACTGCCTTGTGGCTATTTTGCTGTCTTTTGTCTGTCTTTGTTGCTACAAGCTCTCTTAAATACACTCTAAACTTGAATGTTTTTTAACTCCATATCCTCAGCTTCAAAGGGTCTAATTTATGAGCCTTGTGAGCTTTTGTGCAAAAAAAAAAAAAAAAAAAAGATTTTACAAAGTGGGAATACATATTCTGCAAGACGGATAGAAGTTTTAATTGTAATTTTTTGCTCCAGCCTACAGAAATTATACCTCAAACACAGGATAGCACAAGGTGCAGATTTGTTGCATTGAGCAACACTTTATTTACAGATTTTTCTGACCAATGAATAAACAGTCTGAGATGGACTTTTTTTAATGAACAGTTTGTCACATTCTCATATGCTGTGAACTGAACGCTACATTATTTTACCTTGGCTAAGTGTATAACCATGTAATTAATGCCATAGTTATTGACAATATTTTTTTAATTTCAGATTTATTTTTTTTAGGATATAATCAAGACAGTGTAAATATGAATTACAATAAGACAGAATTCCCTCTTTCTTTTTCTAAGTTCTTTGCTATGAAATACTATAGATCAGGAGTTTAGCACTGAAGGCCCACTTCATCATGTCAGGACTTTCTAAAGATGGATTTGATGAAGCAAATAAAATACCAATTATCTTTTTTAGAAAAAAGAAGAAGACAGAAAAACAAAATCAAAGGTTTTGTTCAATGAATAGTCACTTGAAAGTTCTGGATTAACAGATGGACTTGGGGTTTTTAAAGGTTTTTCCAACTAGATGAATCTATGATGCTATGATATTTAATGTTCAGTGCATCATCTTACTTTTCATTTCTTTTCCTTTTTTTTTTTTTAAATGAGCATTTCTGTTTGAAACCTTCTTTATTCCAAAGTCTTCTAATTATACTCACTCACAGTTTCATCAAAATTAGCTTCTATCAAAAGTAGTAAGATTAAATATTTCACCAGAGAAGATCCTTTGGACCCTGGTAATTTTCTTTGTGTCCAAATTATTTGAGTTTATGCAATGTATATTTATTCTGAGGAAAAGCAAGGCAATTTTCATGTTGAAAATATTAGTAGGCCAGAGTCATGGGAGAGGGGGACACCATAAACTTAACACTCTTCTGGTGACTGTGGTCATCCTTAGAAAATTAGAGAAAGAGAGACATGAGCATGGCTCATGATCCAAAAGGAAAACTTATAATTAAAAATAAATTTCAGCATAATCAATGATGGATTAGTGAAAAAGGAATAGACAGCATCCTGACACCTCAAATGCATCATGGAAGAAATTTCTTCGTCTCCAGTACTACATGCAAATATATACTTGGAAATTTCATATTCTTTTTGTTAAGAAGCATTTAAGTTTCCACACATATTTAAACAGTGAAGATGACTGGATGATGGACAGCAACCTCTTTCTTTTGAACATCAGGCTCCCTTGTGAGCACTGATATGATGTGGGTGCTGAAATTTAATTAAAATGCCTATTAAGAAGAAATCTTTAGAAATATCTTGTCTTCAGTAGGTAGATATTTAATTTATTTTTAAAACGTTGGTTTAGCTGTGCAAAGCAGAGCTTTTTTCTTTAGAAAGATGAATATGAATGAAATCCTCTCCTTTTGTTTTCTAGTGAAAGCATACTGCTGATAATGCTTTTAACTCAGATTTTATCATTAGCCCATTGCCATCGGCAGATATTAGAGCACAGAAATTTCACAATAACTTCTGAGTCACCAAGTTCAACTCCGTGTCATAGACAAACTGAACAGACAACTATAAATGTATGATGTTCTGTTTAAAACTAGCTGCATTAAGTGCTTTGCATTACACTTGAGGAAAGAGCCTCACTTTTGGACTCCTAAGAGACTCCTTTTCCTAAATTCATATGTAAACTTACTTAATGGTCCCCAGACAAGTTGCATATTTTAAAGCTATTCCTTACCTTGATTTACCTTGTCCTTAGATGTGCAGCAAGCACTGCTGTGACTGAGTTGCACTGACGTGGCAAGGTTTTGGTGGGAGGTGCTGCAGGGGTGGCTCCTGCGAGAAGGCATCAGAGGCTCCAAGACGGACCCACAGCTGGCCAAGGCCAAGTCCGCCAGCAGTGTTGGCAGAACCTTGCATGTGATAACATATTTAAGAAAGGATGAAAAATTCTGGAAGAAAGGAGATAGAAAACGTGAATAAAAGAACTCCACCGAAGGAGAAGGAGGCCCCAGTGCAGAGACTCCCCTGCAGACTGTGGTGACAACCATGGTGAGGCAGCTGTGCCTCTGTAGTCTGTGGAAGATCTCTTACCAGTGCATGTAGATCGGTCCTAAAAAAACCTGCAGCTTGTGAGAGTTTGCACTAGAGAAGACACCTGGTAGGACCTATTGACTAGTGGAGAGGGGGAGTCCATGCTGGAGCAGCTGTTCCTGAAGGATTGCACCCTGTGGAAGGGACCCATGCTGGAGCAGTTTATGAAGAACTGCATCCTGTGGGAAGGACTCACACTGGATGAGTTTATAGGATTGTCTCCCATGAAATGAGGGGAAGAGTGGGAGGAAGAAGAAGAGAAGAAATGAGGTGTTACAAACTGACCACAATCCCCATTCTCTCTCCCCCTGCACTTCTCACATGGAGAAGGTAGAAGAATTGGGAATGAAGTTGAACCTGGGACAAAGCAAGAGGAGGAGGGAAGATATTTTACAATTATTCTTGTTTCTCATTATCCTGTTCTTTTTGATTGGCAATCAACTAAATTGATTTCTTCAAACTGAGTCTGTTTTGCCCATGATGGCAATTACAGAGTGACCTCCCTGTCCCTATCTTGACCCATGAGTTTTTGGGTCTTAATTTCCCCTACATCCTTTTGATGGAAGGAGAGTGACAGAGCAGCTTGATTAACCCTTTCCAGGGTCAACCCACCACAGTTCTTTGTGTTGCACAATGGGGAACTCTTTGGAGTTGAATATAAGAATAATAATTGGGAAAGGTAATGGGCAAAACATGGACTGAACAATGCCAGAGGGCAAAATCATTGTTAGGAATTTTATTTGCAGCTGTAGTGAAGGGATTGGGGGTGGAGTGTGTGTGAATTGTCTGTATTTGTCAGCGTTGAAATGGTGCTTTAATTTTAGGTTGCATTTTTAAGAAACTGAGGTCTTAAAAAACATATGATTTCATATAAATTTAATCAATTGTTAGCAGTGGACAGCCAGTAGGCAACAGGTGCTGAAATACCTTTACCAGTCCATGAAGAAAGTAAAGCACTTCCAAAGTGCTCATCTGTTTTAGGCCTTTTTTGGGTACCTAGCCTTGTGTAATTTTCTTTGCAGGCCTTTTGTTCCAATCTTTTTGGGCTTTTATTTCCTTTATGGCTTTTTTTGAGATACTGCCTTCTACAGCATCTGGTCTGCATCATGTATATATTTTTCCTTTAAGTTCTCAGGAGTCACTTTCAGCTGCAAGCAGCATAATAGTTATATTGTTGTATGCAAGTTATCTCGTTGTTATAAATAAAAACTTGATTTTGTACCTTAAAAAAACATAATTTCTAAATCCAAAGGTAACCACAGTGCTGATCTTTACTATTGAATATTTATGTTTCTCTTTCTTGAGCCATTTTGGGGGTTGTGAAAAATATCTCTGTGAAAAGAGATATTTTTTTTACTAAATTTAATTTATTTAAATGTGAGAAGTTAATTCCGTCACCTTCTGATCAGCCTTAATTAATGATCACTTCAAAATGTAGCTCAAAGTGTAGGCTCAAAATGTAATTTAAAATCTAGTGTCCTCTTTGAAAAATCTTTTTCTTTCCTAAGGTGTACCTGTATCCTGGATCTTTTTTCTTAATCACTCTTGTAAATGACTAAATTTATCAGCGCCATAATTTGTTTAACATTGTAAGTATTTTTTCTTCAGCAAAAGCTGAAAGTTTGCACTATAACTACACTTGAAAGTAGATTTATTATTTTCCAGATTATCTTTTTTCATCCCATAGATTAGTGTTTAATTGAAGAGATGATTGGAAAACAGAGTACATTAATAAAATTTAACCTATAGTTCCTAATTTATTAAAGTTTGAGACAAGTTCTCTGCAATAGTGCATGTCTATTGCAGAGCAATAAAAAACTTTAAAAGCCCAAAAAGTATTTTCCTATGATCAAGTTGGAAGCCTATATGTGATTTTGGACTTGGTATTTCCTTAAAAAAAAAAAATTACCAAAGTTACAGATATTGACAGCAATTTTGGCCACACCAAAAGTCCTGCTTAACCATTTTTTCACAGGTACTTTTAGTGGGGCCTTTATTAAAAAAATTTCTCATTGGCAATAGCTCTCTATAATCTCTTTTCATCTATCACTTTTGCTCTCTGCTTGGTCCCAACACTCCCACTGCACCTGCAGTGCTGGTACTTTATTGTCATGCAGAATTCCAGCTAAATTACTGGAGTCCTGCATTGAAGCAAAGACCCATTCCTATGAAGCTCTCTCGGGTTTCTCAGACAATACCTGGAAATACCCAAGAGTTGAGCAGATGAGGAGCAAGTTCTAAGAGGCAGTTAACTGTTATTTTTTAGTACTGGAATCTGTTTTGTTGTGTACACATATTTGTTTAATTTGTTGTGTACACATATCCTTAATATCTCATGGCATGGTCTCCACTTGTGAATCACCTAAGAGTTAAGTGCTGCCTTGGCATCTGTAGTAATCCAGGGCTTCAGGAGTGGTGGGGCACAAATGTCATGGTTGCATTAGCACTGAGCAAGGATGTGGGTGGGATTTGTGCTAACTGGGTGCTGCTGTCTTGTCTTGGCTGCTTGCTCTCTGCAGTGTATTACCACTGATAGCTGCAGGTGACTTATCTTACAGAAAGATTCACCTCACAGCACTCGAGATACACAGGACAGAAATAGTTCAGTGCTTCTGGCCCAGCAAACTCCTTAGGATAAGCAAAGAGGAGGTGATGTCTTCTATTGCATAAGCAGCAGCAACAATTAAGAAAATCTTCTTTTTCTCACAGAGGTGTGAACCCAGTAATGCAAAACCCTTTCATATTATACTACCTGAAGTAAAACCTGCATATTTATTCATTCTCCAGGTCATCTCCATCATCCTTCCTTTCTACTCTGTGTGTCTCCTAACAGAATCAGCTGCCATTTCATCAGCTCCTGCTATCAGTCGTTCCTGATCCCTTTTCTTGTTCTCCTGAGCAGAGGACCTCCCAACAGCCATCCTCTGCCTTGATTTCCCTGTAACATGATGTGGTAACTTCACCAGAAAGCAAAATGTGGATTGTTTCAACCAGCCTATAAAGAGTGTCTTAGATGATGAAAAAGTGCATCAGGAAACTGTGAAAATCTTTTTGAGGTCATGCCATATATGTAAAATGAGAACAGGAATGTGAGAATAGAGCCCCAAAGGAAAAACAGTGTTATAACTGACTGTGCTGTATTTGCAAAAGCATTTTACTCACTGTGAGTGCAGAAACTGCAAAAGGCTTTCCTTCTTAATATATTTAGAGAAATTATATTGTGATGATGATGATGAAAATCTAAACAAAGATAAATACAGGTGTTTTATATCAACTTCTATTTCAGTGGTAATACTCATGTGACTATTACTGGAATTTTCAGCTGAAAACTGAGGAGGCTGATTTTTTAGCATAGCATATTTTGGCAGATATCCAGCATTGGAAATAGAAAGGAAAACCTGTAGAAAAATATTTTCAGGATCTAGTTGCACCAATTAGGAACATTATTTAGTTCTGTAACTATGATTTTACAGGTGATATTTACTGCTTCTATCTATTCACTTCTAACATAAATGCTGACAGACTGTGTAAGCATGTGCTTGTCATTTCTCTGACTAGTTTATTCTTCATGGAAAGTTTCTTACTAAGTTTTGTGTAAAGATGAGCTGACACTAAAATAAGAAAAATAAGTTTCAGAAATTAATTTAAACAAAGACTTCAAAACAAAACCACTCAACTAAATCTTACATTTTGAGTGAGGTCATTATCTGAAATCTTGTTTTATTCATAACTAGACAAGAAAAATAATTAGGATTTTGTCATACTACTTTTATCATTTGGCTTTGAAAAGTACTGAGGTTCTACGAGCTGGAATTTTAAGTACCTAAAGCAACTATTTCATTTTTAGTTTTCACAATCCTGAATGCACAAATGCATTCAGGAAGTTTTTAGAAAAAAGAAAAGTTTAAAAAGAAATGAAGTTTGATATGCCCATCTTCTATTTCAATTCTTGTAATCCATCACTTGATGGATTTGGCCAAGAGCAGATGTCTCCTAAAAAGACCCACTTTAGGACACAGCTGAACCTGTCAGCCAAGCTGATGGTGTCTCTGGAAAACCATATTTTAGAAAGGGCAAAATGCCAGACAGCACCTATTTTATAACAATGCTTCTGTTTCTTGAATTGCAATATCAGTAATCTCTTAGGTAGGACAATCTCATGGATTGTCCTACCTAACAGATTACTGATATTGCAATGCAAATATTTTTTAAAAACTATAAAACGTACAAAAAAATTACATTACATCCTAGGAGTCTTTTGGGAAGTAGTAGTATGAACTGGGGACACAGATGTTTTCCTTGCAGTCTTTCCATGTGACCCCTGATTCAGAGCTTGCACAACTCTTCCACAATGGGACACCAACAGAAACTCCCTTTTTTTCTCTAACCTGTTGCCACAAGACTGATATTCTTGGGAACATTTTCTATCATTCTTGGTTGAAATATATTTCTTATTATTGTAATTTAGATAGCCTTTGATTAGATTGTAATTTAGATCACTATTGTAATTTAGATAGCCTTGATCTGCTTTCTGGAATAAAGAGGAATGTGAAACTTAGAATCACAGAATCTGCATCACAGAGAAAGCTATAGCTTTATAGCCACTGCAACTAACAGAGCTGGAGCTCTGGCAGGTTTGTAATGTAGAGTTAAAATTCCTCATATGCACTAAGGTGTGAACTAGATCAAAGCCTTCCCTGCAGCTGGATTCATCATGATTTTTCTGTTTCAAGAATAACATTGGGGTTTTCACTCTGCTACTCTTAGAGTCCCACAGATAATATGTAAGAGAAAAAATAAACTCTTCCTTCTGGTTCTGACTCTTTCAAATTGAAGTTTTTTTATTTATTTCATAACTTAATGTCACTTGCCAATCTTCCATCACCTGCCTCCTTATCCAAACTGTGGATGATAAACAGGCAGAATTCTCACATTGTGACAGGCATGGGTTTTGATTCTTCTCTGTCAGCCAAGATTCTCATATCAAGTTTATCATTTTTCATTGCTGAAACTGAGAACACTTCAAAAATATGGATGATGCAAGAAGTTCATGAAAAGATGCTGGACAAGTTTCTGAAGTTATATGTAACCATCTAAAAGAATTTCATAAAGGTATTAATAAAATTACTATGTGTGCTAGATATGCTTCACTATAGTCCAGAAGCTTCCAGTAGGGTGTTTTTGACTCTGTGTGCATTCCCATGTTTGTGAAAATGGGGTGAGAAGGGAGGGCTTAAGTCAGGTGACATGAAGAGTGAACCTCTCTGTAACAGCAGAGAGGCTGTCGTGGGGAATTTGCCTTGTGTGGCAAGGTTTTGTTAGCTGGGGCATCGCAGGGGTGGCCCCCTGTGAGAATAGACCAGGGCCCCATTGGTAACAGCCAGTGCCAGCCCACTCCATCTGAGCCCATCAGTGCTGCTGGTGGCACTGCTGCAAGAACAAATTTCAGAAAGGGTAAAAACCCTGCACAGCAGCTGTGAGAGAGGAGTGAGAAAAATATGAAAGAAAGAACCCTGAAGGTACCAAGGTCGGAGAAGAGAAGGAGAAGGAGAAGGAGAAGGAGAAGGAGAAGGAGAAGGAGAAGGAGAAGGAGAAGGAGAAGGAGAAGGAGAAGGAGAAGGAGGAGGTGCTCTAGGCACCAGAGCTGAGATTATCCCACAGCCTTTAGAGGAGGTAATCTCCACACTCCAGTCCATGGAGGACCTCATGCCGTAGCAGGTGGATATGTCCTGAAAAATGGTGCATCCCATGAAGAGGACATGCATGAACATAGGGAGGAGCCCACAAAGAAACAGGTTTTCTGTCATGATCTGTGACCCATGGGGAACACACACTAGAGTAATACATGAAGGACTGTCTCAAGTGGGAAGAGTCTCACACTGCAGCAGGGGAAAAAATATGAGAAATAAAAAATAGCAGAGAGGAAATGCTGGGACAACAATTTCCCTTCCACATCCCACTGTGCCAGTCTGCAGTGTGTGGAAGAGTTAAGGAACAAAGGAGTGAATTTGAGCCTGGAAAAAAGTGGGGATTAGGGGGAAGATTTTGAGTTTTGTATTTGTTTTTTATTATCCTACACTGGTTTTAATTGTCAATAAATTAAATTAATCTCCTCTAAGTTGAATCTGTTTTGCCCATGATGGTAATTACTAAGTGATCTCTCTGTCTTTATCTCAACCCACAGATTTTTTATCTTATTTTCTTCTCTCTATCCTGTTGAGCAGGGAGAGGGATATAATAACTGGATGGATGTCTGGCAGCAAGGCAAAGTCCAGTACAGAGAGGCAATCATGAGTTAGTGAAATAAATAAGTTTTGATCACATCCTTCTCTCCAGGAAACATTGTCATAATTTGGTTGTCATCATCTCACTGTTCAGAGCTGTGCATCTACAAAGACAGAGTGCACTTAGGAAATGCTGAGGGTTTCTAAAAAGAGAGGAAGTTTCCTAGCACTGTGATCCCTTGAAAATAGGTGTCTAAACTGTGACCTCTGTCAAGGATGTTTGGATTGCTACTTAAGGACAACTTTTAGTGGTACAGAAAATAGGGTAGCTGCATAGTCATTGTATCTGAATTGGTAGTTATATGCCAGTGGGAGGGAAGTCAAATCCTCCAAGTAAAACCAGCTGGGTGCAGTTTTGAAATGTGTTCTCAAACAGAAGTGCTGACATAAGGCAAATTTCACAAGTAGAACTAACTGTAGGACTAACTCTCACTCATGGTGGATGAAGTTTCAAAGCAAAAAGTTTAAAGAAATAGACATAAATGGAGATAAAAGTCAAGACAATGTATTGTCTTTTATTCTGGACCTCTTATCATTATTGTTCCTGAAGAGATGTAAGAAACCTTATATCTTACATGTGCAAACACTGATACACCTTTCAGGAAGCTTGACAGAAAGATATGTCTGCACTTTTCTAAACATAACCAAAGCTGGTATTCTTAGCTTTTTCATTCTTATCACCTAATTCCCAGTTGGTTTTTTCTACTGTCTGCTCAGACTGCTGTAATCCTTAAAGTTTCAGCACAAGAGTCATACTTCCCTCTGCTCCATAAGAGTGGATCAAAGCTTGTCAACAGCCCATAAAAACTAAATAAAAATTAATCAAAAATTTAAAATTTTCCACAGATTTCGTACACATTTAAGTGTTTCCAAATGCAAAAGTAATTGAGAATGAAAAAATCTGACTGAAATATGCCTCACTTAGATTTTCTGTTGGTTTGCAGTGAAAATGAGTCCTTGCAGGAAAAAGGACAAAACTATTTTGATTCAAGCTTCTGCAAGTATCCCCAGGTCTTTCTCTGCAAGCTGCTTCTCTTCAGATAGACCCCAGTCTGCTTTGTTGCATGGAGTTATTATAAAAGGTACTTAAGTAAGAGAGCTCTGTCTGTTATTTTTTTATTGTGAGGTTGATCAAACGCTGACACAGCTAACCCAGAGATGTTTTGGAATATCCCCCTTGGAGATATTTAGAAACCATCTAGACATGGTCCTGTGCTGAGTAGCCCCTGTTTGAGCAGATGGTTTGGACAAGGTGACCTCCAGAGTCTCCTTCCAACCTCATCCGTTCTGAGATTCTGTGAACTGCAAAGATTTGATCTTCTAGATATGCACTATTTCTGTATCAGTGGGACATGATTACTGAAGAAAATGTAAGTAACCTCATATATGTGTGACAAGATTACTCTTTGGTAAGAGAGGGATCCTTGATCACCGGGTTCTGATATGTGCTTCTCTCTGTAGCTTTCACTCTGTAATGTGTGTTTCATCTACACTTTCAGGACAATTTTCAAGATGAGTAAACTGAATTTTGTATAAAAGCAGCTTCACATTTACCAGTGCTTCAATGCAAATACTCTTCAAGTCCCAGAAAATTCAAATATTAAACGAATTGAAAGTCATGTGAAGAAAATAACCATGAGCTAGTCAAATATTTTTCTCATTTTTGTTTCCATTTTAACTACAGTAACATCTTGTTCTTTCCCCACTCAGAATGGTAGTTTGGCTTTGTCAGAGAAAAACACTTCCCCATTGCCATTACAGGACCTGTTTTTACTGCTTGCTAATCATGTTCTAACATAAACTGTGCATAACTAATTGTAATTTTAGATAACTATCATTTACCTTTAACCAGGGGAGTTCTGAAAGATCTGGTTTAATATTCCTGAGTTGTAATTTTGTTTTTCTCTGCAGCTGTTGAAGCAACACCTCCTATTTTTATACTGGAAATGAAGTTTTATTTTGGATGTGTGCATGAAAACTAAAAATCATTTTTGTAGATTAGTAGAATGACCATTTCTGTTAATTCATGAAAATAAGAAATGTTGGGATAAACCATTAAAGAAACACAGGGAAATTTATCCATGTGTTAGAAATCATTGTACCATAGCAAAAGGAGTATTTCATTTTCCTTGTTTATAAATTCCAGACAGATTCCAAACTTATGAATTCAAAACTGTGGGAAACTGCATTTTTGGGACCTCTCAGGTCACCAGGGGTTAGAAAGAGCGGCACTGCTATGATTTCACAATGCTGACTAATTAGAAATCAAAGACTAACTGAATAAAAGTCTCCCCCATCAGACTCAGAGTGAGTCAGCGAGTGATTTTTGAAGGTAGAGATGACAACAGCTTTCCCAGGAGCCTTCCTGACCTCTATGGTAAGTGTGTGTTTATAGTTTAGGGTGGTACAACAGAAAATTGAGTGAGATTCTGCCCTGTGGTTAGTTCATGTGTGCAGGTCATGGAACCTCAAGACTTTTACTGGGCAGGCAGAGAGATGTAGATGAAATTAATTAAACATGTAGATGAAATTAATTATTTTCATCATTCATGATGCACTATTGGAAATGGAAATTTGGTATCTGGAAATGTACTAAAGAATAACAATATTCAACTATTGCAACTTTATCTACATTTTTAATAAGAAAGGTAAAATTTTGTCTTTCAGTTCTACTACTTCCTGCAGCTGCTTCCTATTTTCCTGTCATATTACCCCTAAGCCCATAAAACTCTCCATATGAGTCAATAATTGATGCATCTGCTTTTTATTTGGCCAGACCCACAAGATGTAGAGCACAGTGTGCTGTGTACCTGTGAGAATTTATACTGAGGGTTTTAAAGACTGAGGCAGAGAGAGGGGCTAAGACACTATATATACAGCCAGTGTTCACATATTGCAAATGATGTAAAGGAATGGCTTAAGAATCTGTTCCTATTACACTCAACATGTCTACTAAACACACTGGATTGAACTATAATATTTTGTGTATATCACATAGGAAATTGTTGCTTGCCTTCCTTGTTCGATTTATTTCTGATAAATAATTCATTTGAGCAATTAGTTTTGAATCCTTACTCTCTTGGTATGAGAACATTGACTAAGTTACCAGGCGAACAATTTCTTTGGAGTGTAAGCTGAGTAAGAGAAATACAAGAATAGTAAAATATCTGAATCCTAGGAGGGACTGGGAGGATTGCTGTCTCTAAACATTTCAGGTGTGTGTGGGGGGGAGAAAGGAGCAGGTGGGACCTTGCCTTTGGTGTATCCCAGCCCTGCCACGGCCACCAGACCCTGGGACACTGAAGGCAATGCTCTACACCTCTGGAATCCCATTCTAGACCCAGAATGGCCAGATGGCTGGAAGTCCTACCTGGGAAAGGCCCAGGAAAGCCAAAATGTATTTAACCCAGGACATGTGATGAGCATGTCTTAACCCTACCTCTGCTTGGAATTTCTATCAGCTGAACACTGCTGGGACAAGAGTTGTTCTTTTCTATCTCTTTTCTGTCTTGCTCTCTTCCTCCTTCCTCTTCTAATTCCCTCTTCTAGGAGTTTTGACTTGCTTAAAATTGGACAGCCTTGGAGGCTACTAATTTGAATAGGCAAATTTAATGCTTTGAGAATATTTTATGTGTTTAAAACTTTTGCCAAAGTTGTATGATTTTTTAAAGTTTTCAGTAAAGTTTTTTGTTGTTTTAACCTCTTCAGAATATCTTGTCGATAGTTCTGCCTTGCATCTCACTCAGAGTACATGAACAACCTCAAGCCCTTTTTAAGAGTCTCATTTAGTGTGTTTCCTGGGGCCTTACAAATGCACCCATGCATATCTGATGAGAAGACCAAGAAGGTCAAAAAATGAACAGATAAGTGTCAGTCCTTGTGGGAGACTGGAAATGTCATCAGATTAGTTATGTGATTTTGCATATATAAGCTCAGCTGAAAATAGCTGCATTTGAAATATCACTGGGACTCTTGAGAATTATTCTAATATCCTTCCAGCATGTGGTTTTAACAATACATATAATTTTCACTGTTCTTAGGAAGCTTTTGTATACTAGCTAGGCAGATGTGCAAAAACCTTTTGAAGAGTCATCATTTGCATTTCCAAACTTTATGTCTCCTTCATATGTATCTCTTCAGAATACCTGAGCATGAGAGTGAGGGAATTGGATATGGCAGGTACAGGAGTTACTTGGCTATTTGCTTTGTGCACAAATGATTATGGGCACAGGCAGGCAGCAGTGCTAACAGAATACAGGAGATTACTCTCAGTGCTATGATTTTGCAAAATCAATCTCAGACACTAAATGCTTAGGACCTTCATGATATCATACTAAATGAAAAACAGCAATTCTGATTTCTCCACAGTCACTTCACCCAAGTGGATCTCAGCCATCCAAGTGCACACCTGCACTTAGGAGCTCTGCACAGAGGTCTACAGACATCATCAGTTGTTTCCTTAGCAACAGGAGCCATGTGTAGGCTATCCAAATTGCTTTTCCTGCACCAGGTTTCCTTGGCAGCAAGGATAATGCTTAGAAAGGAAAAAAAAGGGACAGACCAATTCCAATACATGAGTGAATTTCTGCAGTTTGCCTGTGCAGCCCGGGCTGCAAAAAAGAAATGTGCTTATTGAAATCTTATTTTTTTCTAAACATTTATATGGATCTGAACTTTTCTTTGCTAAGACTGACAGAGAAGCTGCAGGGATGGCAGTGTGTGTCTGGCCCAGAGGAGTGTCACACTGTCACAGCGGTCTGTGCACCACGGTGTGATCCCAAGAGATTTGCATGCCTGCAAATGCAGCATCTTCCCCTGCAGGTCCAATGGACACGGTGGCCCAGGAGAAACAGCTTGCATGAGTTGTGTGCTGCCAGAAAGCTCCGGAGGAGTCCAGCAATTAATGAAGGGTAGTGCTTAAATCAGTGAAGTTTCTCTGACGAGCAGAGGTTGACCTTCACAACCAACATCACAAACCATTTAGTCACAAACCAACCTGTGCTCACCATGCTTGTAAGGTCAAGGAAGAAACAGTACAGGGCTGCTGTTGCTGTCACTGGCTATAAATTTACCCACAGTGCAGGTTGCTGGGGTATATCCATCCATCACATAAAGAAAAAGGTTTGTCCAGCTCCTTGACAAGGCAGATCAACCCCTGGGTTGTATGGTACACAGAATCGGGAATAAATGTACCAAGCCAACTAGCCTACAACATGTGGATATTTAGCCAAAAGACTCCATCTGAATTGTAAACTGTTTCAGAGGTATTGGAATTTAATTAAGATCTAAAATACACACATTGCTTCATCTAACAGGTGAAATTTTATAATTTATTTCTCAAGTAAAACATAAAATGGAAAATTTCTCCTTCACATTATTTGTATGTTTGTATTTGACTTAGGGCAGCAATACTGTCTGAAATGTCAAGTGATGAGACACCCTAGAAGAAAGAATAATGGAAGAAAGCTTGATGACTCTGGATACAAAGGAGTTTTCTGGAAGCAGTTTCTTGTATTTGTACAGAAGCTTAATGGCTTAAGGGGCAGCTTTTCATTTTTATAAATGAAAGAGAATGGATTATATATGTAACTTATTTGTTTTTATATATATATAAACACAAAATGCTCAAATTATAATTTATATTAGAAAAACAATATTAGCTTAAAAACAAAGAAAGATCAGAAAACTATGTAAATCAATACAAATATTCCAAAAGACATGAGATGAGATCATTCTTACTGGGATTTTTTAGAAATCACAAAAATTTAGTAGGAGGTCTTACCAATGTTTTTTTATGAACTTGGATCTGCTCCCACTGAATTATCTGGACATAGATAAGAAAATTAATTTCTTCAGAAGTACACAAAGACTTCTTTAATAGCCATTCTAGATTTTCCATTTGCCCCTTAATAATGGGTTTCTGTCCCAGACTATTGTTACCCTCTTCCTAATCACTAAAGCTTGCTCAAACCTCCAGGAATACTTCCAATGTTTGAACAGGTGCCTAAGCCATGCAGCTGCTGAGCCACATTGCTAACCAGAGATGACAGCACATATCTGCTACAAGTGAGGTCCTAGTTCAGTCAAACAGTACAGCTGCCTGAACAAAATGGGCACCACAGTCCCAAAAATTTCGCGGTCCTCATTAGATTCACTCAATAATTTGCTCTCAAAACAATTTCTTGTAAGTGCATGTGCTGTCTCTTGACTTACACCTTTTTGTCTCCATTTTTGTGGATCTGAATGGTTGAACAATATTAATGATGACTTCTATATGCATCTGTGGGGGTTGATGCATTTTGGGGTCCTGTCAAAATCCTGGTTTTATCAGATGGCTATATTGGGACACCTATTCAAAGCAAAGCTTTTAAAATCCCTTCAGTGTCTCATAAAAATTTACTAAGGTGAAAAACAAATGCATTTACTAACCATACTAAGTGTTTCCTGCTTAAATGTCTCTAGCATTATTTATTTTAATGTTTTGTCTTTTTGAAAACTAATATGAAGGCAGCATAAGGAAATTGTATAGCTATTTGTCTCCAGGGTTCCATGATCCAAAGAACATATTTTATCTGCACCCTGATGTGTCAGGATTATTTAAATCACCAGGAGAACTAATGAGTAGGTCTTTGAATGTCCTGTCTCTCAGCCTAAACATTAAAATTGGAAATTAGTGACATAATTTCTGTGGCACATGAGTGGTAAAGAGAAACTAAAGGGCAAGACTTCTTTTACTTCTAACTGCAGTAGAGTTATGATCTCTGAAAACATCCCTTTAGTCCAGAACATCCTTGATTACCATGTAGAGTCAGCTATTTATCTCTTTTTGGGCTATTTTGCAGTAGTGCAAAAACTATTTGTACAGCCTTTGACTAATTTTGGATGAAGTATGTGATAATGCCTAAGCCCACAGAGTGCAATTTTAAAATATATGTTAATGTTCCAAAGTGTGAAAATGTCATTTTGGAGATAAGTATGAATAAAGAATAAAATCCTTTAGACATAGCCTATTGTTAAAGTAGGCATTCAGACAGATGCACTCAGCAGTCAAAATATAAACATATTTTGAATATAAAAAATTCATTGCAGTGCTGTACTTTGTTTGTTTTAATTCACAAGGTTTTGGGTGAAACTGAGAGTACCACCACAAGGAACAACTGGCAGACATGACCAGTCACACTCCTTTGGAACGCAAATGTTACAAAACTGATTCTGATCACTGACAATTTCATCTTTCCTGGACATTAAGTTAATGATTCTGCTGTTTCTTTACCTATCAGCTAGAGCTTGTTGAACAAGCTTCCTTTCCTATTGAGGTAAAGGTTTCCTCGGAAACCTCAAACTTTTAATGATGACTGTTGAAATTTTCTACTCCCTCTATTACAATGTTACATGCTGGTTAGCAGCTTTGCAACGTGATTTTATTCCAGATAGTAAAAGTAAAATAAACAGAGATTTACTGAAGAGCTGAGGTAATAATCTATGGCAGTTCAATTTAAGATTGATCACTATTCCTGTAGTCCTACTCAAATGCACTGCTTGGGAATTTTGGGCAGTTCACTGCTACACAAACAGAATTACAATATTGCACTTAGTACTGTGCTTCTGAACAGCCTTCTTGAGGTTTGCTTGTGTGAAGAACACCCCACTAGCAGGACAGGCTTTTAGAGACAATTTTTTTTCTTTGAACTTATCACTGAAAGCAAAATAGAAGGCATCAGGAAACCTAGTGCATAATTTCTTTTTCTGTATCTGTCTGCTGCGGCAGTGGAAAATTTATTTGATTTACTATGGGTCAGGTATCACTGAATACCTTTGCTACACATGGACACTCAGGGTTTTTTTATCTATTTATCTGTTCTTAACGTTGGCTATCCTGCAATTCTCAATGCTGAATGCAGGCCCTGTACATGTAAATAAGGCACATGCTGGGGCACATTTAGCAGCCTCCTGAGATGCTTCATCAAATTCAAGCTGGGCAGGCACATTCTTAATCAGGCAGAGAACAGCCATTGGCCTCTGCCCTTCTGTGCAGATCCAGATGAGTCTCCCTGGCAGCAACCAGCCACTCTCAAAATTGTTGCTTCCCTTTCCTATCAGCTGGATTTCTTGGTCTTCACTATTATGGTAATAGGTTTGGAATCACTAGGTTGGAAGAGATCTTCAAGATCATTGAGTCCAACCCATGTCCTAACACCTCAACTAAACCATGGCACCAAATGCCACATCCAGTCTTTTTAAACACATTCAGGGATGGTGATTCCACCACCTCCCTGGGCAGATAATTCCAGAACTTTATAGCTCTTTCCATAAAAAACTTTTTCCTACATTTCCTATATTTCCTTTGGTGCACCTTAAGTCTGTGTCCTCTGGTTCTGTCAGTTGCTGCCTGGTGAAAGAGACCAACCCCCCTGGCTACAGCCACCTTTCAGGGAGTTGTAGAGAGTGATAAGGTCACCCCTGAGTCTCCTTTTCTCCAGGCTGAGCCACCCCAGCTCCCTCAGCCGTTCCTCACAGGACTTGTGTTCCAAGCCCCTCACCAGCCTCACTGCTCTCCTCTGGACACGCTCAAGTGTCTCAATGTCCTTCCCAAACTGAGGGGCCAGAACTGGACACAGCACTCGAGGTGTGGCCTCACCAGTGCCGAGTACAGTGGGAGAATGACCTCCCTGCTCCTGCTGGCCACACTATTCCTGATACAGGTCAGGATGCCATTGGCCTTCTTGGCCACCTGGGCACACTGCTGGCTCATGTTCAGCTGGCTGTCAGCCAGTACCACTAGGTCCCTTTCTGCCTGGGCACTGTCCAGCCACACCATCCCCAGCCTAGAGCATTGCAGGGGATTATTGTGGCCAAAATGCAGGACTCGGCACTTGAATTTTTTAAACATCATCTTATAGGACTCTGCCCATCCATCCAACAGTCCCAGGTCTCTCTGCAGAGCCCTCCTACCTTCCAACAGATCAAAACACGCTCCCAGCTTAGTGTCACCTGCAAATTTACGAATGAAAACACAGAAGTTTTTACTTGTCTTCTATATTTAATGGCTGAGAAATACATGCTTCTTTCCTTCATAGTTGCTGATGCTGAAGGTTATCAGTGAGACAGCAAAGGTAGCTTTAAGCAAGCTAGTGAGGGTGGGTCTTAGCAAGTGTGTTCAGGTACTGGAAGAAGCTACCCAGGGAAGTAGATACCTCACCAAGCCTGACAGAGTACATTTTTTGAGATATTTTTGAGATATTTTTCAAGAGTGCTCTTCAGCTCATGGTGTTATTTTTGGGGCTGTCCTGTGCAGGGCCAGGAGTTGGACTTCAATGATCTGTGTGGGTCCCTTCCAACTCAGAATACTCAATAATTCTATTTCAAGTGTGTGAAAGTCTCAGAAACATTAAACAAAAGATTGTAACCATTTATAGGCATAAAGGGAATAAAAAGCAGCCTTTCTTGCCTAAACCACACCTAACAATAACAGTTCCAGCTGTCCTAAAATATCTTATTGCTAGCTCACAGTCTGGCAGATTTGTGGGGCTTGTGTAGACTGTAGAAAAGTCATCGTAATGGGGGTGGGAAGACATAGCAAGCATCTCAGTGGATGCACGGTATGTTGCTGTTGGATTGCTGTTTTCAAGCAAACAGATGACTGACAGGAAAAATCTGAACTTATCCCTCTGCTCATTTCTTGTTGCTCTGTTGCTGCATTTTAGCTTATTTCAGGTTGTCTCCAGAGAGGCTACTGCCATCTTTAATCCGTCCCCATGGTGAAGTACTGGGTTCTGCTGCACAGGGTGGGCTGAACAAACAGCATGCCCATGAGAAGCTGTAGCTCTGACCCTAGGCTAATAATGCTGGTGTGGGTCTGGCAGCAGAGGAGGGCTCTACAGGGAACAGCCCAGTGATAACCACAACTCTGTCCAGAGCATTGCTATACCATCTAAAAGCAGCAAAAACGTGATGAACATTCCACGGACCAGCTCCGGAATGGAGATCTTTCTGGGGCAATAAAGAAGGGATGTTTCAGTAAGACTGAAATGCATCCCAGTGTCTATTGTCTGCTTCACAGGGAATAATTGGATATAATATGGATATCTGCTTTTCAGGGCTCACAAAGGTACAAATACAGAGCAAGAAGGTGAAGCACAGAATGAGCTGAAGGATCTTCAGGAAGCTTTGTATTAATTTAATACAGGCCCTGCAGAGACCCGCAAGAAAGAATGTCTAAAAAAGAAGTTTAATATCTGTCGTGCTGACTAAATCAAAGCCCTAGATAAAAAAAGCAGAAAACTTGATTTTCAGTAATCAAAGTCTTTCTAGGTGATGCAGAAGAATGACAGGAGAGTGACAGGAGAGCAACAAAGACTTCAGGAGGAGAAGGAGAGAATATTTGTATTTAAAATATTTGTTCTAATTATAGCATGAAATAGGGAATGTGGGTGGCATTCACAGCTCCTGGTAGAAGCAGGTGGGCAGAGAAGGAGGATTTTTTTCATTTTCTTATGTCTGTGAAATGGTGACTTAAAACAGGAACTGGGGTGGGCAAGCACTGATGGAGATTCAAGAAAAGAGCAATTCATTGAAGGGCAGCTTTAAAATATGATCACCATCTTCAAGATATGCTGGAGTAGGGAACTCATAAAAAGAGAACAAATTACTTACCTCAAACTTCCTGCTTTATTTTAAATGCAAATTTCATTTTAAGGTAAAGTAACTGGTTTCTGAAGCTGCCTCACACTGCTGAGCACTCCCTAATAATTTTACTAATTGAGTACACACACAATTATTATGTGATAGAGTGGACATTACAGAGAAGAAGTCTTTTGCTAAAATTTTCTTGAGAATTACCATAGAATTTATCTTACAGAAACGGATTCTTTGGGGCTTATGGTATGCCCAGGGGCCACCAAGAAAATGCTAACTGATAACATTTCCAAAATATCTTCCTGAATAATTTTGCTGGTTTTTTATGGGTTTTGTTTTGTTATTGAGTGAGGTTTGTTCCTTCCAGATTCTCCATTTATTGATTTTGTTAAGAACACTCACGCAGTTAACAGCATACTTGGATATAATAATATGGAACTCAGAGGTGTGAGAATTTTCAAAAGAGAAAATTTCTCATAGAAGCCTTAAGAAAAAGGTTTTTGGTTAGTTAAATAAGGATCTCTCTCACAGTGAGCCTTTCACTGCATTGTCTCAGTAAGTAGAGACTTGTGAGTGCATGGAAGGAAGGATTGAGAGCTTTGAAGGAAGAACTGGGGAAAACAGTCAGTGCAAAGGCTTTTTACAGTTGTTATGATTCTGTAATGCTGTTAATGAGCTTTCTTCATAAAGATGTGCTCAGATTTATAGACTTGAGTCTTTTTGTACTTCATGAAAGTCAGCATGTGGTATAACCAATGATACGCAGAACATGGAAAAACAAAGTACTGGGAAATATTTCACTTGTTTCAAAAAAATGGTGACAAATGGGAAGACAGGTATGATACAAAGACTCATTAATTTTGAAATATTGATTTATGTGTGGCTAATTAGCTGGTATTGACTCAAAATTAATACATTTTTATGTAATTTTTCCTGCAGTGTGATCAGGCTTCAAATGGAAATGTTTTTGCACTCCACCTTAGATGTTTAAGAATCTTTTTTTGCTGGTATAAGGTTAGCTCCAAGAAGAAAAGCAGTGTGTAAAATTCCACATAGAAAATGTTAACGGATGGAATCTGCCCAAAGAAATAAGCATTGCCTTCCCAGCAGAATGGTTTTCTTCAGAGGACAGTCAGTATTTTTATAACTTGTCATCAATACCTTTTTCTGAATGTTTGGATTCGACAGTCTCCCTGACAAAATATTGATTTTCCTCTGCTGAAATATATATTCACTAGGAATGATGGTAAAATCCTAGGAAAATGCATAATCTAATTTGTTTAATCAGCAGGCTTGATACAGTGTATTTTACAGATACTGAGTTCATTTATTCATATACACTTTGTGTTTCCTTTTGTTCTGGTTCTATATGCTAAAATAAAGAGAAATTTGTTCACCTTGACGGTTTCAATCTAACTTTTCTTTTTTTATACTTCAGCAGATCCATTAAGAAACTACATGCTGTACAAGGAAATTTTTCAGAGATGCTGAAAAATTTCTCAGGCCTTAATCCTTGGTAGCACTTAGATCTGTCAGAGCTCAGCATGAGTTATGTACTTATTGCTTTAGACAGTCTGGATCTCAGCCCTTTCCATGATAAAATTTTTCAGTGCTGTAGCAAATAGTAATAATCACTCACCAAAAAAATTGATGGTGGCAGGACAGAGAGAAAAATAAACTAGTCAGTAGGCAGGCATTGGTCTTAGCTGTAATGGTAGTTACTTTTATGTGTTTTCATGCATATTTAATATAGCCAGTTGTGTGTGCTTGCTTTTGAACTATTTTTACAAAAGCATAAGTGAAAATATTGTGGAAACAAGTATTTCTAGACCACTTTCACTCCTATGTCTTGAAGTATTGGCACAACACTTATATGTATCAGAGAAATTTCAGTTTCTCCTCCAGACAGTATCTTTCAGAAGAGCAAATACCAGCAGTTGCAAACCTGGAAGATCCATCTGGAAGAAGCATATATATTTTTGTCAGGTGTACAAACAAAGAAATGTTCAGCTTAGCAAATTGTGTGAAATTAAATTTATCTTCCTTGAATGCTCAAGAAGTATCTCATAATTTTGTGTAACTGTAATGTTGAAAAGCTTTTCATATCTGGAGTTAATTAAAGGAACCTAGCTATGAAGTTACAGAAGCCAATACTCTACAATTATTTCTTATAGTATTTTCAATTATACCCCATTTGTGTAATGATTTTAGTTTTTCCTGAATATGAAAACGATGTCAAAATGATTAAGAAAACAAAGAACTTGTATGCAATTTTTGGATGTACACAGCTGAAATATTCTATTAAATACGTGTACCTGTAATGTCCTTACGTGAAGCTTATATTGTCTTTGTCCTTTCCTCTCAGTGTTTGAATGTCCCAAGCACCCTTTTTTCAGATATATCATCATCATCATCACTTAAATTAATGACAATTAACAAATATGTTTTGATCTAGCTTTGATTGGATGTCTCCAGTTGACAGGAAATTGGCAAATGTAACACCCATCTACAAAAAGGGTCAGAAGGATGACTGGGAGAAATGCAGGCCTGTCAGCCTGACCCCAGTACCAGGGAAAAGTCAGAGAGCAGATCATCCTAAGTGCCAACACATGGCATGTGCAGGATAACCAGGGGATCATGCCCAGTCAGCACAGGAGTGAAAGGCAAGTCTTGGTAGATCAATATGATTTCTTTCTATGACAGGATGATCAAGTTAGTGGATGAGGAACAGGCTGTGGATGTTGTCTACCTAGACATTAGTAAAGGTTTTGACATCATCTCACACAGCATTCTCCTGGAGAAGCTAGCAGCCTGTGGCTTGGACAGATGCACTCTTCACTGGGAAAAAACCAATCTGAAGGCCAGGCCCAGAGGGTGGTGGTGAGTGCAGTCACATCCAGTTGGCAGCTGGTGACCCCAGAGCTCAGTATTGGGGCCAGCTCAATTTAACAACTTTATTGATAATTTGGATGGGGGGATGGAATTCACCCTCAGTTATTTTGTAGAGGACACCAAGTTGGTTGGGAGAGTTGTTCTACTGGAAGGCAGGCTCTACCAAGAGATCTTGACAGATCTGCATCACTGGGCTAAGGCCAATGGTATGAGGTTCAACAAGGCCCAGTACCAGGTCCCACACTTGGGTCACAACAACCCCAGGCAGGGCTACAGGCTGGGGGCAGAGGGGCTGGAAATCTGCCCAGTGGAAAAGGACCTGGGGGTGCTCTTCAACAGCAGCTGAAGATAAGTCAGCAGTGTGTCCAGGTGGCCAAGAAGGCCAATGCCATCCTGGCCTGTATCAGCACTGTGGCCAGCAGGACCAGGGCAGTGATTGTCCCCATACTTGGCACTGGTGAGGCCACATGTTGAATCCTGTGCTCAGTTTTGTGCCCCTCACTATGAGAAGGACACTGAGGTGCTGGAGCATGTGCAGAGGAGGGCAGTGGAGCTGGTGAAGGGTCTAGAGCACAAGCCCGGTGAGGGGTGGCTGAGTGAGCTGGGAATGTTTTGCCTGGAGAAAAGAAGGCTCAGGAGGGACCTTATTGCTCTCTACCTGAGAAGAAGTAAATATCAATGTATTAACAAGGTTAGATTAGCAGTAAAAACAAGTGAAATAAATTCCAGATATTGGCAGTTCTTTGTTCTTGCTGAATTTGAAATTTTGTACAGGTTTCTCATTCCCTCAAATGTAGTGTTCAAGTATTGATAGCTGCTGATCTGAAAACCTGCGTTAAAGTTTAAGCATCTAACTGTTATGCATATCCTTTAATGTTGTTGTCATGGAATCTGAAATCTTACAGAGTTAGGACAAGTCCCACAGACTTCCCGTGATTTTATTATTTTTCATGAAACATAATGAGAATAGCTCAGCAGCAAGACAATATTCTCTACGGCATGGTGTCTATTTGCATTTAACAATTAGAGTCGGGCTGCTTGATCAACAACTCTCTACTACCCCAAATTATTCAGAATTCTCTGCTCTCTGAAAATTGTTTCTTTTCACTCTATACAAACAGGAACTGGTGTTTGGGGGATGGTGCCTAACCTATACCAAATTTCAGAGAGATTATGTAAAAGCTTATTCTTTCACTGCAGATTGTATGGGCTATAACATCTCTTTGCCCTGTGCAGACTCATAGTACTTTAAAGTTTGGTCTGAAACTCCGGCAGAGGGCTTACCTAAGTATAAATAGGATAAAGAAAAATCTCTCTGAGGGTGCATTTTCAGTATGATAGTAGAGGTAATCATTCTGATCCTATTAACATCTAACAGGGTTGTTTATAAAACCATTCCCCTATCTAACACTTGCTTTAAAAGTGCCTAGAGGACTGCCCTTAAATATTGTGACACTTAATCCTACTCCCAGACAAAAGAAGCAGGATTTTAGCCACAGTTTGTAAGCAGAACTGAGTGTAGCTCATGGAGGTGAGGTAACTGCAGGCATGGGGAAATATTTTGCTGCATTTAAAAAAATAAATCTAATTGTGTATATCCTTAATATTGCTATCACCTGAACTCACATGGTGAACTTTGTACCTAATAAGGAGAACCAGCCAGTGGAGTTTCATCAGGACTAAACTTAGAGATAGATTTTATTTTAGGATTAGAAAATACATATTTTTTTTACCATGTCTATGTATTAAGGGTAGGATATAGCCACCAAGCTAGGGTGTCACAGCTGAGTGCCCTTGATAGCATTAATTTCAGAGCTTACTGAATAGTGCTCTCATATTACTCTTTTCTATTTCTGCTGATTTTTTGTTTGTTTGGATTTTTTTGAATTCTTTTGCACATTTAGACACAATAACTCAAGTTTTAGAATTTCAGCCAATAGGTGTTTAGATGTTTAGCTTTGAAGCACAATAGAATGAGACCTGTGATCATTTCCCCCCTTCTGTTGCATACCACACCAGTATATTACATTTAATCTTTCAAAGTAATTATTTTGGAGAGAAGATTTTAGGATGCTTTTTTTATCTGATGTGGTGGGTTGTCCATGGTGGATGGCAGGTGCCCACCAAATTCACTGAATCTCTTCTCCTCATCTGCACAGAAGAGAGAAATTATATGAGAAAACCCATGGGTCAAGATAAGGGCAAGGAGAGATCACTCACAGATTACTCACAGGAAAAACAAAATTGACTTGGGGAAACAAGTTTCATTTTTTGCCAATCAGATCAGAGTAGGGTAATAAGAAATAACATAAAATCATAAAAAAAAAAATAAAACTGAACCAGCATTCCTCCTTTCTTCCTTGGCTCAACTTTGCTCCTGAATTCTCTATCTCCTCCCCATCAGTGGCTCAGGAGAACAGGGAATGGGGACTTCAGTCAGTTCTTTACATACTGTCTTTGCAGCTCCTTCCTCTCCAGAGGAAGACTTCCCACACTATTCCCCTGCTCTAGGGTCTGGTCCTTTCCATGGGAAACAGTCCTCCATGAACTGCTCCAGTTTGAGTCCTTCCCATGGGCTGCAGTTCATTGTGAACTGCTCCAGCTTGGATTCCCCATGGCAAACCTGCTCCAGAGAGAGTTTCCCATGGGGTCACAGCCCCCTTCAGGCATCCACAAGTTCCAGTGTGGGGTCCTCACCATAGGCAGCTTCTAAGGTAACCATGTCTTCATTGCTTCTGACTACAGCTTCCCTCCTAATTATACAGCATATTGCAAAACTGCACAGTGTTTCTGACATTCATGCTGTAACTGTTCTTTGAACTCATCACAAGAGGTTTTGTCGTCCTTGACTCCCCACTGTTAGAAAGCATTAACAGCTGCTAGGCACCTTCAAAGCTGATCTAATATAACTTTGTCTTCTTTTGATAAGTTCAAGGATTGTGCAAGCTCCTTGGTTTGTATAGGAGAGATCTTTTTCCAATGTGTCACTCAAGGCTATATGACATGAGGAAAGATTCTGTAATCCTTATGCTGAATTTTAGTGATTTATATGCAACTACTCTTGTGAGTAGTCCCAAATAGCTCAACAGTATGTTTGAGTAAATGGTGTAAGGATTAAATGATCTGGATGAAAATATCTCTTCTTACATACATATGTTTGAAAGTTATTCAATAATAGTACATTCTCTGAAAAGTTTATATTCATCTTTTATTCTCTATTTAAAAATTCAACTCTGAAAGTTTACCAAGTATTTTTCATTTCACTCTGAGATTAGCAGGTTGACTTTTAAATCATGACCTAAGTATTTCCTCCATACCTCAAGATCATGTCCCCACTGACTGTTCTGTGATGGGAGTGTTCATGCTGCTTAGGCTGAGAGCAATTTCTTCCTCCAGCCCCAACTACAGGTTTGAGTTCAGGCTACTCAGCACTGCTCAGAATTGAGACCACACATAAGTTAAATTGCTAATTCTTTTGGTTCAGTGGCAAACACCTTCTTCAAGACATTTTAAAAATAAGGTGATGAAAACAACAAAATCTGTTGCTCACAAATTTAGATCACTTGGAGTGTTCACAAGTACCCAGAATCCCATTCAAAGCCTCAAGACACTTTTTCCTTTCTAATACACATAGTCCTTAAGGAATACTGACATCTGCTGTCAATATGAGATTAGAATCAGCCTGGTAGGAGGTTTTGTCTAGCTTACTACATTCTGCACCTCAGATGACCCCAAGTTTCTCTTTGCTTCAGACTCCATTATTTCTCCTGAAACAAAACATGCCAGCTGTTAGTGGAAATGAGTATAACTTGGGGAGTGATTTGAAAACAATTTGGAACAGTTTCCTTTGTTGTCATTGACCTAGGACCACCTGAGAATTGGTAATGATCAGATAGAATTTTGTGTTGATGTCTAGTTAATGTCTCATACAAGGAGCCATTTAGATTTTGCAGTCTCTTTTTAGACTAAAGTAAATGTTCACCAAATCACATCAAAACCAGGAAGTTATCATGAATAAACAAGAAGAGAATCAACATGCAGATTTTTCTAGGTTTTCTTAAGTTGAAATAAATGACTAGATGAATGGATAAACATAAAAGAATAAAGACAATGAGTTAAATAAAAGTTCAGGACATTGTCAGGGCTCTGTTTTGAATGCCTCCATTTCTGCTGATTAAAGATACATACTTTAAATTACTTACATATAAAAAAGAATCTTCTTGTATAGTGTCACCATTCTTATTTGCTCACTAAGCTTTTTGTGGGATTTAGCTTTGGGCAGTTTGGTTAAGCATCTAGCCAAAGGTCATCTGGGATTTCCTGACAGTGGAGTACGATAGACTGCTTCAACAAGATGTCTACAAAAGAGTTGAGAATCTTTTGCTGGATATGCCCAGAGTTTCCTAATTTTCTCTCTGCTGTAATGCCTATAACTAAGTGAAATGAGTTTTGAATGAAAACTGACATTATGGCTTGGCAGTCTGAACATGTAACACTATCCAGAGGTAGGAATGGTCTTGCTCTTTAGGTCTTGTTGGCTGAGTGTGTCATAAAGTGAAATAATCATGTTTGATTACTGGGTTGCTTATCATTAGGATATTATATATTGCTTTACTAAAAATTATTCATGAAAAGGTTTATAAATATTTCCAAGTCATTTGTCAACTGTTCACTTACCTTATCATGCGCCTTGACATGTGTCTTAAGCGAAAAGTATTTCATACTAGAAGATGATCATGTAAGAGCAGATTTGGGTGCATTGGCAGTAGGAAGGCCAGTAATTCCTCTTGTAATATAAATACTTGAAATAACTTTGCTAAGGTCATAGAAAGGTAGTACAGATTTCATATATATATATATATATATATATATATATATATATATGTAATACTTGTTTGGGTTTTTTAAGGATCATGAAATTATGAACATCTATTTGATTTGCCTTTATTTTTCCTTTAAAGTATTCCATACCTTATAAATTTTTCATGTGTTTCAGTTATAGGAAGTCCAGGTTCATCCTACATTAAAAACAAAAAAGCAAGAATAATGCAAGAATGAATAATGCAAACAAAAAATATGCAGTCACTGAGTTTTATTAATCCATCATTTCGTTCTTCAATCAATAATTACAATAAACCTTTTAAATTTAATTTTACATTCTTTTTCTTGACAGAAGGACTAACTATATTGAAAAATAAATAAATCAATAAATCAGAGGTGATTGAATTATTATTAACATATAGAGGGGAATGAAAAAAAAGCCACACATTCATTTTTAGTTTAAAAAGACAGATTGTGATCTACCTTTATTATTCTTGAAATATCACAAAATGTTCCCCCTCAGATGAAATCTGGATTGGTATTGGCATTGGAAAATCTCCTCTCTCTGATGTTCTGTGTCTCCTACTCTCTGCTTATTACATGCCTCTGTGTGCAAAGTTCAGTTCTGTCCCATTTGGTTCCATCTGAGGACAAATCTGTCCATGTGAGCTCAAGCCCAGGAGGTCAAACACATCTTGGGCATCCAAAGTGGGCAGCAGGTCAGGGGAAGGGATTCTGCCCCTCTGGTGACACCACACCTGCACTCTGTATGAATGCAGTGTTCTCCTGGGAGCTAGAGTCTCTCAGCACAGAAAGTCTAAAATTCTCAGCATCTAGAATTCCAACACATCCCCATATGGGTTTCCCAGTACATGAGAGACATGGGAAAGACCTGCTGGAGGGGGCCCAGAGGAGGGACACAAAAGTATCCAGAAGGCTGAAACTATCTCTTATGAGGAAAAGTTGGGAGAGTTGGGGTTTTTAAACCTGGAAGCCTCCAGGGATACCACATTGCAGCCTTCCAGTACCCAAAGGGGGCCTGTAAGAAAGGTAGGAACAAACTTTTTAGCAGACCTGCAATTGATAGGACAAAGGGCAATGGTTTTAAAGTGGAAGAGGCCAGGTTTAGACTGAACACAAGGAAGAAAATTTTACAGTGAGGATAGTGCAACAGAGAAACAGGTTGCCTGGAGATGCTGTGCATGCCTCATGCCTGGAAGTGTTAAAAGTGTTAAAAATGTTAAAAGTAAGGTTGGATGGGGCTTTGGTGTGACCTGGTCCAGTGAAGATGTCTGTATCCATGGCAGAGGGTTAGGCTAGGTGATCCTTAAAGCTCCCTTACAACCCAAAATAATTTCATGGTTCTGTGGATATCTTAATGTAAAAATGAAGGAAAAATCGACTGGAGAGATAATTTTGTCATCATGAAAAGAGCCACAATCATGTTACCTGGAGTGGTGGGCAGAACTTTACAGAGCTGTAGAAATGTCTGGCATTACCTTAGTGAAGAAAGGTAATAATGTTCCATAAGAGACTTGTTTCATTGTCTCAGAAAAATATTTTCCATCAGATTTTTCTCCATTCCTTGTGAAGCCTTTATTTTCTGTGATGCAGACAGCTAGAGTAATTCTGTAACACTTTCATTTTCTCAATTATGCATCTCAAAGGCTGAGCACTGAGATAAAGAAATGGCTAGCAATGTCAAAGACAAGTATTGAAAGTGTGAGAATAGAAGAACAACCTCTTCTTTGTAGGTTGAGGAAAAATATGATAGAAGTGAGGAAAAGGATCCTGCATATGTGGGAGTACAGTAACAGTTGCATATGTCTGAAAAGAATGGACTGACAAGAAAGTGAAGAAACAGAATTATACAAAGAGCACTGCAGGGAAAAAAAAATTAGTATTAGGGAGTAGAGGAGTCAAAGCATTAAGCATTTGTAGAAGAACAAGAAGAAGAAGAAGATTGATGTTTAAAAAGTTGAGGATAAAAGAGGAAGATACAGGTTGCAAATAGGTGGTTGTCACAGTTGGGTAATCCACAGGTCTTCTGTGGTTGCACCTCTATTTGTAAATTAAACAGTGTCTAGAAACTTTCCTGGGTGCTAGCAATACTAGTTTATACATCATAATTATTTAAATGGTCTTTTAAACGGCTTTAATGCATTTCCTAGTCCAGTAGCTTACCATATATCAAGCACCATTCTCAGTAGTCTATCTTCATGTACACACCCTGTTTTGGAGACAAAAATATTTCATCAAGTCTGTATGAAGTGCTTTGCTCCAGATTCCTGAGCATATTTCTTTTACCACTATAGATATAACCAATCCATCTTGTTCTGAAGAGTAGCAGAGGCTACAAGTCATTTTTTTTCTTCCAAACCCCTGAAAACTTTAGATTTAGCCACAGGTAGACACATAGAAAGGATCCAGGAGAGAAGTTCCCTGAGAAAAACCCAAATAGTGATGGCATATACACTGCAATCTGCTTTGCCAAATGGCACAAAAAGGAGTTCCAGTTTCCCAAATGTCAGAGGGAAATGATGCAAATGCTCTGGTGTAAAGGCTGTGCAGTTGGACTAGATGATTGCTGTAGGTCCCTTCAAAGTGACCCATTCTGATGTCATGGACACTGAAGAGGCAGCCCTACAGTCATGCAAAGGTTTTCTTCCACCCTAAGCAAATAAAATGCGGTTCTTTTCCCTCCTCATTATTCCAGAATTTTATTTCTTTCAAACTCTTCAATTTTATCACTGTGGAGAGTCTCACATGCTGTGTGTACCTTTATAAGGACCCTAGGAATAGGGGACTGTGCATGAAACCACTTTTTGCTTTATTCTTTTCTATATAACTTTGCCTGCAGTTTTCAGCAGCTCTTTCACGCAGGCATAAAGGAAGGCTGAGTCAAAGAATTAAATGCATTTTATTCTTCACAGCATGTAAAGCATGTGATTAAAAAGAAAAAGGCCTATTTGAGGTCACAGATTGCAGAGGAAAACAGCATTTACCCTCAGCCCACAAAAGGTCTTGATTTTGATTGACTTAATTTGAACCCCTAAGGTTCTGGGGGAGAAGGAGAGTTCAGTTTCCTTTGTTTTGTTTTGGGGGTTTTTAAAGAACTAGTTCCCACAGCGTCATTTTGAGTATTACAGAGCAAAAGTTAAAAAGCCTTTTTCAAAGACTCTATTTGTTCCACAATAAAAATATTTGAGCATTCAAAGCTCAATTAGCTCTACACTTTTAAAGTATTTTCTAAAAGGGCTCTTTACAAGAGCTAAAGAAGTACTCTTTTCCACTTTTTACACCAGGATTATCCTATTCACTTCAACGAATTTACAGACTAGGTATGTAGAAAAATATATGAAAGCATAATTTTAATTTAGCTGTTTACCCTAGATTACAAAATCCTGTTTTGCACAGACTCCTAGATCTCCCCATTTTTGTATGACAGGATAAGTAGGCTTATCCTTAGACGTTGAGATAGTTCTCAAAAAAAGTTAGGCAAGGATCCCCATATACTTAGAATCATAAAAACATTTAGGTTGCAAAAGACCTTCTAGATCATCAAAGTCAACTGTTAACCTAGCACTGACAAGTCCACCACTAAACCGTGTCCCTCAGTGCCACATCTACACATCTCTTAAATACCTTCAGGGATGGTGACTCTACCCCTTCCCTGGGAAGCCTTTTCCAATGCTTGGTAACCCTCTCCATGAAGAAATTTTTCCTGATAAAGTCTGAACCATCCCTGTTGAAACTTGAGGCTGTTTCTGCATGTCCTATTACTTGATACTTGGGAGAAGAGACAAACACCCACTTTGCTACAACCTTTCAAGAAGAAAGCAATACGGTCTCCTCTGCAATTCCTTTTCTCCAGCCACTCCTCATAAGATTTATGCTCAAGACCCTTCAGCTCTGTTGCCCTCCTCTGGACATGCTCCACTCCCTCAATGTCCTTCTTGTAGTGAGGGCCCTAAACCTGAATGCAGGATTTGAGGTGTGGCTTCACCAGTGCTGAGTGCAGGGACAATCACTGCCCTGGTCCTGCTGGCCACACCATTGCTGATACAGGCCAGGATGCCATGGGCCTTTGTGGCCACCTGGGCACACTGTGGGCTCATGTGCAGCTGCTATTGACCCACAGCTCTGAGTCCTTTTCTGCTGGGCAGCTTTCCAGCACCTCTTCCCCCAGACTGCAGCACTGCCTGGGGCTGTTATGGCCGATATACTTGTTACCCTGTATGTGCAGAATTCAATGCATCGACTCAGAACATTTTACACTGTAAATGTTGGACAAGGCTGATAGGGAGCAAATGAAGGAAAAAACAGCTTTGCTTACAAAACCCAAGATTTTTTAGTCATCTTCTCCCTGAGGATCATATTTCCCATCATTCAGCAGCATAGGTTCTTAGGACACCTATTCAATTTATCTGTTAAATTAACTTATTTAGGCAACATAATGATAAGTAAATGGTGGAAATTTGCAAATCAGATTATATTATGCACTGGAGCATAGCCTACCCTCAGGATCTCCCTCCCTTTTAATACACAATCACCTTGCACTAACAGCACCACACTGCTTTCAACAGTTTTGTTGCTTTATTCCTCTAATCACTGAAACCCCTCTGCAAGCACAATGAATTTACAAATTGGGGTTACATGGTCAGATTGCACATTTTTCCTCTTCTTCTCTCAAGATGTCCCTAACCAACCTTGGACCTTGAGTCTACTGGGTTCAGGTGTGTACCCCACAAGATGAGACACATTTCATGGCAAAAATTTCTATTTAATTTATGAGACTCTGTACTGAAATGCCTATTAATATTTATTTATTATATCCCTAAAACTTATTAAATTTTGTAATGAAAAATATGGAGAAAGATGTCTTGAAAACATAATTTTAGAAAAGAAGGAGAAAAAATAACCTAGGAGATTGAGTTTTTGTATTTTTTTTAATATGCCATTGGAAGTTTTCTATATAAAGTCCATTTATCTGAATCTGAGGAATAGACATTTTAGGTAGGTTTGTTTCATTTTGTACCATTGCATTTCCAGTAGGAAATAATATTCTGTTGCTCATGCCTTATAGCTCCTGAAACAGCTAAGGACATATTGTAATAGAAGATTTCATGCCACACACCTCTCAACAGCTGTCAGCGGGGCAGTTTCCAAAGTAAGGTAAGCATAAACAGGGCAAGGGCTAAATGAATTTTTAGACAAAGTGTTTTAAAAGCATGAGGGCAGCTGAGTGCTGAGTAAATTTGCATTTGAAAATGTACCCATTTATTCTCTTCCTTCAGTTCTTCAGATACAATGAGTCAGGCCAAATGCTGACGTAAATGAAATCCAGGCTACTCAATTCAGAACATCCCACAGGTGAAGGCTGTGCTAAGCCAACAGTGCTGGGAAGTTAATTAGAAGCTGGATCCAGCAAATACTTAGTCATAATTTCTCCAGGAAAATCATGGATTGGAGGGCTCAAAATAGCATGGACAGATGCTGTCTTCTGGATCAAGCTGTGTGATTTTGGTCTATTTCAACTGCTCCTTATTTGTCACCTTTTGGAGATTTCCTGTTTTGTAGCTTTTCTGATCTCAAGGGCTGCATAGAATTGGTTTCTAATGTGCACCAGACATGCCCAAAACAGGAAAGGGAACATTAAAATGGCATTGAAGCCAAGGGTTTGTTTTCTCTTTGTTTTTTAGATCTGCCAGGTAACTTCACACACTTTTTACAATGCATGTGTATACACACACACACACACACACACACATATATATATATATATATATGTATATGTATACATAGTGAATGTTTTACAATTTTGCAAGGGAACAAAACATTGGGGGCACTCCTGAGGTAGTTTTGCACCATGACCTTAAAAACATAACTTTCTTGTACATGTGCTCTCATTTTAAAAGCACTGAGAAGGGATTAGAAAAAACACTCATTCAAATGAGTATATCAACATGATAATTATCATTGACAGGACAAGCTGGTTGACACTGAAGCACACCAAAATCATGACTCATTTTCATTTTAAAATCTTCCTTTTGGGAAAGAAATTTAAAAAATCACTTCATTCACTTGAAAGAAATTTTCTTTTAAAAAGAAAATTTAAATCACAAAAGTGTAATCAGAACTATACATCCTGAAAACAAAAACAGTGATTTAGAGGATCTTCTTTCTCACCGGAAATGCACCATCACTTACATGTAAAGTTCATAATTAAAAAGATTCTTTTGAAGAGGCTGGAGCTCAGAAGATTTTGATGCCCTACAGTCCGAAAATGGCTAATATATATTATAGTAAAAATAAATTTTTACTATATTTTGTCCATATTGCTTTAACATGCAGACATTTGTTTTGGTGCAAAACAGTACTGAAATTGTAGTGATTCAGTCATGTTATCTCTTAGAAAGAAAGATTATTCTTATTTGTAGTGCAAAATGCCCTATTCAGTAGACTCTGTTTATTGAGATAGTTGGAATGGTGCAGTGAGAGAGAAATATTAAATTTCTTTACAAAAGGAATGACAAATAGACCTTGGACACAATTTTTTGTATAAATACAATATTCCTACTTCTTTTGGGATAGAAGGAGGAAAAGAAATACAAGGTCACCACATTTCTAAGAGGGTTTTCTGCATAAAAATTTTAGGATATCTGCTAATGATCTGACTAATAGGAAACAATATCTGTCATAACAACTTGCCTATCAATTAACAAATAGTCATAGAATAATTAATTCAATTTAGATCAAGGCTTGAAAAGGTATTTGGGTCTTGAACTTCATTTAGAGGAAAAAACTGGTTTTTTTAACTTACACTAGTGAAAAGTAATTTCAAGACTCACACAATCACAGATCTAAGCAGTAATTGCAGGTAACATTTACATGAATTGTCAATACCTCACTGAAAGTGAGTGAGCAACCCCTTCACTGAGCATCCTGTGCTAGGCATTGGCAACTCCTAGGGTAGGGAAGACTTTCATTAACTTCACAGCTCTAAAAGCTGGGGGAAAAACCCACTTAAATCCTTGTTTCTTAATGGTCTACCGTAATGCAGAAGCAAGAATAGAAAAGGAATGATAGAAACATTTTCCACATGCTTGGGATAGAATGTTTTGTTTCCATATGCATAAGGAAAGACTTTCTGAAATTTTTAAATAGCCTAATGTTTTGAAAGATGATTCTTCATACAAGTTAGATGCTGTAGTTATCATCAAGATCCACCAGGCAATCTGAATGGAAACAGAATACATTGAGACAAAGCATCATAAGTTCTTCTCAGAAAAAAGAACTTTTCCGTCAGCGCACATGCAAAAAAGTTTGTGTCACAATAATAAACATTTCTTAACACTGGAGCATATTTAAATTATTCAAACTCTGCTAATTTCAGTTTTAAATACTCAGCATTTCCACAAAAAGGTTTGGGCAACACCCATATCAGATTCCCTAGTTTTTGCCAACTTTTTCACTCTCCAGTAACATCTGAGGTGTTATAAGGCAGCATTAATAAGATATGTACCTTAGTCAGTGCTTCCAAAACTGCATGTGTACGACAGATCTCTTTCAATATTCCACTACCTCCCTAGAGATGACTTGTAGAAATGTGGAGTAAAATGTTACTACTAATTAAATGAGAACTACTTATTTGGTTATTGCAGTTTGGTAGTGAAATTTGTGTCAATTTTGAACATGGGATGGACTTATTTTAAGAAATGCTTAGCATCTGATGCTCTTTAGTGCCTACAAAGACTGCATTAATGATAGCTGCCTACTCAAAAAATTGTTGGAGGACTGTGAAGCATTACTTATATTTAGGTTTTAACTTTTACCAGAAATATGTGGGTGATACAAAGGAAAAGATGTACTAAAGATATCATAGAACAAGTTTAGATTTTCTGATGAGCTTGGAGAGTCTAGATCACTTTGTTTTAGATGGATTTCTGTCAGAAATTATTTAGGTATATTCTGATGGGTTGGATGGTATTACCTGTAGTACTTGTATTCCCTGCAGCTTTATAATTCTGCAGATAAGAGAATAAACATTTGGGGTTGGGATAAGAGTAGAATTGTCCAGTTTCCTCAGCAAGGCCAGATTAGGTACCACAACTAGAATAGCTTTCTAACATGTAATGGTTTAATTTGGAAATAATGACATTTCATCCCAGTATACTGAAAGATCTGGCTGATGTTGTTGAGAGACCTCTCTTAGTTATCTATCAATGGTCTTGGGAATATGCCATGGTTCCAGATGACTGGAAGCTAGGAAATGTTATTAGAATCTTCAAGGGGCAAGAAACAAGACCTTGGTAACCTTGGTAATAAGCCTGTCAGTCTCACTTCAGTGACTGGTAAAATTATGGAGAAGATTGTTGGAGGAATTACTGAAAAGCACTTGAAAGACAATGTAGTCATCACTCAAAGTTAGTGTAGGTTCATGAAGGCAAAATCATGCTTCACTAACTTAGTTTACTTTTATGACAAAGTTACCTGACTAATGGATAGAGACAGTAGCAGACATAGTTGTTTGTTTTTGTTTTTTTTTTTTTTTTGTTTTGGTTGTTGCTGTTGTTGGTTGGTTTTGTTTTGTTTTTGTTTGGGTTTTGGTTTTTTGTTGTTTTTTGTTTGGTTTTTTGGGAAGTCTTTTTATAATCTCTCTTTATATCCATCTATAAAACTATCCAGTCATGTATACAATACAATGTGCAACCAATTGGCTGAAGAGCTGGACCCAAAAAGTGTTGGGAGGCATGGGTTAAAAAGCAGAGGTTGGAGAAGAGACTAGAAATTCCTCAAGTGACCTTGCAGTTGGGAATAACTCTTGATTAGTCTGTGTGAACAGCAGGGCAGGGATCTTCTAGCATGGACCCTGTTTAACAGTTCCTGTGTCTCTGCTTGCGAGCCTCTGCCCAGGTGTTGCTTTACCTGCTTAACAAGATAACAAAAATAAATTTACTCTATCCATTCTAGCCACAAATTTGTGGTTGTCCCAACTGCCTTCCTATATTGGCTCACACAAAGAGCTGCAGTAAATGAGGCAACTTTTGGCTGGTGGGCAGTCACTAGTGGTGTTCTCCAGAGCTCAATTTTATGGCAAGCTCCCAACAACATTTTTATCAGACCTGGATGCTGCAATCTAATGCACACTAAGCTTGTCAACTAAACTAAATTAGGAGGACTTATTGACTTTCTCAAGGGTAGAGAGGCCCTTACAGAGAGACCTTCATGGATTAAAGGGCTGGGAAGTCATCAACCACAGGAATTTTAACAAGCTCCAATGCCAGATCCTGCATGTGGGATGATGTAATCCTGGATGTAGGTATAAACGGAGGGCAAAAGACTGGAGTGCAGCCCTGCAGAAAGAAGCTCTGGCAAGCTCAGTAGGAGTCAGCCATGTCCCCTGATGGTCAAAGTGCCAACTGTATCCTGTGGTACATTAGGCACAGTACAGCTAACCAGCTGGAAGAAGTGATTTTAGCATCATAATCAGCATTGTTGCAGCCTCACCTCAAGTACTGTGTAAATCTTGAATTCCAAAATATAGGATGGATATAAAAATATTAGAATGTACCCAATTTTTCAAGTTGCCTTGTGGGGAGTCAATTATCCTTGTGGATCCCTTCAAACTCAAGATATTCGATGATTCTATGAATCTTGGAAATTGGGGTAGTAGAGAAAACATTTTTCAAGGAAACAAAAAAAGAATTAATACTTTTAAATGACAGTATGTACTTCAATTTTGAAACATACTGTTTAGGTTTATTGCCTGAATTTTTCACTATACGTTTTTGAAAATTTTAAACATATATATGTTCAGAAAAATGCATTTATCAAATGCGTAAGTGTATTAATTAGGCACCTCTTCCAGCCTCATGTTGTGAGAATGATATAAACTACTTTTATGCATCTGGAATGGATATTTGAACAAAAATTAAAAGGCACAAAATCACCACAACTTAAAGCCACACCCAACTTGGTTTCTATGAATAGTAAGTTAAATATATATCTCTGTATTAGAATGGATTTCAATTTCTTCTTTATTGTTTGAATCTCTTGTACAAAGTCTTAAAGCAGATCTTAATTTATTTATTCTTTAAATTTATTGTCAGAATTTTTTTTACTGTATTCACCTAGATACAATTTAGGTTTGTGATTTACTGTCAAATTCATTATTTAGAATTCTGTGCTTTGCAGTGTAATGATGTAGAGTTTATATCAAAAACATTTATTGTGTTGTCTTCACTCCTCAGTATTATGTATTTCAATCTCTTTTTAAGTATGCATGACTATATGAAAAATCTTTAGAAATATACTTTTTTACTTTCTTATTTGACAAATGTTTCTTATGAAAAATTCAATTTAGGTGACTGAAAGGGATTTTAAGGAAGAACGGATTTATTTATACTCATAAAAATAACAATTCACTTCCACCCCCCACCCCCCCATTAATTATGTTTTCCTAGCACCCACTTTGGAGATAAGAAAAAAGACTTTTGAGTATTATATTTCATTTTTTTCTTATTTAACTTTACTTTTGGGTGATCTTACTGAGTTCTGGTTATAGTGTAATAAGTATTTTCTAACCCATGTAAATGAATGATAGATCAAAATAAAATCATAGTTGTTTGAAAAAGAACTTATTATGACTTGTATGCCTTAAGGGGCTGGTCAAGATTTGAAGCAGCATTGTGTATGCTTTTAACTAAAGCTGCAAAATACGGTTTTTAATTAAACTCCATTAGGATAGATTTAACATTAACAACCTGTTGTGACAGTTCCCCTGTGATATATCACAGAAGTGAGTAAAGATACTGCCTTACATGAAAAAAGATGCTCTAGAGAACAGTGCAATGGGAAAGCTTAATGATTAATGCCTACCATTAAGATATACCCATTATCTGCATATAGTCCATCCTTCTTCCAGTAGACCTTGAAGACCTATTCAACCCACCTGAGCATATTCTCAAACAAATCTGTTTGTAACATGAAAATAATTCATTTCCAGGCAACAGGAGCAGAGAAGATTGCCTAGCAGAGAGTAGGAAATAATTCAGCAGCCTTTTCTTTAGACAAATGAAGCAACTTGCCAGCTTAGAAAAGTTTTATTGCTTTATCTCATTGGCAGAGTTTTCTGTTTGTGCCACAGAGTTCATTTGCCCACAAACACCTCAGATCTGGCTAGGCTAATGAAAGCTCCAAACCCCTTAAAATATAGAAAGCCTTTACATTACATCCCAACTGACTCTACAATGAAAAAACCAATAAAACTAGAAGCATGGATACTTGGATACACAAGTATCCAAACATATACTTCTTCTCATCTTATTACCAGGGCTGAAAGACAGACCCCTGCCTCACTACACCCTCCTTTTAGGTAGTTATAGAGAGCAGTGAAGTCTCCCCTCTATTAACCCAGACATGAGAAAAAGTAATGGGAAACTGCCTAATAAACTCTTTTTCTTTTACTTGAGTGCATTTTTGTTTCATCTGTAAAGGGATGTTCATTCTGTATTTGTGAACAAGTACTCTGAATCAATCAATTTCTTTTGGGTGAAAAAGAAATTATTGCTTTCAACAAAAATGCATTATAATTTTGTAATTTTTTGCATAAATTTTCATAGCATGCTCACATAGAATATTTATGTATTGTATTATGAGACATTCTTTAATGATTTTATTTAATATTGCTTGAATTTGCAGGAAAACTTTATTAGCAGTCAGAAAAAATTTATCTTATTGACTTACCTGCATCGAGTCCCCCATCAGGAAAAAGCAGCTACACTTTAGAAGTAATCAAAATATTATAATTACATTCTTCATACTTGCCATTATCTATTTTCACCTCTGCATCTGTAGTGCTTTGTGAAATGCCCTTATCCATCCAGATGTTTGCTAGACTGAATGCTTAAGTAATGAAGCATTATTCAAGCATTATTTTTAATGCAGTTAAAAATACTTTTGGAATTGATTTATTTCAATATTCACATAAAGTGGCAACAGAGGAGAGGAAGAAAGGAAATGAAGTGATTAATTATATTCACTTCAGAGGTGAAAGCTCCTATTTTCTCCATCTAATTGTTGCTTCCACAAAATTCAAAAAAGGCTCTCAAACTGGATTAACAAAAAGACACATTTCTGACTAAATATGATCTTTCTGATCATATTTATTCTGACTTTATGATCTTTCTGACATTTTATAATTTTCTGCCAATATAAGCAGTCCAGTACTCATGGGTGTGCTATGCCCCAGTTGGAATTTGGGCATGTCTCTTTTACAAGCACAGAACTGTTTTTTTTTAAATACCTATGATGAAGATATCAAAATCTTGGATAGTCTTTCTAAATTTCCTGGATTTACAGTATAGCAACTGAAGATACAGTAACTTCATTTCAAATTAAGAGTTAAAAATGGGTTTTATGACACTGTTTCTATATCAGAAGTATTATGTTGATTAAATGGGGCAACTATGCTGTAAGTTATTTTTTCCCAAATGTAGGTAAGTTATAGAAGCTGGAGAGAGTTCCTTTAATGCAGGAGAATAGGAAAGTGTAGTTCTTTCCTACAGAAGAGTGGGAAAAACATTTGGTTTGTTCCTGATATATCTTTTGTTGTGACAAGCGATCATTTTGAAATTATCTGGCATGCAGTTTTGATTGCCAAGGACCAAAGAACAAAACTTCAACAAAAATATAATAAAAAAGCTCATTTCTGCGTCTTTCTGACTGTGTGTATTTCCTCAGGAAGTGGTTCAGCCATCTTGTACACATGCACTGATACCTCTGAAGATTGTTAGGCACTGGAGAAATGGGCAGCCTGAATAAAAGCCCTCAAAAACAGCACATCAAATTTCTTGCTCTTATTTTCTGATTAAAATCCACAGAAACACAATATTCTTTGAGGTGTCATTGTGACTAAGGGAGAAAAATGCCATTGAGAAAAAGGTTATCATGAAACAGCACCATGCTTTTACAGGTTCTGTTAAAGAACCAGCCTGAAGTGAGTCAAGACATAACTCTAAATCAGCAATTGCCATCAGATGGTTGATGAAAACGGAGTTAAAAACTGAAATGCAGATGTTTTCAATGACATATAAATGAAGGTTTCTAAGCAATAAAGTAGGATCTTGCACCCACATGGACATTAGGGCAACAGGCTCTCTACAGTTAATGAGATCTGGCTGCCTTGGAACTGGTAGGTGGGACACCAATTTTCCCATCCAATATGTGTTAGTCAGGACTGTGAGGAAACATTTTATTTGCCTAGGTATTCATCCATGGACTTTTCTTGTGGAGCTTTAAGTGCATTCCTTTTCTTTTCAAATGAATCAAGGGTTGCTCTCTTAAAACCTTATCTGAAATGTTGCAGCTGCCCTTTCCTCAGTAGCTTGGGTATTATAGCACTTAGAGAAGATGGGCAGAGCAGCACGGATTCCCTCTGAGTTATTTCTAGGTCACTTTTGTTTGTCCTCAGTGTCTGATCTCCTTACCAAGCAAGTTAGCCCAGGAAGATTTTCCTTACTTTCCTCTGAAACTGAGACACTTATAAATATTACAATGGACAGAGAAGAGATCATGATATGAGAAGGACGTGGACCTGCTGGAGTGAGTCCCAAGGAGGGCCACAGAGATGATCAGAGGGATGTAACAGCTCTCCTATGTAGGCAGGCTGAGAGAATTGGGGTTGTTCAGCCTGGTGAAGGCTCTGGGAAGACCTTATAGTATCCTTTGAGCACCTAAAGGGGACCATCAAAAGACCTGTACTGGAGCTTTTTACATGTAGGGAATGCAGTGATAGGGCAAGGAGTAATGGCTTTAAATGAACAGAGGATGGGTTGGATTAAATATTAGGAAGAAATTTTTTACTGTGAAGGTGGGAAGACATTGGCAGAGGTTGCTCAGAGAAGGTGTGGATGCCCCATTTCCAGAACTGTTCAAGGCCAGGTTGGATTGGGCTTTGAGTGACCTGGTCAAGTGGAAGGAGTCCATGGGACACCAAGGGAGGTTGGAACTAGATGAGCTTTAAGGTCCCTTCCAAGCCAAACCATTACAGAATTTTATGATTTTATAATCCTATGAGAGAACATTATCCTCTGATTCAGCTGATTCCCATGAGAGACAGTCACAGTTCTTTTCCTATCTTGAAGGGTCCAAAGACATTTTATGATCAGACACCACGTACTAAGCATGAATTAAACGCTCAACGGCGCAATCACTGTGTCAAACTGAGGCACATATAGAACCAAGCCATGGCATCTGGTGGCATGCAGTGCTCAAAAACAGATGATAATACAGGTTTTTAAGCATCTCTGGAGTTAAACAGATGCAGCTTAGCAGATCTCAGGATCAATAAGGCACTAAATTCTTCCAAGTCTTTCTTAAGGTGCATAAATCCTTTTATGGATCTGACCCTTGGCTTCATGCAGATTTCTTTCAAAATCCATTTATTTATAGCTGCCCATTATGGCACATGACATAGTGCACCAATTCGCTCAGATGGACATACACTAAGTATTTTCCCACTTTGACCTGGGGAGGAGAGAGGGACACAAAGTGTTCTAGAACTTTATAAATGTTGCAGACAAAGTAAAATTCATGTGATGCGCAGGAAAAACTGGTGGTTTTTTTCTTCCATATGCTTCAAGAGTCTATTTTGAGAGAATTAATCTATTGCCTGTTTCTTGGAAATTTTTCCCATGAATTAGGTTTTGAATGTTAAAAAATTAGTTTTATATAAATTTGAAGAATAGTGAGCTTAAAAATAGTCACAGTCATATATTCAGGTCTGTAATGTGGAACAGTAGGTTACTGTTGCTTTTTTACCCTTTATTATAATAAAGTGTTTTATTTTGCTGCTTCAAATATCCCTTGCAGTACTGGTACCAATAAAGGTGCAATAATATAATGGCTCATGGCAGAGATAATATTCATAATTGAAAGGGAGTAGTTTATCTTTGGAACCAACACTTAAAAAATGCAAATGTATAGATAATATGACAAATTTTGTTTATACGGATTTAATATTTTCAGATTTATTAGATTTTTCTTCCTTATAATAAATCCAGATAAATATTATGCCTAATAGATTTTTCATAGACAAGAGGGATCTCATCATAAGAAGAATGTCTTTCTCACTTCCCTCCAAAACCCTCGTGGAGTGCATCCTGTAAATCAACAAATTTTTAACCTCAGATTTAGAATATGGATTGGAAATCAAGATTCAAAATTGCAAGTCCTTTTCACATTTTTCTTCAGGAAATGCTTATTTTAAAATAATTGCCAGACCATTTTTAAGACTGCTTCTCTATATGGTATATGCTCCTTCTCTTGCATAGTCTTGACCCAGAATCCCTCATTTTCCAGAACAGTCAAACAAAACACATCCTGAAATGATCACAGACTGAGAGGTGATCAGGATAATGTCACTACAAAGTTGGAATGCCGTTAAGCTACACAAAGAAGTTAATACCACTTTGAAATAAATATTGAGATTAAACAATTGAATGTATGAAAGACAAATTATTTGTATAAAAGAAACTACTGGAAATATCACCATGAGCCTGAATAAATATCAGATATTTGCCACCCAATTTCCTGCCTTATGTGTTGTTTTTTTGAGCCTCACAATTACACAGTGATCTCTTTCAGCCTCCTTCCTGCTCATAGTCTTTTCTCCAGCAATCATTCTTAAGGCACAATAGTTTTTTTTGACCTCATAGACATTCTGTTCTGTGCTGGTTTTCCACCCACCCTTCCCTGGTAGCTAACTGCACAGCAGCCCACTCTCAGCAGCTCTTTTCACAGACAAAATATAGATCTTGTAATTGCAATATACCTTCAATTTCCTTGGACTTGTCATATATTCATCTGAAAATTTCACTGCAGTAGTTATCAGAATCTTTACTTTTACACTTAAAAGTATTAGATCATCATAGAATCACAGAATGGTTTGGGTTAGAAGGCACATTAACGACCATCTAGTTCCAATCTCTGACATGGGCAGGAACATCTTCCACTACACCAGGTTTCTCAAAGCACTATCCAACCTGACCATGAACACTTCCAGGGATGGAGCACCCACAGTTTCTCTGGGTGACCTGTGGCAGTATCTCACCACCTTCACAATAAAAAATTCCCCCCATATATCTAAAACTACCCTCTGTCAGTTTAAAGCCATTCCCCCTTGACTGAATCAGGTCACTTCAAGCTTCTCATCTACCAACACCCCAAGATCACCAGTTTCTCTTGATTTCACTGACCTATGCTTTTCCTAGATGGACCATACTTTTTTATAGGAGTTTTCTGTCACCTAAGTTACTTCTAGCACGTAACAACTGGTTCAGTTGCTAGATGAACAGCAACATGTTCATCTAGCAAATGAACAAGCAATGTTCATTTCTTGAATTATCTAAAAAAACAATATTCAAAAGCATACATATATTATTTCATTAATCACTCTGAGATCAGTGCTAAAATGCTTATTTTAGAATACAGAGGGAAAAATATTGGACCAAAACCAGAGTTTTTTGGTTTTGGTTTTGTTTTTTTTTTAAATACTCGGTTCTGAAAATACAGATATTACAGAAAATAGATAAATTTTAATTCTAAAAACATATTTCTCCTCACCGCTCCTTCAGACCTCACCCCTCTAACCCCAAAACCATGAAGACAACAGCGTCCAGACAATTTCTGGACCTTCCAGTGGGGTATGTTATTACAAAGATACTTCTTTATAGTCCCAGTGCCTCCCCACACACTATTTCACATCCTTCATTTATTACTCTGAATCACAACATGTAGCAGCAAAAAGACCTCCCACAATCTAAAAAGATTATCTTTCTTGGGATGTTTGGACTACATGTCAAAAATGTTTTATCATATAATACATCCAGAATAAACAATGGATTGTACCTTCCAGATATAAGATAGAGGGGATGAGAAGTCCAAAACCAAAAGCACAGAGTTCAACAACAGCCAATCAGTAAATCACGAACTACAAGCGTTCATGATCCAGTCAGTACAATTATTTTTCAAAGAAATATTTGTTTGAACTATCATGTAGTACTTCTATTTATATACATTGATTTTATTTCTACAGGCTATTTGCAGATTCTTTTCCTCATGCTGGGGTGGGTTTGTTTAAACATCCATTTCTCACTAAGATATTTTAAATCAAAATTTGTGTCAAAGAAATATTCAGATGTTACTATATAATACATGTATTACTGCATGTTACACTCATTTCTATTTCAGTCAGATTAAGGAAGCCCAAGCACTTTGCTATTTATAAGGAACATAAGTTCAAGAATCAAAAGACTATAGTTATTCATGGCAGTTAGTTTCTGTGATTTCTGGTGTGTCTAAATTCAGGACTGTGATTCCAACAACATACTGCCAACCAGCACATTTTCATATACATTCAATATATATTTAATAATATTAATCAGATTTTGGTCACAATATCTACTGATTTATTAATAATTAGGTATGTAAAAAAAAAAAAGAGAAAGCATTCTTCTCTTGGTGAGTCAAAATACGCAATAAGGGTGTGTGTTACAATTACAAAATCACTTCACTTGTCTTGTTCTGGGTCAGATGATCAGCTGATGAAAAATAAATTCCAGGATATATTCCACATAATTGAAGACATAAACCTTTGTTCTGTGATTCCTAGGTTTTGCACAGTCATGCAGAACACTTGCCCTCACGCTCTCTCTCTCTATAAACAGAATTTACCACTATCTAAATCACAGAGCTTTTTTTTATATTCAAAACTAAAATGGAAAAAAAACCCTTTAGAAATCAAGATATTTGAGATTATATTAGAGCTGTGCTGAATGTTTACATGAGCTACTAAATAGTTTAAAGTCCCACACCTTAGAATATACAGCAAAACATAAAGGGTCAATCTTCAAAAAAATGCTATTTCAAAAAAAAAAAGGATGTTAAATCAAGAATTATTATTTTCTTTTTCAATTTTTCTCAAAAAATGTTTAATGTCTCAAAAAATTTGTGACAGAAATGAAAGGACCTGAGTACACATCAGATCTTATATCCTCCGGCCCTGCCCAGACAGCCATGTGTGCAAACAGAGTCACACAGAATGAAAGCTGCCCACCACTGCCATTTGATTTTGAGAGAATCACACCAGAAATCAAACAGAAAAGGTATCAGCATTCATTTACTGACTACATTGTTCTGCTTCTCGGTGCATAGACATGCACTGAAAGACCAGACTATTGGATCAGACACAAGGTTATAATAAAGCAAAATCTAGAGGAATTTGTGCTTTTTTGGGGGAGTACTGTTTTTTTTCTTTTTTGTTTCCATTTTCTTTTTTTTTTTCATTTATAATATCTGTTCTGATTTTTCATAGATCCATTATCTTTACATGCTAGGACTTCTTCTTTCTAATATTCTTCATCATTTTGACTGAGTGCCTTCTAGCCTTTGTCAGACAAAAGCAGCAAGAGTGTGTTAAAAAATAAGGTCAAATAAAAACAAGCATACAGAGATGATCAAGTCAAAAACTTGTGCGTGAAAATCTTGGATGAAATGCAAAAAATGCATAATTCACTAAGCCTTTTGAGCTTGTGCTGGTAACAGATGCTTGACTAGACAAGAAGGAACAGAAGCACTGAGAGGCCAATGATGAGCAGTGATGGACTTTGAAAATTCAGCCTGGTTCATGTCTTGCTTTGGCACATATCAGGGACATTTCACTGCAGGTGATGGAGCAGTCTTACTGAAATCTGCATGAGATCAGTTTTTTCTCTACCACATCATCTTCTGGGTTTGTAAAACACATGTAAACAAGTCCTGAAAAAAAGCCGCACACACCATAACTTCTTTGCAAATAATTTTTTCAGATAAATCAATTAATTTCGCAGATACTGAAAATCTAACTAATCTGGCATGGTTTGTGAAAGTTCAGTTCCTATTACTAGAATTCATAGTCTACTAGGAACTTAAATATTGAACTTAAAAATGCAAATTTTGCTTTGAAAGGTTGAAAATAATAGAATAATGGTTGATCAAAACCCTGGACTTGAACCACTGATTTTGACAGGACTGGAAAAGCAAGTGTTACAGATTCTCTTTCTTCAGAGCTAAATGGCTTTGATAATTAGAAATAATTACTTAATTTTATTTTACTATTTGCCAAAGATATGATTGTCTTAAGGAATAACTAATTGTGACAGTCAGAATGATTACATTTTGGTATGTTTACCAAGTTGTGAATTTTTTTCTTAAATACTTTTTATGTTTTGAGAAACAGAGTTCCACAGGACTCTAACTGTAAGAATTTCCTAACTTTTAAGCAATTGTGGGTGTCATTCTTATGGTATCTAGGCTTGTTGGAGTTGGGGACATAATTGTAGAAAACTGCTGGTTTTACTCCTGAAGATGCACTAGTGAATAAATGAGAAAAGAAAACATAGAAATCTGAAATTTTTGTGGTCAAATATTCTTACTGAAACTGTTCAGGTTTTTCTTCCATTCAGAAGAAAAATTTCAATCTGACTATATTCTAGCTGATGTGGTCAGTGGTGTTTTTCCCAAGTGAGAGGGTAGCACAGTGTAACTTAGGATGTGAAACCATTTCCATAGTAGATATAAAGTTGATTTCACTTGGGAGAAAAAAGGATATTTTCCTTTGACTTCAACAGATGCTTTCTAGCTCTGACAATTCCTGTATGGATACACATCCAGCAATCGAATAAACCACAGAAATGCATTACTATCCTCAACTATTTGATGTCTTCCTACTTCAGATCAGATCTATAATTTATAAAGGATTTCAGTTAATTCCAGGCAGTAGGCTCATGTTTCACATTTCAAACACCTCGTAATTTAATTTAGAAGAAATCAGCAGTGCTGACAAATGACTAGTTAGGAAAAGGAACTGGAGTGCACGGCATGGCATGGCAGGAACTAGCACAGGTCCCATAATTTTTTACTTGTTATGTGTTTATTTTTTTCTGTTAACTTTACATGTCAGATCGGTAATTATGTTTTAGAAAAGAACATTAGACCATTCATCCAGGGTAAGCATGATCACTGATGACAACATGTCAGAGAGACAGAATGTGTTGACAGTGACATATCCCCAGAAGTCTACTTTTCAGTCACGATTCATTAAATCACATTCAACAGTCCATTAAATAGAGGCAAATTTAACTTAAAGCTGGTAATAGGAAAGCATGTGTTTCTGTCTGTGTACAGAAGCATACTTTTAAAGCATAAATGGAACCTCAGGAAAAAGATACATGAATTTGGTTGTTGTGTAACGTAATCCTTATTTTGAGGTAATTAATTTAAGCATGAAAACAATTTTGAATGGAATTGTTGGAGGGAGTCCAGATGAGAGCTGCTAAGATGATCAAAGGGCTGGAGCACCTCTCAAATGTAGATAGCTGGGAAAGTTGGAGCTTTTAAGCCAAGAGAAGAAAAGGCTCTGGAAAAACTTTGTAGTATTTTACATACCTAAAGGCAGCCTGCAAGAGAGAGGCACAGGGTCTTTTTAAAAGGACGTACAGTGATAGCACAAGGAATAATGGCATTAATCTGGAAGAGCGTAAGTTTAGATTATATATTAGGAAGAAATTCTTTAATGTGAGGATGATGAGGCACAGGCACAGATTGCCAAGAGAAGCTATGAATGCCCCATCCCTGCAAATGTTCCAGGCCAGGTGAGATGTATCCTTGAGCAAACTGGTCTAGTGGAAGGTGCCCCTGTCCCTGGCAAGTGGTTTGATCTTTAAGGTCCCTTCCAATCCAAACCACTCTGTGATTCTGTGGATGTTTCATTTAGTAAAGATAGAACAGCAAAAATAGCATTCACAAGGCAAATATTTACAGTATGGTGTAGTATGATATAATGGGTTTCATTTCAACTCTACTTTAAACAGCTTTCATTCAAAATCATGTAATGCTATTTTCAGAGACATTTGGTCATTGTGAACCCTCCAGACTCCTTTTATAAACATTTTTATGCAAATGTTCACTATGGGGTAAAAATATCCTTATGCGATATTATTGTTAATGCAAGTGACAGACAGCATACTAAGCAAAATGTAATGAAAGAAAAGTTTGAGAAGCAATATCTCAATGCAGCATGTAGTGGAACAGTCATTTGTACATATTTGCATTATAAAACTTGTCTATATAGAATATGAAGCAGAGCTAAGTTTAATTTAATCATCCTTTAATTTCTCAAGCAGCTTACTGGACACCTGATGTTGCTTTCCGAAGCTTTGATTTTGCTTCCCATTCCACGTCTACTTCAAATGTAGAAGATTCCCCAAACCAGGTATATCAGCATGGTTTCATCTTGCATTTAACTCTGGAAGAAGCATAATTCCACTTGGGGTTTGTTGTAATGTAGATTCCTGAGCTACTTGACCTGAATGAAATGCAGCCCTTCAGCCAGCATGAATTGCAGCACTTATGTTCACTTTCAAGAAGAAAAGCACAGGCTGCAGCCTGGAGATCTCTGTGCTGCCTAGCACTAAAAAAGATTGTTTGCTTGTTAGCTGCTACTCTCTTGCTAACTTTGTAGGAGGGAGAGGAGGAAAAGCCTTTATTCTTTTTCAGTGTTTGCAGTTGGGTTATTTTCACAGCATTCCTTGCAGATTAAAGCCTAGATGGTGTGTAAAAATGTCATTACCAGTCTTACTGGTCTTACCAGAGTATTTGCTTTGTTTGGAGATATGAAGTGAGCACACATTCTGCTTTTACTCTGATGTACTGACTGTGCTGAGGATTTTGTTCCTTGAAATACATCAGCAGAAGAAGCTCAAAAGTATCAGCCAAGACATACGAACAAAGCTGTGTCTTCTCACCAGGGCTGCCAAAGAGAACTACCTTTCTTTTGCATGTCTCCAGTCCTCCTCTGGTTTCATGTGAAAGAATAGATGAGAGAGAGTTTGATTTGACATTGAAACCATGAATGACACGCAGCATATGTTTCTTTCTCACTTGTTCATAATGTTGCAGCCTCTTTGCTTTTGTTTTGTTTGTTCCAGGTTTCACACCTGTGCTGACTGGAAAAGCAGTGCATGGGAGGAAAAATGCTTAAAATCTGTTAAAAGAAATGGAATCCAAGTCAAATAAATTTCATAGAAGAGTGTTCATTAAAATCTCCATTAAGAGTTTTCATTAAAATCTCCATAATTCTAACCACTAAGGTTTCATAGGAAAAGTCTAAACATGGCCATCCCTACCCAAGCTTGTTTTCCCTCAGGAGAGGAAGAGGCAAGGAAGCTTCCATTGCTAACAGAGGCAGCACCTAGAGAGCCAGGAGCCAGCTAATGAAGTGCTGGCCCCCTGGCATAGCACACCTGAGCAACCCAGCCAGGGTCCTCGATCACCATCCTCCCCAACTTCAGCAACTAAATTCTGTCTCTAAAACACTTAATAGGGTTGCTGCCCTTCTCGAGAACACTTAAAGTGAACACAAGCTCACATAAACTTCTCAGTAGCGTTCATTGTTCAACATCTGAGACAATCCTGTTTCACTGAGTGGGTTGATAAAATTGTAGTTGACTGCTGTTGAAGTGTGTTGCTTTTTTTAGACTCTTAAGAGATTAAGTAAAATATTTAAATCTCATGTGTTTGTGTTGATCTGTTTGGTGTCAGCTTGTGTTCATCCTTCATCCCTTCCTTCTCTCTAAGTTAATCTGAAAAGTAATCATAATGTCTCTGATTTCCAGGTATTGCTTTCTCTATATGTCTCACTTGCATTTAGGTCTTCTGATGTAACAGCATTGATTCACTGTGTTTGAGATTCTTCTACAGATCAACATGACAGACCATCTCTCCCTGAAAAATTGTCTGCAAGCTGAGTCAGGGGAAAAAGGTGAGATGTTGAAAGATTTACTGACATTTAAGATGGCAAAGAGCTGCATGTGTAATTGTGTAGTTAGAATATCATTACCTAGTCTAAAAATATCTTTCTAAAAGTTCATTTGTACCAAAGAATAAATATTTTTATTAGCATACACTTAGCCAAGCCATCAGACTGAAGGCCAAACTAGTGCCAAGAAATCACTTTGTTATAGTTACTAAACATATCACAGAGATGCAATTTAAATTTAAAACACCTAACTCCTAAGCCAGAGCAAATATTTTACTAAAGAAAGAGTAGGTTCTTTTCAAATTGTTCAGAAAATTTCTTACCTGAACATCCTTCAATCTTTTTAACATTCACTAAGTGCAGTATCTTTTTTTTCCCTAAAATAATTGCTTTGTTTCAAAAGTCTGTTCTGAAACTCATCCCCACAAGTGTTTGACCATGGTTTTCTGGGGAGTCTTTTCCGCATATTCTGTGCTGCTTGTGTTTGGTGTTGGGTTTTAAAATAATTCTGATTCTGGAAAGAGTGACGTAGTTCTGGTGCCTTCTGGTGCCTTCACACCCTGCTCTGACAAGCATCAATTCACCCATATTGCAAGAGTGGAGGGTACTTTTTTGTTTTTTAATTTCACACTAAAACATCAAACTAACTTCTTAAAGGCAAAATTAAAAATCTAATGCATTGCACCAACAATTGAGTTAACAGTCTTCTGCAAACCCAATTTGGAAAGAATACAGATTTTAGGAAGGAATTCATGTGTCCAAAGAATGTTTTAATTTATATTTGAAAGATGTATCACTAACATAAAGATGGGACTTGCAAAGTTTTTATGTAGATTATGTTTATATACAGGAGTATATTTTGTGAGAAGCAGACTCCAAAAGGCCCCCTATCCTCAACTGTAACAAAATTAAAATAACATGCATATATATGTATCTTTTGATATATTCCTCGAATGTTGTGCCTTAGTTGGTAATATGCATTTCCAGTGCTGAAAATTAATTGGTCACACCTTTTAACTAAATAAATTAGCTGCTACTTATTATTTGCAAAGGTCTGAGGCACATAAAATGCTTTTTCATGAAAATTAGGGATGAATGAACATGTTAAAGAATTCCTTTGTTTAAATTAATTATAACATTAATTTAAATTAATCTTCAAAGTGGCAAAATAACATGTGTAAGTAATTCTATAATTTAAGGTTATTAGGGATTTCATATGCTGCAATTCTGATATTTTATGTATATTCTGTATGTGCATGGAAATGCTCTGTTGAAGAGAATGTAATTGCACCTTTCTTTCAGAATTTTTATGTATTCAAGTGAAAATTTGAATATGAATTGCAGATTCATTGGTCAGGATTGATTTAAGCTTTTGACACAATGGATGATCTGGAAGAGGTCTCAGTATGATTTTCATTATTATTTTTTATTATATTTATGATATTACTCTAATCAAATATGTGCTTCTCAAAAGGTACTCACTGGCAACACCAGTTTCTTTACGTAATTTGCTAGATCTAGAAGTAGGAGAGGAATCAGGAGTGTACACAAAATGGAAGCAGTCTCAGGCAAAAACCAAAAGTGTTTTTGGAACCTTAGAAAATAAAACTGATGACAGGAACCCTTTGTAACTGGCTTCCCAGAACTCTTATATGGGCTGATATAAGTAAGGAATGGAAAGGGTCCTAGATAGAACAAAATCCACCCAAGGATTTGCTTCATGGCACTGAGTGTCACTTGCTTCACAGTCCACTTAGTCCTATCAACAAATACACACCATGGCTATAAATTAATTATTATAGCTGCAGTGAGGCTGAAATGACAAGCCAAGTCAGCTTATGAACAAACCTATATATTCTAGAAAATGACAATTCCCTCATGATCACAGTCATTTTCCTGCCATCACACTTTTCTATGCTTTCAACTGCTGTCAGTAATACTAATTATTCTTTTCCTATAGAGAAGTTAATCAAATAATTTACTGAACAGGACTAAAGCAACACAAAGGAGTGATTCACAGTATTCCTCTCATTTTTTTCCTTGTTCTATCCTGCTGCCCTCCACAATGCAGTAAATAATAAACATAAAGCCTCTCTATTTCTATCCATATTGCTTCGATTTATAACCTATTAGCCCATTATTTTGTTCAAGAGAAAACCTCATGAAGCATCAGGTCACTTTTAAATCATGACTGGTTCCTTGCTAATCCAGCTTCTTACTGTCTATGAAGAACTGTTCTTGGAATCAGACATCATACAGGTCAAGGCACAGAACTGCTTGATTTCCTACAAGGGGTGCAGAACTGTGAAAGCAGGCACCTTGAAATGATGATCAAAAGTACTGTCTTGAAGATGATTTTCAACAAAGCCATAACAGGCAGAATATATATTTAACAAGACCCAGAATCTGGGGTCAGATCATTGACTTTTAATGTATTTTATTCATTAACAAAATAACAGAAAACAATCTCTGCATATGAGGAAGAAATCATCAGATCAAACAGCAATTATCAACAATCATTAATGAAGTTGTTGAAGAGAACTAGGCTAAGGATGGAGCCCACTGGAACCTCACAAGGGACAGGTCATGAGCCTGACGTCAACCCCTTCCACTATAAGAACCCTTTGTGCCCAACTCGTGAGTCAGTTGCTCAACCGTCCCAGGATGTGTTCATCCTGCTATGGGCTGGACATTTTGTCCAGAGGGATCCTCTGAGGGACACTATCAAAAGCTTTGCTGAAGTCGAAAATTATTACATCAGCTGGTTTTGGAACAAGAATCAGGTGGGTTACCCTGCTGTATAAAGAAATCAGGTTCTTTCATTTCTTTCTTTCAATTCAGTACTTTCCCCTCATGAAGCCATGCTGGCTGTGAATGATGACTGCCTTTTTCTCCAGGTATTTTTCAATACTCCCAAGAGTAATCTTTTCCATGGTTTTACCAGGCACTGAAGTGAGATGGACATGCCTGTAGTTTCTGGGGTACACTTTCTTGCCCTTCTTGTCAAAAAAAAAAGTTGCTTCCCAACCTGAAATTTTAAGTCATTGGCAGATGGAAAGAAACTCATATTTTGTGCAGTTTACAACAGTCTGTCCCAGGGAAAACGCTTTCATATTGACAAGACCCCATTTACAAGATAGATTACACTAAAATATGTTTGGCAAGCTCTGTAAAGAGGAAAAAAAAAACTGTTGCCAGAGACAAGAGGAAAAAAATCCATCATTAAAAGGAAAAAGGACATGTATCCAGAGACAGGGAAGAACAAACATGCATATACTACATAGGCTAGATGATAAAATTAAGCTGGCAGTGTAGTTATCTACAACAGGGAGAAAGATGCCCTTAAAAGGAGTGAATAATTTCTTCCTAAAATGTACAGTGAAAGTAGGCAGAATAATATACTTCTGCTTTCCTTAGAGAGTAAAGGCAGTCTAAGCAAGATGGCCAAATGCAGATATTTAAATTCTCAACTGTGTGTGTAGAGTCAAACAAAAAGATCCCATCCACAGGATCACATGAAGTTCGACACCTCTTACCTATATATTCATTTAATTGAACTTCAAATATAAACAAAATTGTTAAAAGTAAAAAACCATGTATGCTATAAGAGCTGGGACAGACACATAGGCTCAAGGCAGACACACACACCATGTTTATTGTTTTATAAAAACACAAATAGCAATCTACTGACTTGAATGACTGAGGTAGATATTTTCAAATGAGCTTCATGGCTCCTAGTATATTCCTAGCTTTTATGGCAGTGTTGGAGCAAGGCATGTCTCATCCTGCCTTACCAATACTGAAAGTTGGTACCCTAAGTTCCAGCACAGCATTTTCAAAGGAGCTTAAATCAGTACAGTAGCACTGACTCTCTGCAGTACAGAGCAGCAGAGGAAATATCTAGTCAGCATTCTACCACTGTTTCTTTAAGAGATGTTTTCTGAGAAAAATTGCCTTTGCCCAAAGCCTGAACTGAAGCCTACCCCAATCAGTCAAGCAGAGGTACTCATATTTAGGAATTTCAGGAAAGTGAAAGACTTGAGTATCTCTAAGTGTATTTCTTCACATAAATGAAATACTTCTTTTCAGCCAGCACAAAATATATTTAGGCACTGATTTAAAGAACACTTCACTCTTAGCATTGCTACCATAACTTTCAATGACTAAAATACATCTGTAGGGAAAATCTTAAAGGACTCAGAAGTGTAAATGCTCCTGTTGTCCTCTTGTTCTCATATGTTTCACTACATTTGCAACATTAAAAAAAAAATACATGTACCATAAAGGTTAGCCTGCCTGAAAGAGAAGAAAGACTAAAAATCCTGATAATTCTGCTCCAGTAAGGAACAGCTTCCTGAAAGCCTTAATACCTCTAAGACCAGTGCAATCCTGTACTTCATAAAAGAAAAAAATATTTACTCTTCAAAAGTGACTCTTAAGTTCAAGATGCTGCTGCCAGAATATCACAATATTTAGAAAGAGTTTAATTCAAAAGCAGGACTTTTTCTTTCCAGCTGATTTTCTACCAATGGGGGAAAATTCAGCTGAGGAAGGAAGACAACACTTCTGGGAATCTGATGGCTTAATAGGAAGAATGAGATGCGGTAAGATTAGTCAAACCAAGAGCTGGATAGAAATCCTAAAACTTAAGGCATCTGAATTCCCCTTTCTTTCTACCCTGCAATCAACTTTCTACTGGTTCATGCTACAGATATTCAGCTTGCATCTTGGAGTTAATATTCAGGGGGTGGAAAGAAGGAAATCCATTCACAAGGCTGCAGATGAAAGCCTGAAATTTCATGACACACAGTCATCTTATCAGAGACTGCTGACTCAAATTTTAAAGCATGCAGACAGTCCGTGGGCTTCCTGGCTCTCACTTACATCTATATTTCTAAGTCAGTGAAGTCAATCCTTAGAGATTTCTCATGAGTCATTCCCCATTAAAAATTCTTTGGTACTAGGCTGATTCATAAGCAGGGACTCAGGACTTATGTTTCTTAAAATTTATCTATATGTCTTTTTGTCTTCTAGTTTTAAAAGGTTGATTTAAGTATGAAGAAAGGACTACAGGAAGGCTGGAGAGAGACCTTTTGCAAGGTCATGTAGTGATAGCACAAGGGACAGTTGTTTTAAGCTGGAAGAGGGTAGATTTAGCTTAGATATTAGGAAGAAATTCTTTATTGTGAGGATGGTGAGGTGCTGGCACATGTTGCCCAGAGAAGTTGTGGATGCCCCATCTATGGAAATGCTCCAGGCCAGGTGGATTGGTCCTTTAGCAATCTGGTCTACTTGAAGGGCTGGAACTAGATCATCTGTAAGATGTCTTCCAACTAAATATGATTATATTATTTCATGTATAAAAGCCTTGCTAAATGACTAGAAACAGTTTCACATCATGGCAGTAGCTGTTGGCAAATCTAATCTATAAATTACTCAAAACACCTTTGACTCACAACCTGCTTGTTTCTGTTTTGTATGATTTGAAAAACGCTTTTTAAAAGCAGATTGGCATATACTTACACATAGAAACAAAAATAGAACATTGCTAAGGGACTAATACTGCATCTCATGTTCCAGGACCTTCCTGAATTTATTGTCTTCAGAAGCCTGTAGCATTGAGCTGTTCTTTTAGTATGTGCTTGCTCCCACTATGATTATCTGTAAAGTTACATGATCTTCTCAAATCCATTTTTCTTCAACTTTCAGGAAAAATTTCCCATGCAGGATGGAATTGCCTGCAGACATGCATTTTTAGAATAGTTATGCACAGTAATATACAAGGCTCAGCTAAATGCAATATTCCTTCTAGGTTTGTACTGGGCACTTGCAGATGTTCTGTGGATTGGATATGCAGATGTATGATTTGAAACACCATTCCACACTTATGGCTTCTCCTGCCATTGCTTTTTTGTCCTTTTGAATTTAAAAAAATCTTTCTGACATTCCATCAAACAGCAGGACACTTGACAATGTTGTGGTCCATTTTATTCCAAGGATTATTAGTATGGAAATAGGGCTTTTTTTCTCTATGCTTTATTCTGTCAAGCAGCATTCAGGGATGCCTGTGTGTTGCCGACTATTTCTAAAAAGTCACTTAAAGGCAAGCTCAGTGTCAGTAGGTTTGCCTAAAGAGGATGAAGGAGGAAAGTGGGGTCTATAACTTTAAAGCAGCTAAAGCCCAATAAAAATTTCTAATTCCACAGGCTGTGAATATGTACAGAGATACACACTTTTAGTTTTAATGATCTGTAAATGGGTGGGTGGTAACTGAGGAGGCACCAAGGACCACTGCCTAGATCAAGGAAAGGATAGATCCAAGGACTTTGTATCTAACCCATGTGCATCTGTGCAGGAAGAAATACTTATCTGTCAGGGAATTTAGCCTGTGCAGAACTAAGGCTGTAAGAGTTCTTATTCTGAACCATGTTGCACTGTGTTATGCACTACAAACATGACTTAAATCTGTACCACCTGCCTGATGTAAAAGACACCTCAGTTAACTGTAAGATTTCCTACAGATATACAGTGCTATATTTCTGTTTGTTCAGTCTTTTTTTTCGAGGAAGACAATTAATGTAAGCTTAGGATCTTTTTATTTAAAAATAAAAAGCTTTCCACAAAGCTTCAGTAGATATTTAGTACTGCTATTAACGGAGTTTCTTGGCTTGAAAAACCCTTTTTGCTTCTTTTTGCTTCTTTGTAAAAGCAGCAACTCTCTTGCTCTTTTTTTTTCCTTCCAAGTTCATCTGATCTATATATCTCATTTGCAGCTTAGTCCAGCAAAGCCAAAGATTTCAGAGAAGATAGCAATGGACTTTGCAGGTTCTATTTACTAAATAAGGAACATAAGGCAGAGGAAGTTTTGCCAGAGCTGGTTCTGTCTGGGTTATGAACCTAAGTGAATTAAATAAACTTAAGCAAACTCCTTCATCTCTGGAGACAAAATCATGAAGCACCAATATGAAATAGTACTTCTGATCTTAAAAGAGCTATAGAATATGATAGAATATCATATCTATCATATCATAGAATATGATAGGTACTGAGCTAAGAATTAACAAGTTCATAAAGCAATTTTTAGAAAACTGTAGAGTGGCTGCTTTGAACTTCAGCCTAAAGCATTCAGCCAGAACTGAAGATAAGGTGCAATATTCATTATTTTCCAAATTTTGCAGGACTTTAATTGGCTACAAGAGGGTGTGGATTTTGCAAAGAAAAGTGTTTCCTTCATAAAGTAACTGATTTCTATTATCTCTTTAGGGTTACTGTGCTGATGACACAATATATAAGTTATTACAAATAACATTTTCTTCTTGTTAGCAACACGGTTTGAATCCCCATGTTTAGGAGAGGTAGCTGCAGGTAGGACTATTTCAGATTAACAAAAAGGAAAAAAACCAATGTGTGACTATGGTCACAAGGGTTTTTAGGATGAAGAAGAGACGAGAATGTTGACTCTATGATCAGAAGGCTTGATTTATTATTTTATGATATACGTTACATTAAGACTATACTAAAAAGCAATAGAAAGGAAAAGGTTTCTTCAGAAGCTAGCTAAGCTAAGAATAGAAAAGAATGAATAACAAAGATCTGTGTCTCAGACAGAGCAAGAGCCAGCTCTGCTATGAGTGGTCAGTAAATCTAAACATCCACAGGAGACCAGTCACAGGTCTACCTGTTGCATTCCACAGCAGCAGATAACCATTGTTTACTTTGGTTGCTGAGACTGCAGCTTCTCACAAAGAAAAATCCTAAGAAAGGATTTTTCATGAAAGATGTCTGTGACACCAATGCAATTTTTTTATTCACCATGCTGCCTTAACTGAGGTTGCACTGAAATTAAGAAGTGTTCTCTAACACCACAGATGCTATTTTTAACCCAGGAAAAATCACTAAAGTTCTTCCCTAAAACCTTTCCCAGGCAGTTCAGCAACTGGTCAGGCTCAAGCCCTCCCTGGGTGTACTATTTAGCACCTTTTTAATTTACGACCCCTGAAAGGTTCAAACCGCTAAGCAAAATTAGAATTTACCCCCACCTTATTACAAACACCTAGTCTGCAAAACCATATTATTTATGTATAGCAACATTCTTGTGCTGCTCCTGCACAATTTCCCATTCATTACAATAACTCTCTCCAGACAGAGTAGGCTCAGATTTAATAAGTTTCTCTGCTTGTGGGAGCATCAGTTACACTTCATGGAATTATACAATTATTTAGATTGAGAAAAAACACTTAGTTCATCAAGTCCAGCCCTGAAACAAACACTACCAAGTCCACCACTAAACCATGTCCCTCTGTGCCTCTTCTGCACATCATTTAAGTACCTTCAGGGAAGATGACTTCCCTTGGCAACCAATTCTGCTGCCTAGCCACACTTTTGGGGTAAAGTAATTCTTCTTAATATCCAATTTAAACCTCCCATGGCACAACTTGAGGCCATTTCCTACTGTCCCATTGCTTTTGAGTTGGGAGAAGAGACTGAACCCTTTCACTACATCCTCCTTTCAGGCAGTTGTAGAAAGTGATAAGATCTCCCCCGAGTCTTCTCTCCAGGCTAAGCACTCCCATCTCCCTCAGCCACTCACCAGACCTTTCATCAGCTTCATTTCCTTTCTTTCGATTTCACTGCTGTGCTTTCCCACCTCCTGGAAACACTGAAAGTACCAGAAAGCTGACTGTGTTCTAATGTGGAGGCTTCTTTCCCTTTTCTACTGAACATCCTATCCGGTGAGTAGTAAAGATTTGTTGAGTAAGGGACTTTGGATTTCAAGCAAGGTGAGCAAGACATTACTGCACCAGAGAGGGCAATATCAGTGTCATCCCTGTCATCCCCTTGTTGAATATTTTTGTGTACTTCATATTTATTAAACCAGGATAAGTTTCATAGATCTTCTCCTAGTGACAAGCAAGACTACTGCTTTCATGCAATAGTAAAATGCATAGCATTTCTTCTCATGGGATTCAAAGCCTTTCACATCCTATAGTTCCACTCATACTGTGTGTTGTTGTTCTATTTCTAGAGTCCCATACTGTTGTTATCAGATTTCTAAAGTCTCATACTTCTTTGGTGTGTTCCCATGGCTGCAGATCTTCACAGCACAGACTCCTTCTTCTGTATGTTACTCTTTCTTAGTTCAGGGCTCCTCCAAGGCTCTCCCTGACTGGCTAACCCGCCCCCTTTTATCCCAGTTATCTTCATTGGTCACAGCTGCAGCCTAATTAAGGACATCGCAGCTGCAGCTTATTAAGGACAACTGGGACCTCCCGGGGCAAAGCCTATAATACAGATATTCAAGTACAATACTTCTATTTTGCTAGGACTCAAAGGCCATCTCTACTATATTTGTGTAGAAGCAGAGCAGAGTTATTTCTTGAAAGACATTTGTGCTAATTTTGGAAAAGGACAGTTATGCCAACCACTTGTTACTTTGGTTGATTTGAGAACTCTTCATCCCTTGGGGGCAAAGCAGATGGAAATCTGAACAAAACCTGGAACACCTCATCAAAAAAGTATGTGCAGAACCATATCTGAAACAAATACAGCAAGTATTTGGACCATCGAATTTATCTGCTCTGTTTGCTGCTGCCTGTTTGCTTGCCCATCCTTCTAGACATGTGAAAGGGCTCATTTTTCCTCTTTATGCTCCCTGCTTCATGGGCTGAAATATGGCTGAAAATCACCAGAGGATGGTTCTATGTATTACTTCTGATTATTTCTGATTCTTGCTATGGTTTATGACAATACACAACTGAAGAACATAAAACACCAAGTCATAAGGAGCATATCCTGTCAGGCACTGCTGAGCAGTAGTTTGTGTGTGTGTGTTGAACTATTCATTACAAAAGAAGTATTGGGCATGCCTACTGCTTGTGGGAGAGGTTGTTTCCAGGTAATATATGGCATCAAGGGATATGGTTTACTGTTGGACTTGGCAGTGCTGGGTTTACAGCTGGATTCTTAAAGATCTTTTTCAACCTAAATGATTCTATGATTCATTTCAGGCTGCTTTACAGAAGGAACAAGGTTTCTTGACAGTGACAGTGCCTACACTGTCTACTTCTCTCACCTTCAGCCAATTCTGATGCTGTGAGAAAGGACTCACAGTTCCTTAAAGTTTCATGAATAGGGGCAACTGCACAGAAAAGTAGTATGTGTGTCTTGGCAGAGGGAAAGGTGCAGCTTTAGGAGGTCTTTCCTTGTCTTATACTGATCACGAGGATCCCAAGGATCCCTCCAAACAGGTCATTTTTGAGTGGTGTTAGTATGAAACTACCACAAAGCCAACTGCTGCACATAAATATGTAACAAACAAACCTCAGATATTCCAATGCTCATGTAAAGGCTTGCTAATATTCTTCTTTTTCTAAAGCCCTGTCCAAACTGAGGAAATTGAATGCTACCTAAATATTAATAATATTGTCCTTGGCTAACATTGCCTCTGAAAATATTTAATGAAAGAACAAACATTAGCTAATATTTTTGAAGTATGCTTTCTCTTCCTAGTCCAGAAAACACCTAAATATATTCTATCCTATCCTATAGAGGGGTTAGTACAACACCTTCAGCTTAATAACGGTTTTAAAATTTGTCATTTTCAGCCAAACTGAAGCAAGTAGCATAGCAAGGCAGATTTCTTGCAGTGTTTGGGCTTCTTTGCAGATATTAATAACTTGGATGACAATACAATCTATTTCTACATTAGCAGATATAAGTATTTTGCACCAAAAATATGCTGTTTGGCAGATCTTTTAACTATGAGTCAGACAGACAATTGCAACCCTACATCAACAATGTCTGTCAGGGCTGTCTGTTTTGGAAAGACAGTCTTTTTGAGGAGTGTAATGCAAGTTTCTCAGATGGTGAAAATCATCAGAGTCCCCCAAGCTGTCAGAGAGCTATAAACAATTCAAGTCGTAGTTCAGCTTCTCAGCAAAGCCCAAATCACTTCCTTTAACACATGCACCAGTACTTAAGGCCCCACAAATCAAATCAGTGTTGCTACATAAAATGTTGGAGCTCAGAGCAGTTGGCCTAGTTCAAGATATCACAACAGCAGCTGTATGTGCTGTCAGCTAATCTACAATTAGCCTAGAAGATCATTAGGTGAGATAAAATTAGCATCCAGCTTGCCGGTGGTCTATTCAAATCTGCATACAGTAAATTATTTTTTCCAGTCCTGCTGAAACCCATTAATTTGCCTATTGAGATTGCAAGACTATTCGTTCCTATTTCTGTTCCATCAATAAAGTCAACCAAGCCTAGGAAATCATACACATGACCAGATGAAAAATTTCTCAGCTCTGTGGACCAGTACCAAATGTCCACCATCTGCTGTGGGACCTGAAGCACTCACATCACATGTGGCCATATCCACTACAGACATTTACACATAAGTGCCTGAATCTGAATTACTCCCTTTAAACCAAATCGTGATAGAGAAAAAATTGAGAATCTCCCTTGGAGTGATAAAACTTCCAGTGTATCTGTGGCATGTACGGGTAGAGAATTACAAGAGAAGATTTAAATACTTGTTAAGACAAGGATGACAATGAGAGAAGAGCCAGAATAAAGTTAACAACAGGAAGATTCCCCAGTGCCCTCTGAAAACATTTGAGGAAATATGAAATGGTGGAGGTGTGTGCAGAACATGAACAAGAACTGCCATATCATAGAATATCAAATGGAGTTCTGTCATAGGGAGGCAGAAAAAGTCAAGGCAGCAGTGGCTGAAGGTGCTTACACTGCCATGCAGTATTTAATTAGGACATAAGGTCAGAGACAGCATGGATGTGTTCTATGTAGTAGTTATGAAGACAGAACAAAGAGAATTAAGTTATGCACAGGCTAAAGTAACAAGTGTTTATGCCAGGGATCTTCCTTTGGTCTGTCCTTTCTGGATGAATGTACTGGAAGAATGAAGGATCCTGTGGTGGCAGTCAGGCTGTAGGCAGCCTGTGAGAGCAAGAGCAAAAATGAATCACACAGCCAATAGTTCTTACATAGCAAGATGGGATTTCATGTTAGCACTAACATTCATGCAGTATTATAAGACCACAGTTCCTTCCAAAGTACTATGACCTATCACAGATGCTGGCTGCTTACAACCCAGCACCAATATGGGACATCCAGCGAGGATATGCTCTGTCTAAGCTATTGCTGAGACTTCTGGGAAAAAAAATGAGTTTAACAGAAGAATATGTGAAAGAGATGAGGGAGTCTTGCAGGTCAGAACTGTGATGTGATTAGGTTATTGTGTTTGACTGCACACCAGCACTAAAAGGAGTGATAGCAGCAAATCTCTGCTAAGAAAAGGAATTAAGTAGAGACAGGAAAAGAAACAGAGGTCTAGGGCCAAGCATAGTGCTCCTCCATTCAGATGTCTATTGCTTAGTGGGTGTATATTAGGCAGGACAGGATATGGATTGCACTATCTGGTTTTTTCCCCTCTAATTGGAGCAGAGAGACAGGTGAGTGAATTTTAATGAGAAGCTCTTCCATTAAAAAGCCACATCTGCCTTCCTGGCAAGTATAAGCCAGTGGTCAAGGATGTTGAAATATCTCTATTGCCATGTAACATAAGTTGGCCTTAAACTGCAAGAAAATTTTTAGTAAATGAGCCCATGTGACCATCTCAAGGCTTATATCTCACACTGTGTTCTTGAAAGGTTGTTCTACAAGATTTAAGTGAAGTCTTACTTGACTGTTCTTCTGAGGTGTGGTTTCAACAATGTAGTTATCATTGTTTTAACAGCTTTGCTATACACCAAATATTACTTGCTATATAAAAACCTTTGGCTAATGCACAGATCCTTCAGAGCACCGACTGCCACTAGATCAATAATGCTATTGTATGTGTGGTCTTTTTTCAAGCATTATTAATTTGCCAATAATTTCTCTGAAAAGGTATTTTAATAAAGCAAAAAAAAAATACTGTCAATGTTTTTCAGGAATATCCTGGTTTTTGTGGATCAATTTGATTTCTGGTGCAAATGTCAGATGAAAACTCATGAACTTCTATTCAAAAAAGCACCAACTTGTTTGAATGCTAAACAGGCCTAAGCTTTTCTGATAGCAGTATTTTGAACATTGTTTCCCATAGCAGATGTTAGAACATAAGTCATGAAAACTTTACAGTCTAAACAATCAGGTCGTTTTTCTAAATTGTGTGTAAGAGTTTGGAAATGGGATTAAGATGAGCATTTTAAAGGCAAAAAGCAGAAATAATGAAAATAATGATTCACGGGATAGGAAAAAAAATATATTTGCTTATAGAAAGAGGCAACTAGCTGTGAAAAATGGACAGCTGACCTAACTCTTTGAAAACTGTAAGTTCTTCAACTGAACACTTGATAGAGGAATGAGAATTAATAGGATAGATCCTATTATGCCTGGAAATCAAAATAAAAGGGAGAGGATTATTTTGTGTGGACTGAGACAACAGCCAGCCATCATTTGGTCTAGTACTGGTTAACTTTAGCATACTTGATCCAATAGCTGCCAACTGTGAACAGAAAAGAAAAATAGCAAGATCTTGTTTTAACAGAATAACTCTAGAATGTAAGTAAATAGCACAAGTTATTAAAAAAAATAAAAATCCAGCTACCACATTGTGCATCATTAAAATTCTTCCCCCCTCTAGCTTTTCCCCCCAACTGGGATAATTTTGACATGAACAGCTTTAAAGCCATATATGGAGCTCTGAAGACAGATCCCCAGACCCAGTTTCTGAGCCATGGACAAGGATAGTTTATCTTCAAGCAGCTGTAATGGATTGTACCCCAAGCCATCTGCTGGTGTTCAGTTCATCAGCAGCTCACTTGCAGAATTACTATCAAAGAAATCTGCAGTTGGTGACCATTTAATACACCACATTGAAAACTGTAGTAGGTCAGCTCTTGTTTCAGAACTGGTTTATCCAACCCTGTAAGAAAAGCAGTAAGACAGCTGAACACAAAGCTGAGCCAGTCACCCTCCCCTATGAACCCAGAAACAGCAGCTCTTGGTGAGTGATCTCATCAATTTTAAGATTAAAATAATTCATACTCCTTAGGGTCTGTTTACAACTGGCAAGAATAATGTCCTTCCAACACCTGTATTCAGCAACAATCATAACCTCTGAGAAGAAATCCTGACCTACCTTACAATAGAAATAAGCAGATGAACAGAGTTGTTTCGAACTAAGAGAATATATATTTTTTTTTAATCAAGAACTACAAACTAAATGTCAAACTCTTTTTTTATTGAATCCCAGAGGTATTTCTGCCTCTGGTATGTGTTTCTGTAGCATTCTCCTGCTATGGCCACCTACACAGTTCTGTCATCCTCATTTTTCTGTCTCTTTATATTCCACCTCTGAGGGAGGCTCTGCAAGCCATTAGCCAGCAGCTCAGCTCAAACTTGCAAATGTTAGACATGCTGAGAGGACACAGGTAGGAGGAAGGAAGACAGAAGGAAAACAGTCCCATGAGAGATGCCTCATTACAATAACACCTGAAAGCCTTTCTCCTAAGCACTTTGCTGTTTCTTTCCTACTCCTTGTTTCAAATGCCACTGAATGCTCCTGGAGACCAACCAAAGCTGTTGGGCCTTAAAGTAGATGCTGCATTATTCCTGGCTGTTTCCTGGGATCTGTGACACCCACATGGACCCTGACACTGCAGGAGAGATGGGAAGGACTAGGTTTGGTTTGGATTACCACCCTAATGGTGCCTTCCTGAGAAACAGCAGCAGCAGCAATATCCCAGCTTTGAACTGGCACTTGATAGCATCCCTCCCTGTACAGACTGAGTGATTCTTTCTTAGGACCCCGGCTCTTATTCTCTTAGGCTTTTTTGGGGGACTGCAACCATATAGCACAACTGACACAGCCTTGCTGACACTCAGGCAATGTCAAAACCAAAGAACTGGATGGGAGACAATCAGTCTGGGTCAATATCAGGCCCAGAGACAGCAATTGAGGCTACGTGCTGCCCGGTGCCATCCCTTCAAGCAGTGCTGAGGGAGGCCTTGGGAAGCCAAGCCAGCAGGTCAGGCTCAGCATCAAGGATGCAGGAGGCTGGATGCAGGCACAGCTGCTGCACAGCTGGTCCCTGCTCGTGCTGCATCCCTTCAGCTAAAAAGCAGTTCCCCGGGAAGAGAAGCATCATACCTGCCCCACAATGGTTCATGTCTGGGAGGAGGTGACCCTGTGCTCAATTCCACTCAGCTCCCCTATGCTGCCAGAGATACTCCTAGGAGGAGGATGCACTCTGTGTCCTGACAATGACTTCCTGAGGACATAAATCCCTTTTCTTTTTGGCTAGCTAAAAGGGAAAACATCTTTCTATAACACCAATATGTGTTCTTGCTGCTCTCACTGAGGAGGGATGGTGGGAGGCAGAGACAAAGATCATCACAACACTATAAAAAAATGTAGCTTTTTTTCTTCCACACTTGTCCTTAACTCTTCCATATTCTGAGAGGGAATATGTGTATGAATTTTCATAAAACCATAGCATTTGCTTTCACTCTTGGTAGGAGGAAACATAAAAAATATTGCAGGACATCCTCAGCTGCATATCCTTTTGATGTAAAGGGACTGGGATGATTTTTAAAATTAAAAAGAAATTGTTTAAAATCCTGGCAGTGTTTAAAAGTTGTCTGTTAAAATAAACAGAAGTCCTGCTGTTTGCCCCCCTAAGACTGGAATTTCACCACATGCATTATAACTTTCCTTCTGGTTGCACCAGGTGCATAAGGAACCATTTGAGATTAAAGGGGAAAACAAACTTTCCTACCTATCCTACAATAAAAAAATCATAGAATGGTATAGGTTAGAAAAGACCTCAAAGATCATTGAATCATGGCCGTGTTCACCACTAAACCATATCCCCAGGTGCCACATCTAAATTTTTTGAACATGATTAGGTGATTCCACTACTTCCCTGGGGAGCTTGTTCCAAAGCCTGATCACCCTTTCCTTGTCTAAAATAGACAAGACCTTTTTAGAAGTTCTGTTGGGTGGAGGATTTAGGAAAAGTTACATGCAAAATCCCAGGGTTACTGATCACTGTAATCCTAAAAACCAAGGAGAAGAAGAAAATTGTTTCTATTTAAATTTATCGCAGACTACAAGCAATTACTCCCTTGAGAAGGAAGGAAGGAAGGAAGGAAGGAAGGAAGGAAGGAAGGAAGGAAGGAAGGAAGGAAGGAAGGAAGGAAGGAAGGAAGGAAGGAAGGAAGGAAGGAAGGAAGGAAGGAAGGAAGGAAGGAAGGAAGGAAGGAAGGAAAAGAGAGAAGGAGAGAAAGAGAGAAAGAGATAGAAAGGTAGTAATTTCTCAGACATTCTTATTTTCACTTCTTTTCCCTCTGGTCAGACAAAACAATGTGGACATCAACATCATTCATGCTTAATAAAAAAAATTGAAACCACTGAATTGACTGAATACAACCTAATATTTAGACACAGTAAATATCACCATTAAGACTGTGTTTCCTCAAATATTTTCTTGCTTTATACAGGGCACTGAATTGAGTCAATTGTCTTTATTTTATGCTTAGGCTTCTTGGAGAAAACATTCCTCTGCCTTTCTGCATTCTCCTAATGACCAGCTTTGCTTTAATATTTAACTCCATACCTCAGCAGCATCCTGTAGGGGAAGAATGGAACACTAATGGAAGATGACACCCCTACTCCCCCCCCACCCCGAACATTGACACTTAATTAAATGTTCTCATTAGTCTCAAAGGGGGAGTTATAGCACTAAGTTTTAATCCTTGTTTTTAATCCTTTCTATCCTTGTTAAAATATGGTGGCAAAAACTCTGAATATACAGGCCTGCTAAACTCTGCTTCCTTGCCCCTGAAATATCTTTGAATGGGAGGCATCATTACCTCAGTGAGAGACAGCACTGAGCATAGAACCTGTTATCTCCAGACTAAAGCTTGCTCTCACAACCATTGCACAATGGAAAAGACTGAGCACATTCCTTCTCTGCTAGGCTGGGGAAATAGTTGAATTTTCATTTAGTGGAAGTTTTGGGTTCACATTTTTCCTCCTTTGTGAAGAGTTACATAGGAGTATAGCCATCCCAAAATTCTCCTCCTTTCTCATCGGAGAATACACAGAATGAGAAGAAAGGAATATGGCTTTACAGAGAATTAGTTCCTCTCACCCTGAATGGCTGTAAAAGTTGCTTCTTTTTAACATTAAGACAAACAAGGTCATGAGGGTGGTGAGGGAAAAGGCTGTTGGTCTATTTCCTGCTGCAATCAAAGCTTTAATTTGCAATCAGATCTTCTTAATAGAAATAAAAATGAGACTAGATTAGGATAGGTCACAGTGACCGGGTTGCCTGGCTGCTTTTCATCTTGTGTGACTTTGAGCAAATTACTTATCCTCTTACTATTCACCCAGCACTTTGTGATTCATAATGGGCATTATAACTGCAGCTACAAGAAAGCGACTCCAGCAATCACTTGCCATTTAGTTGGATTTTATTTTTTAAAATGTATACATCAGACCTTGAGAACCCTGCCAGCAAACAGATTAATAACTTCATAATCCTAGAGCACCACACAAAATGTAAGATTTTTTCAACTAATTTCTGCAGAAGCAGGAATGCACAGCGATGACTTTTCAACTGAGAAAAAACACATGCCCTCAATTTTCCTTATAAGCCTTACCAAAAGTGGGTTGTTTTCTCATAGCAAGTCCTGAAGTTTCACATATGTGGGCTATTTCTGGGCAACAGCAAAGAGATCTTCACAAATAAACACCATTATCCTTAGAGAGGAAAGATTTGGGAAAAAAATGCTATGCACTGGAGACAGCTCTTCTGCTGGCCATTTTTCTTTGTGGAAATGTGCTTTTGAAGGCTCCTGCACTGCTTAGTGCAGCTCTAGATGTTCCTTCCTAGAGTGACTGATGCTCGGCTAAACATTCGGCAGCCAGTCCCGTTCTCCTGGAAGGGAAGAGCCTCCTCTGGCAGCCAGCAGGCTGTCACATCAAGCTGCTCCCACTCTGACAAGCCAAGCTGCCGCCAGCTGAGCATGTCATAAGGCAGGATGGGTGTCTGAGAAATCTTCTCCTCTGGAATCACCACTGGAAAAGCATTTCTAGTATGCCTTTGCCTTCAAACTGCATATCTCAAAGTAATAAGTGAAGCTCAAATCCAGACAGGACATGACAGGAGCTGCATAGAAAAACACCTTTTTTGGGAACACACATGCATAATATGTTGCATAGAATATGATTCTCTTCTCTCTTTGCTTTCTTGCTATTGAAATGTTATCCCTTTGTGCTCTATAGAATGGGACTGTCTTTTATTTGGCCCCCAGCTTATCCTGGGGGCAACAATTTTTGTTTCTGTCAGCATACCTCATTAGGCACTAAGAAAAACAAGTGCAAGGATGACTGACTTTAATGTGTATTGTGTCCTTCTCTTATGCTATGGCAGTCCATGACATAGCTCCTAAAAGATTTCTCCATTCTGTTTAGAATACATATATAGTTAAAAGTAAGCATCACAGATGAATAAAAAGAAATACCAGTCCTTTTCTGAAACAAGCAGTTTCTCTGCATGCTGCTGGGGTCTCTGGCAGACTGGACGGAGGAGGGCCTGCAAAATGAAATGAATCATCATAATTTTTATATTAAGCATGAGTTCCTATGAGTGAAATATCTTGCTTCAGATGACAGCAGTAAGAAAACAACCCACTTACCCTCCCATTTTCATCCCCTCCAGAATTCTGTGCCTGTTTCCTTTACCATAGACAGAAAGCTAATCTGCACACAGAGACACAGAGAAATATAAAATGTTTTCCCTTTTATAGGCATTTTACAATTGCAGAGGTCAGCTAAACACAGTCTCTCCCTGATGAAAAGTCTGTTCTTTGCCAGAACTGGCGAGTTTGGGCAGAGGGCTGCACCTTCATCCAGTTTAGAGAGCAACTGTTTACTGTGGGGCGTGTCTTGCCTAATTGCCACATTAATTAACAAGCCCCCTCCCTCTCCTGCCAAGCACTGCTGAGACCTAGGACTGATGAATACAGATAGTTTCTTTCTTTTCCTCTCCCTGCTTTCTGCTTGGTGTGCAATTCCCACTCAGAAAGCAGACCACGCTGACATGCTCAGAATCTTGCAGTTTTAGGAGCTCCTATGATGGGAGGAGCTGCAGCTTTCCTCAGGCCACTAACATGGAGAGGGAATTATGTATACAGGGAAGAGCTGTGGGTTTGATTTACTAGGCATAAATGCAGGCATGTTCAATGTACAGCACAAACAAGTCAGGACTGACTGCACATGCCTCAAAAATTGTTAATTTTCTCAAAAAGCCATGTCCTAGGGGGGATGCAGAAAGATGTGTGATAGACAGGGGCACACAGGACTGCATTTATGAAAGCCAGTTTTTGAAACACCACTTTCTTTCCAACCTGAAAAAGAGAGAAATTGTTAAAAAGACTTGCACTTTTTCTCTCTTCACAGATGTCCAGTTCCTATAAGTAATATTTCTAGTAGGTTACTCAGTTTATATAAGCACAGTACCTTTGAAGCGAAAGAACAGGTCTTGAATGATGGAAATCAGCTTTCTATGTTCATCATCCTCATGGTCCTCAGGGCAAAAAAAGTAACCAAATTGTTTGTCTTCACTGAGGAACAGTGCTGAGCCTTGCACTTTTTGCACAGCCATCTTCTGTATTATTCATTAATGTTTATAAAGTTTTTCAGCTTAGCACTGTCACTTCAGCCCTTCCAAAAAACCCAAAAAAGTTTAAAAAAATTCCAGTATCAGAGATGCCTCTGTGATGAGATCAACCACAAAATTGATTGTCCAGTTACAAATGCACCATTCATTAAAAAAAAAATCATTAATCCATCATTCTTTTGGATATTTTCAATTTGTTCTTAAATCTTCACATTTCATTGAATTTTGGCAATTTCAGTGAGATATCTGAACTGTGATATATATCTACAACTCCAAACTGCTCTTTCCTCAGATTTCCTAAGAAAATTTAATCATATCAGTGAGCTACTAATATAATAGATGCTTCCCTTTGTCAATAATAAGCATATTCCCATAACTGCCTTCACCATGAACATCCATACTCAGTGAAGTTCTGGACTATCTTTTGAGCACACTCAGGTCTGAAACAGATAATAACTTTACTGACATCAGATAGTTTGGAAGCATTATTCCATGAGAAACATTCAGTAAAATTATAATTTCTGAGGTTATGTCCAGATTGTTCTCCTTGCAAGGGACTTGCACCCTGAGTTGAGTATTTAATTCTATTCATCTCCTACCTTACATTAAATACAGATTTCTAGTACAGCTAGAATTTTTTAGTCTTCTGAATAACAGGCCACAAAATTTGATGCTACTTGCCATACTGCAAGTACTGTGGACATGGAGACATCTCATGTCATAATACCCCAAAACAGAAAAAAAAAGTATCACGGAAAGTCAATAATATACAATGGAGATCCAGTGTTCTGTAATGAAAATCAATTAAAATCAAGCACACACATGCAAAAGACAGACAAACACAAAAATAGTTACAGAAATTTACACTTTCTAAGGAAAACATTGTCCATAATTACTTTTAACTGTGAAATAAATCACCACTTAAACCCATTTTCAAAGTATGTAATTTGGAGACTTTAGAGAGTTCATCTGTTTAACATGCAAATCGTTAGCTCATTATTGGGGTTTGATAAGTACTTGCATGCTTTACTACCTTGGAAAGAAAGATATAATTTAATATTTATATTAAAGAACATCTTTCTCACAACATTTCCAGTTCTTTCTTCTCCATGAGAAAAGCAATTATTTTATTTTTCAATAGCCACAGCTGCATATGATATAATTCAATCAATTGCAGGACTACACCAAAGAATAGAAGTCCAAAAGCACAAGTTACAGTACAAATATATTTACAAATACAGCATAACCCACATATTACCTGCTTGTATACATGACCAGCTTATTTCTGGGTAAATGGTCATTTTAACCAAAATGCAGGTTAGGTCACTAGGGCACTGGCAAGTTATGTAGATAAGGGTTGTAGTGAAATGTAGCAAAAAGGAAAGAAAACATCTTTACACCTCATGGGATTTAAAAGTGTGTAATATTTTCAATCTTTTTTTTCCAAGTCAGTTGTTGATAAATTCAGTTCACACAGTCTTTTTCCATCTCTATATATGGACAAATAATGACAGTCAGAAATTCCACAAACCCATAATAAAATGTGCTCAAGTTTCCCTCCACTATATATTTTGACATAATTTCTCATAGGATTGCTGTTCCCCCCATCCAAATAATGATGTTTTTTCCTCAGCTCAGCAGAGTGATATCCAACAGAGTAGTGCCTGGGATGAAGTGAGCCAAGAATCAGACTGATCCTTTCTTGGGAAAGGTTTGAACCCATCTTTTAGGAGAAGACCATCACTTCAAGTGTGAGCAGACATTTGACACCCTTTTCTCCTTTTCCATTTGTAATTTGAAATTAAGGGCCTTGGCTGCATCAAAAAAAAAGCAGGACCAGCAGGTCAAAGAAGGTGATTCTTCACCTCTAGTCCAATTTAAAGTACCATGTCCAGTTCTGGACACAATGTAAGAAGGACATGGACCTGTTGGAGCAGGGTCAGAGGAGGTCATAGATATGATCAGAGGGCTGGAACATCTCTCCCAATGAAACAGGCTGAGAGAGGTGTGCTGGTTCATGATGGAAACAAAAGGGTCCAGGGAGACCTTATAGGATCTCTCCAGCGCGTAAAGGGCCTACAAGAGAAATACACAGCTTTTTACAAGGGCATGTAGTGAGGACAAGGGGGAATGGCTTTAAACTATCACAGAGAAGGTTTAGATTAGATATTAGGAAGAAATTCTTTACTGTGAGGGTGGTGAGGCACTGGCACAGGCTGCCCAGAGAAGCTGTGCATGCCCGATCACTGGAAGTGTTCAAAGCCAGGCTTGATGGGACTTTGAGTAACCTGATCTAGTGCAAGGTGTCCCTGTCCATGGCAAGGAGCTTGGAACTAAATGATCTTTAAGGTCCCTTTCAACCTAAACCATTCTATAATTCCATATTTCCAGCAGAAAAAAACACAGGTTTTTCACCCCAGTAAAGTGACTCCCTGCAGCTCACAGTCAAGGATTCATGTCCTTGAAAATGCCAGTTTTTGAGGCCATCTATCAGAGTAACTCATCTTGCTGAGGGTGGTGATCCCCAGGATGTTGAACAGGGTTTTTGTGGATCCCATCCTCAAAGTTTGGAACAGACATCCGTGGAGGGATCCCCTGAGTTTGCTAAGACAGGAATCAATGAAATAAACGAGCAATGCAGCTCTAAATTCTATTTATATACATGGTGCACGTTCAGCATCCAGGACTGTGCTGTTTTGAATGTATCTTTACAAAATCTCTACCTGAACAAAATTGATATAAAATTTGTATGCTCATTAATTCTTAGAGACAAAAATAATTGTGAAAACCTGCATGAACATCACTTATGAAAGTTAATTTCTCACAAAGCCTGACATAAGTTTTCAAAGATGCTGGTGTTAATTTTAGTACAGAATAATTCAGAAAAAATTACCAAGAACACAAAAAATTTCTTAATTCATTGCTTGTTTATGGATAATATTGTCACATAGGGTTTCTCACAGTATGGTAAATACATGGTGTAGTTAATTTCAAGAAAATTTATTTATTCTATAATCTGACATGGTGGTATTCAAAAGTCAGCAGTGTGGGGTGAGCTGATTGAACACTGGTGATTTCATTGCTGTTTCCAAATTCTTATTACAAAAAAGAACATTACATTTATTAAATACATTGCAAAAGTATTCTCTGTGGATGAAAATGCATGAAAAATTCTGCCTTAAGATATCTGGTCCAAATTAAGAATAATTTTAAAATCCACTGATTTCATATGAAGAGTCATTTTGCAAATTATTTTGGTCTGGATCACAGATTTTAAAGCCAGAAGGCCCAATATAATAGTTTAAACTGATTTTCTATCATAAAATACAAACTTTTCTGCCAGTGAAAACAGGGAGCTTTGGTTGAATGAAAACTAATACTTTTAAAAGCCTAGACCATGCTAATCTAATCATTTCTTGTGCTAATGTACTGCAACTCTCAATAAATGTTTCCAGTGTATAATTACTCATGAAGATGTCATTTCCAGTTTGAACCTACCACAGTTGTATTTCCAGCCATTTGGCCTAGATTTTGTTGTGATCTTCAAGATCAAGATTGAGCTTTCAGTACATTTTTCCTAAAATTTTTGCAGTTGAAAAGTTCTCAGCAGACATAACCAAAGATATCCTTGTTAAATTTATTGAAAACATAGATGTGGGTGATTGTCTAATAGAATTGTCCTACCAATGTTATCATATAAATCTAATTTTTCAGACTGTTTATACACCAATGCACAAATCTTATTACTTCTTTTGTCTTTCTTCTTCTTTAACATTGCTTTGTTTTGAAATAGCTTATATACTTCAATATAGAGTTCTGTCCTTGGATGTAGTTTTCATTTTTGTTGTAGAGGAGCTAATGTAAAATGTAATCTTCTGCTAACACTTATCTAAGGAACCAGCTGCTTTATTAGGCAATGCAAATCCTAAAATGCAGCTTCCTATTTTCCAATTCTAACTACTTAAATATGTAAATACAGAAACTCCAAGAAACACAGACCTGAAATTATTGCCATCTTGAGAATAATTTAATCTAAAATCTCCTGCCTCCTCTGTTTTGCCATTATGCCGATTATAATATTTATACAATTTTTAATTTTTGATCCGTCTTCCTTTTTCATATCAGACTTTTTTCAAAATTATAAAAAAAAAATCACCTAACAAGTTCTCCTGATGAATTAAAAAAAAAAAAAAGGGGGCATTGAAACTTATTTTCAGCTCAGTTTCTCTTTGTATTATCCTGTTTCTTATGGGGATTTCTTTTCTTTCTTTATAACCAGCCTATTGTTTTTCTCATTCAGTCCTTTTTATTTATCTTGAATAACCACTTAAAAAATTTCAGTAGCCCTTTATTCATTCAGCAGAAATATTTACACCTTTAAAAGAAAAAATCTCTTATCCTGTATGCTCTGCCTCAAAGCTTTGGTTCTGTTCATTTTGAAGACATGACATTTCTTGATAATCTTTACATTAAACTAAGTTTGTGGTGACATTTTGAAGTACTCATTATCCTGTCTGATGTCTTGACAGCACTAGCCTTTAAATTGCCTTCAGCTTTGGTATAAAATGGTAGCTAAATATTCAAGTGGGTGACTTTACTACATGATGAAAGTTTAATAGATCTACACAGTTAATTCATTAGAATTACATGCGTATGAAGGACATATGCAGCCAAAAGCTTTTTTCCTATTTTCAAATAGCAACCATTGAAATTACATTGGGATTTCATCCATTACAAACTCATACTTACTCTGAAAAAATCAGTTTTTTTCCTTATTTCAACATAGATTTTTGTGTACGACTTGCATGTAATTCTCATTATCCTAGCACATTAAACTCTCATGATTATATTTACTTATTTAACAATCTGCTAGCAAAACTCACTAGAATGAGATAAAAACATCAAAGGTACTAGATGATAAAACCCCATAAACCTGGTTTCCTATGAATACTAAAGGCAGATGGACATTCAAAAAGACTGGCTCTCACCTGCAAAAATGATGCCAATTGTGTTGAATTGAAAGGGCACTAAAAGTTGTCACAGGTACACGAATTTTTCAGCTATTTTAGGCTCTCAGAACCGTGTCAGAAGCATAAACATCTGGCCGAATATGGAACAGGCACTCTCCAGCAGACTTCCTTCTGGAAGTGGAAGTTAGCCTCACTGAGTGCCAGTTCACAGCTGGTCACTCTCCTTTCCTTTGCCATTATCCTCCCTCCCAGGAAGAGCAGATGAAGTGACAGAGGATACTGGGAAGTATTCTTCCACCTCCACACTAGGCACAAACACTCTGACCTTTCACCAGAGAAAAATAAGAAGATATTCTGGCTTCCCAGATGGAGAAAACAAGTGAATATTATACCTTCCTGAAGATTTTTGATGGAATAATCTTCAGTAAGATAAAAAATCTACTTTAAGCTTAATATTAGAAAATAAGACTGTAATGAATTCATATTTCTCAGTATGATTTTTATTAGAATGACTTTATTTGACAGAAAAGAATACAAAATCTATTAATAAAACACCTTTGGCAGGGAAAAGTAATAATTCCAGAGTATAAAATTTCTTTTCATCTGGTGTTTGTTTAATCACAGGTTTTGGCTGCAACAGAAGAAAGCACTGATGATATAATTTGAAACTTTTCTTCTCTAATCTTATCTCCATTGAAATAAAGATGATTTGATATTTGGATTTTAACTGAAGTGTCTCAAATACGGGATGTTTTATAGATGTGCATTTTCATTAAATTTGTTGGTCTTGTTCTCAATTTATGGCAGCATGAGCTAAACCCAAAGCTCTTCTAACTTGATGGTAAAAACTTTGAAAACTTCAAATGCCATGATATCCTTTCAGAATACACAACTTATTCTGAACCCTAAAAAACTCCTCCCTTTTAATGCTCTGTCATTGGAACAGAACTTGACATTCCCATCCCTCCTTTTTTCTGCCTTTTCAATTTTTCTTTCCATTTAAGGACTGCTCTTCACCCAGAGGGTGGCTGGGCACTGGAACAGCTCCCCAGGGCAGTGGTTGCAGCCCCAGCCTGACAGAGCTCAGGAAGTGTTTGGACAATGCTCTTGGGCACGTGGTGTGACTCTTGAGGTGGCTGTGGAGACACGTGTCCTGTGCAGGGCCAGGAGCTGGACTCAATCCTGGCGCATCCCTTCCAACTCAGCATAATTTGTGATTCTGTGAGCTTCTTCTAAATTATACTCTCCATAATACTGCCTTTCTTCCTCTCAGAGACTGCCACTGCCCATTCTGACCCATAGGGCTCAAAATCTGCAGTTCTGCTGTATCACAGGTGGACCTTGCTGCAGTGTAACCCTTCATTGGCCTACCCACCCTTTCCTGCCAAATCTTGGGTTTCTGTGTATATATTTATGCAGATTGAAAGAAGCCTGATATAGTTGGAGCACCTTCATTATTTTAATTACTATATAGAAAAATATAGGGTCACTAAAGGAGGCATATCTCTTATCATTCAAAACTAAATCTTGTTCTGAATATTTTCACAAAAAAATCAAATGAAATTAAATTTTGGCCATGTTTCCATTACATTTATGTGTATTCATATTCTTTTCCCCCTTACATAAAGGAAAAAAATTATTTTAGAGAACATAAATTTTGCTGACAACTGATTATTCAGTTTTCCCCCATTTCCTTATCTTTTCACATCATGAATATTTCTAGCACTGTCTTCAACACATTCCTCTCCCAAGTACTGTCAGTCCGATTTAAGAAAAGAAGGCTCTGTTCAACTCCATCTCCCAGAATTATACCAAGCTCTTTTACACCACAAAATACACTCTGTGGGATTCATAAATTCACAGAATGGTTTGGTTTGAAAAGGACCTTAAAGATCATAAGGGACATAGGCCAGGTTGCTCAAAGCCCCATCCAGACCGGCATTGAGCATTTCCAGGGAAGGGGCATCCACAGCTTTCCTGAACAACCTGTTCCAGTGCCTCACCACCCTCACAGTAAAAAGGTTCCTCCTGATATCTAATCTAAACCCACCCTCTGATTGCAGCTGTTTTATCTAGCAGCAGAGAGCAAACATTTACATGCAAGACTACAACAAATAGCTTAATACACCTTAATATTATGATCCAAGATATCTGCATGTGCACTCCGTGTTTATGTGACTTTGTGTGAAAGTTTGCTTAATAAGGAAGGACAGACAGAAAAACAACAGCTTCTAAAAAAAGTCCACGTTGAGAAAGCCCCTTCTGCAGTGTCATCCTTCCAACCCCCAGGCAGGGCAGAAAGTTTTTACCAGAAATGGGGGAAAAGGAGGCAGGGTATAACTTATAGATAATAGTGTTCTCCTTTCTCTCTCTCTTTTTTTTTTTTTTTTTTTTTTTTTTTTTTTTTTTTTTTTTTTTTATTTCTCTAAGAATTTAAAAAGCCTAATTTTGGACTGTCAGGAACATACTGTTACGATATCTGAATATCTTGCAAAGTTTTAATTCTTTAGCAAGTATAAGAATAGAAATAAGGAAAATGCAAATCAAGACAATTCAATAAAGGAAGACAAAGAGAGGCCAAGGAGGCAAAATGGCATGGACTGTTCTCATCAGGTCCCATCAGCGCTTTTGACATCGGTGTTGTTCTATTTAAAACTACAAATAATTTACCTTGTCAACCAAGATATATTTTTCTCCTTTAGACCCAGAAAGAAACAAAAGGTAAATCAAAGAGAAGTCTGAAATAACCTTATTTTTGAGTGTTAGACATACTATTACATATTTTTTACTGTTCATTTAAAACAATGCCTTTCTCCTATTTAATCCTATTAGATCACCCTCTTGAATCATAGCCCCTTCCATTTCAGATACTCTTTCCTTTAGTGAGACCAGTAACTTTCCTTTTATTGAATCATGCCTCCTATTTGACTAATGCAAACCTTTCAGAGAGACATCTAGCTTTGATTTAAAAATAGCAGAAGATATGCCATTTCCCTTACAAAAACTCCCTAGGCTTAATCACTGTCATTGTTTGAGATTCTGTCTCCTGCTTTCAGCTGTCAGCTGCTAAATTATGGAAGCATTCAGCATGGTAGTCCATGTACCCCAGCAAAGCAATTTCTCTCTGGGCTCTGTCTCCAGAGAGAGGACCCTCATGGGGGTAATTCAGAACACCAGAAGTTTGCCTTCTGCTCTGATTGTCCCCATGAGCAGACTATACAGATGGGAGAAAAAAGCTTTTAGAAGCAAGGCATATTTCACACCCATATATTTTTCCATGGAGGTATGTGTACTGTGTAATCAGGCTGTTTTTAATTCCCTTTTCAATGAAAAAAACAGTTGAACTACATAAGCACAACTTCTCTCACACCAATCCAGGAACTATTTATTTAGATTTTCATTAGAATTTTTTATTTTGTTGGTACAGGAAAAACCCATCTTATTGGGTTATCTTATTATTTCATTTAAATGAGGAATCATCACATTTGTACAGAGGCAACTTTATTCTTCTTTTTGTACTTGTAAAAGTATTGCCAAAGTATTGTAAAAAGTATTGCAATAAAGTATTCCTATTTGCAATCTCCTTATCTAAACATTCGAGACCCAAAGCCCAATTTGCTTGTTTAGGTATTTTTTTTCCCCCCTAAGCAGCACAATGAGGTCAAAATTACTTTTTTCCTCTGGTAACACTGAGTTTCCTTCAGAGAGGCAAGGCACAGTCAGAGGTGACATCATGAAATCACTTACTTTGAGGCCAAAGGGATTGTTTGAGCCTACATCATACAACACAAATCCATGTTTTTAAAAATATTCATCATTCCTACATCTTTTGCTTGCCTGCTGTAATGTCTAACTCATCTTCCAGTTAAGATTTTCCCCATATCTAATCTGCACATTCATTGAGGTGAATTACAACAACTATTTCTTGTTTCACACTTGCTGTACATTGAAGACAGTGCAACAACACCTTCTCCTTTTTATCCTCCATTCGTTTCATCTTTTCCAAACTAAACTGCCTTTTTTTTTCTTTTTTTCTTTCCCAGGTTCCATTCTTTGGATGGCTGTCTAACCTGATTTCCCTCTTGTTTTTTCCATTGTCCAACACAGAAACCTGTCTGCAAAGTAGAGTGCCCAGAGGTGGACACAGTACTCTACCCAAAATCTCTCTGCTGCCAGGTATATGTGAATGGAAATACGACTTTTTTTTAAGTTTGTTTTTGGGTTTTTTTACAGCAGCATTATATTTTTGACTCTCACTCAGTTTGTGGCAATTATTCCCAGACCCTTTACTGGAGTGATCCTGCCAAGACAACCAGTCTCAGTTTTGCCTTTATGCATTCCATTTCTCTGCTCTAACATGCAGCACTTTGCCATCGCCTGCACTACTTTATTCTTGTTGACATCAAACCATCTGTCTAATTTAGCACAGACATTTTGAATTTTCAATGTGTCGTTCAGTATTTGTGAGGCGGGAAGCCATCCATAAATTTTACAAATCAGCACTAATGAGAGGTCAAAGCCATTAACAGAACTATTCAATACTACCACACCAAGACAGACCTCCCTGGTACTTACTGGAAATGTCCTTTTTCTCTGACAGTGAACAGCTGGTGAACAGTCTTTTAGTACGGTGCAAAATGTCCTGTTTCTTATGTGCTTTTCAGGCAATCACCCATTTTATTTTAATAGAGATTTCATCATATAGATCTAGATTACAAACAGAATGGAATAAGGCAGCATAAATAGTATAGCAAGATAGGAGTAGAATATTTACAATATGTAGCAGCTCACAGTTGGTTTTACTTTATTACAAAAGTGCAGTTTCTGTAATAAAAGCAATGAAAATGTATGAAAGCAATTATAGAAAGAGTGTGTTTTCCAGTTGCTACTATATTATGAGAAAAATAGCACTGCTCTAGAAAGAAATAAAAAGGTTATCAAAATTACCCATAATGTATCTGTATAGGAATTATCTACAATTTCCATTTCTTTTATCAAATGCCTGGAATATAATCAGTTCCAGCCTCATCTTGTTCATTTTTGCTTTATGGGCTGTCAGAGTACCCAGAATTTCAAAAACTAGTTTTTCCAAAGCATATATATATCTCTGGAGAGAATGGAAATGACATTACAGCTAATATTGTTTCTTTCGGGCTAAAACTATTCCTGTGCAAAATCAGTATAAAGTAACTACAACACTGAAGCACTAATAGACCCAGTTTGCCTAAACACAAAAAAATGTGGTTAGTTTAAGCTTTCTTCTGAAAAGATCCAGAGATGTATTATAAGCAAAAGTCTAAAGAAATCGCTGTACTGGACTTCATATTGATTTGGGGAAATCATAATTGTCATAAAGAAGTCATAACCCAGGCCTTGGTTTGTTTTTGTGTTTGCCTAAACACAAAAAATGTGGTTAGTTTAAGCTTTCTTCTGAAAAGATCCAGAGATGTATTACAAACAAAAGTCTAAAGAAATTACTGTAATGGACTTCATAGTTGATTTGGGGAAGTCCTAATGGTCATAAAGTCATAACCCAGGCCTTGGTTTGTTTTAGCACATCTGTGTGTATCTCTTGTTTGGAAATGATGAACCATACCAGCAGTAATTTCATTTTTCGGTTTCTCTGGAAGAGTAGTGAGTGAAACACACATTATAGGTTCTAAAATCTGATAAAAACATCACTTGCACAGTTTTCCATTGGCATCAGCTTTTCCTTCAGTGTGTGAAGTCATGTTTTAGGAAAGAGATATCTGAAGAAAACCCTCAGCAAACATACTTGAAACACTGTTCTAATATGCCAAATTGTCTAAATCACAATCTTTCTTGATTTTCATTTTAATTGCAAAGAAAATTTCTTTTTATAGTTTTATATCTTTATTTTACATTTAATAAATAAATGTCTTAGCATTGTCGAATATTACCCATGTCAGCTCCAGTTTATTCTGTGTATATGTATAATTACACAATTAACAGTGTGTGTGTGTGTGTGTGTGTGTGTGTGTGTGTGTGTGTGTGTTGGGAGATAATGACTTAGAGACTGAGAGCAAGGTAAGAACTACATGGCTGGCTGGTTTGTTTTTCAGTGAGTAAAGGAGTAGTATGCAGAATTGCTGAAAGGGTAAAGAATTTGGAGACAGAAATTAGGCCTATGACCAGTTTTGTGAATTCAAACATATGAACACAAACTGGATGCAATCAGTGCAGGATAAGATCCTGATGAACAGATAAAGTCCATTACACTTGCTTTGAAAAAGTATAAAATAAATGAAACAAAGGATATTTTTGTCTAAAGGGATACTTAGTTTTGATTTTAGACAATGAAACAGCGAAGAAAAACATCTTAGGCTTATGTTGTCAATGTGGAGATGAAATATCATAAATCTGCTATCTGAAAAACTAGCATAATTATGGTTACTGCTTTATATATCATTGCTATGTATTAATATACCACCAAGTTATAAAACTACACATAGTAGTCAACTAGAGATTATCTTCTTTGGTTGCTTTTCTCATCTGAAAAACAAACCACTCTGACATCAGTATGGTCTTAAGAATATTTAATGTGAAAATGAACTGAGTATTTGCTCGCAGAAAAAGATGCTATTTTAAAAGAATTTGAGACCCATTTAATAATAATAATCATTATAATTACTATAGCAATCATAGCCTGATTAGCTTTAATAAAAGATATTTTATTAATTCATTTCAGTTAGTTGCTCAGATCAGCCTCAATATTAAAGTGTAATTATAGTATATGCCAGGTGAATGCACTCTCTGAAATTAATTACCATGGAGATGGCCTCATTATAATCTATGATAAGAGTTCATTTATTTTTTAAGAGCTATGTGTTTCCATTAAATGTGAATCAAGAGGACTTTAAAGTAAATAATTAAAAGGTGAGGTGTCCCTTTACAGAGATCTTTAAGTAAAACAGAAGAATAAAAGTCTACGTAAAGTGACTTGACAGATTTTCTCTAAGAATCAAATCCCAGTTTTGACAGCTGGATTATGCCACCTTCCCTGTGCAGATAAATAACTTTATTGGCTTCTGTCATTTCTCCACAGGACAGTGATCAGTAAGGCTCTGATCAGTACAGACTCTTTTCTCAGTGTCCCTCCAGTAAAAAGTTGAAGATCAGAGCCTTAACAATTGCCTGCCAGGATTTCTCTAAAGCGCAGGTTAGATTTGATGAACATACAAAGTAGAGAACTCCTGGTTAAAATACTTACTGCCTCTACCAACAAAAATAATGGAAAAGGTCTCTGCTACTGTGAATAGCGATTTTTGCTAGCTGGCATCTGCATTTACTGAGAGCTATAGCTCACATATTCTCTGCCTCATATAGATGTCCAGCCAATGCCTAAATATTAGTTCCTTAGTAAAACAATATTTGTGAAGGCAATTTAGTGCAGCCAGTGAAGGAATAGTGCTTTAAGAGGTCTTCTCAAAAACAACTTTACCTACATTTAAATGCACAGGACCTCCCTTAGGAAGTGATCGGTTACAGATTCCTCTCCACTCCACTGTCAGTACAGGAATGTGTGTGCTTGCAGAAGAATTGTTTTATCAGGCACTTACAGTGTAGATATGTGCCAGTGGTGTCACCTGAGCAGGAAGTACCATCACTGAGAGACTTCACAGCAAGTTGCTTCTGGAGTGTCACTGCACTGGCCTGATAAAGAGCTGAGGTGAAGAAAAAACCACACATCTCCAAACATTTCCACAGAACTCTGGTATAGCAATGACGTCGGTCCCTTGTCATTCTGTTATAGTAACTAGCACTCCAGAGCTCAGTGGAAAATAGAAATATTTTCCATGCACATGGCAGTTAACTTCCTAAGCAACATGTGACTTCCAGATACTAAGGTCTAATCTCTGAGGGTTGTTTTTAGGAAAGTAAGGTACCTAGAAATGCACATGGGAAGATTTTAGGACTTACCCTTACAGACCTTTCTGAAAACTGTATTTACATACCTGAGCATGTGGTGTGTTTTTAAATGCACATGAGATCTGTTCACTTAATAAAGAGAACTGATGAGAGTAATTAGGTGCTTATTCACTGACTGGAGGATTATAGAATTCTGTAATAATCTGGGCTGGAAGGGACCTTAGGAGGTCTCTAATACAACCTTCAGCTGGGATCAGACCAAGTTGCTCAGTGTTTTTATGTTACTGAGCTTTGGACATCTCTGGAGATTGCACAATCTCTTTAGTTGACCATCTCCATGAGGCAGAAAAAGCTTCTCAGTTTAACTTATTGTATTCTGAACATCAATTCAGTGAGCTTGTGCCCACTGCCTCTTGTTGTCCCTTGCTCCACTGCAGAGTGCCTGGCTTCATCCTCTCAGTTCTGGAGGGCTCCTAAATTCCCCCAAATCACTTTTCTTGAGGAAGAATGAGTCCAACTCCTTCATCCTCTCCTCATAGAAAAAAATACTCCAGCTCTCAACTATCCTGAACTTATTGAGTTTGGGTCTTTCTTATATTGGGGTCCCAAAAATTGATGTATTATTAAGGTGTATTATTTGAAATATTTCTGTCTGAAATCAACTTTTCTGCCACCGGTCAATCCAGCATTTTCTAGTTCTTTGCTCACAACACTAGACCTGGCCTACATAGCACAAATAATCTATGCCACTATACCTATTTCTAATTAAATCAATATTTTACAAGTCAGTTTATGGGAAAAGCATGTTCTCCAGCTACTGGTGAATTTCAGTTGCATTCAGACCACTATCTATGATTTAAAAGCCTTCAGTACAGAATTGTTCGCAACAAAGCTGGGAATTGAGAGAAATAACTAAACATAATTCAGAGCAAGTGTTGAAATCCAGTCTCATTCAAAATCCTGCTTCCTCTCAACCAGAAATAGACTTGCAAAAAAAAGAAGCACCTGGGAAGTGCTGCCTGTGGTTGAATTGTGCTATGCATGTGTGGTGGTTTGACAGGAAATGTGTTTTTTGGAATGCTGTGTTTGGGCCAATGGATATTCAGATTTTAATATTGGCATCTAACCTGGCCATTAGGACATGGATCTGCCTCTGAGAACACGGGGTTAAAAGCGGAGCTCTCCCCTGGGAGGCTCTCTTGGGTTCCGGTGAGGAGAGAGTTTGGGTCTCTGCCCCGGCCCAGCTGCTGCTGCTGGGCGAGGCAGGGGAGCCATGCGGCCGGGTGAGGTAGGCCTGGACCGAGAGGTAGGCCTGGACCGAGAGGGGAGGTGAAGAGGCCCCGAGGATGGAAGGGTGGGAGAAACACCAGGAGGCATCGGGCAGCCCCGCCGAGAGAGAGAGAGAGAGTACAGCCTGTGCCTGAGACTGTAACCTTGAAACTGTATAAACATGGGTAAACATGGGGCTGTGCCGGCAGCATGGCTGGGAAGGAGAAGAAGGGGGGGGGGGGGGGGGTGCAGCCGGCCGCTTGTAGGAGCTTTTAACCCCTTTTCAGTCAATGAAAACTTTACAGAACATTGACCTTTCCTCAAAGAGAGATAGAGTGGAAGATGAGGAAGGAAATGTGCAAGTGTGAGAGAGGTCTGGGCGAGTGAGAGATAGTAGAAGAGTAGAGAAGAATCCTAGTGGGAAGAGATGATGGAGTGGCTTTTGCTGGACTTTTTTTGTATAGCCATGGACAGAACCATGTTCCTTGTGATACAGAGACTGCATTCTAGGGGGAGGCAATGGCCACAGGACCAAGAGGGTTCAGTGTTGGTGCCCCTCGGCCCCAGGGGGTGAAAAAATATGGGGGGGACAGGTGTCCCAAAGGAGAGATTGTGGGGACAGGTGTCCCAAAGGAGAGACTGTGCCTTTTTTGGATCGGGACAGAGCATCCTTAAAAAGACAACCCTAGAAGCAGCTCTGGTCCGTGTTCAGTGGTGAGAGCACTGGACATGAAAAGGAAGAAGTCACGACGGCAGATGTACTCCGGGCGGTGCCACAAGTGACACAGGAAACACACGAGGCTTCAGCTGTGTTTCCAGGGGAAGCCCATGGTACAAGAAGGACTCCTCTCCTCTTGATGAACTGAGGATTGATTGTCTGAAGGGTGGTGCTGGACCAAGAGTTGGTGATTTGGGGAATAGATGTATTGTATTGGAAATTTGGTGGGGGGAGGAGGAAATGTATTTGTAAGGTTTTCATTTCTCCTGTGTGTGTTCCTTTTTACATATAGTTGTAGTGTAGTTAATAATGAAGTTTTGTTTTCTTTCTTTCCTAAGTAGGAGCCTGCTTTGCTTATTCCTGGTCACATCTCACAGCAGAAACCAGGGAGAAGGTATCCTCATGGGGGCACTGGCATTGTGCCAGTGTCAAACCATGACAGCATGTAACTGGTGATTTGGGTGAACATTAAAGTCAGGAGTAACTCAGATGAAAACTTGTTTAAAGGTGTCTAAAATCTCTGGTGCACATCCAAATCATAAAGGACAAAGTACACAAATTACTTGCCTTTACAAGTGGCACAGTGTATTTTGTTCTCAGAATGAAGAATTCTCAGCACTTGGGATTCTGAGCAAGCTGTCAACTTATTTTTCACCCTAATTAAGTGCACACCATACCTCACTTTTTCTCAGTCCAGCATGGAATGACAGAACTTATGTAGAGAGATTGCTACACTTACTGTACAGCATACCCACTTTTTCTACTGCCAAAAAAAAAAAAAAAGAAAAAGAAACAAACTTAGAGAAAGGCTAAATGGGAATATTATTGCCCTAAATATAAATTGCTACTCCAGAGTAATCAGATATGCTCTGCCTAATTCTCAGGGCTCCCTTTTGTGGACCACAAGACCATTCCTTTTGTGCCCCAAGTTTTGTAAGTATCAAAGCTGTGGTCTCTATTCCTCTCTGAGCCTTCTGAAAGACATCCTTGGACTGAGGAGAATGAAGATGACTGTACAAAGACAGTGGCCCATCAATCTGATGCTAAGAAAGTATAGGAGAAAAAAAAAAGGTTGGAAATATCTTAGTTCCTCAGGAACTTAAAAAAATTACCACTTTATTACCATACATTTTAGCTTTAGACTTTTCAGGAAGGCTATTTTATTCTTTCAGAAAAGTTAAGAGATTAGTAAAATGACTGGCAAAGCAGGAACAAGATTCAACTTAAAGCAGGGTAACAACATTCTAAGTGTTTTATCAACATTTTTCATGTATTTCTTTCTCTAAGAAACCATACAGATTCAGTGCCTGGCATGAAAACAAACAGAAATCTTTGTAGAAATAAAAATTGCTACAAGTTTAAAAAGTGTTGGCTAACTGCTTTGTTGGGAGTAGAATTTAGGCATTTAAGAGTGTCTTTTAAAAATATTACAGGCTTGAGAAAAACATGGCAAGACATATCCACTTTAGAGGTCGTTTGGACATATCTACTATCTCTGAACTGTGAGCACTGTAATCAAATGTTACTCTTATTTAGACATGATCAACTGTTCTGTTAGTGATGCTGCACTGTTATCTACTCAGTAGAAAGAAAGATCTCAGGATCCCTCTAATTTTCTAAAAGGCCTGGAAAAGTATCTGCTACCGCTGACCAAGGAGTCCTGAGGTATTATTTCAGGCAACATGGAGGAACTGCTGCTGAGATAAATAAAGGAATATATTATCCACTACTAAGGCATTTGTATTGATTTCAGAGACAAAGGAGATAATCAAAAGTTCATTCAGATGTGGGGCATCTAAAAATCATGGTATTAATTAGCCACAATCCATAAACTTTTTTTGTTACAGTAATTGTCTGTAAATCCTGTTACTTTAACCTGTCTGTGGTAACAGACTGTTCACAGATAAAAACCAGTTTCTGCTGAAATTTTTCCATATCAGATAATCTGAAACAACAAAATAATTTTTTGCCTTCTATAATTTTCTGTAAGGAGATGACTCCTGTTTAAGTTTGCAACTTTGGAACTATACTATACAGTGGTAATAGTTGTTTGTTTGGACATTTTTTACTAATTTATTCTCCTTTTGAGGGCTAAAAGCAACATTTCACTGATGTTCATTTGGAAAACAATCCTTTTTTAATTGTGAATAGATCGGAAACTGGAGCAATTTTAAGGAGAAAGAGAGTGCACAGAGGGAATAAATCAGCTGTATCAATGAGTTTGCTGGTAATGTCATAATACCACTAGACAGAAATGCTCTCGAAGAGCTACTAAGAGCCCACAGGAGAAATTGAAGCAAACTGGCACTGAATCTCTGGGAAAAAGTGTAGTAGAAAAAGCAAAAGGAACTCTTAGGTGATGAAAAAAAATAATACTGAGAGGTGAAAAAATACATGGGGTTGGAACTTCTGCCTTTCACCAGCCCTTGAGCACAAATATATGCACATGTAATGTGTATATACATGACTGTGTGCCAGAGGATGTACACAGGCATAGGTGAGGGTGACACTCCTAACTTTGGTGTTTCAAAGGCTGCCAAATGTCCTAGATAAACTGTGTGTGGGGAAAGTATATTATTTGGCATAATTGAATCAAAGCACACTACTGCAAGATGGCAAAGCTACCATTTGTACCAGAGGTGGTGACTTTGTGCATTTGATGTAGCTTGCTTCACAAAATGAGTTTACTTACAGCTATATCTGTCTTTGACAATATTGGAGGCCCTGTCTCAACTTGTTTTCTACAAATATAAAATTCTATAAAATTCTTTATTGTAGAATTAACCTTTCATACAGGGTAGTTGGATAAATATTATGCTGTTTACTCCATTCATTTACCTTTTAAACATGTTTTATACAGAAACATACATGACAGGCATTTCTGTATTACTAATATGTGAAAAAAAAAATTTCTAACCACTGATTTTTTTAAAAATGATGAAAGAGTACACTGCAGTATTCCATGAAAACACAAGGATTATGGTCTAACAGGCATCCAGCCCATGCAAGCTAAGGATAGCCAAAACTTCAAGAAAAGTTTTGCTCCCTTCAGTTTCACCAAACTTTGAACTCTGAGCACAGGAAAATCTTTCTCTTGCATATTTACACTTGCACGGTTCATCTGACATCTCAGCTGTAGAACTGATTATGTGGAGAGAGCTCATTGAAATAGCTTGGCTGAAGTGAAGCACAGTCCCTTTTAATTTAAAATTTGAAAAGTTTTGGCTTACTACCTGATGATACTTGGAAGGGACAAATCTGTTCTATTACTATTCTGATAAAAATCCTCTTTGCCAAGTTGCCTACAAAATTATCAATGTGCTCTGATCTCTACTACTTCTCATTTATTCTACCCCAGCTTTAACAATGTGACTTTACTGGCTTTATTTGCTGCAGCCTTTTATCATTGCTTGCATGAAACATTGAAGGCAAGGATTGATCCTTTCTTAATTCAGGTGAGCAACGATGCCAAGGTCATGATTAGAATAAAGCATGCCATCTATCTAACTTTTTGTAAAGTTAGATGCATGTCTTTAGCACTCCACCCCCAGAATCAAATAGGTTATAGTGGCTGTTTCCTTTGCTCAAATTTCTGATGCACAGAGTCTGTATTTACCCAAGGTGAGCCCTGCTCTGTGTCTTCACTCAGCGGATGGACATTGAAAATGAAGCACTTTTGATCCCCTATCAGTGCTAGAAATATCTGGCTAAACAGTGAACAGGAAAGAGAGAAGCTGAAATGAGCCTCTGGTGGGTGAGAAATAGATGTTGGGCTCTACTTCTGAGATTGTTCTTTTCAAGAGAGCAACGTGGGATGGTGCAGATGTCACAGTGGTCTGTTTCTTCACCACACCATATCTTAAGATCATCTTAAGAACATACTAAAAGAAAACTATTTTGACACAGAATGTGCAGAACTTTGTTAAATATTTTCTTGTTTTCAGTTTCTAGAGGTCATAGAAAATAAGGCTGGACTGGAACCTTAGACTCATTGCCTAGACCAGCTGCTTATTACAGCACAGTTAATTACAATGAAAACATTTTGGACATCTGTTCAAATGTGGTTGATCATGCTGATAAATTCTTAGTTTTGTATTGTCACTAGCTTAAACCTGGTCCTGGTAAGAAAAATCAGTTTTTTGTTAGCCTGAGAGCATTTTTTTTCTTTTGTTGCTGTTGTTTGCTGCATTAAGCTTTTATGTCAGAGTTATTTTTATGATTCCAAGACAAACCATAAAAACAAAAAACAATGACAAAGAGCAGATAAAGTCCCATTGGATTTCTTCCTTTTTGTTTTTTTTTTTCTTTAATTTTGTTTTGAAACCTTTTTAGTGCAATTATCAGAAACCATTAGATGGGTTCAGTTTAGTGAATGCACCACAGAAGAGAAAATCATTTCTGCAGGGAACTGGTTCCATCTCTGGAAAAGGGCTTGCTGTCACCAACTTCCTATTCTTCATGGAGAGAGCAACACTGTTCACATAATTAACACTGCAAATGAACCAGCAAGCAATCAGCCAGTGATATTTCTCCAAAACATGCAATATTCACTAAGGACACCTCTAGAGAGAAAAAGCATTGAGCCGTATAGTTTGGTCAGGAAATGCATTAATTTATGTGAATGAGCTTTGCTTAGATGCATGGAGTTTTCATGGTAGCAGGATCACACACCCTGTTCTCTCAGACTTGATGTGGTTGTACATTCCAACATGATTAATAAGTGCCTATAAAATGATCAAACCACATATTTTCCACATAACTTGTTGAGGTATCGATGCAATTCTCCTGTGAAATTGTTCTTACTAGCCTCTGCAGTTCCCAGTGAAATATTAGGAATAATAAAGAAAAAAAAAATCTGTTAGCTAGAGGTATCATTTTCAAGCCTTTAAATCCTTTTAACCAAAAGAGAAGCTGCTGTAAACCAAGAGAAGTTGGTGACAATGGAAACAGAAAATTTCTGAACACCAAACAGAAAATTTCTGAATGTTGTTCATGCAGGAATTTATCCATATATATCCCTATATATTTTTATTTCAGTTCTTGGAAGGATGAAAAAAAATTCAAACCAGCCTCAAACCTTCCATATCAGAATATTCTGTCATTCTTTGGCAAAAAACCAAACAAATTAGTAAAACACCTAAGATCAAATAAACTTTTGTGAGTGGTCTGTGCTTCAATCTCTTTAGACATTTTCAATAAAGAATTTCACACACAGAGAGCTGAAATAATAAAATAGTTTTAAAACTTCCTTCACAAGTACAGAAGAAGTTGCAAAAGGGTCTCCTGTCTCAGCAAAAAGGATAATATACTCTGCTACCAGTGAAAGGCAGCCAGAGAAGCAGTATGATTCCTTGAATTTCTGTGAATTGTATCCTTATTCCTGAACATTTATGTTTTCGTATGTTTATTCTTCATCCTGAGTTAATGTGTGTTTTTGACCAGAAAAAGAAATAAAAAATGTTCATTAGATAAAAGAAAAATTTCTTTATCATCTTTGGGGCCCAGTCTTCTAATTCAATAGCATAAAAATTACTATAGAAATTGTTTTTAGGGCAAAATTTCTGTTGAAAGACAGCTTTATTAATTATTCTAAAGAATATTTTAAGAAAAAATATCAAACACATCCACTTTCAGATGGTAGTGTCTTGGATTTCTGCACCATGTGCTCCTGTTTTGATTCAGGCTTGTTCTCATCCTACTTTAAAAAAGTAAGGCATAAAAAATGCATTTTATCTATTGATTTTGTTCTTTTCATCTTTACAGTTCTTGAGGCCTTTAAGAAGTTTCCAGTATTTAATTTCAGAGTTTCTACTTCAAATAGCATTTTTTGCTATTAGTACTTATTGCTAAGGTATAATTTGCTTAGATACATAAATTCCTATTTATTACTTTATTAAAAGGAGGTAGTGCAGGGAGATAGAATATAAGAAAATAAAGACAGTGTAGAAAGTAATCTTACCCCTAAGGAGTTGCAGCTGGGCCAATCACCAAAGATTAGGAACAGGCCTGACTTTACCAGGCCACAGCTCTACCCAGTGAGAAGAAGAGTGCTATAAAAGAGTGGGGTGGCCGGTTGAGAAGGGAACTGGGGCATTTGGCTGCTTTGTGGAGAAGAAAGAGTCAGTGCTCTGAGGAGCTGCCCACGAGAAACACCAAGAAGGTATGGAACTTTTTGATAAGGAGACAACAGTATGGAACCCCTGCAATAAGATGGCAACAAGGTAGTACCTCTGGTCAAAGTGGTATTTTGTGGCACTTTCTGCTCTGTGCCACCTTTCACACCTCACACATAACCTGGAACCACCTACACTTTTTTTTTTCACAGATATTCTACCCCCTTAAGCGACCATAACTAGCTTTCTCCTGCAGGGGAGGTGAGAATTCCCAGGACACTGCTGAGCAGCATCTCTTTCTGTCTCTCTCCCCTCCTGTAGTAATGATCCACTGTCACAAGTGAGCCATCTATTCAGAAAAAAAATTTCTTCCAAAGTAATAAGTTACTTCAGTAAAAAAGACCAATTTAAAATCTTTAAGAAGGTCCACTGGAGGAGCTTTCTTCTGTGGAGGTCCTGTTCTTTCTCAAGTTCCCCTCCCTTGCCCATGGGCCATTTGTTGGCTGACTCTTCTCCTAGGAAAAGCTGCAGGGTATCTCCTCGATCATCTTGTTCCTGGCCAGCAGAACAGCTGAGTCCTGTGGCTTGGACATGTGCCATTGCCTTGCAATTGCCTCCCTGGAGTTTGCTGTGTGGTTTCTTATCAATACTGCTTTCAGGCTTGTTTTTCCCATTGCAGCCTATTAAGTCAGGCAGCATTTACTCCAGAAAGTTTATAAACCAATACATTGTTGACTTCTCTGAAAAGGTCAAGAGCAGGCTTTCTATGACTGGTACTGTTCAGCCTGCTTGTATGGTGCATAGTATCTGAGTCTGTCCTATGCAGACAAACAAATACTTCAGCAATTTTAGTACTTAATAACTTAATATTTAATGGTTGCTTGAAATAGTTATTTATTTAGAAGGTTTAAACTGATTTTGCTATTATTTTGTATAAGCATCAAAGATGTTAGGCACTTTTTGTTTAAGGAGACATGATAAACACTGATGAAAGAATCTTTCTAGCAAAATGTTGCCAATTAGCAGAAGAGCTTGTTTTCATCATTAAAAGCTAGAAATAAATAACAATAAATATCCTTAAATGAGCTGGTACTTTTGTAGATGAGGCTATTTTGTGTGGTGGACTAAATAAAAGGCAGATGTCTTATAATTCTTTTGATAATGATCAAATTTTATCAATGTGCCATTGGAAATAGAAAACTGCTGTCAGAAATAAAGCCAAGTGTCTTTACCTCTTACAAATCTAATCAATTCACAATTAAAACTGTTGATATGCTAAGCCTTGTTTCTTTGTTTGCTTTCACATCTTTATTTTCAGGATGCTCTCTAATTCTAATACAATTTCAGTCAGTTTTAGGATTCAGTGAACATATTTTCTTTGCGCAGGACTGTGTAGCACTACCTTTCTTTTCCTAAATGATGTGACTCAGTTTCCCAGATCATGGTGAAGACTGTAATGAAATTTTTCTTTTTTTTTTTTTAAATTTGGATTGTTTCTGCATCTTTTGTAATATTTCTGCTTTTTTTGAAAAGGATCAATAGCACAGTAATCTGAGGCAGACAGCTTTGCTGCTTCTCAAGGTACGCCGCCTGCTCAAACCAAAAAGAGTCAGAGAAAGACTCAAGCCCCAGGTCTCTGATCACTCTAACTCTTAGCTTGCTCCCCTGGATCTTACTTTGGTTCAGAGGATGGTTCATTCTCCCCTGAGTTTAGAGGATCAATAAGCTGTTTCCCCAAGGCTGCACTTGTTTTCACTCTCTCAATTGTACTCAGCCTCCCCAACATATCTCTGCAGGTTTTGGGTGAGAGTACCTGTCTTCTTTTCTGAGGGGAGCAAATCCCTCCTGTCTGGCTTCAGTGGCACTGAGCAATGCCTGTGCCTCGTTTGCTGTCACTCTACAGAAATGATCTCAGGGTTAAGCCTGCAGCCATCCTGGTTTGCTCTTCCAATGCTTCAGCAGACACCAGTAACTGGAGGGACTGTTTATACAACCCTGACCTGCAACTGTTTACTTCATAGAGGCTATAAGTGACCATTGACAATGCAGTCAATATGACTATTTGCACGAATGAGCACTGTTCAGCAACAGCTACAGAATTACAGCATAGATCTGGAAACAGCAACAGCTCCCATACATGGCTGGACAAAAGGTAAAGATCTTTGAAATCATCATGACGAGCAATTTTAGTGGCAATCAAAATATTGCAAATTTGAATCAAAACTATCCTGTGAGGACATTCTCAAGTAATAAAATTTGAATGTAAAACCTGAGCTGAAATTTGTACAAAAAACTGAGCAAAACTTTATTTTTCAAAGCAAATCTCTCCAAGTTACATGATTAATTCACCTAGTCATTGTGAAAAATCCACTAGAAAACTGTGATTGCAAGCTTTTGTCTGCTAAAACATTGGTGGTTGCTACAGGAATAAGTAAAGATGTGATTAAGGACTTCTTTCCTATGAATTTAATCTCTTTTGTGCTCTTTGTTCAAAAGGAAACAAATTGAAGGTCTTATATCTGTGGTTTTGGCAGACTCATAGCAGAGCAGATGCTAGCAAAAGACATTTCCTTTTCTTTACTCACCTTCAGCACTGTCACTGAAAGGTAGTCTGATGAAATTCTGAATCATTGCTATAAATGAATGTCAAGATTTTTCTCTCCATGCATAAAATAAGCTATCAATTTTCCAAAATATTTCCCTTATAATATTTTGAATATTTAGAGAAAAACATATTAGTATTTGCTTTGGTCAATTGCCTTAATATCTGAAAAATATGTTTCAGAGTTTATTCCAAATACTGAATATGCAGGATAAATCTTTTAACATAAGTTACATTTCAAGACTGGAATTAGATACATTCCCTTTGTGGGTAGATGCTTCATGGGACACAGAAATTCAATTTTTCCCCCAATGAGGAAAATGCAGAAAATAGTGATTAGAGGTGGAGGTGGTGCCATGGCATACTTGTGAGGAATAGGGAGTAATTATGGAATAGTGGAAATTTTTATTACATAAAGAGAGAGGTTTTTCAAAAGGTAGATTCTTCATTCAGCATTCTGAATGGGGATCTGGATTTAACATAAAGCATTGACAAAAATAAAAATAGCTCCCAACAGCTGTGAGACAAAAGTTAGAACTAGTTCAAGCATGACCAACAAACAAAACTTGCCAGCTTGGTGTCTTTGTATCACTTTCTTACATTATTTTTTATACAGGTCATTATGTAGCATGTGTTTCCATTTCTATTCAGACCAGTTTCTCTGCCAAAGCAAGATTTTAAATACAAAGAAAGGGCAGAACTGCAAATGATCACAGAATATGCTGAGTTGGAAGGGACCCACAAGGATCACTGAGTCCAGCTCTTAAGTGAATGGCTCATAAGGGGATTCAATCCCCAACCTTGGCTATATTAGCACCATGCTCTGACCACCTGAGCTCATCTCAGGTTTTGTAGAGCCTCCATGTAGATTAGGTGTCTGAGATGAACTGTAACATTCTGTACTGAGAAAAATTTTTGCATTTTAAAATGGACCTGTTAGCAAGAAATAACATGGCATAACCCATTTGCGCATTTTAACATTGATATACTATGACTTGCTGTGATATATAAGTCTGCCTTCTAAAAGTACTTTAATATATCTTTTAGTATTTCAGGCTTTTACATTTTTTTTAATATGTCACTTATAGAAAGATTAATGAACCTAAGGCTTCTTTATATTAAGCAGAGACAGAGCTTTACACATGCCTGAGTAGTGCCTCTGAAGTTAGACTTCTGTTGTGAAACCTTTATTCATGCAGAAACTACTAAGTGGTTTTATTTCCACTTTTTTTTCTTTGAAATGCAGAAAGGAGCCAGCCTGATTAAATGGCCATAACAGTTTAATAAGCACATAAAATAGTCTGTCTAATATTATCTCTTCTTATTCCATGAGTTATGAGTGTTAGGACAAAAATTATTCACTGAGATTTCCTTTATTTGATATTAGCATTTTTAGGAGGCATCATCTACTGCAACCAGTTACCACCTTTGTAAGATGCAATGCTGAGTTATGAAAAGAAAAAAAATATATATATACAGTGACTCCAACTTGCTGAGGGCAAGGCTGGCAGCTGAGCCCTGGGAAGGCTGGATCTGAATAACCTCAGGAATGGTAAAGTGCATGCCAACTCAAGTCAGTGATCCAAACATCAAGATGATGAACTGATGGTAAAGGAAACTACCCACCACTCCCACCAGCACACAGATGCTCTTCAAACCCCTGATTTTGTGTTTGAGAGGTAAGCAGGGCCTGTGTTTGTGCAGTGGTGGAGGTTGTTCAGAAACATTGCACAAACTTTGCAACCAGGAAAGGCAGAAGTCTGCCTGGGAAACTCCTGCAGATCTTGCCATGCACAGGAGTAGAATTGCTAAGGCCTGTGGAAAATAAGGGGGTCATGTGTGACACTAATATGGCTCCACAAAAAGCAAATTGAGTTGAAGAATTTGATGGCTGCCTAAAACTGGAGCATTGGTGGATAAGAGAGCACCTCTCCTACAGAGATAGACTGAAAGACTCAGCATTGTTCAGCCTGGAGAAGAGAAGCCTCTACAGATGCCTTCCAGTGCCTAAAAGGGGCCTACAAGAGAGCTGGAGAGGGACTTCTTGGAAGGCACGCAGTGAAAGGACTGAAAGAAGGGAGCAGGTTTGTCTTTGAGTTTTGATTAGACATTCTTTGCTATGAGGTGGTGAGGCACTGGCACAGGTTTCCCAGAGAAGCTCTGGATGGTCCATCTCTGGAAGTTCTCAAGGCCAAACTGGATGGGGCTTTGGGCAATGTAGTCTATTGGAAGGTGTCCCTGACCATGGAAGGAGTTTGGAATTAGACCATCTTTAAAGTCCCTCCCAACCCAAACAATTCCACAAATCTGCAACTCTATTAATTTATTTTGGAGAAATTTCATAGACTATTAAGTATTTATATACTTATATACAGTGTAAAGTCCAAATTTTGAGTGTACATACTTTTTTCCTGCTTTTTGCTCACAGATGTGTCCAAATGTTTGGCTTTTCCAGCACTCTGGTAGCTGGAAAGATGATGTAGCTCAGTAAAGAAATTTTAAAAATACCAAAATAATATGCATCACTTTAGGATTTAGACTCTATTTAGTGAATTTTATTCATGGAAAGTGCATCTGCTTTTTCATTTCAAAGTACAGGTTGCACATTAGATTTAAAGCAGCTATCCACAAATACGCTTCCTGTTTGAAGGAGGAGAGTTTAGTAAAAGCTACTTGATGAAGGCACACAAGTTGCCACCAGTTAAAAAAGATTGAATGCATGTTCAGCTGTCATTGGAGTATATTTAAGTGCTTTGTTGAGAGGCACTCGAGCTTCTCCTGTCTGGGATAATGCTCAGCCTAAGTGTGTTAACATCCCTCTTGGTCTAGGACTCAGCTGTGCACTATGCACCTTCTCCTCTGGCTCCTTTGTGAGAGAATGCCAGACATGAGCCTCAAGAAAGAGCCAGAAGTCACTCTGAAGAAGTGAAAGCTTGGACAGACCTGCACAGCCTTCACCAAAAAAAAAAAAAAAAGTCTTGATGCAATTTTAAATTCTGAGCTGAAGGCAGCTACCCAGTAGTAAAGATGAATTCACAACACAATCTAAACAAGGTACAGAGAAACCAAAGTACTGATCCTGAAACATATTTTTAAAAATTTAATGTTTTCAGGGAGAAACCAGTAGTAATACGCTATAGTAAAGATAATTTTTAAAAGTGTTTGAACACATAATGGAAACCAAGTGTTTCTGTTGTATTCAATAGATTGAAAACTACTTCCAAAGCACATAACCTGAACCAAATAACATTGGTTAAGGACACAGTTTGTCCTTGACCTGGGTAATTTCATCTTCTAATTTGTAAATTACCAACCATTTTTGCATATATTCAAGGAGGCTTAACATAGAAGTAGCCTATTTCTTTCCTAAATGCCACTTCCTAAGTTCTGGCAATTAACCATCTTTTAGGTTATTTATAACATATATAGAGAAAATTTTCTTCTTATTTTTGGAGGTTATCATCTCTTGTGGTTTCCCTAAAAACCACATTCCTTCAAAGGAAACATGAAGATTATTCCATAATTTAAATTTTATTACTTATAAATTAATTTGTACTTAATGTATATTCTTTAAATAAATTTAAAATATTATATTTTAGAATATATTTTAGATATAGAAAGGAATTTTAATGCCTTCAAAAAAGGAATATTAAATCCCTTTTTTCCAAAGAAATTGTTTAATGTTAAGTAGTATTTTATATCAGCTTACTCGCTGATATTTGAAAATAGAAAGTGCAATCAGATGTATTCCAGAGTTAAAGAGAAACCAAGTGAATTTTGTTATTATTGTGTCAATAATTCATAAGACATCTCCGGACGTTGCTTCTCTTTGTTAATCCATGGCTCTTCCAGTGAGGGGTGGTTTCAACAGAATTAAGCCATTCGAAGTTAATATGGTCAATGGGAGCTTAATTTCTAGAGTCTTCTCCTGTCCAGATTTTATAGTTGTTCATCAGTGCTTCAGGGTTAAATGAAGAAGAACCTAGAATCCCACAGGACAGTGGGAGACAGCTCTCAGTGTAAGACACATAATGAATGATGATGTGCATTACATACATGCCCTTCATGAAAACCCAGGGAATTTGAGTTTTCCCGTGGTCTTTGGCAATAGGATATTCTGCAGTGATTTCTCAAAGGTCCAAAGTCATCAGGCATTAGTGAACCTGTTCATGATTCTGGCCGCTCTGTGATTTAGCTCTGTAGTTGCTATGGTTTTACTGGTAAGCAGACTAGCAGTTGTACTAAGAGAGGGAGAAAACACCTGCAATAAATGAGATTAGTAAGGAATTTGTGGCTGGTCTGACATAAGTCCTGGAGGTGCTTTTATGCCATCACACAGCAGAATCTATTTGGTATGATTCACAATGCTAGAATCACAACATTGAAGTGTGATTCCTGCCATTCAGGGTAAGAAAGAGCAAGAGGGGATTTTTTTTTTAATCAACCCACGTAGCAAGGGTTTGTTAGAGCCATGAAATCCTGGCTTAAGTTCTCAAGGACTTTTGAAAAAGATTTAATAAAGAAACTTCTGTATTTTATGTTTCATGCTACCTAGAGGATTTTCAATATTAAATGGAATTGAAACAGCATAGGAAAGTGAATAAAAAACCCAAACCACAATACAAGAAGAAACCTGGGAAATCTTTTTTAGCTCACTATGCATTTTCAGAGATCAGCACCAAGTGAAAAGAACATAATGTAGCCAAGATTCACAGCATCAACAGTAAATTCAATTTCTGACCTAACAAAAAGACATGTCCTGTAAAGTCTGATGACATCTGAATGCAACCATATTAAGAAAAGTCTCAAAAATTATTTTGAATGCAGCAAGTGCACTAAAGAAATATTCTTACGCCTTTTCAAGTCAGGAAAGTGAGAGTAACTGATAGATGTTTTATTAAGAGATTTGCAGACTTGCTGTAAGAATGTCTCTAAGACAAGCTTTTTGTTTTGCTTTAGGGGGTAAAAAATACAGAAAGATGTTAGTAAGCCTGGTACGATCGAGTGTCTGGAATAGTTAACTTTTATAAAGTGGAAGATGAGACAATACAGACAACATTTTTAATACCATTTAACATTTTTCAGTAGAGCCATTCCATCACATTTCCTGTTCTCCATTAGAGCCACAGACCATAATGGCTTTGTCTGTATTAATGTCTTAAATCATACCCAGGAATGTTCCCAGACACTGGGAGATGTTCATCTATACTGTCAAGTGCCTGAAATGTCCCCTGGTGTGATTTTAGCACATGCACCACTCTTGGTAATTCCCAAGCATGATACCCAAGCAGAGGGTGCTGTAGGAGCCTTTTCCAGAGGGTCTTTTGTGTGTGGCCACTCTATTTTTGGAGACTAGGAAAATCAAACAAGCTCTACCAGCTGGCTGCTTGGGTTGCGCATCTAATTTGTTGGTACAAACAGAGTCATGTGTTAGCCTCTGAAAGGTCATGGGACTGGTTGCCTTGCATTATCACTGGTGCAAAACAGAAATAATCCAGGTGAAAAGATACTTATATTTAAACTGGCAAAAGTGAGAAGAAAAGTGAAGTCTGAAATTCAAATGATACCAAACAATGTTTCAAATGATACCAAACAATGTTTCAAATGAACTTTGTTTTCCAGCAATTACATGTGGTATATCAGTTATTTGACAGAAGCATGAGAAGGAGTAATGAGCAAAGAAACCGAGTATGTCGATAGTTCATTTTCAGTAATGCAATTAACTGGGGAAGAACAAAAAATTACATATATAATGCATATTATTGTTGCTGTTATTGCATATGCCACATACATATTCACATATAATAGTTTGTCTCAGAAGCAACACCTCATCTTTGTCATTTGAGGAATTCTTGATAGGAAGGTGACTCATTTAGATATAAATTATCCCTACAAATTAATCTGAGCACTGTTTAGAAACAGAAAACAAACCAAACATTAGATAACTAGAACGTATAGAAAAATAATGATGGTTCAGCAAAAAAGCCATGAGAAGAAAAAAGATAACCTTGGCATGGGCCATATTATTGTCTTCCATTAAATCAATACAGTCTCTGAAAATGTTACTCTCTGTGTGCATGATTCAGTGCAGGAAGCAGGATTTAGCCCTGCAGCCAACCTGCTGCATGCTTCCTATGGACTGTGTGTGTGACCTGTATATAACCATGACCCACAGAGCTTTTCTTGGCAAGGCGTTGGACCCAGCCTTCTTGCAAGCACATGGGATTTTATTTTGGAAGGCTGTTTTTATCCAAAGTATTTCTTTCTGCTGAAGTGGAGATCCAGCTTCTGACTGACTTGGTATTCTGGAAAGCTGGGCTGTGTGCACATGCTAAACAAATCTCTGTTGGACTGGTGCCCATTCTCTATCCTAGGAAAAGTGGTCTGGCATGGCTTATGTCCATATGGCTCAACTGCCTGCCTCAAAATATGATGCCCACATCTATCCTGCCTACCAAGCAGAGTCTGTGGTCCATGCCATCTCCAGAACTGTGGGCACACATGGAACTGCAGTCTGGGATTTCCATGGGAGGGGGCTCATTCACTGTATAACTGCAGCAGAAAGTATGCTAGCAACTAAAATTTGTGAGTGACCAAAGGATGGTGTGTGAGCCTGAACTCCCCTCCAATCTAGTTTCCCAGACTTTCTCTGCTGGGCACTCGTACTGTCCTTATGGCTTTTGAAACATTTAAGTCTTGCTGGTTTGTTCCTGCCTACCTTCTTGGACTTCTTGACATTAAGAAATGCTTCACCAGCAGACAGGATTTCAATTTGCATGAGGAAATTTGGATTTGCTTAGTTTAGAAAAGTAGGCATAGAAAGACAGAATATCATGGCCTTGACAGAAGCTAGAAAATACCTTGGGGTTAAGAATATTCTTAATAGAAGCAAACATCAAAAGTACAAGTCGCAGAGCAACCAAGTGAATAATTAAAAATAATTTAGCCTTTCAAAATAACTGCATTATTTAGGCCTTTTACCTTGATAACAGCAAAGAAAATATCAAGGAATCAATCAGTTCTTTGTACAGAAGATACCTTCCAAATGACCGTAAGCTGGATCTCTGTTAGAACTCAAATTATGTCAAAACTGTACGAAATTGTGATCCCAAAGAAAAGAAGTTCCAAGCTGGTTACCTTTTCTTTTGTCTCTTTTCCATATAGATTCTATGAAAACCAACACTTGGATGCTTTGACACGCTTCTGCTTTGTTTCTGTAAGTATTTACAAATATGTAACTGTATGCATTTTTATACATATTAAGCATCAGAAATTGAGCAGCTATTTATACAAACATAAATCTCAATGTGGTTTCCTGCTCTTAATAGAACCTGAGAAACCAGAGCAGCATAAACTGTGTCTGTTACATTGATGCCATGATAAGGAGACAACAGAAGAACAGAAAACCTTTGAAATTTCATCATGAGCTATTTCTGACCATAGATAAATCTCTATAGTTTACTTGGGTAACCTCAGAAGTCTAATTTTTTGCAACAAAATTTTCCACCTTAGGATGTTCTGATGATTATATTCAAACACATGGGCAATATTATTTATGTTTACTTAAAATAATTCAAAAATTATCTTCTGTAACACAAGGAACACAAGCTCTGTAGGACAGCCATAATGAAAAACTGTTGGCAGTAAACCATTCTCTAAAACTTTCTAGAAATATGAAGAACCCATTTTCCTCTGTTTTTTTAAATTAAATCTTCATTTTTTCAACTATAAATGAAAAAAAAAGAAAATATAAAAGATATTTCTAATTAAAAATACTTCTGAATATTTTTTAACCTTTGAAACAGTTAAATGAGCATTGTTTTGCTTTCAATCATCAGGCAACAAGAGCAATAGGGCTAAAATTATGCTATTAAGGAGACACATGCAGTACACATATTCCTAGTGAAGACAATATTTTTGGCAGTTTGTCTAGGTTTCATAAAAGGTTTCATAAAAGCTATCATTTGTGCAATCTGAGTAACTTCCTTAATGAGCCATCATTAAGAAATTGTTTTTCATAATTGCCCATTTTTGAAGGTTCAAGTATTCTCTTCATTTCAGACTCTTCCATACAAGGGTCAATGTTGTTAGAAATTATGTGGTTTAATAATTTTCACCCTCCTAAATCATGAAATAAATATTAGCTCACCAGCACAAGTGGTTTACAGCCATTATATGGATCACAGGCTAAGGATCTTAGCTGAAATATTGAATGCTGGAAATGATACATTTTCAGGTACTAAACCAAATACTAGTGAAGACATATGCTATATTAAACACATCCACATACATAGTAGCTAGGTGTAAAGAAACTGAAGTGTTCCTCCAGATTGCCTGTACTTGAAAATTACTTTAAACATTTGGATGAACAATTTGTTAGGTATAAGTCCTTTTCATGGAGCTTGTTTTGATGTCTAGCCTAAAATTTGGAATCACGATTACCTTTCTTTGCTGTTTTCTTTTTTTCTCAAAATTGACAAAATATATCAGAATTTCATCAGAATCTCTTTTACTGTAATAAATATGTAGTTCCCTCCATACAAGTCCAGTTTATTTCTGCAATAATATAACTTCTATTCAATTGCAGTGAAGTCTCAGACAGTTAAAACCCTATGCAGACATTGCACTGAGTTTTTGGGGTACAGTCATACTATAAAGATTATGGCAATTCCTTACAATGTTTGAATGGTACGCTAAAAGTTGCTTTGTATCCTGATATAGTCTAATTAACAAAGAGTAATGGGAGATATTAATTACTTTCTTGTTGCTCAACTCACCTGGCATACCTGGTCTACTACCTGGCAGGAGCTAACTGGAATGGCCAAAAGATTTTCATGTTTTATGTGCAAAGTAAAAAATAAAGTGAACAGTGCCTGCAACACTACTTTGGGAATAAGGTTCTTGAGAAAAACTAACTGGGATCCATACAACTATCCCCTCCAATGCCAAAGATCACTCACTATTTCCTTTTGTTGTCTCATGGACAGAAAACTGGAGATAATAAAGGACCTTGCCCTGGAGAAGAGAAGGAGAAAACCTTTTTGACTCATAAGGAGAACACAAATATTCATTGCAATAACAATGCCAGTCACAAAAAAAGCTAAGTATCATCTCCAGTAAACTGTGGTACTTTATTGCTTCCTTTGAAGGTACACAAAAAAGTCACTATCCTTTTTTTTTCCACCTAAAGAAAATGGTTGATGAGTGTGAGTGTGACAGAGTGGTCATATGAGCCAGCTTTTCTTGGACATAAAGTCTTACTGTACATGAAAATCTCTACTTACCTAGTTAGTTTTGCTTGCTTTTCTTGATTTTGCTTATCTTGCCAGAACTGCAGAGATTGGGCATAGAAAGAATAACACCTATGACTTGAAAGCTGTCCACCCAGCTGGTGCTGCTTCTGGCCCCTCTCAGGACAAAGCTCAGGCCTTCTTAATAATAAACTGAAACAACAATGTTGCTGTCTTTGAGTTTGTGGTAAGAAAAGAAATAGAATTTATTGTAGCCTTTTTGTTTATATTTCTATAATGAATCATAAATGACAGTTTTATCATATTTTTAATTATTAATTTCTTTTTAATGATCAATTTATTGTTACATTTTGTTACATCTAATTTAAATTATTAATTTTGTATTTTAATTTTTCAGGGTGAATAAAGAGGATAGACTTAATAAGCATTTAATCCACCTTAAGAACTATGCTGATCAGACTTTTAAAAAACCCATATACCAAACAATTGGCACACAGTTATGATAGTCATTGCACAGCAAAAGAAATGAAGTTCAGCTATCACAAATGAGATGAATGTGGCTCCATGGTTCCCTGTTGAAACACTGCAGACTGGATTAAAATCCTTTTGCTGCCAAAGGAATTCTCTGCTACAGCAATGTGTGACCCATGCATCAGAATGCTTTATTTATGTAACACTTGGCTGAGATTAAAAATGTCTTCTTTTATTATGATTTTATTTTTAATAAAAGGGCTTGAAGAAGCTGTCTCTTGATGAACTTGCCAGGGCTATTAAGAAACAGTGCTACATGAAATTAAACCCTTGTTTCTTGTCCTGTTGCAGGCCCTGTTTCTGTGTGTGGCCCTAGGGAGCCTCTAAAATATTTTCAGCCATGCTTCTCCTACTTCAGCCTTTCTGTTTGGCTTTATAATTTACACCCTTTTTCTACAGACCACAGATTCCCAACTCCAGCTGTGGGGATGGTGAGTTGCCCCTAATCATGTGCTTTATGTTTGGGTTTGTTATTTGGCCAAGTACTAAGGGAAGTCAAACCCTCCCAGGATCCTGAGTCGGACACAGAACCAAGATGTCCCACTTCCTTCTCTCTGCCTTGGTGGAAATCTTGTGGTAAGCTTTCATGTGATATGGGTACCTCAGCCCAACAGACACTTTATATAAACTGTGATAAGCTTGAATTCAAATCCTAGACTCAAAATCGCTCTAAATATTGAAGCATTTTAAAGCCAAGAGGAAAAAAAAAATGCAATTATGTGTTAACATTCACAGAATGAAAGGTGTAGCATGACAACCAAATAAGTTAAATATCAATGCTAGCAGAAAAATCTGATCAAATTAAGTGAGCAGAAACGTCTGATTAAATTAAATCTCTCAAATGAAAAATCCAGCTCTGTCTTTATAATCTTTGGGACCTGAGTTCACCCAAGAGCACATGTTCTTATCTTGTCTTTCAGATACTAAATTTGTTTTGTAGTTTAATTATATAAATTGCCTTTTCTGTGACAATTCTGTACAATGCTCTCCTCTCCTTGGATCTTATAATTTTCTATTGCTCATTAAAGCCTTTAATGCTTTCTAGCACTAATAGGAAAACCAAAACAATGTCACTTTTCATAGTTACAATGGTTACCTTTTTTACTGCTGAATACAGTGGCAGTTCAGAGAAAATTTCCTATCAGTCTTGGTAGAATTGCAAGTTTCCAACAAAACAGAGCACTTTGTCAGAACCCACAATGGATAAAAAGAATTCTACCTTCAAAAATCATGTTTTCTCACTTGTTCCTTCTGTCATTTGGCTTGACATAGGAAAATTAAAACCTTCCAGAACATGTTTTGACTCCAAAGTAGCCAAACCCATCATAATTTTATTTCCTCATAACTTGTTTTAAAATATAATTATAATTTTGTCTCTCTTGAAATCCATTCCTTCTGCAAGGCAAATTAATAATGTTTAGATGTGAGCTGGCAGGTTTTCCTTGTTACAGGATGTTATGAAAAGGTTTCAAAATCTTATATTTATTTCTATAGTAGTCTCGACTGTTCTAGGCATTATACCCTCATGTGATGTACTTCTGGTAAGGTTTGTTCTACAAGATTGTTTGCACTGTTTGGAGATAAACACCACTGGCAAAAAATATATTTTATATGAACCAGTGTTGAAGTTAGTGTCCTTGACACTGTTTTGATCCTGATCAATCAAGCCATTTTACAGCAAAATCCTGAACATCCTGCAGTCCCCATGGCTGGGCCTCTGTAGGAAGTGGTCTGTGCACAAGTGAATGCCACTTATTTCATAGGCAACTAAGCAGGAACTCTCCATCACATCCCCTCAGCCCCAGAAGGGATATTTGGATCTGAATCAGTGACTATGCCTTGAACTACCTTCAAATTGCCTGCAGCCAGAGGATGTTCTGTTCAGGGAATCAAACTGCATCTGGTCAGATGTAAATACCTTGAGCAACCTGCTCAAAGTTTTCTTTGCTCTGCCAGCATACTCCATGGTACTAAATTATTTGCTAAGTTGGATATAGCTGATCTACAGACACTAAAGAACTTGGTCCATATTTAAAAGTAAAAATGGTTAGAGATTACAAGGAAACAGTAATTTTAAATTATAAATCCACTATGCACATATGTCTTTGAATAGCAGCTCAGAATCTTTTAAAAAGGCATCCTCAGGCTGTGTGGTTTGGTGATCTTTTTTAAGGTCTTTAAATAGTATAAAAAAAAAGTCCTTTCTCTGCAGAAGGAATATCTGGCTGATTTTGGAGAAAGAAAAAAGCAGAATAAATGCTTCTACACGGCTCTAAGTAAGAGTGCAGGTCACAGAACATACTGAAAACATAAAAAAAGGGACATGTCCAAGTGCACTTTAAGCATATTCCATATCATGAGTAATTTTTAAATCTTCATAAAGAGCAGGTCTCAAAATGCAGTCCTCTGCTAATTACAACTTGATGATACTTGGCTGCACTCCCTCTAGATTAGAGTTTTTGCTATTTTTTCTAGCTCAGGAAATGATGTAACACTACTTGTTAGTTTTGCTGTAATATTTAAGTAAAGGCTAGTGTTTTTCAGAGAACAGAGAAAATCACATGCTAAACTGTGCCCTGATCCCCCCAGACAGACTGGGGAGCCCCTTGCTCATGGCAGCTCTCAAAGGGTACCACACTACCTGTTTTGACATGTGTGCAGGGAATGCTGCATGGCCAAGGCACCGTGGGCACTGTCATCCCAACTCCAGGTGCATCTCAGGGCCCACAGATGTCACCCTGATTTTTAAGATTTTCTAAGCCTTCTGAGGCTGACATTCTTGTAGCAACCTTTCTCACACACTTTCTGTAAAGAACTTATTGTTTTGCATTCCTTTATGGAGGAGGAGAAAGTTGGTGGACTGTTAGTTTGTCCAGTGTCATTGGAGAGGTGGCACTGTCACCCTCCAATCCACTGTCACTTTTGGAAAACTATAAATGTTAGAGTTAGAAAATAAACTTCCCTTTTCTTCACCTTGAGGACAGTGGTGTGTGCTTGTGTTCTTTCGTGTTCTATAATAACACACAGATGGGAGTAGAAGAGAACACAAGGCAGAGAAAACCTGTGCTGAACCTCCAGCTGCTACATCCCTGGACATATCAAGATATGTATTTCTCAACAACTGTCTCACATCTGCTGCTCTGGGACAAAACATCATCTCTTTACCATCAATAAATATGATACACACTACAAATTATATTCACTGAGCAATATATGTATTTAATCTGAATATAATTTTTCTTTTTAGGCACATGTGGACTTTGAGACCATTGTGTAGTTCCCCAGACAAAACATCTCTATGCTAGTGTAAGCACTGGGGAGTTTATTCACTAGCAGGTCAGTCCTGATGTGTTCTTTGCCCTTTTCCCTTCTGCTCATAAAGTTTCTATCCACAGCATCTAAACCTCTATTTCCCACATAAATCCCAGAAGCTTTATGATGTCTTGACATAGTTCCAATGGTTTTATCCAGATCACAGTTACTATCAGAACTTGAGAGGAAGTTAACAAAAAAAATTTATTGACTTGAACCATGGAAAAAGGGAAATATTGGAGGGACAGGAAGGAGCAGAGATGAAGAGATGGTATGATGTTTTGTGCTGTTTTTCTGATAACAGTTATAAGATAAAATGGTTATACTAAATATTACCCTATTACTTTGAAGTACATTTTCAGAAAAGGAAAACACCCTGCAAACTTTTACAAGTTCTTTTGATGCATTTTCATGATAATAAGAAGGAGTTTTATCATATGGATAACAACAATAACAAAATACAGGAGCAAATTCAGCTGAAAGTGAAAGACTAAACTATACAAGAGATTGGGCAAAGGTCAAGATAAACTTTTGTGTGCCTATGATGCAGGAAGCATTATGACAGCAACATAAGGTCAGACAGGTAAGTACAAGAAAAGGTTTTGTGTGGATTAATTAATATTTTGCCCAGGCACTTTTCTTTATCAACATGGCATGATCTGTGATTCAATCCAAGAAATCACTGGTTAGGAAAAGCAAACCCAGCAAAATCACTGGCACTGGCACTAAATTTTAATATTTTTTTTCTGTCCATTTGGTAATTAATAGAAGGTAAAAATAATCATGTCTCTGCTTTTCTCCACTTAAAACCTAATCTACTGGGATTTGTTTTCTAATTCAGAAGCTCTGCAGCAAAACAATACTGCTAATAGAAGTTTTAATTATAAACTTTTTTTTTGAGACTGCAAATCCAGAATTACTTCAAAAGGAAAAATTGCTTTAAAACAGGCTATTCTGGAATATAAAAGTTAGAGGGCATAAAATCTAATTTACCATCTAATCCACTAGTTTTGCTGTGTTATTTGTGCTTACACAGGTTGTGAGTTTTACTTAGTACTGAAAATTCATTAAGGCAGAGAATTAATTTCTGGCTTGTCAATACCTTGCAAGCAGCCTACCAGAAACACTGTACTAAGTTTGAGAGAGCCACTACTCAGTGCTCAAGCTGTACAGATGGCCAACTAAATCTCATGGCGCTGCTTACAATCTCTGGTCAAAAATGTAATCATAAAAAGTTGCTTCCAGCCAAACTGAATTTTTTGTATTAAAAAGAAACATTTTTTTTTTTCATGATTAAATGAACCTCATGGTCAAATATTCACTTGACATTACCAAGTATATAAACAAAGTCTCCATCCATTCTAAAGCAGTGGTTAAATTTTAGAAAATGTAGTATGAAAATCAGGTATCAGAGCAAATCAGTCCAGAGAAAAAATACTCAGATCTGGATGCATTTCTTATATTATTTCAGAAAAATTTTTTCCTGACTTACAAGGACTAGATCTCTTCTTTGCTTTTTTTCACTTCTACATACTTTATTTGGACTTTTGTGTATGTGAGTTTCCAGAACATTATTATGTTTTTCTCTGAGTTATCTGAGGAATAACAATGTTTACATGTTTTCCAGCTTTTACAATGTCAGGCTTTTGAAAAATAACTAGCCAATGTTCTCAAATTCCTGTAATTAAATCACTGTCAGATGTAGATTGTTCATATTTCTATGTTTAGATTACCATGCATTTTTATGAAAGATGTAAAAGAAAATTTAGCTATTTGTACGGCACAAAATCTCAAGGTTCTAGAACTAGAAATACACATAGTTCTGGGACACTTTGTGAATCACTATTTTTTTGGTAATATTTCTAAATTACCATATATTTTTCTGCAGGTTTGTTCAGTTTATTTTCACAATTTTCAAGCGTCAATGATTCTTCTCTACAGAGAAATAAGGTGAATCCAAGTCCAATGAGAGCTGTTCATTACATTTTTCTTTTCCTTCAGGTTGTAAACTCATAATTTGATCAGTTGTTCTACTTGCATTTCCTCTCATCTATCTGAAGCAAACTCAGAATCAAAAAACCTTCCAAAAAACTAAAAGAACTTCCTACTCTTCACATGAGACAGGAATCCCATCCCGGGGAAGGACTTCTCAGAGTGGAGAAAAAAAAAAACACAGGAAGAACAATGGTGACTTCTCCCTTCTTTAGGGGTTATTTTGCTTCCCTACAAGCCCTTCAAAAAGGGCTTCTCCTCAGTCCACTTAACCAGCATCCAGGTCCATCATAGCATCCCTGTAACCTGAAAAATTGTCTTCATCTCCTTCTTCTCCCTGGGCTCTGAAACATCTGGCAGACATGAATGGAGCAGATAGAAGTGACAATTGTGAGGTTTCAGAGAAACCACTCAAAGATCAAAGGTTAAAAAAGAGTTGAACTTGCAATCATAAGAATGAGAGGAAGATGAATACAGAGCCAATTAAAGCCTGAACAGAACAGATAAGAACATCAAAAAGCATCTTTCTCCTCAAACTAGCATTTGATGCAATGATCTTTTCAAAGCAGTACACAAACATTAATTATTTCTCACAATACACCAGTGAGATAAAAAAAAAGTCACTTAATGCTAGCCAATAAAGTAATAAGGAAGAGAAAGAGTTTTCCTTTTCAAATCCATTAGGACACAAGGTCCTAATGGAGTGGGGGACTGTGCTGGAATTTAAGCTGTTTATGAACAAAGAAAGGCAACAGTGAAACTGGTGATAATTGTTACAGCAATAAGAGGCTGAATTCTAGTCACTAGAGCCTGGCTCTCTAATCAGAGTCAGTCAGCCCAGCTTCCCTTAGAAGTCCTTGGAAGAAAATAGTGACTTCTAAGTGCAGTTCACTCCACCTGGATTCCTGCCTTTGAGCAGTTCTGGATGGGCCCACAACTCCTTTGGGCTATAAGAAGGACCCAGCTGAGATTAGGGATTTTGTCCTGGTTACTGCATTATTAAATGAGGAGACAAAATTCCACTGCTTTGTATGTATTTGCTGCTTTTCTCCTTTTACACTGTGAGCTTTCTGGAAAAGGCTGTGCTTCATTATGTTTTTATTCAGTGCAGGTAGTACAGCACAGCTTTCACCTCTGCCTTGGGCTCACAAGAGTTACCACATGGCCAATACATTTCTAAAAAAGAATTCCTCCAGAGAACAATAATTAAAAGTCAGCTCTTCTGAATACATGTGAAATGACAAATACCTTGAGGGAAATGGGGAAAGAGAAGTGAATGTGGCAATAATACAGCTGTGTGATAGCATAATGGAGCATAAGTGATAACCTGTATAGTTTGGGACCTTTTGCTACAACTATGAAATTGTTTTGTCTTTTAAAGGGAACAAAAAGTCCTTTTTTGTAATGGCTAAAGATTCTGCTACTCCTAAAAAACATAAAACACAGTGAAATCATGCAAAGTGCCTGAATTGTGCTATTAATCCAGATTAAATATTATTTTTTTAGTTTCTAACAATTCATAGTGATATAAACCAACTTTTTGGGAGAGCATTTTACATCAAGCTGAGTATTAATACTGCATTCCTGGAATTTTCCAGAGAAAATTCAGTTTCATACTTCTTTTTTCCCCTCAGTTAGACTGTTTTTCTCAGTTAGTTCTGTTAGACTGTGGAATTCCTTGTTCAGTAGTCAATAGGTTAATTTTTTTGGATATAGATAGTGTGGCATGATAGTAGTCAAGGGTATGATTGTCCAACAGCAGCATTCCTCATGTCTGCAGCTTCTCTACAGAATTGCTGGATATGATTCTAGTGAATTCTATGGATTCTAGTGATTCAAGTGCACAGTATAAAAAACCCTAGTTAATTCAACACATTTGTGACTTTCAGAAAGGAGCAAACCAAGGCCCAGATAGAATATGCAGTAAACCAAAATGAGAATTTAAACCGAGTTTTCACTTTGTATTTTAAGATAGGGTTCTTATTTATTGCAAACCTCTCCTGAACTCCCATTATTGAGGTATCTGAATCATCAGCTTACAAGTTTAGTCATTCCATTAATTTGGGCTTAATGCTGTTTAGCTGAATCTAAGAACAGTATAACATATTTGTAGGCAAATTATCAGCAATGAAATAAACAAGAAACTAGTACACAAGCCCTAATCCTAATAACTATAATTAGGAACCCTGTGGTTATCTGAACATTCTGTATTTTGATCCCAGTACAGTTTTTGTTAGTGAAAGATTTAGTGTTACAGCATTAGGGTACTGATCATTTCCAGACTGACTTCTTTGCTTTGAAAGAATTCTTGTTAAATGCAGCCTTTTTCAGGAGAGCTTTCCCACAACATATTGAGATTCAGTGTGACAATGGAAATAGAGAGTGAGAAAAGTTGCCTCTCAAAGAGATGTCTCGTGGCAAGGCACCTCACCTGAGACATGAGAGAAGCTGAAGCTTTTGGCTCCAGATTCAGCCCTTAGCAGGTGTGGTCCAGAAGTGACTTTGAACCTTTGTATGAGCTGGGACCTACAGAGGCCCTGCCTTGGAACAGTCCCTCCCTGTGACAGCCCATCACATACCAGTCAAATAAGGTGAGTGAACAAAATAGGAAATAATTAGTGAAAATATAGGCTAAAATATAGTATGTAGTATTTATACTATATAAAATATAGTATATAGTATATATACTATATACTATATAAATATAGTATTATATAGTATACATAATATATAATATATAATATATATATTATCTTTTCTCTATATCTGAACATTCTGACTTGGTAAACTGATCCAGAGTAAACTGAGCATTTATATAATTTATCCCTCTAAGTTGAAGAGAGCAATGTTTAATGACATCTCTGTCTTGAAACAAAGCATCTTTGGGCAAACAAGACTTTCACAGCCATTCTTTGAAACTGGATTCACACAGAGTGTAAGTGACATCATTGCTATAACGCAGAAACACTGTATGACACTGACTGGAATAAAGCACTTGTTCCCCTAGAGAGACAGTGATATCACTCAGCAGTTACAAGTAAGGTTTTAGTTGTTTCTGTTCCTGACCCTGAATCTAGAAAGAGTAAGTTGGCCTACATATTTGTAAGCATCAGCATTTTTCATCATTCTGACCAAATTAATTTTTGTCTTGAGGAGATGTTTGGTTGTCAAACAGAATTTCAGATGCAAGCACAGTATGAACTGCTTACAAAAATGTATAAGAATTATTTCTCCTTATCCTCATCTGCAATGAAAAACTACAGTTCCCTCTTGCTGAGTATTTGCTGGTGTGTATATTTTTTGAGGTATCAGTTTATGAATGCTGGATCTATAATCAAATTAGGATTATTTAATGTCAGCATGGATTATGCTAGGATGGTACTAATACTACTACTAAGTACAATGAAGTGTGACCTAGAGATTTCCACACACATCAGCACATTGAGTGTGAATGAATTCCTTCAGAGCATAAAACTGCTAAGGCCTCTCTGCTGTACAGCTTGGCTTTTGATGACTTTTTATCCTTCAAAGGCATCAAGTCTTAGAATAAAGGAAGTGTTTAAAGAGCTATTTGTGGCTGTTGAGATACATAAAATGACAACACTTTCTGGGCTGTTGTAAGATTACCAATGAATCCCATCTGTCCTCCCATGTTCACTGGGCATATCAAGAAAACTTATCAAGAATTATTGTCACCACAATCCATTTGAATCTCACCATGCTTCATTTTTAAGATTATTTTCAAATATGCTCTGATACTTTTATCGGGATGCTGAAAGTGTCAGAGAAGAGACAAGAACCCTTTTCTTGTAACTGGAGGTTTATACCTAGCTTTAAATGAATGGCCTGAACTACATGTCTTAAACTTTACCACACTGCATTACTTTTAGAAAGATAAAACATGTCAGAAAGAGAATACTTTAAACAGAATAGATGCCATTTTTGAGAATAAGTGATAAAAAAGAAACAGCAATATGCAAATAATAAGCCTACAAATGAGAACAAGTCATCATACAGCTTACAGTCCTTTTTTCTTTTTTTTTATAATTATATTTTTGATGTGTTATCTTTAATATCTTTACTTCAGGAACTCAAATACTGAGTTTTACTAAGAAAACTGCTTCATCATATTTGAAGGATTAAGCAAACAACAATTGCTGCAACAAATGCAGATTGTTTCTGCATACAAATTGCAGTACAGTTGTCTGCATACACATGATATGTACATACGTATTACAGTTGTGAAGCTTCCTCCCAAAAAGACACTGGTTTTTTTTTGATTCCTACATATTAGACAATCATATAAAAATATTTCTGATTATTGGTTTGCTTCCTCACAGCTTCCTTAGGACCTAACCTTCAAGTTACAGTGCAGGTATTTTTTTCTGATTTATTTCTTTAATGAAACCCTCTTTCAAAATAAGTTTCCTAAATTACTTCAAGCCTCATTATAAATGCAATACGATTTCATTTTGGTTCACCTTAAAGCAGAAAATTTTCCTAATAAAAATTTCACTCCAGGTTCTATAAAGTATCAGGTTATTGTCTCAAATTAGTCATATTATCTTGTTTGTCTGATAAAGAAATTACACTGAAGAGAAGCAAGCAAAGCATGCAAAAGCTAACAAAAGCAATCCTATCACTAATTAAAAAAAAGGAAAAGTAAAAGCTGGCATTTCTCATCAACACGCAGAAAACTAAATTGGACAGAATGAGACATATGCCAAATATATTAGGAATGAGTTTTCTTCATGGCATTTGGCATCTACAGCATAATTACTAAAACATTTTCCCAGCACAAACACAGAAAATTTAGAGGGAGATATTATTTTACATCCTAATTACACTTTTTGTACATCATTAAAATGGCTCTGAAGTCTATCTGTTTGAATTACATGCCTTAATAAAGAAAAAGAAAACAAAATTAATTATTATGAATATTTCTTCTTCAGATCTCAAAATGCAGCAGGTATTTCAGGCCAGCCCCTGGTAGCATATTCCTCAGTCCTGCATTGTCATGGCTATCTGCAGTGCTGGCACAGTCTGTGACACCATGATTTCTTTTTCCTTATTGTAACCTCAGCCCACATTTTTAAACAGCCTTTGCTAATTGTGAATCAAACCTACTTAGAGAGAAATTTAGTCCATGTCCTCTTAGCCCTACTCATTTATAATATAAAGAAATCTGGCACCTGGTCTTAACACTAATATAGTCCAGGAGATTTAATCAAGGGTGGATTTTCTTGAAAGGCAAATGAAGCATTTTGGTGGCCTGTGGCCATGGGGGAGCCGTGCTGCCCCGTGTGCCCCCTGCAGCTGCAGCTGTGTTCAGAGGTGATGAAAGAGTGGGGGGAAAAGCACACCCATGCTCAGCGTCAGTGTTATGGAGCTGTGCCCAGAGCCACACCAGGAGAAAACCCACCAGTGTATAACTCAAGTTTCCACCCTGCTCTGGCCCCCACCCAAGTGTGCCCCGCTTGGTACCCCTGTGCTTGGGTACTGAGCAGTGTGCCTGTATGGCTGCCATCACCCATGCAGGGAACCATCCTGGAGAACAGCTCAGATGCGGAGTCACTCCATCCCACAATGCAGCAACCTGGCCTCTCTAAAATGGGTGCCTTTTCACTATTTGTGATCACTGTTCATTTGAGAAAACAGCAGAAGTGTCAGAAAAAAATATTGGTGAATGCTGCCGCAATGATGAGAAAAAAAACCAAAATGGGAGTGCATGGCAAGTTCATTCAGAGTTAAAATAGGTTTTCTTTATCTTCATAGCATTGCTCTTTTCAATCAGTTTTCATAGCACAAATGCTAGGCACCTGTATGGAACCAAGCACACTAACTAGCCATGATACAATTTTTTATTATAATATGAAAACAAAAATCCCATTATGCCTGTATGTTGGGAAGAAAAATTCTGATGATGACTTAGCAAAAGTAAATTAATAAAGTCCATCTTAATCTTGCTAAGGATGCTCAGATACCCATAATTTTCAAGTGTTCTCAGCTGGCACACCTGTGGTCCTGAGTCAGGAGAGTCTTTGTTCTGCAGAAGGACTCATTGTTGTTAAAGTGTTTTGAATAAGAAGACATTTTAGACAGATGGTCCAGATGAAGTCATAGCACTTAGTCAATATTTGATCAAGATTTAGACTAGGGTAACATGTGCAGAGATGAAAGAAGTACATTTTTGTAGGTGGGACACTGGCTTCTGTGCCACGGGCCTGCTTACTGCTTCCACATGAGAGCAAACCTGGTTGTGGGACTGTGATGAATACCTTGAATACCTTCTCTTTTTAATGGGAGGGTTTCTAAAAGGGGATTACACCCGTTTTTTTAAAAAGCATCTGTGGAACAGCACTCTGAACCTCACATTCACACACATTCAAAGAGAAGGAAATGTTCACTTTGAATACATGATAATAAATCTACCCTGAAGAGCTGGGACAAGGCATTCAGCTAGGAGATGGTAATCACTGATCCCAGACTCTCATGAGCTCTGTTGTGCTGCTGAATCTTGTCAGGCAGTAATGAATAGTTTGTTCATTTGCTAGTTTCAATCAAGTTTCATAAACTTGAAGAAGCTGTATTTTGATTTTGCCAGCAAACTGTGCAAGAGAAGGGAAGATGCTTTCCCTCTATTGCAGCATTCCAAAGTGCCTTTTATCTAAATGTTTCATATAGAAGATTGAATAAACTGACCATATCAGTTCTATCTCTGCAAGAATTCCACTTTACTCCTTTTAAAATTAGTTTTCTTTTTAATCTACCTTTTATTTTTAGTCTTTACCGGGGGTACACTCTTTAAAAGCAGTGCTGGGTATTTTTTCTACTTACTCACTGTCTGACGTAACCATCGCTTCCAATCTATTATTTTTGACATTTGTTCCCATTCATTTTCACTTGAAAAGTATTTGAGCATTTAAAAGCTCTAATCTAAGGTAGCCTTGGGATTTCTGAGCAAGCAATCTGAACTAAATTCATCTCTCTGATTCTGACAATGTCAAAACAGGAACTAAATTTTCCAGCAATAATCCAATTTTATTTACTGAACTTGCCTGGAACTTAGGAATTGTCAGCTTTACACATATCAGAACACTTTTGACTTCCAGCCATTGCTTTTCAAAGCAATTCATTGTCATTAAAACATACCTTCTTAGAAATAACTTTAATTTTTTTTTAATTAAAGGAAATATATTAAGGTTTTTTTCATATTGCTTTATCTTGAGGGCAAGTTATATTTTATGTTATTGTAAATAAACTGAACCAAACATGACCTTTAAATAGGCAGTCTGTGATTATGCTAATAAATCACTGTGTCTTATAGTAGACACCCTCCAAAATTGCAATTAAAATTTACCATATTAATCAAAATCAAATTTAATTAAATTTAATTAAATCCATCAATGGATTCTTATATTACTACAGAGAGACATATTCTCAAAAACAATTATACAAGAATACTCCTTGCTGGCAAAACAAAGACGCTCAAAAGAAAACAATGGCTAAAAATCTGCAGAAAAACTTGCATACATTTAAGCACCTATGCCCTTCTAGCACAGTTTTAAGACTATATAAAGTATTTTAAAACCACGGAGATGATGGTTTTGTCTTCAGGAATCACTGTGTCATCAATGAATAAAGGTTTTCTAACTCTTCAAAATTAGGTAACTTTTTGAAAAGTCACTTTCTTCCCTGACGTTGCTTCTTTTTCTGACCAGTGGTTACAGACTTCTTTTCAGATAAGTTGTCAAGCAAAATGAAAATAAGGAGAAAATTAAATTAAAACCCGATCCACTGAAACTACCATTTTCACTGACTTCCATAAGGCTAGGTTTCTAATAATTTTGAAATCTAGAGTATCTAATAACCACAGGTTATCTTTCCAGACACAGGGTATTTCTGCCTGGACAGAACAAGTTGACATCTGAACTTCATAGCAGCAGACTAACAGAGAATTTTGCCAGCAGTCATGATATGGATTTTCTCCAAAATTGTTTTTATTTGTTTGCTTTACTGAAATCCAGTGATATATTGGCAAAAGAATAGTCTGATTCTAAATTAGGAAAAAGGATGGGTATAGGAGGAAAAATTCTCTCAAGAAGGCAGGAATATAGCCTCCATAAAGACCTACTACACATTATCTGTCTTTATCTAGATTATCAGTCTTGGACGAATTTACTTTGGACTCAGCTGCAATGTGGGAGGAACTGCTCCCCATGAAATGCATTAAAACATGAGACTACAAGGCCAGACCTGATTTCCCATTGTCCTTCTCCCATTTTTCTCAGTGAATCTGAAAAGGCAGAGTGCTATACTGCACACAAACACAGAAAATGTTCTAGAGTTATTTTCTGGAGACTGCATTGGTTTTGGTTTGCTTTTGCTTCTGCTATTGCTTCACTTTGTTGCTGTTTTAATAGATAGTTCAATATACTTTTAAAGGATTAGCCTAAAATACTTCACCATTCTTTACTTTTCTGTATTTATCAACTCTCTTAAAGGAAGTTTCTTAACTCAGCTTCTCTTCTTCAATCTTTAATCCTTAATCATTTCTCTGAATCCTTTAATATGTTGAATAAGTCCTTCATTGCCTCATCCATTTTTATAGCACATTACGTATTTGCAAGTGCTCTGAAATGTCAGCAAGCTGCTTTATTTTCTGTCCTGGAAACCTGATGGAAAAAAAAAACCCTGAAATTTTTCTTTTTAAAGCCAGCTAGCTGGCTGAACACATACCAAGGCAGAAAGGACTGTTTTGATCACCCTGCCTGACTTGCGGCAAAGGACAAATCAGAACATTTGACTCGACCATTCATGCACAGACATTTACACCAGTCTTCAGTACATGGCTCAAGAGTTATCCTGCTGCCAACAAAGCCCTCCAAAAAAGCATGAGAAGTGGCAGCTGGCTGCTGCTATGAAGCAATAAGAGGGAAGCTGCCCATAGCACATTGCTTTCACAGTGAAGTGCCCATGGGCAAGCAAGGACCTCTTAGTCTAAACCACATATGGACACGATTTGAGGGCTTACATAAATCTCAGACTGTACCCTTGTGACTCAGCCAAAGAGGGCAGCACTCTTGTTTTGAACTGTTCAAACTGAACAAGTGGACTTAAGCAAAAATGCATAACTTAAATAAGACAAAGTCTAAATCAGGCAGATTCCTGATCTCTAGCTGCCTCAGGCTCTCCTAGATGTCTGATATTTGCTGTTCCCCCATATTCCCTACCCACTATATTCTTTGTGCCACTTCTCAAAAGGAAGAATGGTCTTGAAAAGTTTCTCAATGGACTGGATATGAGTCACTTTTTTTGCTTCTGGTTTATTCCTCTGGATAATATAAAGAAAAGATTATTTGCCTCAGTCTGTTATTCCAAGAGGCAGCTATGACTTTCTAAAACATTTTGCTTTTAGACTTTCTACTATGCTTCCCGCCATTAGCTATCAAAGACTTTATATGACATTGCACAATGATTGACTGACTGTATGTAACTTCTTGCCCACAATCAAATTAATGTTTAACCAGTTTCCAAAAAGCTAAATAGACCATGTGCTTTTCCAAAAAGCTAAACAGACCATGCACTGATTTCACATTACTACTCAATTATTAGAAGATCTGAAAGATAAATCAAATTCTCTGATTGTCTAAAAAATGTCTGGTAAATTTTCCCCCTAGATTTATGATTAAAAAAAAGTATTTGAGCAGATTTTTTTACAAGCTTTTAGAAAAATTCTCTTCCTCCATTAAACAGGCATGTTCTCAGATCCATTTTAAGAAACCTTTCTACCTATTTCTCAAAAATTAGTCTTATAGAATATCAGATCTTCCAAAGAGATTTTGGTTGCTTCATCTGAGAATGTGGCAAGATTTTATATTGGTTTTTCCCTTCAGTGTTTGCAGCTGTCTGGTTTGCACTGCACTGAAATGCTTGATTTTCTGTGTTCAAGTGACACATTTCTGGAATCAGGAACCAAATATTTCCTGTTAAATTAGGACCCAAAGTCTGTCTAATCATATTGAATGGGTCTACTTTTTCTAACAACATTTGTGGCTGCAATATTTAATTAGGAACAAAAAGTTCTTCTCTTTTTAATTTAATTTAAATGCTTGAATGACTCTGAGAGGTGCTTCTCAAAATTTGTAATTTCTCAGAGACAACTGTACACTGGGTGGGAGAAGTCCTGAAGGTTCACTGCACATAGATTGTCCAGATTAATAAAGAGAAAATATAAAAGCTGAAGAGTAATAAAATTATAAACCTCATAACTTCAGAGAAATACCCTGAAAGAAATAGATGAAAGATAAACACTCAGTGTAAACAATCAGAAAGCAGTTGTTTCTCCTATCTGACTAGGTGAACTGCTCTTTCTGGTGAGTTATGATGGTAAATATTTAAATGTTATGGTATATTCATCACCTTAAAGCAAATGGGAAATTTAATGTAGAACGTAATTTATTTATCTTCTTCTATTCTGTTAACTTCTCCCTAGGAAATTATCTGAATGTCTATACATGAAAACAGATCAGACCTAACAAAGGGATAAGTGTTTTCAGTGACAACAGAATCAAAGTCAACAGAAATCTGTTGAGAAATGTAGAATATGGCAACTCCTAAAAAGTATCTAGCTATAGGATTTAGTTCCCTGTAAAGGAATTACCACCCTATACAGTGAGGGAATTTAGGCACGTGTGAAAACACAGATATAATGATTAGGCCCAACACTTTTCCTGGATTTGGTCCCTACTTCAATATCCTAAAAAATACACTTCAAAGAAGAGATAACTGTATAGGAAAAAGGAGTCAAGCCTTAAAACAGGTAATTGCTAGATTCTGAATTAAATAATTAATTATAGTAATGTTTTAAAACCTTGCTGATTCAGGCAAGGAAAACAGCCTCAGCAGCTTTAAAAACTATGAAATCAGGTCCAATATTGTCTAAAGTATAAATTAAAGAAACTGTAACAAAATGCTTTTTGTTCAACTCACATGAAAGGAAGCTTTATTCATGCAAAAGCTTTTTTTGTTTATGAACACCTCTCACTCTAATTTGTTAAGGATAACAGACAAATTTGCATTTATGTAATTGACAGGATAACATAACATCTGCTTTGGTTCTTATCAAAATGAGGGTGAAAAAAGCTTCAAATGCTACCTAAAGGGATGTTTATGGGATATCTCATGGGATGAATAAGGTGACAAGGGCTTGTTGGTGAGTGTCCTGAGGAGGGCCACGGTGATGATCAGAGAGCTGGAGCACCTCTCCTGTGAAGATATCCTGAGAGAGTTGGGGCTGCTCATCCTGAGGCAGAGAAGGTTCTGAGGAGCTCTTAGAGCACCAGAAGGGGCTAGAAGAGAGCTTCTAGCTCCTGGTCCCTAGGAGAGGGACTTTTGACAAAGGTATGCAGTGATAGAACACAAAGTAATGACTTTAAACCAGATGAGAATTGGCTCAGACTAGATATTAGGAATAAATTCTGGTGAGACTCTGGCACAGGTTACCCCAAGAAGTTCTGGATGCCCCATCCCTGGATGTGTTCTGGGTTTAATATAAATGAATGTTAAAAAACCCAACAAAACTGCTGGAGACAAAGGTTCTTTTAGCTGTACTGTTGTCAGAACAACAGAATCACCCAAGAATTCATTCTAGTCTTTTAAAGGCTGAAGAAATGCTTGTAATTCATTTGGTATCAGGTTACCAAAATATGGAAAATTAATATTTATTGATTTTTCTGGGTTTTTTTCATTGTCTGGTTAGAACAATAACAAGACAACCATACATTTTTGAGGAGTATTTGTGAAGAGGAAATAAGATTAAAGCCACAAATTACATGTCGTAATTCACTTTCTAATGAATTATGAAAGAGAAAATAAGCAGTAATGTACCAAATAGCATCTTTTATTTAATTTCTACATTTTCATTTCTAGCCTTCATTTTTATTCGCTTGGTCCAATTTCTTTCCTGACATCAGAGAAAGGATATTGCAATTGTCTGTTGAAGCTCATACAAAATCTTTACTGAAAAACACCAAATAGCAGTTTTTGGAACGTATTAAAAGATGCAGAGTTCATCACTTCCACGTAGTTGTTTTTTTTTTATCCTTAAGCATAGGTATGGATTTTTTGCTCTATTTATAATCCAAATTCATTTACCTTCATTTAATTTCTATTGAGACCTTAGCTGTATGATTCACTATAGTAATGCATTAGTTAATGGCTAGTATTTTTCTCTTTAAAATTACTTATACCTGCTTTTAGGTTGTTTTATTTGTTTGCTTTAATAACTTAAACTGATTAAACTCTGATATGAGCTTATTTGCTTTCACTGATTCATTTTCTTGGGTAACTTCTGTTTTATGGATATCCTTGTAAAAGTACATAAGAGAACTAAATACTGTATATCATTATTTCACTTAAAAATGCAGCATATACTTCCTCTCACCCACTCATTGCTCTTTATTAATTTTTCCCCCCACATTAGTGTGCTAATTCAGATCAGGAGTGCACCTTGAAGGTGACTTTTCTGTTTTCCCTCCATATACTCCAATTTCCATTGCAGAGGGGTCATGGGGTGCCTAACTGCAATTCCTTTTCAATTAAATCAGATGGAAGATGAAAGCATTTGGAAGCAACTGGAAGCAATTCTAGGTGTACATCTAATGCATTTCAGGCACAAATGGACACAGTCCCTGGTGGAAAGGAAAAAAACCCAAACCAGAAAAATCTAAATACCTACACTGTGGATGTTAAATCCTCAAAATCAGCTCTGTCATTTTTTAGATCCAATTCTATTGGCCTGCTCTACTTCCTAGACACGTCTGTAAGCCTAAGGCCTTTCTTAGAGCCCCTGCAGTTTAGTGCACAGAAACTCGTCCAAACTTATGAGCTGTAGTCCACATTTTAATGTCCAAATCCATTTAGGTACAACACATTTTGTGGAAAATATCCTAAAGTAGCAAGTCACTCCAGACACATGCTTTCTGTTCTCTTCAATACTTCCCACGCAGAGATGATGTCACCCTTATCCATGTAGAAATATACCTTAGCTAACTTAAAGAGAGGAACTGAGAACTTTAGAGATTACATCCTTTTAGACCTCAAGTAAAAAATATTTCAAATAGAATCCATGGACTCTTAGCAGCTATTTATATCTGATGAACACTGACAGGAGTAGCTGTTGTCAAAAAAATGAAGGATAGGGTACAAAGCAGTGATCAGCCAGTTCAGGGTAGATGGCCCATAAATAAGGGTAGAGTTCAGAGGCATAACTGTGACCTTTGGAAGTACCATCGAGCTGACACTGTTGCAATGCAGAGGAGAAAAAGGGCAATGAGGATGGGAAATTTATCATCACATTATTTACACCAACAAAAGAAAAAATACCTCATTTTCTACATTTATACTACAGTTGCCATAGTAGATATCTAAAGAACAGTAATTAGCAAGGATTTAACAGAGCAGTCAACCTTACTATTATTAAGTTATTTGCTGTGACAAATTCACTGTTTGCAGCATTAAAGACTTAATTGCAAAGAGACTAACTTCAGGTTGCTTACTGAGCTGTATAAAAATATTTTTAATTAAAATTCAAATGGTCAGAAATATATTCAGTTTTTTTTATCTACTTCTCACATTCACCTAATTAGACATACACAATATTCTCAGATACTGGTGGTGCTTATTCAGTGTTCCTGCAACGTATAATAACTCCTGGTTGCATGCTGCAGTGTGTTTTTTGGAAAGCACGTAATAGATAATCCCAGACTAGCATCTATACAACAGCTTTTTGCAGCTGTAGGTTTTTATAGTCCACCTTTGCCATCATATATTATGTTCATGGGACTCTGATGAAAAATGAAACTTTTGTGTCATTTTTAGGGCATATAAGGATTTAAGAATAACTAACTGAGTCACACATAGATCCTCTTTTCTAAATAATCTTGATCCAAGGGAGAAAAAATGCATAAAGGCAAGTATAAAACAAGACCAAATTTATAAAATGTCCAGGATAACTCATGAGTTTTGACATTGAAGTTATGATATTAGTTTGAGCATTATCAAAATGATGTATTATTATTACTAGTTTTCTAGTCTTCGGTCCCCATAGATAGAAGTGAATGTTCTATCTATTCTGGAAGTGAATGTTCTATTTCCCTCTAAAGTTCCTCTAGGTAGAACTAATTACAAATGTTTCCTTGGCCTTTAAACAAAATAATGAATTCTTGAGGAATTCCATTGTTCCTAAAACAGCAGATCAAAATGTTCAAGAAGCGATGTAAGCATTCAACCCAGAGAAATAAAAAAAACCAAGTAAAGCCTGAGGTCGATGGCATGTTTAGGAAAACACTGTTAGCATAGCTCCAGAAGTAGGAACTGCTTTCTTGGGCAACAGAGTGGTCTGTGGAATAGGGGGAGGGATATGTGTACAATATAATCTATTGTATATATACCAATATAACTCAGTAAAGAAAAGTATTTCTTCCTGACATTAACAGGAACTCAGAACTACATCCAATGTCCTGAAACCATATTTCTAACCATAAAATTTTAATTTTTTTTAAAATCTGTCAGGTATCTTTAAATTGCTACACTATGTCTGAGTGATGACACAGTTTCATTTGGTGTTGTGGCCAGAGGAGAACAGCACACACCTTCTGACCACACAATCCACTGGTGAATACATTGGGCTCCAACAGACCAGGCAAGATGTTACAGAAAAAGTGGGAAAATAGGGGACTTATAGTGGAAGAGGTGAAGGGTAAGAGAGACAGTGGCAGATCCAACATTAGCAAGGCAGGGAGCTGCTGGCATGGACAGTGAGGCTGACTCCAAGGGGGTAACAGGACTTTCCCAATCACAGTCAGTTAGGTTGGAAAAGACCTCTGAGAACATTGGGTCCAACCTATCACCCAACACCATGATGTCAACAAAACCATGGCACTGAGTGCCACATCCAGGTTTTCCTTTAACACTTCTAGGACCAGTGACTACACCACCTCCCTGCAGGATACAAACACAGGGATTCTGTTAAAAGGCAAGACTTTCTGGAAATATTTTTTTAATTTTTTTATTTTTTAAAAAACAAATTCTATATTAAATATTAAGTAAAATAAATTAGCTTCATTTCAAGAATATTCAAAGTCTTTGCTAATGAGTTGCTAAAGAGTACCCCTAACTTAACAGTTCCTTTTATTCTTATGCAACTCATTTTCATTCTTGAAACACTTTTTTCTACGCAAATATAAATCCTATCGGTTATACTAGATTTCAAAATTCTCTTTAGAATTCAGTCTTCAAACTTACATCTGGGTTTTATGCATTAGATGAACCAATCTTTCTAATTTATATTCCCATGTGTATACATAATCAATGAATGGTGTCTCTGAGGACTTGTAGGAGAGGGACTCCTCTAGCTAAATTTAACTGCCTAATTAATCCAACACCATGCTGCTCGGCTTCAAACAGTTTTCACCAAATTAAATCTTTATATGGCACTGTGAAAATACCAACGGGAAGTGAGGGACACACAAATAGAAATGGAAGATAACCCAGGAAGAAAACAGTAGAAATAAAGTACAAAGCAAAGAACAGGGGAAAGACTTTGGTGAACTGGGATGGAAAACTGCCACAGATCATGTTTCTAAGAACATTTCCCCTTTTGGAAAAAAAAACATAAGGAAATTACTGTTTGTCCCCATTCAGCTGCATATGTGTAGGTAGGGAGAAAAATGGATGTTTTCTGCTGCTTCAACATTTCTGCAGGTATACATTTCAAAGCACAACTAAGCCTTTAACAGACAGCACAAGAACAACTTTTCAATATTGATGCTGAAGAATATTTATAGCTGACCTGGAAAAAGAAAGCTTTAGGGAGAAAAAAAGCACTGCCGTCTGTAGCATCTTCCACCTTAAGAAGATGACAAGTACAATTTGCTAAGCTTCATTTTTTGGTTTTGAAAGTGTTGTGCAGCTGTTTCAAGACAAGTTTGAGTTACCCCTGGAAAATCTTAAAGGAAGAGGTTTCTATGACACCAAAGGCTCTTTCTGAAATTAATTGAGAGGAGAAAGAATACCATGTGATGGGAAGTATTACTGTAAAACATGGACATAGGAGCAGAAGAACTATAAAAATAACAGATGAAAGTACAACTTTTATAGAAGGTTACAGGTTCCAATTCAGCCACAGGAAAGTCTGCCTGTTGGTAACCTTGTCTTGAGAAACCTCATGTGAGGAAGAGGTTTTGATAAATTTCAACCAGGACTGGGAACTGGTGCTCTAGTTAAGAAATTCTTTGAGCATGATAGATTTTAAGCTGTCTTCTTGGATGTGAACTTTCACTCTCCCTAAAAGCCCTTCTGAAAAATTTCATTTTGAGGTCTTCCTTCCAAATGACCCCAGCTGCTTCAGCTCTCTCTGGCATTAATTGTCCCCTTTGCAATGGAAGTATTCTGAGAGAAATGATTCAAGTGAGCCAGGATCCAGAGGACATTAAATGGCCAAGTGACTTCAATATCCTGTCACAAAACTTCCACAGTATTAGATGAAATACAATCCTCAAACCAGATATTGTGGTTTTGGATGAGCTTTAAAAAAATGAATTTTGTCATTACGAAATGTATCTAGCAGGACTATTTGCCTTCAGTTGGTTTCTTATTCAGAGGACAATATACTTCAAAAACAGAGAAGGAAAAATCTTTGAAATCTATTTTTACTGATGTCACTAAGACAGCAATAGGACTGGAAGTACCACTTCAATACTCTTGAACAAGAAAAGAAAAAAAAAGGGGGGGAAACTAAATTATGAGAATAATACGCAATTACATGATTGAATACTTACATTTGAAAATTATTTTTTCCAGCATTTGCTAAATACATTAGCCAGAATGACTCTTCACAATTCAATATACACAGGGATTGCTCATTGATGTCAAATTATGAAGTGATTTTATGTTATTTTCTTTTCTTTTATGGATGAATGGAGTTATGAGAACAATTGCTCTTAAGAAAAAGTAGTGATTTTGACTTCCCCACACTCTTTCTTTCCCTATCAAAGTTTCTAGAACTGTTAAAAAATACATTGTTTTTTTTATGGCATTCACCAAAGCAGTCAAGACTTAAAATTGAACTCATGATGTGTTAAGGAAAATGACCAAGACCAGTAGTTCTCCCAGAAAATCTTGCATTATCAGAGCACTGCAGAACCATAGACAAAAGTATTTTAAAAAAATTTAGGAAAGGTATCCCTGCAATATGAAGTTCTGTGCAATTTGAAATGATCATTCCAGACAAAGAAGCTGTTCCCTTTATGAAAAAAACAATGCTTTCTACTATTTCATTTCATAAGTGAGTGGGGTTTATGTTTAAAAAAATGCAGTCTAGATTCTCTCTAATTCTTTTCTGTATTCCAGAACAAATTGAATTTTCTCTTGGTACCCCCACATTTGTTCTTGGTTCTCTGTACAGACAAAGCTAATTCCTGATAGAAGTCTTGTGCTGGAGATACCTCCAGAACACACTTTTACTATCACACTTTTGACTAACATTGGAGCCAAGTGTGAATCCACTCCTACTCTAATCATTTAAATTAGCAGTTAGGTGGGTTGATTATACATCAAAACTCTTCCTTATTTTTCTTTCTGTTATTACACCCTTGTCTCCTAGAACATAGATAAAGTGTTGAGTCTTGCAGCTTGTGTTTTGTAAGAATATTCTGTGATAGGTTAGGTATGTCTTTGGCACAGTTCTGTTTGCTCATAAATTTTGCATGAAGCTGTGTTTTCCAGACATTTTTGGTGAGAAAAAGCAAGAGTAAATAGTTCCTTCACTCACTGGTCTAAGATTCTTTCAGTAGGATTCCACCAAAATAGAGGAGGAAGTTTAGTTTTTTTCATGTCACCCTACAAGTGTTACCCTAATCATCATCACTGTCATCATTATTAGTTATCATCATCATCATTTTGAAAGGAAAATTTTGCCTCCCTAATGCAAAGGAACTGTTGTTGCCAGGGTTTTTGTTCAACTGCTAAACTTGATCTGGAATCCAGGTGGACAATGTTGGACATGAGGCATCTTGATACTTTTGGTTAATGGAAAACCCACCCCTAACATTCACCTATTGGCAATTAGGTATTACTGAAATCTAAATTATTTAGAATCTAAGCATAAGCATCTCTTTCAGAACACTGAAAGCTGCTGAATTTCTTCATATACTTTCCATTAACTGTTTCTCTATTTGCTTCCTTGCCGAATTAATTCCTTCAGGCAAATCTGCTTGAGGAAATATTGCTTTAAAATGTTATTAATACAACATCTACTTTGAGTTAAAAGGTGAACATAGCTACAAAAACACTTCCCTAAGATTTGGTATTCAATGCATGGTTGCTTTTTTTTCTTTATGTTCAAGAAGTTGTGTTCAGTTTGAAACCAGACCACCCAGACATTCTTTCTATTTATGTCTATTTATCTATATTTATTACTATCTCTCAATTTATTTCCAAATCTCTCCCACGGAAATTCCAGGGAGACAGGAATGGTGTCCCATGATCTTACTGGAAAAAGAGAAAAAAAAATACATTTAATGAACATGAGTTCCCTCCTTTACACAATACACTACGGAAAAATTACATGTATATTTTATAAAAGAAAACAAAATCCTTGGGGTCCATGAATTAAGAAGTGTTTGACTGTTTCTTGTAGAACTTAGAAGTTTATAACTGTGTTATAACTGTAAGCTGTAAAGTATCACTTCTGAATGACCAGTTCTGTTCCCAAGCTGAAAAAGTCCAGGTCTGTAGAGTGCAGTCTAAAATAATCCAGACAAGGAACCTTCAGAATCATTGCCATCATGTGAGAAGACTGAATGGCTGCCAGCCTGTATTTTTATTGTAGTAAGAGTTGTAACAATGTCTGATTGTAGTAGATAATGGCATTTTGTGATTTGAAGTAAATTGGGTGTGATTCATTTATCTCCTCTGAAAAGTGGCTCACAAAAAGTGTCATACACTAAAGAGCTACAGTTTTATGCATCATGTACACAGCTGGACTGGTTACTTCTGATGTGCACTTTCCTCCTCCAGTGAATTCTGGAATATGATGGGTATATCTTAAAGTTTAATTACAATTTAGGTAACTTCAGCTGTGGTTTAATCTAATCTCTTCTGAAAAGACTTCAAAAAAGTGGAAGAACATTATAAAAAATGATGCTCTAAAATAACAGCACGTCTTTCTAATTGCTGAATATTTTCAAGTTAAATTTCTCTCCGAAACACAAGGATTATGTGTCAGAAATAAACTGTTGTGGACTGAAGAATGGAGGAGATAAAGATCCTCACAGTATATAAATTTTAGGTGCTCTCCCACAAGACTTAAATTTCTAGCTAGAAATAATCTGATAACTTCTAAAAGAGAGATGTCCAGCAAAAATGGTTCCATGAAGAATTACATATGAAAAGAAATATTTGAAGTCTGTCAATCCTCGGCCTTCCAGGCCGCCTCCACCTCAACTCAAAGTGACTTTGGGACCTAATTTGCTTGTCCCAGTAGTGATGTGGATTAGCAGGGATGAGCTCTTGGGTTGTTTATTCATTGAAAGCCTCTGGTGAGTTCTTGACTTCAAATACTGCTCTGAGATACTGTCATTAAATCAATGATTAACAAACAAATGGGTCAGTATAACTGGAATCACATTGAGCAGAAAGATGCAGTAATGTAGAGAATTTGCTTTTTCTTAACGGCATGTACTTTTTAATAAGAAATTATTTTGCTTTATAGTTAGGCAAAAAAACCTCATGCTCTAGAAAATAGTTAGCAACAAAGATGTTCAAAGGTATAGCACAACAAAGCATGGAAGCCATTTTGCCTGGGGGAAATTAAGCTCACAATGGAATATGAGGAGCAGGCCTACCATAGCACGCCTCCGGAGTTGTCATGCTGTGCCTATCATTATCTGAGCATTGCCATGAGACATATCCAGCTGCCTCATCTGTCCATCCTCTTCACAAGATGATTCACATATCACACACATTGGGAGCAGTGTAAGTGCCTTTCTCCCATTTGGTTGACCTACTTTGTTCAGTATTTGTTTTCCAAGGTGATGTCTCAAAAGACTGGAAGAGGTTGTTTATTGTTAAATTTTTCTTCACCATTATTGCAATCTTTTTCATGCTAAAGAAACAGCACTTTATTAGAAGAAGGCTGCTATAGATTCCCCGAATAAGAAATGTTTGGTAGCGAGGATCCAGTGTTACTGCTGCACTACAATTCCACTTTCATGCAGACAACAGCAGACTTCAGAATTCCAGAGGAATCCCTCAACAAAGAAAGGAAGTCCAACTAAACAAGTACCTTCCCTGAATTAAGATAACTCCACCACATCTTCCACAGTTTTTGTTTTGGCAATTTAACCACCCAATTAAATTAATCCTTTCAAGTGGGAAGGGCAAATCCCACTGCCTCTGTGTTGCCTGTTATAACTTCCTTCTTCTTTTCCATCTTCCTGTTTCTTCTACCATGTGCCTTTTAAAATATTTTAAGCACTGCAGGATAGAAACCGATGCTGCTGTGAGACCCAGGGTCTACTTAGCTGACCTACTTAGTACAATCACTGCTAGCAACTAAATGTTGTTCCCATGAAAAATTCAGCGCTGAAGATTATCAAAGCAGATTTACTTCTTCTCGTATAGTAAATCCACATTTTCCTATAACATGCCTGGTCCCTCACAGACGGTACACGTGCCATTTCTAATGTATTTTAAAAGGCTTTTTTTTCTGTGCAAGCCTTAGGGTGCAATTAAATAAAACCAATACTACCAAGACTAGTGTATGAAAGCAATGCATTAAGCACTTTGTGTCCCAGAGCTGTACTACATATGAATACTTCTTTTCAAAATTCCCATATTTGCCATAAATATAAGTGGTTTTGACAGGAGGTAAATGCTTGAGCCTGTCCTTTTTTTGACCTGAGCATCCCTTGTTGTACAGAATATTCTTGCTGTGCAGAAATAAAGATAACTAATAATGCACAGGAGAAAAGAGAAGTTCTAGAAACTCTTCTGTATACAACTCAGAGAGGAAGAAATCTCTTGAAAAATTAAGGCTGAACTACCCACCCCAAAGTTATGAGCGCTTCTCTTTGAACACAATTATTTTTGCTCTTTTCTTCTGCTTTTCTTCTTCTTGGTCTTGGGAAATTCTCATGTCATCAATTCAGTAAATGTCCTGTAACTGTCAACAATTTTATTTACCCAAAGATGTTTTAAAGAGCAATTAGTTCTGCAAGAGGAAAAAAAAAATCCTTTCCATGTTCTTTTCAGCATCCCACTGATTTGACAGACAAGGTATGAAAGGTACATATATTAACTAAAAGTTGCAGAATGACAGACTATGTTGAGATAGTAGTGAGAAAGGCTGGTGAAAATTAGTAGGGTTTGGACACAGAAACATTGTGCTTGGAGCTCTTCTCAACAAATTTCTAGTCTAGAGTAATATTATCATCACACAAAAAGTGGCATCTTCCTTATATTCTTTGACTGCTGAGGCTATGCCACCAGAGTAAAAAAATCTAACAGTCAGTTGAAATCCAAGACTTGGATTGACATGGAACTGCTCAAGCTCTAGTGTGACCTAGAAGTTACACTGTACCTGGACATTGTTCCTCTGGCCCTATTCTCTGTCAGTTAACATCAGTCTGTTCTGCAGTGCCCTGGATGTATCACTGTGACCTTCCTCACTCCCACTCACCTGTAAACTCCAGGTAGAATAGGAATAGGAAAAAACTGGCATGGCCAAGGTTTTCTTCCAGATACCCATAGAAAGCACAGTAAACATAATTTACCCCTTCAGAAGGTAGGGTGAGAAAGACACTAAAAGACTACAGGGACTGAGTGTTTCCTAGTGTCCTCTCCCTGGAGGAGGCCTGATCTGAAGAGTGCTTGCCTTAGCAACGAGGATTAAGGATTTCTGAAATCCTTGTCAACTTTTCTCCTGTGTAAAAGACAGACGAAGAACAGTACTGGGCAAAGCCTAACTAAAAATTAGAGTTTAATGCACAATGCCTTTACAAGTGCTAAATTGATTCACTTCAGTAAGGAACAAAATGGTTCCAGCTCAATTGGTTGATTCACATTTAAAACTGAAAGTCCATGACTAGTCTAATTAAGCCCCAACTAAATACTTCTCCAGCTGACTTGACTCAGTTTAATGATGGAGAGAAATACTTTCAGAGGTGAAAATTTTCCTGTCCTGCTTTGTATGACTTTGTTTAAAAAAATAGTCTGGCCAGTTCCAGCTGAGCCAATTGCATGAGCTAACTTATGGTATTTCATTAGGACACAAAACAAGGGCTAACCTGAGTTTTTCTGAAGTTTTCTAGTGAGTCAGTTTTTGTTTTGAAAATATGACTCACATTATAAATACATAAATTCATCTTCACCCAAAATTTTGTGGAAGAAAAGGAATCCTCTCTAATGAGTTCAGCAAAAGAGCAAGTAGTTTCAGCATCCCACTGATTTAACAGACAAGGTATGAAAGGTACATATATTAACTAAAAGTTGCAGAATGACAGACTATGTTGAGATAGTAGTGAGAAAGGCTGGTGAAAATTAGTAGGGTTTGGACACAGAAACATTGTTGACTGTTTTCAAATGTTTTGACATGTTTTCACTTGAAGGTAAGGCAGAGGCCTTGTCTAGTATAAATCAGAGACTAGGCCTCGTAGCTACTAAAAGATCAGATGAGTTATTAGGGCCACATGGTAAAAACAGAGTGATTATGAAAGAGATTACTATGGTTTTACTAAGGAAATGTGTAACTTCACATTATAACCTTCAAAGCAGCAAAGCTGCTCCCAGCTCCTCTTCCTCCAATCATCTGCTATTTGTTGTGGAGTAGTTCTGTGTTTTACACTTTGGATTTGCTGGTAGAGAAATAAATCTCCTGTATCAATTCCTCATATAAGCCAATTTTCTTTGTGGGAAATTACTCTATTTGCAGAGGAAAAATGAGGATGACTTTTCCTTTCTTGCTTGCTTCTTTTTTCTGTTCAATAGTTCATTAATTTTCAGGAAAGATCAAAAGCTTGCTCAGTGTGCTGAAAAAAAACTGATGGGCACTGTCAAAACATCCATGAAATTACTTTTTTTTTCACATGGGTATAAAAAGAGCTCATCATGCTAAATTATGAAGATATATGAATCTGCCACTTACTCTAAGGTAAGCATCTTGCAATTGCCTGCTTTTAAAAGCTGAAGGACACAAGATGCTGCTCTATAGATGAAATATTACAAACAACAGTGTACAAGACTTCTGACACAAAATAAATCTGTTCAGGCCAGGTATGACTTCAGGAATTTTTGAATAATTGCATGAATAAACTTTTAAAGGAATGAGAAATTAAGGTTACCACATTCATATTCTGGTTTTGTTATACATAGTTGAACTTCTTTAATTCTCTTTTTGATTGCCATAATTCTAGAGAAGACATCACATGAACTAGCCTTTGCTTTCAGGGACACTTTGTCCCTTTTTAGGTTGTCATTAAAGAAAGTCAAGAGGTGACTTAATCACACTTTATCTGGGTGTTATTCACCTCATCCAGTTTTAAATATTGCTAATGTATATGCTTAAAGAAAGCTGTTAAGGTGCTATTCATTTGTGTTGCTCATCTGTGCCCTTCAGCTATGTGCTGTGCCAGTAGACAGCTCTCCCTTTCCAGAGGAGTAGCCACTACACAGAGAGCCCCACAAAAAGCTGTAAAAGTAGGGTGTGAGCAGCTAGCAAACCTCCCAGAGAGTCTTTGAGAATAGGCAGGTAAATACTAAGTTTCATAAACTGCTTCACAGCCATGGGTAACCGTGTGATCGCTAAGATTCAGCTACCTGCTAACACTTCAAATAAAACTCTGTGGAGGTGCTCTTAAACAGTGTATGTGTTGAAGGGAAAAATATTGTCTTTCATTACACTGAGTTATATCAGCAGATATATAGACTAGTTTTCAGATAACCAAGAATTTTCTTCAGGCTTCATACAAAAAAGGTCAATGCAAAACGTAAGAGAAAAAACAATTGCTATAATTTGAATTTAATTATGTCCAATTTGCATTCATATTTTAGCATAAGCATTTGACAGCTTCTGAGGTGGTAGGTGAGTGCTGAGGAGGCTGAGAAACAGGTATTGCCTTTACACATGTTAGCAGGAGAGCTGAGAAAATTCACAGTCAAAGCAGTCTCAAGGGTCCCAAACATGGGTGTGTGATGTAAAGTAGCCTCTGGTTACCACACTGTAGCTTGCTTTACAAGTCAAACCCTGGTAGACTCAGCTGCCAAGCTCACATTACAGGTTTTGAACTCTGAGGGTGCATTTCACCCTGGGTTTGGGTTTTGAACTGTCAGTAGCGAGTGCATGAAAGCTCCAGACCTCCAGACTAGGCTTGTCATCAACATCGAGTCACCAAACACTGCACTTGCCTCCCAGCAAAGGCTGAGTGTACACACACAGACAGTAAAAATGATAGGGGTTGCACCTTTAAGAACAGCAGTGTATTTAAAGAAATTAGATCAGTCAGAATTGTGATCCATTTTCATCTGGCATTTCAATCAGACATGGATAATTTACTCCCCCAAATAAATAAGTACTTTCATGTATCTTACTCTAGAGTGTTTGAAGCATACAGTTCTATCAGTGAAATGTAGTAGTTATTTATTCTGAACTGGTATAACATAAATAGATAATGACTAGTGACCCACTTAAACATATGGGTGAAAACTAATCAAGAAATAATATTCAGCTCTAAAAAGACAACACACATGAAACCATACTCCTGCTCTGATAAATCTCTGCTAATTTAAAGTAAATGTTCTATGACCCATAGAGGTGCTTGCGTACATATTTGTGTTTCAGACACTTTGAAAAATTTCCTTTGCACAACAATTTATATGGCAGGCAATTCAGTCTTCTCTGCTGACAACAATAGAAAATCATTCTGGAAATGCATTTATCTGCATGGTGGTCTTTTGTTTATTTAGGAAAAAATGAATTTTATGAAGTTCACATATCACAAATTTAACCTTTGAAAATTAAAAGTGTCAAGATGAGGGCTACAACAGGGCACAGTGTCTGTGCTTCAATATATTACCATGTTTGCTTTCAAGGAGTCAAGGGAGTCCAGATAATTCTTAGAATTTAATCACACAACTTTGTAATCATAAATACACAACTCTACAGCAGAAAGCATTAAAAAGACAAACCATCTTCTGGGTAAGTGTTATGAAATAGTGGAAGAAAGCCACAATGTCCCTAATTGATACTGGAATGGAAAAGCTTTTAAGAAATGTAATTACCCCTGTACTGATACAAATCTGTCTTGTCATGACAGAATTTCTAAAACATGTTTTTCAAGGCTATTTTTCTTTATAGAAAGACAGTTATCATCATTTGAAATGGATTGCACAGAAAGCTAATAGCTTAGATTTAATACACTAAATCAAAGTACTACAACATTGGGATATTTAATGAATATTTGCCACAACTGAGGATATTGGTAAGCTTAAAAATATATCATATATTTGTGGCATATGTAGAGCTATTATTACTGAGAAATAAACCACACCTATGCTTTTTGATTGATTTATTTTCAAAGGTTTTAGATGAAGAAAAGGATTTTGACTTGTGGTGTCCAGGAAGGGGATTGTAGGCTCTTTTCAAAAGCTTACATAGTCATGGACAGAATTGCATTAATGGAGTAAGGATATTTTTATGGTTTGTCTGAATTTAGGAATTCCTGGAGGAAGCAATGTTAAGGAGTCAATAGGGCATATATAAGGTAAAGAAAACATATACTATAAGAATAAGGAAAACACTCAAGAAAATAGAATTTCAATGAAAAACTAAGGTCAAGATAACTGTCTCACTGTGTTGCATGGATTGGATAAGAAGAATTCATCACACCTGCCTAGAGACATATGGAATGCAGGTCTTCAGAGCTGAACTACTTTGTTATGTGGAGAGCTAACTAAGCTATGTGGAGTAGCTGAACTACTTTTCTATGTGGAGACATTGGCACTTTTGGGGAATTTGTCTCATCCTAAGGTAAAAATGTAACTAGATCTGAGGAATCATGTCCTGAAAACTCTTGCTTTTTCTCCTCTGGCATTAAGAATGCCTCCTTTGGATGCAGTATCTACAGTTAGGCAAGACAAAACACACTGAAGCTGCTCAGCCCCAGAGCACTGATATGCAGGAGAGCTCTCCCCAGGCTAGGAGGGTAAGCTGCAGCACTTCTGATGGAGCATCTGCTATCAGGTCTTGCAGTGCAGTGTTGAGATCCCACTTTGGTCCAGAAATAAATTATGCTCTTCAAGTATAACAATCAGGTGTTGTCATCTTATTGCAAAAGTTCCACACCTTCTCAGTGATTTCTCATGTACAGCTCCCCACAGCACAACCAACAAACTCCCTCTCTCTCCTCACCCTGCAAACCCACTCTTCTATAGCACTCATCATTATTGGACACAGCCGTGGCCTGCTAAGGGGGGCAGGCCTGTTCCTAATCTCTGGTAATTAGCACAGCTGCAACTCCTCAGGTGTGAGATTACCTTCTGCACTATCTTTATTTTCTTACATTCTATCCCCCCACAGTCAGTTAAGTGCAAGGTCTACAACTTCCAATGATTTTGTCCAGTTCTCTTTCTTTAAACAGTTAAAGCATGGCTGTAGGCTACTGACATAAGTGATGAGACTATCCTCTAGACTTCCAAATGTGAGGTATCAACAATCCCCCTGATAGACAAGGGAGAGAAATAAGCTTTTTAATGGCATACCTTATTTCTTTCTAATATGGTCTTCTGAGACAGGCCAGATTTGGCTTAGGAAATTGTTGTAATTGTCCTTTGACAGCATTGTCCTCAAACTTGGAGTTTGAGGTAGTAGCTCAGATGTTTGTCTCTAGTCTGTAGACTTGATTGGGTGAGACAGATGTCAACCCAAGCTTGAGTGAAAAAAATCACTAAAGTCAAAGGAGGAGAAGATTTATAAGAGCACAGATGTTGGAGACAATTTGAACCCTTTATTGTGAGAATCTCCTTTTTCTAATTCATACATATTCTTCCAGATAAAATGTACAGAATGATGTGACTAGTTACTTCCACTGACAATTATGTGAATGTATACAAGGCTAAGAAAAAGAAAAGTGAGTATATCAACAAGAGCCAGAAATATGCAATTACTGAAATGGAGAATTTCTATGTTGTTTATTTATAGTACTGGTTGGAAAAAAAGGGAAGCTGTATCTCTAGTAATCCCCATAGCCAGTCCACCAAAATAAGGTTTGGCTCCATATATCAGTTTTACAGGCTCTACCATTATGAACACACTGAACTTCATTAAAAACTCAATAAATGTACTCAGTAAATGCATGACTGGGAACTACTAGAAACTATTTAATCAATATGAAAGACAGAGAAAAACTAACTTCAGATCTTGACATCATGGCAGGCGTTATACTATTTTAATATAATTTCCTTGTCTGAATGACCAGGGATGTGACTTCTTAAATCCAAAAAAGGGGTTTAGCCCAATAATTTTTTTTCTAAAATCCTATTTTAATTTTAGACTTCACAAAATTCAAGCAAATATTTTCAGGATGACACAGAATCACCGAAGATATGGATAGATCTCACAAAGTGGCCTCCATTACAGCCTCTTGGTGTTACAGAGGAAAATAAAAATAAAATACAGATAATAAATAAAATTAAAAATCAAGTACAGATGTAGCAAATGCAGTAAAAGGAAAAGTTGCAGAATTCCTATTCCAGCACCTAGCTGAAGCCTGATGAAATGTGAAAGAAAGTTGAAGATACTTTGAGATGGACCACAGAGGAAAGAGACTAGCAATGTGAAGACAGAAATCTACAGCTTTTTTAAAACTATGCTGTATGTCAAAAGAAGGCTATCTTATTAAGAACAAGCATTCTAACTTTGCCTTTTTCACATCAAGAAAGATAAATCTGATTTGGGAGGCACTTCTGCAGGTATGGTCTTAGTGACATTTAAAATCAATTACAAAGGTATGAATAAGACTAACACTACTGAAAAGGCCGAGAGAAACAAAATGGATTTTACTAAAACCTCACTTTTCTAGCAATGTCTTGGTGGGTCAGCAGTAATATAATTCTCTGACATCACTGACATTATCTAGATGTACCATGTTTGAGGATGTGGCATTTTAATCCACTGATGTTTCTTCAAAGCAGAAAAATCACATCAGTTTGTTTCATGAATCCACTCAGGGGAATGTGTCAACACTTGTTTTGCTTTGGGGCCATGTTCATAGCAATAATGAAGTGCGAAGTAGTCGGCTTGTTTATTATATTGTACATTATACATACACATTCTTATTATACATCCTCTGAATAAGAACTGCTATTAAGAATGAAAAATTTTTCTTTTTCCACAGAGATAGAAAATTCAAAAACTTTTTTAGTCATTTAAGTATTTGTCACCTAAATTTTATTCAGCACACTTTACTCCTATTTAATTATAAATAGTCAGTAAAACTTCAATGCTGGATTTCTTTTTCAGCAGGTAAATGGATAATATTTTTTTCAAACATTTTTATATTACCATAAGAAAATTACAAGGTTTTCATGAATTATGTTTAATGAATTACATTAACTAGACTTCTACACTTCTGTATTTAGTAGCATAATTCTACTTGAAATTACTCTGGAATAATCATTGAGTGAATGGGAATCCTTCATATGGATTGTAAAGCAGTGTTTATAAAGTTACAAAACCTGTCATGCATCAACTCAAGAACATTAAATAAGTCATTATTTACTTAATTACTGATAATTGCAATTTTTTTCCAGAAAGCTAGCGAGCTGCTTTGCACACTAGCTGATCCTTTTCGGGGCTGCAGTAATTTGGAATTGTTTTAGCAATAGCAAGAGGAAAGTGACTCTTCCTTTGATGCAAGGAAGGTACAAAGTCATTGCAGTGAAAATATTCCAAGGAGGCATATGCAGTTTCTGGCACACCATTGAGAAAGAGCTTTGAAAACAGCCAGTCCATGCTCTGCTGCTGCCCCAGCTTCAGGCTTTTGTGCACAGTGAGGAAATAAGGGATTAAAACCACAACTCCTTATAGTTCTTACTTCACTTTCTCTTAGTAGCAAACATCTTGAGACAGCTAGTGAATAAGCTGGTGCCTCAACATAAAAATCAAATGGAGTCTTCCACCAGTAGAAATAAATTCAGTAACTCTTCACCTCAGAAGTGCAAGTGGGAACATGGCAGTGGTTGAAACAGCAGTTCTTTCAGAAGAAAAAAAATTAACTGATGCCTGAATTCTGCATCTCAGCTCAAGGGAGAAGTTTTAGCAGAAAATGGCAAGCATCAGTAATCACCAGCATAAAATTATGAATCCTTCTGCCACCAGTGCTGCTAACTGCCCTTCAGCTGTCAATGTGATGTGCTTGGGTAAGGAGGCAACTCTCCAGATCACTAATGCCAGCTGCACTGTGCACAGACTATCCACTGTCACTGTATGCAGAACCTGTAGGATGCCTGAGCTCATTACTGCTCTTAATTGCTTGTTTGTCCCTCTATCATCTCCTATCTTCTACACTGTCTGGAAATTTTGTTTTCTAAAGTGACAGGGAATTTTGTTTCTGAAAATATGGGAACTTTAAATGTTTTATTTTTTGTGCAGAAACATAGGGGAAATTCCAACAGCAAAGTTGAAGAGTCCTTTCCTTCAAGGCCTCAAACACAGAGACACCTCTGTGGCCTTCTGAGAAATTTAGTTGAAAAAGGATTAATTTCAGTGAGAATCAGTTCTAGTGCTGATCAGTCTCAGACCAAGGATCAAGTTCAACAATTCACAATCCAATCTCCTGGATTAAGAATACTCAGCATTTCAAACAAAATGCTAACTAGCCCTGTTACTTATCATAATAACCCTGAATTTAGAATCTGGTCACCAAAGACATGTTTTGTTGGTTTTTTCTTCCTTCTTATCCCTTGTACCTATTTCTCCAATTCACATATAACATAGATAGGATATAGATGTCCCCTGATGATGTTGCCCTTCCATTAACTATGGGAAAATAATAATTCTGAGAAATAAAATTAAAAATGCGAATTTCAGGGAATTTCAGGGAACATTTCCTAGCAGATGGAAATAATATGTCTTTGCTATGCACTTGAGAACATAGCTATATATCACTAGATCATATTTCACATTTGTTGAAAGAGACAGAGATCCACTGCAGAGTAATTGCAAAATTAAATTCCTTGTCTACAGTGTTTTTAGTGTGATAAAAATGCCATTTTCTTTCTTGGTAGGATTTGTCTGGGCCTACAGTTTATTACTGACTGCATAGATTGGTGCCTGTTTTTGGAAACTTTTGCCAAAATGTTTCTTATGCTAAAAGTCTGTTACAAGCACAGAATTTCTCAGATTTATTGTCCACTCAGTAACTAATTGAGATGCAAAAAATACCATAGTAGCAACTTTTTGTTGGTAGGTCAGCCAATTTTATTTCTTTTACTGTTATGTTAGGAAATTTTGAGTATGTGGTGATCTCTAGCACCAGAAGAAACCACTCATTAGCTTAACACTGTAAGATATGCAATATCTTGACTAGTTTCTGCTTGGATGGCAAGTTAGATCAGACCTATTTCTTGGTTTGATTAGGAAGTTCTCTAGCACAGAAACTCACAAATTAAATGACTGTATGAAGAGTTTTTAATAACCAAACACTCACTTTAAAAATTATTTATCTACTTTAAGGACACTACTTTTTTGCATTTATACTGATGCTCATCTTTCATAAAATGTAAGCATGAATAAATAATATTGAATCATGAATAAATAATTTATTCTAAGTTAATTCCTGCACAGTTCCAAGGGATTCCATTATGTGAATCAGTTTTTAATTTCATTTCATGATACAAATAAGTGTGACATGCTTAGGTTAGATTTTATTTTGATAACCTATTCTACAATAGCAGTTAACTCCATAATTCAGCAAGTGATAGAGCAGCACTTGCTATGCTGTATTTAAATTGCCATTTGCATTACACTCTGGACTAGGAATGTATTCCTTCTTCACTGACTATGCACATGCATTTGACATTTACCAAGTGTACATTAACTGAATTATATTAATTAAAATACAGACTGATTCTTACGTGCCACCTTGTGGAAAATCAATGAAATTTTCTTACCCAGCAGCTGATGCTAAGAATTCTGAACTCACAAAGTGCTGTTGGAAATTATAGAAATAGCTATTAGAAAGAAGAATGGAATATTGCTGCAACAAGATATATGTACTGATAATTCATTTTCTTAGCATATCTCAGCTATGACAAATAACTGAATCAAAAAAATAGGGGATATCTCTGTGTGAGGCTTCCTACCATCATATTTTCACCATGGATTTCTCTAAATGTGGAGAAAGCACACTTCAGAGCTGAAAGAGCTGCCATTCTTATCCAATTACCATAAAGCAAAAATGGGTTAATTTTGTTAATAAGAGGTCGATTTCAAGCAAAAAGAAAGTTTCAAATACAGTATTTTAAAGTCATAATTGTAGTACCATTGTTCTAATATCTTTCCAATATCTTTTACTGTATTTCTATAGCACCTCTGCAATGGCTCAAACATAATCTGCTGGTAAAATATTGAACATCCATAGTTTACATGTTAAACACTGCAAGCTTTCAGTATTAAATTTAGAAAATCCAGTTTCCATGAGAGAAATCAGAATTATTTCAGCAGACATAAAATCTCACCTATTACATGTAAAATTTAAAGTGTTTCCAATTTTACTTTTTCCACAAATTTGCAGCACCTTTTCCAAGTCAAATGTATGGCCTTCAAACAGGTATCTGGAAGGGAGTATTTTGCAAAATTAAAAAAAAAAATGTCCTTAGATTAATGCACAGAAATGGAAATAGGGATACTTAATGTAAAGGGTCTTTCTTAAAGGTCTGTGGGATAATGATGACATATTAAGAGGTGTAGTGAAAATGCAAGGAAGATTATTATCCTCTTTTCAGAGGTTTTGATTGGAGACTTTAGAACTTCGTATTTCAAAAACTGTTTAAAAAACTGCTTAGTACAATATGGATGGTATTGTTTGTCACACAGTTAATTCCCATCAGCTTTGGTGCCATCCCTGACAGTAGTTAAGATGGTAGTTTAGGTAATTAAAGGGGCATGTAGGTCTTTTAAAAAACATTAGGTAAATGTTGTAAAGCATCACAGCAGTGACTCAGGCTGAACCTGCCAAACAATGTGCTACCATATAAACAAGAAAGACCAGAAAGTTCTTGTTTTACACTAGAGGAACCTCCAATGAAACTAATGGAATAGTTCTGTGGTAATCAGAAGAATTTACTGGTTCAAACAGTGTATTTTTTAAACTACTTTCTAAACAAAAAATGCATTATTTCTCTCAGCCTAAAAGTATTTTTTTCCTAATTACATATATTTAAAAGTCTTTGTGTGCGCCCTGTGACTACTAACTAAGTAGACAAATCATGGCAAATTATGGGGAAAATTTTATATTCTTCACAAAAATCATGCAAATATAGAATGAAACATATCTGATGCTCATGTAATTTCACACTCTTCATGCTATGGTATGAGAAAAGATTCAAATTTCTCTTTGACCGCTGCGCTTTCTGGGAAGGGGGAAGTTATGTGGGTTTTTAACTTGTATTTTTCATAACAGTACATTGCCAAAAATATTCCAGTCTCCCTAGGGCTCTAATGAAAGGCTATGAGTAGGTTAATGGATTATAATGAAAATCCAGCATGTTCAAATGTGAAAGAGGGGGGGTGGTTTTTCTCTTTTATTCCCTCACATCTTTTATTTTCTCTGAACCAAATGGCTCACTAATGCATTTAGAGCTCTCTCCTGTTGGAAAAAGCTGTTGCTCTAGCTGTGAAACAGCCCAACCCACTCAACAGCAGGTCTGCCCCTCTCCCACCTCCTACACCTACCACTCTTTCCTTCCCAGAGAGCCTGTTTCACCCAGCTGGCTGAGCACAGAAGAATGGAAGAGTTTGGGTCTCTTTTTTATTGGTCTTCCTGGAAAAAGAGATTTATCATAATCTTCAGCCTCCCCTCCCCTGAAAACGCAGAGCCAAAAATCCTCCTTGTTTCATTTTGCTCATATGTCTTAGCACAGATAAAGAAGAAAGCCAAACAAGACAGGAGGATTTGTGAGGAAACCTAGAAGGGAAAAGACAGTATTTAAAAGCCAGGAAAATACAGAGAAAGACACAGAAATCCTCCTTTGGAAGACTAACACCCCAGTCCAAATGCATACAGCCTCTCCACATCCTATTGGAGGTGGTCCAACACATCCTGTTGGACCTATTGCAAAGGGAAATAATTTCTTCCAAAGCAGCTACACATTATTGTGCAAGTGGTTCTAGGCAGATTCAGCCCCAGTGCTACTGAAAGGTCTTTCCTGAGGTGGCAGCTGAAGATATAAACTATAGAGTACATAGTTTTAAAAGGCAGCCAAAGAAATTTGGAAATAATTTTTCAAGATTTTATCCTTACTACACTTTGAGGTGCCAGTAGGATTTGTTTGGAGGAAAGCAGAAAAATTAACATTTGACAGACACTTTCAATTTTCATACATACCAATGACAGAAGTTGTAACTCTAGGGTAAAATAATCTTTATGTATCTTCAGTAATATGTCCATTAAATAAAATTATTATTTTCTAGGTGATGTGGAAAGTTCAACCCTGTAATTTGAAATATAATGTACCTATTTATTTCTCATTTTCTCTGGCTTTGTGTCCATGATTTACAGTGTTTACTTCTGAAAATAGAAACTCAATTCCCAAAAATGCATTAAACTTCTCACTGGGAAGCTCTTAAAACAGATTGACAAACACTGTCTTTGTCTTCCAAAACATAGATGAAACTGATCATCACTAAAATGCTTCTCTGTGAGTCATTGCCTTCTTCGGTGACTTACCCTTCTCAGAGAACCCCCGGTGATGAAACAGCCTGACCATGCCCTGGACAAGCTCCTTTATAAATGCAGGCTTTTACAGAGAGCTGTTATGTACTGGGAACTTGTGATCAGATCTGAAAAAGGGCAAAACACCTTCAGCAGAAAGGCATCTAAAATATAATTCTAACCAGTTACTGACCTCCTTCCTGAGCTCTGCCACTTTATTTGCCCTGATGTATTTTCCCCTTGCAGAATCACAGAGCTGGAAGAACTACACTGTATTGATGAAAAAAAGGCATTTCATTGTGAAAGGTCTGTAAACAACAGGACATTAGAGTGGTTTCAATAAATTCCCTGACAATCCTGGAATGTGGGAGGTGGGAATTTTCAAAAGACTGTCAGCAGCATCTTTATGAGGTTCAGGAAAGAAAACCCTGGACAGATATGAAATGGTAGATGATATTTTATTCAGCTGCCCTCTCTCCCCCACAATCACATGCAAAGAAATAAAATGTGGTTGAAAAGTTTTGAACCTGGGTGTCTGTATATAGGGTAGATACTGAACTGACCACTAAAAATAGCTTCCTAAATCACACTCACACATTATTTAAATGCTGCTATTTGAAATTTCACTATTAACAGCAGCAGGAAATCTGAACAATAAATCACTTATGTAAAGACAGTGTCACATATTCCATACAGGTCTGTAAAAAAGGGGAGGAAAAATGAATAAGCAAAATCATTTTCAAGGTTTGCCGACAGGAAGAATTCTGTATTCTCTGACAAAATTCTGTAACTTTGCTTAGTGTGCCATGACGACCTAAAAATGTGTGTGTGTGTGTGTATGTGTATATATATATATATATATATATATATATATATATATATATATATATATATAAAGATGTGATCTTTCTGACTTTCTGATTATGATTTGTAGTACTACAGGCAACCTAGCAGAATTTTTCAATATGCTGAGTTATTACAGAGAAGGCTGTTCAAACTGCAGCTTTCATTTGAACAATAGGGCTACTTTCCCTCACTGATTGCAATTAATCATACCCCTGCTCTTTATTTTTACTTGAAATACCTTTGACGTAATGATCTTCAAGTAAACAAAACAAAACCATTTTCCTTATATAAAAGGATTACATTTATATGCAATTTTTATTGTATTACAAACAGAAATTTTATAACCATCATTCTAGGTGTTGTTATTCATAAACTGAACTACCTCACAAATTTTCATTTACACTGGGATAAACTACTCTAATGTCTGTTACTTAAGCAATATTCCCTATAAAATATATTCAGAGTGACTAAATGCCTGTGCCTTCCCAGGTGTTAGCCACACACAGCAAGACTGACAGGCAAGTGAGGAAATTTGTTGTCCCTTGAAATATGACTTTGGATGTGTTCCCTCAGTTGTTAATAGGTTTTCCCATTGTACTTTCAGCAGCTTTTTTAGGAAGACATCATTTTAACAAACACTCTTCTTTTTATTGATTCAGTCATTCACAAACTTTCCTGCCATGATCTGGCTTTTTAAACAAGTGATTTAAATCTTGCGTCCAAAAAAATAGTCATTTAAGCACTCAAAAATCACTGCACCTTTGACTCAGTTTAATGTTTTTTTCCTTAAAAATCATGGTTGCTAAATATATCTGTCTGAAACATACACACTCAATCTGCTTTTCCTCTTATCTGTATTCTTTACAAGAATTCCTGGTTTCCAGGAAGCCAGACAGAATCTGAAGAACTCATTTTGCTGCCCAGGCAATTTCACTTTCTTCCTTATTAACTCAAATTCCCAAATCTTTTATTCCTTTCTGCCTCTCAGATGTACTTCCAGTCTGCAAAATATTTTCTATGGTATTTTGATTTAGTATGTGACATCATGAATTTATCACAGTGAATCTCACATTTCGCTATGATCTGCTAGATTGACTTATTTTTAGAAAGGGTTGTCTACAGCTCAGTGACATATATTGTGATATTCACAGAGCAAATACTCCTATTCTATTGTGTTGTTATTACCAGTGGCAAATGCAGGTTCTGTGGCTCTCTACTGGTATTTCTTTATGTTGACTGGTTCAATTGCAATAAAACAAAACCATTCCAGTCCTGCCTGGAAGTTTGGATGCCATGCAAACTTTTTAGAAGAGTTCAGTTCATTAGATCAACGGCTTTTTCTGAAATAAAAGAAATAGCTCTTGGTTCCTTTGAACAAGAGAAGATTTTAATTTTTTCAGTTGTACTTTATGTGGGATAAATCTAGTGGATCAGGTCAGAGAACTGGAACACATTAATTCTTGACAGAGATGATGATATAAACAGGGTAATACCTTGGAGATGTTAACAATGGAGACAAGAAGCTTGAATTTAAGGCTTGAAAAAAGCCCAAGAGTTATGCATAAATTTTAGGTATCTTCTTTTTACTGGACTGTAAAAGCAAAAAAGAACAAGACAGAAAGATAGGGCAGATAACCAGGTGAGTAAAAGCTTAAGGGTTTAGCTCAGCCTTGGATCCACAGAATCACAGAGCAACTGAAGCTGGATGGGATCCTGCAGGTCATCTGCTGCAAAGCCTGCTCAGATCAGCATCAGCAAGCACAGGGCCTTGCCTCATTGTGTTCTGAGCATCTCCAACAGTGAAGATTTCTCAGCTTCTCTGGATAATCTGTGCCAATGTCCTATCAGCCCCACAGAACTATTATTTTTTTTCAATACCTGGTCAAAGTTTCCTCTGTTGCAACTTGTGGCTATTGCCTTCTGTTCTGCAGCCATGCTCTTCTGAGAAGCCTGGAGCACCTCCCCTACACACTACCACAGGAAGAAAAAAGCTCTGCAGAGAATGATGTACCACTCAGCCAGAGTGTTCCTTCCAACTATCTATGCTTAAAACATCTAGGTTAAGATAAGGCAGCAGCACAAATGCTGGGAAAATCTGTTCTTTGAATACATCAGTATTTATTATTAGTAGTAATTCTCCTTTTGTCTTCACATCACAGATTCCCAGTCAAGGGCAAGGTAGCTGGTATGTGGTCTCACACTTTCCTTGTCAAACTGGACTAACAAGTTGAATTCAAAGGTGTTTCAATTTTTTCTGCCATTACAAAAGAAATATTTCTTAAAAGATCATACAAAACTGCTACTTTCCAGATTGCCAGTCTCCGACTTTTTAAACAAACCTGTCTCAGCTCAGAATAATTTTCTGATTCATAATGAGCATCTATTGTGTTTTTGTCAATTTAATTTCTTAGGTAACTTTGCTTAGAATTACTGCAGATATAAAGTAGCAAATGAATTCCAGTAAAACTAAGCCCTTCCTGTGGATTTGTTATGCTTCACTGACACATCTTAGTTTCTGTCCTCCATCTTCATTCAGTATTAGCATTCTTCAGCTCAGGGAGATATCACAAAAACAATTATTGAATTCTGTTGTACTAAAATGCCATATCTTGCTCCCTGATTTTGACATTTTTCTTGATCAATAACTTGTCAATGCAAAATAGACACAGCTATTTAACTTTCTGTGTGCAAAGAATATGGGCTATTACTGGATTTCTCATGTGTGGGACATGAAGGAGGCAGCCCATAATGGTAGGGAGACTTAGTGAGAGAAAATGGGACAGACAAGGCAGTCATACGCCACAATTGTAAATAAAGAAAAAAACCAAAGTTGAGAAAAGTGTTCCTATCTTCTAAGGGCTTCTATGGATAAACAAAATGTTTTTTCCTCTTATAATACAAAACACAGTGAAAAAGGAGGCAAGTCTGGTCATACAACCACAACAAGTAAGATTTGATACTTTCTTTCTTCTTAAAAGAAAGTATCAAATCTTACTTGATTGTGGGTTGTATGACCAGACATACACAAATTTCAAAATTTTGGGTCATCCATACACAAATTTCAAAAAACTTGCGACACATGCAAAAACAGCTGCTTATTATCTACAGTATGTGCACTATAGAGTTATCTGGCAATTCGAGGAAACACATAGCAGTGATACCTATTACTATCTGTGGTACAAACATTCACTTGGGTTTTTTTCAGGTAGCATTATCAAGCAAAAGTCACAGCCAGAGAACATGCTTTTCCCATCTGTTTTCAGCCGACCCTTACTGGTGCAACAAAATGGAATTTTCATCTCTGATGGTTGTGTTACCATTACAGTAACCAGTTTCTCTGCGAAGACCACTTCGTCACTCTCAACAGAATCAATTAAAGCTGCTGATTTTCAGACAGAAAACATCAAAGCATTTTGCATGAATGCCTTTCAATCCTTCATCGTAAATCAGAATTTTAGGTTTGATCTTTATTGTTTTAGTTACTTTAGATGTCAACAGTAAAATAAACCATGTGTGTGTAGTTCCAACAAAGTGATGTCCCATTCTTTTGCAGTTAGAAAAATACTGCATCTCATTCCCACCAAGGTCAGCGAGTCCTTGGAAAGCAGCCTGTGAAACAGGGCCTTTGGACAGGGAGAGACTTTTCCAACTCCATCTAAAGAATAAAAAGGTAACAGCAGAGCTCCTTCATTACATTTTCACCACTGTAGCTTACAACAAAAAGCCTGATTACACTTGTAAAATACTTGTTGTGGGGTTTTGCTTATTTTCTTAAAGAATAATTGCACTGCATTATTTTCCACTCCCATATGAAATTCTGCATGAGATTTCTCTAAAGCAGATTTATGGCATTCTGCATGATAAGCCTGGGATTTTTCTTATTTTATCTAAACAAGGCAGTGCTTGCATTCAAAATTTAAATGAAAACAGAACATGCAGTTCTTAAGGAGAATTATGCCAAAAACTTCCTATGCTAACTGATTTAAACAGTCTGAGTATTTAAAAATGCATTGGTTAATCAATCCCTAGCACTAAGATAAACAGGGAAGAACTGGTTTTAGAAATGGTAAAGGGAAATGAAGTAGGCTGAAACACAAATCTGTGTTTTCAGTCTTCACTCTTACTTGTTTACCATTTCTAATGGAGTAGGATGTGTTTCTTCACACAGTGTTTTCTTCTTCAACTTTCTACTGATGTTCTGATCCTTTGACTACTGGCAAAGCTGCTAAATCAAAATCTGTGAATAAACTTCACATCATAAGTTATATACTTATTTTAATTACTTTTAGACATGCTGAGAATATCTGCAAGGTGATTAATATAACCTGCTTTAATATAAAATCATGCTAATGGCAAATAATATATTTCTTGGGCTTTCTACACAGAGAATATAAATCCTTACTAATGAAAGAAGAAGCTTTTACATCAGAGTAGGATTACTGAACAAAAACTACAGCAGATATAGATATATATATATATATCTCAGAAATCATTTGCATATTAAGAAACTTACAAATCCTGAATATACCTAGAGAATATAGTTACATCTTAATACTATATATATAATAAAGAAGAAGAAAAGTGAGGAAATTCACTCCTCACATTCCTCTAGATTATTACAGTGGATTTAATTTTTGAATGCAGGTATATTATATCCACTTCTCCTGAGCTAGAAATTTATTAAGACTTTAATGTTTGATGTTTGAGCAATGACTTTTCTATTCTTCTTTACTTATTTTCCAGTCCTTTTTAGCTACAGGAAAGGGCCAATTTATTGAAACATCCATATTTACTTAATTACTATGCTGCACAATATCAGTATTACCCAGGGAAGATTAATACATGCTAAATATGAGAGAAATCAGAAAAGCAATATAACTAAACATAATTAAGGTGTGATAAGTAATAATAGCAAAGCATCACATCAAAAAATAATTTGAATGCATTTTGATCTACAAAACATTCAGCTAGGTTATGACAGACTCTCTTTCACTCATTAATTGGAAGACAAATTATTTCATGTATCATGCATCTTGTTGACAACAAGATCCAATACTTTCTGTGTCAAATCCAATCTGCATTGTTAAGCTGCACTGCTGAGCCACCAAACACAAATGGGGTGGAATACACAAAAATCAGACACATATATGTGGCATCCCTCAAAAACAACTAACAAGAAACAGGAAGTTTAAGGACGCAAAATATCTGAAGGCAAAAATATCAAATAATACAGGTGAATCTCACTTGAGAAGAGTCGTCTTTAATGGGAGTCAAGGCAACCAGAGTGGGATTCATTTAGAGGTTATAACCACCAAAATCTAGCTGGTTAAGCTGCTTTACTCAGCACAGATGCAGGTGGTATCCCTGAGACTAAAGAGTGATTCAGGTGTCCAACTGCTTGATATAGGATTTATACGTGCAATTGTGGAAGTTTGGACCATTTTACCTGCCAATGGTATCCTGGGTTTCATACTGAGGAGCAGGAAGAGTAAAAATCTCTCTGGAGTGTATCAACTTTTCGAGCCCCTTGTAGTGGGTTTAGATCAACAGAGTGTTTCAAATGGCACGAGCAAAATTACTTTTAGTAACTGAATCCTGTTCTACCCAAATGCCACCACCTGCAATGATCTAGTTACATGAACAGATGAGAGCATAGCAAAATCAGATGTTTCAGTGGTTTCCACACTCTTTTTTTTACAGTGGGAAAGAAATGTGTCTACTAGACCATTCTGAAGAATTCTTTGAGACTCTGGAAAAGGTCTGGAGGCACTTCCATAAAACACACCATTGCTAAGAAATTTGCCTTTCCAAGCAGGATCTTCAGTACAGGTTTCAGATTGACTGATTGGACATACTCAAGATCCACAAGAAGGAAGTCCATGTGATAGGCAGGGCATAAAGATGGCATATGCCATGCTAGTCCATGATAAAAGGTGCTTTGTCTCACTCTTCTTGCCTAGTTCCACCATGCCAGCTAACAAAACAAGACCTGTTGCTTCCTAAGGAAAAGTTGATAAGAAAGTCACACCATCACTATTAGTTTTTGTATGAAAGTGCATGGTGAAAAAAATTCTCCAAGCTGATCAGAAAAGCCTTAAAACAAGGTAAAATAAGCATTATTTGAACAAGCAAAGGAAATGTTAACACATTGGTTCTAAATATGTTTTGCAGAACTGAAGTTTAAAAAAACACATCTTAACTAAACTGTTGCCAAAAGCAAAAATAACTCTTCCCTACTAAGCAATTTGCTTATTAAAATATTAAAAGTAGGATGTGTTCTTTTTCGGTTCTTATTTAACAGACTGGATTAAGAGCCCAGTTGCTCAAGCATAATCATTTCTACGTCTTTTCAACTGGATTTACTATTTTATGTGGATCAAAACTAATCCTTTCCTTTTCTAAGGATTTGGAGATGTATGTCTTACAGATCGGTAAATGTGACTAGTGGAGTATATATTTAGGAAACATTTTCTTTCTTTTTGTTTGCTTAGCTGTATCTAGCTTGAGTATTAACCAAAGTGATATGAACAGAGTCACATGAATGGGTTAAAATTAACCCATCATAAAGATCCACTGTCAATAAAAAGTTGAAATGAATTTTTATTAAGGTCACACCCAATTTTTTTAACAGAATCAGACAAGAGTTTACAGAAGAAAAAAAAAAACAACTGTGAGGGCTCCTGGTTTTTTGCCTTTTGTTTTTTCCCAGTTTTAATTACTTTTTCTGTCTAAAACTTTAGATAAAGATTCAAAGAAATTTCTACACTTAGTTCAAAGGCAGCTTTAGGTTCCAAATTTTACAGTCATAAATGTGTGTGAGGGAAATTTTTGATTGATTGAAGCAGATTGCAAAGGTCCCTTCAAAAAGTTCAGAAATAAAAGCTGAGTTCTCTTCTAGAATTTTCTTGAAGATCTATATTTTTCTATCACTAGCTTGGAATTTCTCTACATTAACCTGTACATTTCTCTCTTTCTTGATATGTATGTTTACAGGGAGGAAGAGAGAAGCAGAATTACATATGCTAAAGCACAGCATCTAAGATGAAGGATTTTTTTAGTAAATAAAATAGTGCTGAGGGAACTGGCCAGTGTCACTGCAAAGCTGCACTACAGGGCCACTTGTGACAAGCATGGGAGGTTCCTGTGACTGGTAAAACAGAAACACCAGATCCAGGAAGAGAAAGAAGACCTGAACAATTACAAAACAAACATTCTAATGTCTGAGGAGTTTATGGAGCAAATTCTCCTGCATCCTTTATCTGAGGCATATGATGGACTCAAGGTGACTGGGTGCCAATTTAATAAATACCAATTTAAAGAGGGCAAAGTCTGTTTGAGCAACTTAATAGCTTTCTATGATGAGATGGTCAGCTATGCAGCTGATGGGAAAGCACTGGATGTCATTTACCATGTCTTTGCTACAATTTTCAGGGAAACTCAGAAAGTTCAACAAGAGCAGAAGCAAGTCCTGTGTCTGGGATGGAATGCCATCAGGTAACAAAACTGGTTGAGGAAGATCAGTTTTACAGAAAAGTGAGCAGTGAAGGTCAAGTGCTGGGCTGCATTACAAAGTGAGGTCAGCAAAATGTAGGAAGTAATTTTTCTGTACACAGCACCTGAGACTGCATCTGGAGTATTGTCTTTAGCCAGAAAAATATTCTGATTATTCTGTTCCTCTAGATGTCACACAATTAAATGTTTAACCCAATTTTCTTCATATTGTTCCAGGTTGTAAACACTGATACTAATTCCTGCACCAGTAGGAACCAGCCTGGTCTGGCTGACTTGAAAGCAGTTTTGCAGAAAATTACTCACAGAGCTGCTGGACAGCAAGCTGACTATGAGCCACCGATGTGCCCACAGTGGCCAAGGACACCAACTGCCTCCTGGGCTGCATTAAGAGCATCACCAGCACATCAAAGGAGGTGATCCTTTTATTCTGAGAGAATTCAAACACTGGCATAGGTTGTCCAGATAGGCGGTGTAGTTTTCATCCTTGGAAATATTCCAAATTTAACTGGATAAGGATCTGGGTGACCAGCTTTAGATGATACTGCCTTGAGGAGGAGAAATGAAATAAACCATCTCAGAGGCACCTTACATCCTCAAATACTCTGCAATTTTGAAAAGAATAATGTAGATAACAACATAAAAATCTTCAGCATGCCAAAAAATAGCAAGATTACCTCTTTCCTGTAACATTCATGTTCTAAAAACCATACAAGCAGCTTGAACAGAATAATTGACTCAAGAAGGCAATAAGGTTTCTTAGAAAATCCGTTTCCACCGTCCTGATAAAGCCTTTGATGAAACATGCCTTCATGGGCTTTGAAGCAGAGTTAATATGATTCTCTTTGAAGTGAAAAAGACTAGTTTAGTCTGACAAAATATCAATAGCAAGCACAACCATTTCACATGTGGTGCTTAGTCATTCAACAAACACAGTCATTCTACTTCAGAAGATCATTCATTTCCACAATCATCTTCCTGTCTAGGGACTCAATAGGAGCTTTACCTGGAACAGATATGTTCTACCGCATGCAGCATGGACTGTGCAAGAAAACAGGCAAAACAGAGCAAATGCACTCTTATCTGTTCTTGGGGGTTTTGGCTAATCTAAATCTGTAAATTAGACCATGGACTTCACTTACTACCTACAAACACACCTCAAACACCAAAACTCAACTGATACTTCTCTGACATTCTCCCTTTCAAAATAAACACTTCTGATTAGAAGTCAAACTAAACTATACTAAACTAAAATTTTTCTAAGTCCCCTAAACTATCTTAATCATGTCCTATAAAAATGACAACTTGGACGAACTTTTGAGTAGACAGGATTTCCTTCATCTAACAACAGTTTTCCACAGACACTTTATTGAAGGTGATCAGTTTATTTGTGATATAGGTAGGAAGAATGGGGATTAAAAACTATTATACAAATTTATTACAAGCAGTAAGTCTAACAAACGAGTCTAAATTATTTCTGAGGATATTTGTCTTTAGCTCTTAATTTATATACTATGATTTTGTAACCTACTAAATTCTGAATGCTCAATTCTGTAAGAATATGATTCCTGCTACAACTTGATATTAGGACCAATTACTACATCATATTGAATGTCACATTACCATTTTAGTTTCTGAATTTCCTGCCAAAGCAACATGCTTCATTGTGAATCCCCGAAAAAACAAGGAAAATTGTTAATATGAGACATTTTACATTTTATGATAGGTGTTAATATGATACACTTTATTAAATAATGTATAGTTTTTCCACATGGTATTTTTTATTTTTTAGAATAGGTCTTCTGTGTTTGAAAATCTGCTGTTTTTACAGTAGGTATAATGTGATGTATTGCAAAGGAAAGACACTAATACTCTTTTTTAGGCAACATTTACATTGGCTTCTCTGTACAGGTGATTCACTTGGAATACATTGTCTGAACCTGCATCACTGATTACTCTGTATAGGAAAACAAACGAGATCCAGGAGTTTATTATCCACATAGGACAACACATTTCATTGTAACAGATAATGCTATGAATTTAATGCTGGATAGTCTTGCAGCAGCCATTTCTTGGCTTACATATCAAGGAAAAACAGATGGGAGGTGAGAAATGGCGAAGAACTGGTAATTTGTGCAATACAAACAGCACAGAGGGCATACACCATGGGGAAGTCAGAGAGGTAAGTGGAAAATTATGCTTGGACTGAAAATAAAGTAGGGATAAGCAAAAGAAAGCAGAAAACAAAGAGAAAATATAAGCAATGCTGGAGTTATTCAGGAAAAATAATTAATTTGATATAGAAGAAAAGGAAATAGATACAATAGCATATTGACAGAAGTTTTTTGCTAGACTACAACAAAAAAGTGTCCAAATAGAGACAGTACAAACCTAATCAATAATTAAACGATGGTGGAAAAAAAAAAAATTCAGAGAATTTTTTTCCTCTATCAGTTTTGGGTAGATTTTGCAAGTTAACAATGTGTTTGATGTTATCTCATACTTGCTCATTTCATTTTCCCATTTTATGTAGTTTCAGTGATCTTACTACTTCATTAACAATCCTTGTGGTTTTACCTTTTGGTTCCGCTCTTCTGAACAGTAGAGAGGTGATACCCTCATATTGTGTCCATTATCTTCCAGTCTAATTTGTAGTGTTTTCTTCTTCCATCGCTTTCCTGTACAGCTCATTTCCTTTGAATTGGTGTATTGAACCAGAGGCAATGGGCACAAATTAAAACACAGGAGGTTCTTCCTGAACAGTAGAAAACACTTTTTCATTGTGAAGGTGACCGAGCACTGGCGCAGGTTGCCCAGGGAGATAAGGAATCTTCATCCTTGAAGACACTCAGAAGACAAGTACATGGTCCTCTGCCACCTGCTCAAGGTGGCCCTGCTTGAGCAGTAATTGGAGCAAATGACCTCCAGAAGTCCCCTTCCACTTCAATCATTCTGAGATTCTGTAATATCTTCTTTCCAATGAGTTTATTCAATCTTCCTTTTGCATTTTTTTCCATTTAATTTCTTTTATTAGGTTGTATGCCACCATTTACTACTCTGTACACTACTCAGCCTTTCTAATAACCATAATCCTGATTCATATTTAGGAGTTTTCCCAGAGCAATTGCTGAAAGAAACAGGTGCAATGAAGCTTCTGGAAAAAGAAAATTATCTGCTAGAAATGTAATAGCCTAAACCAACTCCATGTGGTGGAACAACTGATCCAGTCTGAAGCAAAGTCTTCAAGATAGAGGGAATGAAGGTAAGACACCTATGTGAACATTTAAATCAACATTAAAACACTGTTTTCTCTCTTTTCATAGGAGGCAGACTTAAAGAGTTTAATTCTACAGATGAAAGGCATCACATCAGCCTCAACTGAAGTTGCCCCTGAAATGTGAAATGTGGTTATTCCTTTGCTTTTGCATGAAAATGGTAACCAGTACTGTATTTATCCACTGAAATCCTATTTGCACTTTATTCTTCTTCCAGATCTTAATGTGATTTTACTTTCATGCCAAGGAATGATTCTTTAACTGGTATTTTGCTGGGTTTTCTAAAAGATTTATTTTATCTTTTATGCTTTGTCTCCCCATATTCTAATGAAAGAACCATATAAAATTAAGTTGAATTCAACTGGGTATCTGAAGTCATACAAGAGGAACAGTAGAAGAGGGGCCTGAATAATGAGGCTCCAGAACATCTTAGGGGCATGAACAAAGTGTGGGATTTAGGTCACCAAACCCTATTTGAACTAAGTAGATGTCAATATGAGAGCTAGTCAATCTAGGCTCTCCCTGTTGTCAGTTTGGGAAGAAATTGGCACTTTGAGGAAACAGCTCATCTTTTCAGATGTCTACTTCAAAATAATACAACTTGTGCACTAGAAGTACCTTCTTTTCGCTTTGACTATAAAGGGAACACAACGGAACTAGCTTAGATATAGATATTTACAAAGTTGGCATCAAGATTTCTTCAGCTGAACCCTTCAAATTCTGTTGTAGTGTTGGATTTGCAGTTAAAATTTATTGCAGTCAAAGGATTTAAAGGTGTTAATATATTTTCCTAAGCCTTGCTAAGCAGTAGCATTCAGGAGATGGCATGAAGATATTTTAACAAGATAATATGCTGCATAAAAACCCCTACAATGAAAAGCACAAAGTTACTGAAATGAATTAATACATTCTTCAGAAACTCATTTGGCACAAGAAGCTGTGACTCTGGTCTTCATTTGCTAGTTAAGGGTCATTTTCTGTTCTCTGCATGTTTCTTGACTATTTCTAAACAGTGTTATGCTTCAGAGCTTAAAAATCCCTTATGCCAATATAATTTTGCACTTACTAGAATTGATTTTGTTTTATGGGTAATGGTCCAGAAAAAAAACAAATTTCCCACCACGTTTACCACAAAAGCATCCTAAATGTTCAGAAAAACCTTCAGCATTATGCTACAGCAAGCACTGCACAAGGAGACATATTTCCTAGGTCAGAACATTCCAGCTAAATCTTCGATCAATTAATAAGTCCACAGGAAGACAACATGCAGAGAAATACTTGGCTTTGTACCCAAAGAAATTAGAATGCAAATCCTGATAAACAGAGCCACAATTTGAAGGCTGGTGTCCTGAACCACAGCAGGTTAGAAAGGCCCTGTTCTAGATGGAGAAAATTAAAGGTTGTGTTTATCTTTTTCTCAAAACACAAAAAAAAAAAAAAAAAAAAAAAAAAAAGCTTTGGTAATTTAAAAGTCCAGCCTTTGCAAACACAACATAAGTTCTCACTTCTCTTTCATTTTCACAGAGATGCACCACCTTCTGTAAATCTCTCTTCTAATCCCTTCAAACACTAAACCAGTGATCTGTGTAACCTCAGCTGCATGACAGTGAAAACTGTCCTCTTGCAGTAATACTTGCAGATTATATAAACTCTCTTCTGGGCTTGCCATCAAAGAGAACAAAATGGAGAGGAAAAATACAAGAGGTATCTTCATAACACATGACTGAAAAAAGAGAATATATACAAGGTCACTTTGTTTAAAGAACTGCAAGAGATATCACAGTTGAAATCTTGTACTAGGCCTCTTGGAATCACAACTTCCTGGATCCAAAAATAATTTTTTCTTTAGTCTCCTTCTCTTCACCAGTCTTTACATTCAAAAAAGGAAACATAATTTGGCCTAATTTCTTGCTTCACTTCAGCAAGGACCTGTGTAGCTCTTTTTTGGTTAAATGTTAACTGTGAAGTCACTAGAATCACCTGATTTATTTAAAGTTTATAAAAAAGTATTCCTTGTTAAAAAATCTAATAGCCTAGGCATATTAGGAATAATTAAATTCCAGTAGGAGCTGAATCAGGACTCTTGCTGCACATAAAGTATGAAATTCTGGATGAAAAACTCTCACTAAATTTTTCACAGCGTTAGTAACAATTTAAATCTGCATGTAAAGCCCAACCTGCCTAAGAAATGAAACAGCACAATAAGAAAACCACCATGGTAGTATTGGAAAAATGCCTTGGTTGGATTGGTATTTATTCTCTACAGAAAAAAAAGGGATACTACAATAAAAATATTCTTAACCTGAATTTATGCTTCAGCACGCTCTTACATTTTACTGTTGAAGTCTGCAATGTTTGTGTGTATTGTCCAATTCTCTGAATGATATTGAAAATAAGGTGATTTTATCTCCAGCAGCAAGCCAACCCACTGCAACACATAACAGAAGTAAAACTAAATGACAGAACTTCACAGCCTGATGATGGGCACAAGAAAATCAACACACAGAGCAGTTTACTAGAGAAAAGAATCTGCATAACTATATGAAGTAAATACTGGGTCATTTCAGAGCAGTATGCTCAGATCACAGAATTTACTGCTTGCAGCAGACAGGTGATAGAGGTATATGTACTTTCTGAGACTGCTGACTAGCTGACACAATACAATCTCCTCACAATTCTCCAAAGAAGAGTAATAAAATATTCTATCATAATTGTCCTCATTGCATAATCAAACAAAAATATTTTTATAAAGTTAACAATTGCAGTGAAAAGTTTAATATCTAGATCTGGATATGTTGTCTTTATATGCATACCTTCCATTAAAATATCCTTCTTTCCTCACCAGAAGAATGGGTGACCTCCCCTTAGACTTGAATAATTACAATTTATTAAGCAGGTTCAAAAGGAAAGATGGAATCTCATTTCTTAGTGCCCAATTAAAACACGGATATGACTCTTATGGAAAACATTTTAAAACCATTTCCTGCATATAAAAGCAAAGTATCACAAAAGCTTTGCCATCACTAAAAGCATTCATAATTGTCATCATGACAAAAGAGAGATAAATCAAAATATTTTTAAGATGACTGGCATACCCAAAAACCTATTCACCTGGAAAATTATTCAGAAGGAAAATTATTTCATACAAATTCTTGAAAATAGGACACTCTATATATATCTAACACATGAATCAAATTCCATGACAAAAAAAGTGAGATACAAGAAAGAGTACACAATTTTGGTTCCTCCTGACACTTTCACCCTGATAAATGCTTATTATAATAGAATAATGGAATTGCTTATTATAACAGAATCATGGAATTGTTTAAGTTGGAAAAGACTTTTAAGATCATCAAGTCCAACTATAAACCACCACTAGTCCACCACTAAACCATGTCCCTCATTGCCTTATCTACACATCTTTTAAATACCTCTAGGCATGGTGAGTGAACCACTTCCCTGAGCAGCCTGTTCTAGTGTTTGACAACCCTTTTGGTGAGGAAATTTTTCCAAATGTCTGATCTAAACTTCCCCTGGCACAACCTGGGGCTATTTCCTATTGTCATATTGCTTGATTCTTGAATTATCATTTTGATTACTATAAAGATTCTTTTACTTTTTCAAAGCATTTGGGAAAAAAAATCAAGTGCTGGTTCTTCAGAAGATTAATCTTTGTTTTGATATGTGGTTATCTGTACTATTTAACCACATACAAGCATAAAATAAAATTTCTGGAGTCTAGATACCTAGCATTATGATTTCTATATGACTAATACGACATTTGTATGTGATCATCTTATTTTGATGAATTATTTCAGTAAAATGTTTGTGACACAAGAGAACTGTAATAGGTTTTAATTATTGTTTTGTTAGAGGAAGAATATGAAGACGTGTCAAACTGTCTGATGATTAACTTTGCATGGCATTTCTAAAGTGTTATAATCTTCCTCTATCTTTGGCTTAACAATGTTTTCTTAAAATCCCTATGTATGCCTATGTTTTACAGAGAAATGCCATCACACAACAAGGAACAAAAGTCTCATGTGGGCTGCAGGCTCATGTAAGTAGAAATTCCCTGTTTAAAGAAGGTTAAAGTTTTCTTACTGGGGTGTAACAACAGGCCAGTTTAAATAGGCTAAATTTATGTGGTATGTTACACCACTAATTCTGTTTGAAAAAAAATAAAAAAGCAAAGAAAGAAGAAAAAACATAGAATCTGTAACCATTGACGAGTAAAAAACAGCAACAAAAACAACTTAAGAGATTATGCAGTGCCACTGCTTCCTTTCTGGAGGGCTGAACTTCCTACAGAAGCTTGAGAAAGGCAGACCACTTCTGCTGACATAGGAGGATCTGGTACCCAAGCAGGTACCTCTGTGTACTGGGATGGGTCACAGAGGCTCACATTGATGAGCTTGGAAAATCAGGCCAAGAGATGCCATCATGCTGAGCCAAAGGAGAGTTAAGGGGATGTACCAGCCAAAGGAAGACTCCAGCATCCCAAATATAGGAAATGGTATCAAGGGGAAACCTTATTCCTAAGACCTTTAAGACCATCAAGTCCAAACATGTTAACACTTGACTCAATGATCTTATGGTACCTGCTTGTTGGAATCCTGGATGCTGAGAATTTTAAACTTTCTGTGCTAAAGGTACAGATCCACAAGAGAACATTGCATTTGACCTGAGGCCATGAAGAAGGCTTCCAAAATTGATTGATAGTACTGGGGTTACGGGTGTGTAGTTGGTTAGAAGTGCGTAATATCACAGGGTGAAAAACTTAGAGTTTGGGATTTTAGAATATAGAAATAAATATGAATCAAGATGGAGGTTTTAGAGTGGAGGCAGGTTGTTCTTCTGTACCTTCTTCTTCATGGGTTCAGGTGATGTTTTGTAATTGGACAGAAAAGTGTGCATTGCAGGCTTCCAGGGATCAGTTATTGGGTTAAAAGGGAAAATAATCTAGGTGTCCTTTCTTAATTGGATAGTCTTAAAAGACCTTGTAACAAGAGATTGTGAGCCATTTCGTGCCTTGCTAATGAAAAGCTGCCGAACTCATGGTTGTGAGACTGTTTTACTGATAAGAAATAATAAACACCTGAGTCCAAACACGAACTAACATCTCAAGTGCCTTCAATCCAGACTCAGAGAAACCAATACCTGCTAAAAGGCTAAACTCGGTACTTTTTCACTAAAGATTTCTGGAAGTCAAACATTCATCATTCAGTCCAAAACTGACAAGCTAAAAGCAAATTTGGCAGGTGGAAGATTTTTTACTACAATTCTTAAAATTTCGTATTTGATATTTCCATAGAATACTTAGTATAGATGCTTATGTAATAAGCTCTTCCTCCACATGGGCACAAAAACTGGCATTCTTCAAATGGCACATGCACTCATGAATGTAGAAATGCAATGAAGGTTAAAAGATTTAAGTTACAGTGTGCGCTTCCGAAACAAAGGAGAAATCTTTCAAAAATACAAACACTTAATGCTTAGTTTTATGGCCAGACTCCAAACTGGTCATGTTGACTTGTTGTTGAAGAGTAGGAAATTTTAATTCCCAGTTCTGTATCATGGGGCAACTCCACTTGAATGCTCAGCAATATATTGTAGCTAACAGATTACAGCAAGGGAGGAAACAAACTGGAAAGAATAAAAGCAGGCTAAATAACAATAAACACAGTTCTCCAGTACTTTCTACTCTGTGCTGTGGCAATTGATCTGCTTATTTTTCTCAACTCAAATACACTAGGCCCAGCCAGGTGGAATATAGGCACGTGGGATGAACAGCTTCTATTTACTGCAGTTATTTTCTCTTGCAATGCTATTAACAACTAGGTCTTGCCCAAAGAGTTGTCAGAGGTATTCTAGCTCATCTTACAAACATCCACAGCATCCAGGGGGCTATATTGTTATTTTCTGGTTTGCAATTTTTTTTTTTCATTTTCTTAACCTAAAAGCTTTCAGTTGAACAACTGTGTTTACATATTGCCAGATCCCAACTGTTTTAATTAATTGCTGAAATTGTCATTCCTTTTGTCATTTACACAGCTAGGAAAGTCAAAGTTAGGTCTCAGTGCTGTAACACAACATATTTGAGTATGGGTAATTAAGAGCTGTAGAAAAAAGAAATTTTATGAGGAATTAATTTTTTTTTTCTGGCTTCACTCACAGGGAAAGGAGGGCAGACTTTTTTTTTTTTTAAATAAAGCAGTTTTTCTGGTGTTAAAGAGAATGTTGTTGTATATAAACACATTAGTGAAATGCAATCCTCTAATCCATCCCTGGCTTGTTTGCAGACAGGACAAGTCCCATTAACTCTCCCAATTAAAAGAGAAAAATCATGCACATTCTCCTTCCTCTATTTACTGTAAATTCTCATAAAGGAAAAAAAATCAACCCTGCCAGCTTTTTGAACAGGTTGAGACAGCATAGGGAAATTCTGAATTTGCAGCACTGAAAAGGTCTTCCTTTCATGAAATCACTTGGATGCCTGACTGTACATCAGAAGATCCCGACCCTGTGTGCTGGGTTTGCCTGGCAAGGTTTTGGCAGTGGCAGGGGCTACAGGGATGTCTGTGAGACTCTGTAAAAGCTTCCCCATGTCCGACAGAGCCAATGCCAGATGGCTCCAGGATGAACCTGCTGCTTGCCAATGCTGAGCCCATCAGCAACAGCTCATCAGCATCTCTAGGACAACAGACATAAAAAGGAGAAAAAAAACCCCAAAACCACAGAACAGCAGGGAAAGGAGTGAGAATATGTGAAAGAAACCACTCTGCATGCACCAGGGTCAGTGGAGGAGTGGGAGGAGGTGCTCCAGGTGTCACAGTAGGTTTGCTGGCAGGACTTCTGATCCCTGGGAAGGACCCATACTGGAGTAATTTGTGAAAGGGACCTTACAGGTGGAAGAGGTAGAGAACTCTGAGGCAAAGTTCAGTCCAGAAGGGGGGGCGGGGGTATTTTTAAGATTTCATTTTACTTCTCATTACCATACTCTAGTTTGATAAATAATTTCCCCAAGTCGAGTCTGTTTTGTCCATGGCAGTAATTGGTGACTGAACTCTCCCTGTCCTTACCTCAACCAATGAGCCTTTCTTCATGTTTTCACTCCCCTGCCCAGCTGAGGAGGGGAGTAACAGAGTAGCTTCCCTGGGCAGCTGGCATCCAGGCAGGGTAAGCCCACCACCCCCTGGCATTACCATGAAACTCCTGATGCCTGCTCAGAATACAGCTCCACAGCATCTCAAGCTGACCTAAGGTGCAGTACAGTATCACTGCCAACTAGCTGTGCTTCCTCATGTCAACCACGTTAAATCACCTAAAGGGAAATTTTTGGAGATTTTGCCAAATCAGTTTCCTGAACAGATCGTTTACCTGGTCACAAGTGTTGGTTCCTTTGCTTGACAGAGGACAAGACCACGTGGCCAGAACACAGGACTAGCCAGGCCTAGATTTAGACTGTTCTCAGCACTATAGCACACATATGCTCAAACTGGATTTAACCAAGTAAATCTGGATACTTACACAGTCCAGTTCCAACAACACAAAGATTTGAATCTCTTATTTCCTCAGAGGGGAAGTACTTATAGTTAGAGGCAGAAATTAAGTGCTGAAAAGATCAGTCTTTTATTTCACACCTGCATTCAACACCTTGGAAAACAGGAGACAGCAATGTATTAATGAAAGCTGCAGATAAGAGAGCTACATAAGCCAAAGCCATAACATACGTTAAAAACCAGCAGATTTTGAAAAGGGCAATGATAAATATAGGATGACATTTAGCTAAATGCACTAAATGCAGGGTTAAATACTAAGAGATGACTATTAAAATTAGCTCCAATTTCAGGTGTGATCTCTTAAAAGCAGGGGGATGAAAAAGCCACGAGATCATTAATGGATTACAAGATGTGTACAACTCCCAAATTCAATACAGCTATGAAAAAAGACACAGTAACATAAATGCAGGAGATACTGGGAAATATGAATGCCATTGGACAAGCTGATAGTGACATTCTTGGGTTTTTAATTTTTTTTTTTCAGTTTGGTCCATGTTCATATAAGAACAGCTCAAGAGTGAAAAGCTGGATTTCATATGTGGACAAGAAACCAGTCCTTGGGAAAAAAACTAATGACTAATGTACCACCTGCCTTTTGTACAGCATCTACCTTAATCCTAATGAGACCCCAGTGAAAGTGAACCCAATGAATGCTTTTCCATGACCAGTTTGGCAAGCACTGTGTGACAACAAACACTTCACCTGCAGTGAATGCTGTCCTTCCTGCAGACAGCAGAAACTGGGGAAATCTTACAAAATGTCTTCTATAAGGAAAATACTGACACATCAGAGTTAAAAACTCACTCATCACCTGCACTAGCAGATACATGACTATTAAAGACAAGAACTACTTAGCAGTTCCATGGCACCTAATTAAAGGGAAATTGATTTGTCAAAAGTCACAGATAAACAAAACTGGAACCTGCTGATTTTCTGCCATAAAAGTAACCATCACTATCCAAACAAAACTCACGTTCTAGTTCCCTCATCACAAGAAAGATATGAACAATTTTAAATATTAAGGGGATAGGAATCAGTGTTTGCATCCACTTTTGCCTGCATAATGTTTAACAAGCACCTGCAGACCATTCTGATTTAAGAGCAAAACAGGATCACAAAATTATTAGGGTTGGAAAGGACCTCTGGAGATTATCCACTCCAAAACCCTGGCAAAGCACGGTCCCCTAGAACAGATTGCACAGGAATACGTCCCGGTGGGTTTTGAGTATCTCCAAAATGGGAGACTCCACGGTCTCCCTGGGCAGCCTGTTCCAGAGCTCTGCCACCCTCAATGTAAAGCAGTTGTTCCTCATGTCGGGATGGAACTTCCTGTGTTTCAGCTCCTGGCCATCGCTCCTCACCCCGTCGCTGGGCACCACTGAAAAGTCTGGCACCATTCTCTTGGCACTCATACTTTGGGGTATTCATACGCATTAATGCGATCCTCTCTCAGTCATTTCTCCAGACTGAACAGGCCCAGCTCTTCTCTCTCCCTCTCGTAAGATGCTCCAGACCCCTCACCATCTTTGCGCTCTTGCGCTGGACCCTCTCCAGGGGGAGAGGAGCCTCTTGCACTGAGGAGTCCACAACTGGACACAGCACACCAGACATGGTCTCCGGTTACCAAACCCCCCATTCCTACATACTCCCGGTGTGACCACACCAATGCCCCCAACCCCGGCCCTGCTCCCTTCTCGTCCCGACTGCGTCTCCCTGCAGCCCCCGTGGAAGCGCCGGGTTCCACTACCGGGGTCCTACCTCGGCCGCGGAACACCGAGCCGACTGCCTCATTAGAAATCCTCCCTGCCGTTCTCCGCTGCGCCTCACCCACCCTTTAGACTCTCTCTTTTCCAGCTGCAGTGAGGCACTGAGGAAGAACACGGCCGCTCCCCGCCTCATAGCGGGTCGGCGGGACATGTTGTCTTCCCTTTGTGATCAGGCGCGCTTCGGGCAGCTCAGGGCCGGGGAAGGCCCCCGTGCGGCGGGCGGCGCTGACGTGTCGGTGGGAGCGGCGGCGGCCCCGGCAGCACCATGTGAGTGAGGGAGGGACGGACGGACCGACAGACAGCCCGGGGGTCCCGGGGGTCCCGCAGCCCCCGCGCTCCCTCACCCAGCCCTCACCCTCTGCTCTCTCCACAGGTCCAAGGTTACCTTTAAAGTGACGCTCACCTCGGACCCCCGGTTGCCTTACAAAGTGTGAGTGCCGGCGCTGCGTGGGGCGGCGGGAAGTGAAAACGGGGCACGTCGCGGGCGGCCTCTAAATGGGTATCCCGGCGGGGCATTCCGCCAGCGGGAACGGTGCTTGTCTCCCTCCCTCTGTGTGGAGTGGCAGGCGATGTCCGTGGTTAGCCCTGCTCTCGGGGCTCTCCCGCTTTGCCCGACTGCCATGTGTGTCCCAGAGTCATTCAGGTTGGAAAAGACTTCTGAGATCAATGAGTCCAACCTTTGCCCGATCACTGCCTTGTCGGCCAGGCCGTGGCACTGCGGGCCGCCTCCAGGCCTCTCTTGAACAGCTCTAGGGACGGTGACTGCACCCTGGGCAGCCCGTTCCAATGCTTGACAGCCCTTTCATTTCTCCTGATGTTCCACCTGAACCATCCCTGCCACAGCTTGAGGCCGAGTTCTCTCCTTCTGGAGGGGACATTGCTATGGAGCTTAATCCCACACCTCCTGAGACTTGCCACGTCTGCTGACACATACAGGTGTTCCTGTTCTCTGCTGAAAAGGCTTCTCTTGAAGCATCTCACACCTGCCAGGGATCTATCCTCCCCCTGAATAGAGCTTGCACAGCTTTGGCAAAAGCATTTCCATTGGTAAAAGTGACGTTTCAGTCAGTAGTTTAACAGCAGATAAAGTTGCTTTTTGGTTTGTTTTGACAGCCACGTATTTACTTGTGTTGTGATTTCAGGTTAAGCGTGCCTGAGAGCACACCTTTCACAGCTGTCCTCAAGTTTGCTGCAGAAGAAGTAAGTAGAGAGTGATGATGTTGGTTTTTAACACTTTGCATGTTCTTGTAAGCTAAAGCTTTTTTATAGATAAAAATGCGGTGGTTGATTCAGCTCAAGGAACTGCTGTTGGTCACAGATGATCAACAAGCTTTATTGGTCTCAGTGGGGGCCTGGCAGAGCTTGCAGAATCCTAAACTTAGTGATCCTTGCTCAATTTATGCATCAGCAGATGACACTGAGGTCATTTCTGGTTCTGTAATTAACTATTTTATAGCAGTGATTTAAAAATTTGTGACAGTGAAGAGAATTAAAAGGTACTGCTATTCAATACTTAATACTGAAATTTCTGATGTGGAATATCAGAAAAGTTCTTCAGAATTATCAGGAAACTCTTTTCATATTCAGTTCTAGTAATCTCTGACTTTGGAAGACACAGAGTTTTTGATTGTGGAAAGTATTGAGATCAGCCATATGGAATAGAATCAAAAAACTGTCTTAAGGGAAGATGTGGATAGTGTGTTCTTTAGTTTCTGTGCTGATCTTTCACATGGAATCCTATATCATTAGGTCTTTAAATTGCCCACATAATGTGTTTAAAGGAATGTATTATGTTGTTTCAGATTAAGCGTGGAAAGAGACATTCACTGAATGTAAACAGTGAAGTCAAGTGCTCAGAAGCATGATGAGTCCCTTCATCTAACTGGCAGAAAATCAGCTGAGAGTCTGTTCTTGCAGTTCTCCCTCTGTCTTTTTAGGAAAACTTGGGAAGTTTTGGGTTATTGAAAATTTCTTTTGTTTGAGGATTGCAATTGCAATAAAATAGTTAGGAAGGATAAGAGACTCCAGGTCTTGAGTCTCCTTATGTTGTTACTGTTACACCACGATGTGACAGAAATTATTAGGGAAACACAGCTTGTGGGGGAGGCCGTGGATTGGTTTTGTTGTAAATTTGCTTGGAGAGAACATTATACAGAATATTGCTTGCTGTTAAAGATACTAGATTATTTAATTGGGGGTTTTTACTATGTTTTCCCAAGTTATTTTTATTCTGTATTAATACAGCTGTGCCAACACAACCCATACACAGAGACCTAGACTGAAAAGTCTAACAAGCAAGTATGAGGTACCAGAAATGAGTGTTGGACATGTTGAAAGGGAGGTGCCATTTCTGGTGGGGATTGCCATTAAACCTGTTAACTTCACTTACTCATGGAACCTAATGTTAATTAGTGGTAGGGTCACTCTAGGTACTATATCTGAGTAATGGATATAGAGAGTCATTACTGACTTAAATATTCACATTTGAATGCCATTATTTTAATTGGTGTGAGTATTTTGAGTATCTATGGGAGTTTGACCTCAGGCTGTTCTGGATCAGCACTGAAGATTTTTGCATCTCTTTGAGACCAGAATGAAGTGCTTTGTTAGCAAAGAGCAAAAAAATATTGTTAATCTCTTCCCCCGGAATGAAGCCCCTTGTGAACTGGCATTGAAAAGAATGACAGATACTTTTGTGTTATATGAATGTTTTTTCATTCCTTGAACTGCATAGATTAACATTAACTTATGTAGGGGGTTGTGATTCAAGAACCAGTTTCACAGTACCTTAAGTTATACATATATGGAAAAGATCAAAATTTGGGCAAAGTTGTGAGTTGTTCTTCAGGGGAAGTGCATTATCCTCTCTGTGATTGAAACTCTCAGGGCAGAGAAGTGTTTAAGTTCTGGCTATTTGGCCTTAGCCACTTTCTACTGAGACATCTCTCAAAAACTTAAAATTTGCCAACTCATAACCAGACTTGCCCTAGTTAAAAAAAACCTCATTTATAGTGTGTGGTATCTATTGGGTTTTTTCCTTCATATTTTAGAGCTACCTGGTACATGTCTCAGGTGTATGTTTGCACAATAGTTAGAAAAAAAAATCCATTACATTTGTGGAATTACTACTAAAATAGTCATCCATTTCCATTAAAGTTACTTATATCTATAAATCTCAAGGACCTCTTTTCTTATATTTTGTATGTGAACCAGCTAAAATTAAAAATTTAATATTACCCATGTATTTTCTGCTTTAATTATGTCTCTTACGTTGTCCTACTCTTACTTCTTTTAGTTCAAAGTTCCTGCAGCAACAAGTGCCATTATAACAAATGGTAAGAATATAGTTTATATATATTTTTAATAGTTTTTGTATTGAGGTTTCAGTGAAAGTTTATTGATAAAATCAAGACTGTCTCATGTCTCACAAACTCTACTTACTGCAGATTGAATTTAAAAATATTGCAGCATTATTTAAATTTCTTATGCATGGGGTGAAGATACTAAACCACTAATTCAGTTTTGTCCAAATATATAGCTTAAACTCTTCTATGCTGAAGCTTTCTTGTCAGTTCCCATTTTTTGGCTATAGGAAATAGCTGCATGATGACTGATGTAATAGTTGTATCTTGCTGGTATGTTTTTTGAGCTGCAAGTTTAATGTAATAAATTGTAATATGTCTGTTTTATCTTCTTTTTTCTATTTTTTTCCTTCTTCCTAGATGGTATAGGAATAAACCCTGCACAGACAGCAGGTAAGTTACTGTGTATGAATCCCAGTATTTAAAATTTGTTATCTTTCTCTCAGTCGAATGTATAGCACATGAGGTTGTATTGCATTTTAGGTTTTATCCTCTTAAATGGGGAGGAGCATTTCCCAGTAGTTGAAAACTAGTTATTGTAGTGTGTAAAAGCTTAAATCCAAAAAACAGTGGGTTTTGTGTTCAGTGTTTATTTAGTTCTGTGAAAAAGTAGTGAGCTCCTGATCTTCAGAGCTTTGCATTTAAGGTGCAGTCTAGAAGCAATAACGTATTACATGCTACTGGAGTAATAAGTAACAGCTATATTTCCCCCCCTGCTCTATCTAATTCAGTAATACTTGCTGTTCTAGCAACACTTCTCATGAGATGTGTTAAAAAAAGTAAGAGTTTTAGAGCAGGAGCTCCAGGGGCTTTGGGGAGTGTGTTTTCAGAAGAGTGGATTGGAACTAGGTGGTCATAAAAATCTCTTTCAAATCAAACCATTTTTTGATTCTTGCTGATAGTGCTCGTGTTCTCAGCAAGGGGTTCCATGTCAGAAATCCCTGATGCCAGATGTTAAGGCTGGCTATGAGAGAAGAGTTCATCTCTGTCACAGGAATGTGTAAGGCCCTTTCCCATCACCTCCTGAAATACATGGAAACAGTACAGAGGTTGAATTGTACCAGTAATGGTCTGCTGTCCTAAGGCAGATTGTGTGGACTTGTTCTTGAAAAGCTATACTTTTACACTAATAGGGAAATAATTACAGTACTCTAATCTTAAACCATTTGAGAAGAGAGTGGAACAGAGTATCTTCATAGAAAGGTATGAACATTTCTTACCTAGTAAGTACTAGTAAAAATGGCTGTGCTGCTTATGGAATCCAGTCATCCAGTGAAAACAGAATAATTTTACTCCTACTTGCAAACATGATGAATGGTTGAGGGAGACATGCTGCACTTCTGGTTTTTGCATGAAATCCATGCATCCATCCATCTGTCTCATTTATGCCTTTTGACTGCCAGTCATTACTGAAGGAGGTTGGAGGTTTTTCATTAGACAGGAAAAATAAAACAAAGTATTATCAGCACACTTAGCTGTGTAAACTAGAGAGTATAAAGTAAATCCTTGCAGAGCACAGAACAGTATCTGATGGAGAGAAGAGCAATTGCTTGACATTAGTTTGGGGAATTTTTTGAGTTGTAAAAAAAAAAAAAAACATTTAAGTGTAGAGACCTGTTTCTGAGGTGTGTGATTGCATCAACAACATTTGAAAATAAGGATCAAATAAGTTTGGCTTTCTGCTCCACCAGAGACTTCTGTCCTGCCTTAGTACACCTGGATTATGATTTCACAGGTGTAGTGCCTCAGGCAGACTTCTCAGCTGATGCTGTCCTTATCATGATTCCCATGACCAAATGCATTAAAAACAGATGATAAATCTAATAATTTACTTTAGTTACTAGATCATCACCCGCACGTAAAGCCGCATTTTCACATGACCACTGATGAATACTTAGGCAAGATGGTAAAATTGCTTAAGGTGTACTTAGGCTGTTTCTCTTCCTCAGCAGTATGCTTTCATTTTGTATTATGTAACTTAAATTAGTTGTAGCTTAATCCTTTAAAGTAAGTGTATTTGGAACTACGTGACTGCTGAATGAAGGCATCCACACAGTAGTTCATTGTTCTTGCATCTGTGCATATTGAATTCCCGTCTCCAGTTGATTTGCTTTACCTCTCCTAAGCTCTTATAAATATTGAGAAAATATTCAGTAGTATAAGAAACATCACATGATCAAGAAACAGGTAAATTGAAAGCATCTAGATGCAAAATGTTGTCATCACTGCCTTATTCTGCAGATGTAAAATTAGGCACATGGATTATGGTTTTTTTAGCATAGGTGTTCTGGCAATGCTGTGTGATGTTTCCGTTAACTGGAACAAAATGAACCAGTCCACAATAAAACAAACCTCCAAAATCAACCCAAACAAAACAAGCAGAATACAGCCTATACCAAACATAGTGCTCAGACCAAAATCCCTCCTCAGTTTACAAGTAAACGTCCATAATTTAGGTTTAATCTTCTGTTCAGCCTCACTAATTGGTATCTCAAAATCTACTTTTTTCCCCTTCTTCTTTCTATTTTTTTTTTCATATATCAGAGTTCCTACAGATTTTGCTGTTACTCTAGTCTTCAAAAACTTCCAAAATAAGATACATGGGAATAAAATTTTAGTAATCCCTGGGGATTTCAGAGGTTTTGTACTGTTGCACAATTTCCCTTCCTTTCTGAAAAAAAGCACTCAAGTATGACTTTCATTTTCCTTACATGATTTCATGGAGCAGGGGAAATGAAAGTGAAAGAGCTAGGCTTAGCACTTAATCCCTGTATTGATTTCAATTTTAAATCCTTGATAGTTCAGGGAGTAGTATGCTATAACTTCAATAAAACCAGTGTAATATTAATGATGAAAACAGACCAAGGTGAGGTGAGCTGCTGTCTCCGTGAGGTGCAGCTGAGGCCTGTTTTAAAATGTTCAGAATTTTTTGATGGCCATTACAAAAGGATGTTTCCAATCTAGAATAGTAAGGTTAGTAGGCAGTTCTCTGTTTTGCTGGTGAGGCAGGTTTGCAGTCAGTGGGTTTTATAGATCTCTCAGTACGAGGGCTTGGCAGATCTGTAAGATCAGAATGTCTTCTGATGATATGTTATTTTGAATTGATTTTCTAAGGGTCATTATGTTGAATATATACAATGATTTTGATCCTGATCCACTTGCTGGAGTTCAAAAAAGGGTAGCTTTGTTCTAATACACAGACAATTTAAATGGATGTCAAGTATCTTAATCTTATTTGTGAGAGCACTCTACATCTCTGGAATGGGATGCTCAAGAAAGAAATAGAATTACTCTGTTTTAGAAGTTAATTCAAGGTTGAATAAGGAATCATATATAGTTGATTCTGTGCAGTAGTATAATGAAGTAAAAAAGTAAATATTCCATATATTATTAAGTAAATACATCACTTAGTGATGTGGTTTCATTTTCAAATGTTACATTTAATAAAAAAAAAAGGCAACCTGAATATATTAAAAAAATCACCACATCTAAATATTAGAAACTTCTAATATTTATTATGTCTTCTTGAAAAGACTATGATAATTAAAGCAATACAGGAGTAAATAAGTAGTTGAAAGGGATTTTTATCCTTTTCAACTAAATGAGACTAAAATCAGACTAACTTATGATTGGACATTTGGAGAACCTTTCTAAAAGAAAAATACAATTGTGGTTCTGAAGTTAGAAGTCAATAAGTACTGAACTAAGGAGAGAACTAAAAATGAATGCATGTATGAATGACCTCAAGAGAGCAAAATAATTGTGGAAAAGTAAAACTTTGTTTCCTGTTCTTGAAATTATTATGGCTTATAAGTGAAATGAGGCATTTGAATGTGGAACTGCACAGTTTGAAAGGCTGCACTTCACAAGGCCTAGTATTTTTATTTAAAATAAAGAGCTCTTTGGAAAAAGAGAGGCAAGGTAAAATTATGTGGAAGCATGAAAACTTATTTATGGCATGTCAGAGGAATTACCATGAAGCTGTTAAACACTGACTTAACACTGTTATCCTTTAAATGTGCTATTGAGGGAACATTGTATTTTCTTGGTTAGTAATACATCCTGTTTTCTTTCTTTGTTTAGGAAATGTGTTTCTAAAGCATGGTTCAGATCTACGGCTCATTCCCAGAGATCGTGTTGGGAGCTCATAACATTTCCTGAAAGCTGGGGAATAGGTGACATTGATATGCAGCAGAGGTCTATTTATTTTGGAACTCCAAAATGCAACTGATGAATTGGACTTTTTTAGAGCAAGCAGAAATGACTTCCCAGGATTTTATTTTTTCTTTGGAAACAGATATAAAGGTTCATTTTCCTCTTAAAGTACAATAACTCATGCACTGATTCTTCCCAGACTAGTAGAACAGGCTGATTGCATATTATGTTGCTGTAAGAAAGACAGACTTCTCTACAGGTGTTACTGACACCACAAGAGTAAACACAGCCACCATCAATACTATAATGATACTTAAAATACTGGATATTGTTGAGCCTACTTCATGAAAGGGAAAACTGTGTTATGACGTTGCTACAAAGAAATTCCTACTGTGTGCTAAAAGTTGGGGTTTTTCCTGTATTTTTTTTCCTAAAGTTATTCCCATATTTAGGGGAGCAGCTTTTACTTGGCTCAACTATTGATCTCAAGTAGAGGGGAAATTTCAGGAGTTTATTACTCAAATAAGTAAACAGCTGCCAAATGTTCCAAAGTAATTCTAAGATTTAATTGCTGCAAGTATTTGAGATAAAGGAGAATACAGGGATTTTTGTGTTTTAAGACTTCATTTTGACATTCTGTGAAGTTATATTAAACTCAATTTCAGAGAATTTGTGAGACCTAGTCTCCTCACATGAAGTGCCATCAGCTGGGAAGGATTGAAGTGTAATTTTGGAATGTGTAGACTGGTCAAATATGCCATTCCTTTTTCAGTAAACTAATGCTCGTTCTTTCCAGAAGTCTTGGTTTTGTTGCTGCCTGTTACATAGAAAGCAGGATAGAATTCACTGAAATATTTTTGTTCAGATTAGAAATTGCCATGTGTACACTATCAGTTGTGTATTTTAAGTAGAGAAATTGCTGCTTTTCTTGGACTGGTTGTCTATGCTGTGATTTAATGTATTTGGCAAAATCTTACCATATTGCATTTTTTTCTGTTCTACTGAGTTGAACAGAAAGAGCAATGGGTATTGCAGTGCTTGGTTAAATGAGTATTCTCACAAATACAACTGTCCTGTGCAATCATCATGCTTTAGAAAGATGTTCAGATAATGTGTCAGATAATGCAGAAGTACAGAATGCACTTCTGAGTGGGTGTAAGCTGAGGAAATAAAGAAAAACTCTGCAGAAATCAATATTTGCCTATAAACAGCTTCCAACTTTAGGATTAACTGTAAACTTCTGTATTTTTCTTTACTTTAATAAACAATTAAATGAAAAAGTGCAAACGTTGTTCCTCTCCTATTCTTAGAGTTTGATAATAATTAAAAACTGTTCCCGTTAATTATTCAGCATGCTTTGGGATTAATTTTGAGCCAAAAGATAGTTATTATGCAGAATTCTACAGAACACTGCCCCAAAGGGCAGAGTGCCTTGTTTTTTGTTAGTATAATGCCACAATATAATTAGTATGAGCAAAATTAATTGCTTGTAATTTCTAGCTGCAAATCTCTTGACTGAATGCTTGAGAAAGCACCTCATATTGGAATATAACAAACAGGAATCTTTTTTTTTTCCTGTCTAAAGGTGCAGTGTTTTTGAAAGGGAATCATGGTTAACTGCATTTTGAAACTAGGATGCTCTGATGTTTACATAATTGAGGGTTATGTAAAAATTATTTCATGTGGTGGCTAACATTTCTCACACTGTTACTTGGGTTATAACAGAGCATGAAGTGTTTGACATACTGCATTGCAGGTAGTTTATGTAACATGCTAAGAATTTCTTCATTTGGAAAAATAACTGGTATTTTTAGTACTCTGTTCATTACACCTTTGTCTCAATATGGCCTCTAAAATCTGACCGTGGCTTTTCTGTTTGGTAGAGACCATTTCAGTGCTAAAACATATTTACCAGTCTTAGCAAGTTGATTTGACCTTTGCAAGTTCATTTTGTTAAGTCATGTTTGACATGGTTGTATAGGAAACTTTAGGTTTCTAGGGCTTGGGAGTTGTTAGAAGATTGTAGAAATGCTGTGCTCCCAGATTTGTACTGGGCTGTCTGTCCATACTTTACTGTGGACTTTGGAAATCAACTCTACCTGGCAGTTGTGTTGTTTTCAGTTCTGATTATAACCTGAATAGGATTAAAGAAAAGATTTTTTTTTTTGGTCTTTATGATTCACTTTGTTGCACCTTCGCTAAAGTTAATTTGAAGAGCCCTTCTTCTGCATTCTACATTTATAAAAGGATGGCTGATTTATGTTACAAAGATAGTCTGTGAGAAAGAATTTGGCAGAAGCATAAATTGTGAAAGGTCCCACCAAAACTTTCAAGTAACTCTAACTGTTCTTTTGGTTTATATGAGTTCATAGAAGTTTTATTTTGATAAAATTTGAAGATATCATGGACATTTTTCAGGGAAAGCACAGTGATCTGATGAAATACAGTAGAACAGGAGAAGTTAGAAAATGGTCCTGATAATAAGTTCTGTCAGAAGTATGGGTTTTTTCCTGTGTTCTTGTCACAAAATCCAGCTTTATTATGTGTTTGAGATGAAAAGGCCATTTTCCTTTCTTGCTGTTACTATGTGAGAATCAAAAATAGTTGACAACAGCTCTCAAAAGTTGAGAATCCTCATTCTTTGTGTTTAGCTTGATCACAAAAGCCCAGCTCCCACTGCTGCTCCAGTGATACGAAGAGCAGTTGGAGTGAGAGAAGGAGCTGTGCCAGCACAGCTGCACAGGGAGTGGATTCTGAAGGTGCTGGGGCACAGCAGTCCTTTGTAGGGCAGCCTCCAACCAAAGGTGGCCTTCAAACAGAGCACTTCAATGGGCGCTTGGAAAAATTCAATCCTGCAGTCATCCTAGCAGTGCTATGGATCCTGTTCCAGCAATTCCAGCAGGAGTGCTAAGCTCCAGCTGGGTGAACTTCAGTCCATGTCCAATGCACAGTGTTCAGGGTTCAATACAGTATACCCAACAGTGCGTCTCTGTAGTGAATTTCAGCTGCTGATGGAAGGTAAATAAATACTGGGGAGCGTTCACAAAAGCAAGTGTGATCTTTTCGAGGCTAATCTCTGCAGGCTGCTTCTGAAGTTAACAAGTTGAAGTCCTCCAGAGAGATTCAGTGTAGCGAAACAAATCTTTAGCTCTGAATGACTCTCTGAGAAGCCTTTATCTCTTCACTGGCTAGAGAAAGCAATTGAGGCATTAACCTGCAGGGGCTAATGTTAACACTTCTGAATGCCTTCCCCAATTGATACTTTTCCCCTCCCTTCAATAATATATGTTATATAGCAGTCTTGTTTGATATTGATTAACACATGATGCAAAGTTCCCAGGGACTTGTTCAAAATCACAAGAACCTTTTTGCATGAAATCAAACTACTTTCTAATGTAATATAATTGCTTAAATATAACCTTTTTTCCTTTTACAGCAGGTTCAGAACCCTTGGTGGTACTGTGAGGAAGGCTGGTCATTTTTCATAGAAAGTTTTGCCAAGTTAAAATTAGTTCTGTTTACAAATAAGAAAATGTGTGTACTGAAGAAGAAAACAGAAGATTCTATTACTGCATCTTTTCAGAGTATGGATTTGGTCTCCTTTATCTCTCTGAAGTGGTTAAATGTTCCTGGCAAGCAGATTTTGAAGGGTTTTGAATGTATACAAATAGCCACTAATAAAAGGACCAGATGCAGGTGCTCCTGTTTACTGCTATGAAGACAATCCTGAGGCTGTGAGTGGGAATTGTCAGTGTCTCTCACTGCTGAGAAATACCAGATGTGGTAACAGCTATAACACCCCTAGAGGCTTTTGATCATTGTAATGGAGAGAATTGCTCTTTGATTTTGGACAATAGATAAATTTGTTTACAGACCTTGAAAGTAGTCTTAATCTGGTGAGAGTGAGATCACTGTCCACAATCCCTTTCCCTGCTCGTGATATTTGACAGAAAGTAAGTCTGGGACAATCTGGCCATTAAATAACTGGACTTGTTCCTGTGAAATTCTCTCTCAAAGGTAAAGTGTGAACTGAGAAGTGCAGCATCTATATCTTCAGAAGACTCGGCTGTAATAAAAATCCATTGCTGTCTGATAAAAAGTTTAAAATTAATTGGGGGGGGCGTGGGGAATATTCTTTGTCTTACCTATTGAATCATGAGGTCATTTTGCAGCTCAAGGATCACACTGTGTGACTTCTCATAGGAGAAGTGACCAGGTTTTAGTAAATGTTTGCTATTAAACATCTTAGAAATTTGACTCAAGAACTGAGGGCTATTTGTAAGACGGTAAACGTGAAACAAATAGAAGCATATCCACATCTAGGGAGCCCTTGCTATGGATGATCAGAAATAGCAATTGGTTTTAATTGGTTTTAATAATGATGCATGCTTTTAATGCTCTAAAAGCATCAGGCATTATTTTGAGCTGCTTTTCAGGTCTGGTTTTTGTGAAGCAGTTTGTAATACTTTTGATTGCTTGCTAGTCTTGCCAAAGTGCTGTTAGTTTTTACTATGGGCCATGATTTTTGTAGAGTTTAGAGACAGAAATGCTGCTTATGCCTCAAGCTGGGTTTATGCAGACCTTGAATATATCTCCATGTGAAAGTGACTGACATAAGCAGCACTCACAACTCCCCTGAGGAGGGGACCTTAAAGATCATCTAGCTTCAATCCCTCTGCCATGGGCAGGGATGCTTTCCATTAGGCCAGGCTGCTCTCAGCCATTCTGTAAATTAAATTTTTTATGTGTAAATTGAAAACAAAAGGGCAATGCTGGATGTAGCTAATCGGCTGATGTTTATTGCAGTAGCTTTTTAAACCGTGGGAGGGGGAAGGAGTCAGTAACATTGCTGTAATAAAGTGCTGTCAGACCATTCATGTTGCTTGAAAAATTAACATCTTTAAATTCATTTTTGCATTGACATTTCCAGTTAGTAGAGACCCATTAATTTGTGACAGGGTTCTGTTCTATTACTATAGGCTCTTGAATAGTATACAAATAATAGTGGCTAACAATAAGAGCAGGCAGGCATCCTTACCAGCAGCACGAAGGGTGAAGGTTTGTACAAGCACTCAATGTCAGTAAAGCACCACCCATGCAGAGCTGCTTATTAGTACATGAGCAAGAGCACAGTACATCTTGCCAGCTGTTCTGTAGCTGACACGATCCATTATTGGTGACAGTGATAATCAAATGGTCTTATTATTTATGTCAGGTTCATTTAATTCCCACTTCTTGGCTAAATGCTGTTCTAGATTAATATGTGTGTGTAGCACAGAGTGTCCACAGTGACCTCAGGTACTCATCATTCTTATTTCATGATTCTGTTTTGAACAGCTCCAACTCTGTCCAAGAGAGGTCTGTTCCACAGTGTGATTGCAGGACACTCAGTTCTATGGGGCCTCACATCTCAGAATCTTGTTTAAAACCTGAAGTTTATGCCTTTCATTTTTATTTCTAATCCTGTGGCCATGAAAATTTAAGGTGGAGAGCTTCCACTGATTTTCAGCCCTTATGGTCAGGGATTGCTGAAGTTTAAAGTGCCATATCTAAATGTCTATAAATAACAGGAAAGCAGTTTTAGCCATGTGATTTTGTAAATTAGGCTTAAATGTCTTCTGCCCTACTGAGATGCCAGAGGAATTTAAAAATGTCAGAAAAATTTGCAGCCATGAAAAATATTAAGGGAAAGTTAAAAAAATAAAGAGGATCTAAAAATAAGAGCATATGGGTTTTACAGGGCCTGATGAAACCTGACATCCCATTTCAGTTTTGCAGTTCTCAAAATTTTTGTTGTTGACCACTGCCCTGTCATCATTCCATTAACCTGATTCCAGACACTTCCAGTGATGAACTGAAGAGGTGATTTGTCTCTAAACGTCTCTAAAGAAACATCCTGCTTTCAATTCTGATCATTCAGGGCTGTCATCTCTCTGATATCAATTATACTGCACTCACAGACATCATGTCTTTTGTCATTGCAGTAGTGTAGAGTAATTTATCTCTAAATGATTCAAGTAATGAAGTTTACACTGGGAAAGTGCTTGCATCTAAGGAAGCATAACAAATATATAAATTGTCCTATATTTTAAGTTAAAGTTATCAGGTATTTTTAGTCCTCTAAAATGAAATTGAAAGAAAACCTGTAACTTTACCACATCATCCTGAAAGTGGCAGCTATCAAAGTTATAGTATGCATTCTTCTTCATATTATGCCTTGACTGCAAATTTTACTTTTAGTTTGAACAGTAAGATCACCTGGAAAATGAAGCCTATTAAATTACTGCTGTGATATGCCTGCATTGATTGATGACCTCAAATTAGAATGGCAGGGAAAGGCTGTAACAGCCTCTTATGTTCATCACAAAATTAGGATAGATATTTATAAAGGTGTTATAACTCGGGTTTGGCTGGTTAGGCAAAATTATTTTAATAAAATCCTGCACAGGTTTTTTCTGAACATTTGACAGTTGATGATGCTTAATGCATAACAAATTCCTGCTTATTAGTGCTCAAATACTAGTTTTAGTAATGCTTCTCTGATATGAGTGAGGCGTGTCACTGCACCCCAAATCTTGTGCACTGTACTGCAGTTCATGTTCCAGTGTAAAAGCTAAAGGAAGACAAATAATTATTTCCATTATTTAGTGATGGTGGACAGGAACATCAGTTCTGTTCAAAAAAGAAAAAGAATGAATACTGAACTGTGAGGTAGCAGATAAACAGTTATGATATCAATAAAATGCATGATCATCTACTTGAGCTCATGCAAAATTTTTAGTATTAAAAAATGTAATAGCCTTATGGGTGGGGAAGATCTGCAACCAAAATGCACTGATGGTGCTCCATTTTGGTTTGCCAGAAGAATCCTCAGCACCATTCCATTTGATTTAATGCAGAAGACAATTTCTTTAATTCTTCAACTATTTTTGTTGTTGAATTGTGTGAATTATTTACTTTCTACATATGTAGAATTTCCACAGGGATCTAAAACTGTTCTGGAAATTTGTTAGGGGTCCAATGTTGAAAAAGGCAGAATAAATGTGATCTGGCATTACTAATGGTCTTGCAGTATTTAAAGAATAAGGCAAGAATAAGTCTAACTGTACTACAAAGTGTTTCTGCAAGCATGGTTCTCTAAAATGTACTGCCAGGCTCTGGAAATTTTCTGGACCAGGGTTCTACACTTATATTTAGAAAGTTTTAAACAAGCTCCATTTTAATTTGTGAAAATTAAGCCTGCTTCTTCTTCCTCCTTTCCCAGCATATATCTGGGACAGCCAATGGGACCAATGCTTGCAGGTGCCTATTTCTACAGACCACAGGAGAAGCCTGGTCAGTAAGTTCATGCTAAGTGACCTGCTAGCTCAGGTAAGATGGATTCCAGTCAGGGAGGCTTTTACAGAAAACAAGCATGAACCAGCACAGATGGGGAAGATGATGCTTCCTGGTCCCTGCAGATCATTGGTTTTATGAGTTTCTTTAGCTAACCACAGTACTGCTGGTCATAAACATAGGCAGCTTAAGAATCTGTTTGAAACCAAGCTAAAAAAATCTCTGTAGGTTAGTCTTTAATTAAATTCCTATCAGAGGTATTCAGGCAATAAATGAATTTAAGATCTTATAAATAACTCTGTCAATTCAATTAATTTCTTGTGTCATACTTTTAAAGATGTTAATTTTTCTTCTCCAAGGTAATTTTTTCACTTGGGTTATGCTGCCATTTTCACACTTTATCACAGGATATGCTGAATTGGTAGGGATCCACCAGGATCATCAAGTCCAATTCTCAGCCCTGCACAGGGCAGCCCCAAGAGTCACACCATGTGCCTGAAATCATTGTCCAAACACTTCTTGAACTCTGTCAGGCTTGGTGCTATGAGCAGTTCCTGTTTTAATCCAATTCAGATTGTCTGACATTACCTTGTTCCATCACAGCTCTTTGAATTCCATTTTTCCCCTCTTTTCCTGAGACCTTTCCACAGTCCTGATTTCTGTTAATTAATGTGAGGAAATTAAAGAAGTCTGTTTGGCTAGCTTATTATGGATTGCTGAACAACCCTCCTGGCTGTTTTGCTTTCTTAATCTCCGTCTAGCTGATAACCTGACTACGTTTTTGCTCTTCCTGGCCCCAGGGCTAATTTGGTGTGTGAGGATGTGCTAGAATATTAATATAGGTAGCTGAAAAAGTCTCCTCTACACCAAATATAGTTTCACCAATAACAAAAAAAAAACCAAAAAAAACCAAAAAAACCAACCAAAAAACAAACAAACAAACAAAAAAATCTGGCATGCTGAACACAGGCTCCAGTATTCTGGAAACATATTATATCAGTCTGGACACCTCATGTATGAGCTTAGTTTTGTCTTCATATTCTCCACATTGCTTCAGTAGAACTAAGTCTGTGTTACTCAAAAGATTGGAAGCTGGAAGGCTGTTGTGTGAGCTAGGAAACCTAATGCTGTTGTGCCTCATTTTCCTCTTTAGCTTTCTCCTTTTTTTTATCTTTTTAGTCTGTTTATTTTCACTTTTTCCTTTTTTTAGCATTTTTTTTCTCCTGGAATAATTCTTAAAGCATACTTTAATCTCATTATCCTACAAATCCACCATACATTATTTCCTTGCTAACTACAGCAGCTGATAGTGAGTACAGCCAGCTCATGCAGAGCAGTGAGAAAGACAATAAACAGAGCATAAGAAACTGTTTCAGCATTTTAAAATAATCCTAACTGCAGCAAGAGACTGTAAAAATTGTGATTTACTCAATTAAGGATTTTTGTGTTAATGGAGGCATGAAAAAACCTTTGTCAAGCAGTGAGGGTCTTCTCTTGGGCAGATGCACAGAACTGTCCTGTTGTGAGGATGGAGGGAACCTCTCATGAACGTTTCTGATTGTAAGTGGGAGATGTGCTGGGTGAAATGAACTGATCTAGGAAAAGAAAAGGAGGTGAAGTTGCAGTAAGGGCCTCAGCATCCAAGAGTCTGCATATCTTGAAATAGGATATCTCTAAACATGTGTGTGAGTTCCTGACTTACTGGTGCTGTGCCCCCACCCCCAGGCACTGCCTTTTCTCCTGCTAAATATCATCTCCATCTACTCATTGCTGAGCAAAGGTCAGCTTATCTTGAATAAGGGGAGCAGAATCTGACAGATTGGCACCTTCCCACCCCAAACTCAGTGCAAATCTGCCTTCCCTTCAGAAATGTGGGATCTAATGTAGGGTTTGTGTTGTTGGAGGGTACAGCTCATGCATTTCATCCAGTGTGTGCCTTGCAGGAGTGCACAAATTGGTGGATTCTTTTTGTGTTTGATCTTGGAACTTTGCAGCACACTTATGCTATTGTTAAAGAAAACACTTTTCAAAGCTATGTGGTTTGCTGAATAGCAGCCTTCCTGTTATCAGTGGATTGTGGAAAGCAACCTGTGTTAACTTTCAGCTTTGTGGCTTACTAGCTCAAACTGTGGGTGAATGATTTGTTGCAGAAAACTCTATAGCAATTCAGCTGTCTGCCACTAAGAAATGCTAACTTAACATTTTAATCCAATTTACAGGGAAGAGAACTGATACACAAGCCTTCTCTTTAGTTATGGCTGTTTTCCATCTGCTGCACTTGGAATACCTGCCCTTGTCTCATGCATAAACCAATATGGATGTGGAGAGAAGGAAGGCATTAGACCTGGTCCTATTCCAGCTCTGTTCCTTTCATTTCTAGTATTCCCAAGGTAGGTCCCTTCTGCCTATCACAGAGGAAGGACTGTAAACTGCAAAACTTCCTCCCCACCCCTAAGAGAACATGTGTTTCCCCAGAAAAGAGGGTAAATGTAACATAAGGGCTCCCTGACGCCAGAGGTATGATAACCCTGGAAGAGCTTTGCTTTTCTTTCCTGACCTGTTTCCTTCAAGGGCTCTACTGAGACAGACACTCTACAAGACAGACACTCTTGTTCTAGCAATGAAAGCTAGATTATCTTGGAAAAATGTTTATTGCCTGTAGTGGAAGGCGCAGAAAGTTTTGTCTCAGAAGATACAGTTCCAAGCAAGTAGGTAATAACATCAAGCAGGAGAGCCAGCAATGCTGGGACCATCAATGTAGGTTATATACAGGTGAGAAACCAAGCAGAACTCTGTGTGTATCAATCCAATATAAATTGCTTTTCTGGTGCAGGATGTACACCAGTCAACAAGACAACAGGAATTTTCAGTTTCTAATTCCTCTGTGAGCACTTCCTGTTGGTTCATACATTTTTAGGGTAAGATTTGAGACCAGTCTTGGTTTTGATCACAGGGCTTTTTTAGTCAGGAAAAACACAAAATTGATGGAATGGGAAAACTTTTTTCTTAAAATCTCAGGGGTGTGTGAGAGGGGATAAAATCACCCCGGAGAATGAAAGGCCTCAAGTGACAAAAAGTGGTATGGCTGCCCTCCTGTGTGTATGGAAGGCACAAGGTCATTGCAAGATGAAAAGTAGTTGAGTAAGAACTTATTTTATTCCTCTGAAAATATTAGGATTTATTTATATGGATCTATGACTCCAGAAGGGGATAAAAGTGCATTTATTATGTTCTTAAGAGAAAGCAAGGCAAAATAATTTAATTAATCAAACTTTATTGCTTTATTAAGGCTGCTTTCTGAGTTCAGTTTTTGTGTAGCAGAGGGCAGGTGAGGGTTTAAATGAATGCCTCATGATGTAGCTTTCTGGGAAGGAAAATACCTTAAATGGCTAGAAACTCAGTACACATCTGCTTCTTCTCTTAAAAACATAAATTATACATTTTGACACTATGTAACATAATACTTCTAAGCAAGACTGCCATAGCAAGAAGACAAAAAGTGTCTATTTAAGGACGAGGTAAAACTTTCTGATACAGTATTATTATGTAGAGCTGCCTGGGAAAATTGATTTCTATCTAAAAATCCAGAATAAATTCCTGTTTACAAAACTTAATACCTGAAGTTGTTAAAAGTGCAGAGTTTGGTACAGACTCTTGCTAGCAGCAACATTAAACATAGAATTTTCTTAAAACTGTGGGGAGGGAATTCTGACTGCACCCCTGGCAACAAGGTGGCATCATTGTTTGACCAAGGCCTCATCTTGTGTGTCTGCTTTGTGAGATTTAGGGGAATGTGAAACACACCCTTTTTGACTAAAGTATATATTATTATTTTTTAAAATATTGAAAACTCAGGGGCACTAAGCAGACTAATGCAAAAGGAAACAGGCTTTGTTTACTGTCTTGCTCATCTGCTGTACCTGGTGAAGCAGGTTTTTCTATACAGACAGCTCAATGGTGCTCTGTATTGGAGACTTCTCTGCTCCATCCCTCTGGCCTCAGGGAAGCTTTTTACCTCTTTAGGCATCTTCCTCTTCCTCACTGCAGTTTCCCAGCTCTTGCTTCTCCCACCCTGGAGCAGCTCCATCGACCCAAGCATTAGGTCTCCTGGGAAGGTGCAAGCTTCCCATCCTAGGTTACAGTTTTCCAGGCAGTGTTTAAAGGAACAAAATATTCATCTGGAAAGACACACTGTGAAGAAATCATCAACTATGCCACTGAAAGAAGTGACAACAAGGTACCTTTGTAGTTTAGAACCAGATCATGTATGGAAAATTTAAAGATGGCTGTCTGTGAAAGTGGGCATGCTGATGCTGGAGGTCTCTGTCCACTGCAGTTCAGAATGTGGCAGCAAGAAGGGAAGCTGATTCTTTCCCACATTTCCTGAATAGGTGCTCAAACCAACACAATTATTGAAGATGTAGAAGGTACCTACCTGTACTCAGACCTGACCCTTATATTCAGTTTCAGTGAATGTTTGGCTTATTAATTACATGTTTTCCTGTAACTGGGCCAGAGTGAGTATGTTTCTGTCTGAATTCCCATTCATTTTAAAGATAACTCAATGATCTGAATCCCTTGCACATGCAGTAAATGAAATAGATGTATGTGAGAGAGATGATTTCTATATTCAAAACTATCTCCTGGAGGCAGAAATGGGTTACATAAGCAGTCCTAGTTCTGGCATTCCCTACTTTGACTTTGCTACGTTAATCTCAACTATATATGTACTTCTATATATATATTTTTACTAACTTCCTGTGGATGAAATGCAGCTTCAATCTTCCAGACAAAATATTTCTTTGAAAACAAACTCATGGAGATGAAATCGTAAAACCTTCTTCCAGTCCTTAAAATTTCATAAGTTTGGTTGAGGCTCAGTTTTTGCCAGCACAGTTTTATCTATCCTGTGTTTCTGTGCAGTCTGATGCACATCTGCTCTTGTCCATCCTTAAAGGAGTTGTTCTGTTCCTGTGACGTGTGGAAGGATGTACCTTGTCTGTTCTTGGGGAGCTGGTCTTTCTGGACTGTTGTTTTCAAGTCCAGTTCCTGCCCAATAAACTTTTATGCTTTACTCAGACAACCAATCCCTTCACAAAATGGAATTTCATTTCTGATTTAAGGTTGCATGTATCATACAGTTTATTGGGTCCTGAGGCTCTGCCAGCCCTGACCAGCCCCTGTCAGGCCCTGGGCCATCAGTCCCTGCACTGTGATGCTGCAGCAGGGCTGGTCTCCAGCTCCCCACAGCCTTGCCCAGCCATGGCCATCACTGCTCTCTAACAAAACCTGCACAGGATTGACTCTGCTCCACAGACTGACCCTTCTGTAAAATATTATTGATTAAAAATTCATACTTTAGTTAGTTTACACTGCTACAGATTTATATTGACTTGACATAATTCTTACGTCTGGCTGCAGATTTTTAATTTAACTTATTAAGAGTAAGGGATTTAAATTAACACACCTTTCTAACTTCTACTATAGCACTACAGTAATTCCAAATGCTGAACTGTGTTTATTTCTTTTTAAATATTAGTTTAATTAATTTCATTACAGATTTTCAGTCTATGCAGAAAGTACCACAATTAATTATGAATCCACATTCAAGTAATTTTTTTATGCTGGGCCTAGTTTTTTTAATTAGTGTTTAAATAATTTACAAATCTTTATTTCAATATGATCAGCATTTGACATGTGTTCTTTTTAGCAATTTTTAGTTTTTCAGTGTCTCTATTTTTTTTTTAAATATGTCCAAAAGAGTAAGGAGGGTGAGGAGCAAAAGAAAAGTTCCATTTAATTTTAGGGTCTGTTAAGTCCTGGTAACATTCCACAAGGCTGTGACTGGCTTGTAGACAAGGAAAGACCAGTGGATATTGTCTAACTTGATTTCAGCAAGGCTTTCTATATTGTTGTGAGACCCTAATAGAGGAAGGAGCTGGTGATGTATGGGCTGGATGAGCCCATGGGTTGAAAACCAGCTGAATGGCCAGGTCCAGGGGGTGGAGACCAGTGATTCTTGCTGTGCCCCAGGGATCAGTACTGGGCCCAGTCCTGCTTACCACCTTCATTAATGATCTCTATGACAGGATAAGCCTCTGCTGTGTTGCAGACAGCACAAAATTGGGAGGAGTGGCTGATACACCAGAGGGTTGTGCTGCCATCCAGAAAGTGCTCAGCAGGCAGGAGACATGGGTTGATAGGAACCTCATGAAATTCAGCAATGAGAAGTGCAAAGGTTTTTTGCAAAGAAAAAGTACAGGCAGTTTCACCCACACTCCAGAACAGCAGCAGACCTGTCCCAAACCAGCTACTCTACTTTACACGTGGCTGACACAAGGGCTGTAATGTCCAGAACACAGAGCTTATTCTGCACAACACTACGTATTTCCTGTAGTGACCTAAGTGTATTATTAGGAGGAAAATAAATCATTCTCATGTTTTGGTTTTTCTATTCTTCACGTTACAGCCTGGAACAAGGAAATCATTATAGTTTTTGCTTGTGTAGGAGTCACACAAGTGGGAACAGAGCCTCCTGCTTTCTGCAGTCTCTTATGATGCACTGCTTCTAAGATGGAGGATGCATCTTCAGCATCATAGTTAGATATGATTCATCACACAATTGGGTTTTATACTGCACACAGACTGCTTGGCAATAAACTAGAAAAATAACATCATACTGGTTTAATTTTCTCAGGAAAGAAAGTCTATTTAATCACAACGCAGTTCAGCCACATGCCTACATTTCTTTTTGTACTGTAATATTTGTAGGAGCAGCACTCTAACCACCTGATATATTTCTACACTCAAGAAAAAAAGGAATGCAAATCTTGTTAGAGGGAAATGTTGGTCAGAGGTCAAAACATTCAGAGAAAGTTTCTCTGCTTTCTTTTAGTAGCTCTAAAGCTTCATATCAACAACTGCAATTCCCAACCATATGCTCCTCAAGCAATTTCTTGCCCTCTGCTACAGTCCAAGGTCTTAGGAAATGTCATGGTTTTGCTTCTATGTCACCCATGTAAGTTTTTATTCTTTTGGGCTACATGTGTGTCTCCACACCTTGCTTTTATCCATTGCTGCACCTGAACTGGACAATCTTCAATGTAACCACCAAGACATGCACTATATTAAAATATTTACCTAAAATTTTACTATCTAATTAGGTTTTAGTCCCTCAAATGACTCATGTCAGTGGTGTCCATTTTCTTTTCTCTTTTTGTTTGTTATGATTTTTGTTCCTAGAATTAATACAGTATTTGTGAACAGGAATATCATCACACCTTCCTATTCATGGTTACTATCTCTTACCTCCTTGCAAGTGATCTCAAAAGGGAAAAAATCAAATTTATGATTTTACATGCAATATACTGAATACCAGTTCTGATCCTATGGTGCCATGATATCTAGCACTCTATGTTTGGATTTTATCAATCTGCATAATGACATATATGAAAGCTGTTCAGGTAAGGACTCAGTTATACTGGAATCAAAAATTCCATCTAGTCTTTGCTAGTCCTTCCTGCTCTTTGGACAGTGCCATTCTTGGCTCCCTCAGAAAAGAAAGAAAAACCACAGGTTTTTGGCAGAAGATCGAGAGTTTATCACAACTGTTCTGTGACACTTTTTCTTCCTGCTTTCCTTACTCTTGCTACCTGTTTTCTTCTTTCTTGCAATAATTATTTTCAGCTGTTCTTCTCCCTTCTTTTCTTAGTCTCAACTCTCCTTATTTTTGACACAGGCTTCACCCAGACTCTCTCCATCCCTTCTTTGAGGTGACAGGAATCTCAAGGGTTGGGACCATGTTCAGAAGTATATCCTGCTGCTTGCTTCTTATTTATTTTTCCTCCTCCCTGGCAGTGTTCAGCCTCTTTGGGGATGTCCCCACCTTTGTGTGGATTGCCAAAGAGCCAATTCTCAGGAATCCACTCCAAGTTGCTGAAACCCGTCCTCTTTTACCAGCTCACATTTTTAGTAATACACTTGGAAAGTGCAAACCAGCTGTTTGAGGATGTTTCTGAGAAGTGTTTGTGTATAGGATTGAAAGGCAATGCAAAATAGCCTCAAGCTGTGGCAAGGGAGATACAGGCTAGAATTAAGGAGGAAGTTCTTCACAGAAAGAGCAGTCAAATACTGGAATCATCTACCCAGGGAGGTGGTGGAGTCACCATCCCTTGATGTGTTTAAAAAAAGACTGGATGTGGCACTTGGTGCCATGATCTAGCTGAGGTGTTAGAACATGGGTTGGACTCGATGATCTTGAAGGTCTCTTCCAACCTAGAAATTCTGTGATTCTGTGATTCTGTGAAAATATTATGGTCTTCTTGGGTTTTGCTTTTTTGAGGGACTCTATATTTGGGGGTGATTTATTTTTTTTATATATATTGAGAGAGAAGTGATAGGTGAATGAATGAAAGAGAACCATTTTGCACTATTATTGAAAGAATACGATCAAAAGAATATAAATTCTGTGTTATTGAAAAAGAGCTGTAGGTAGGATTGACACACAGGCAGTTTATATTCACATATAATATTAGAAAATCACTAAAATAATAAAAATGCTACTGCTAGGCTTTACCACAGAAATTAAAAACAAGATAGATCAGCTGAATCTCCCAGAAGGAGGCTAAAAGAATAAGTTCCTCAAAGAGAAAATTCATATTGCAGTTATTGAAGAGGGGAGTTAGTTACTTGGTTGGCTGATCCTGTAACAGCTGTTCATAGCTCCTCTGTCATCAGCTCTTCTTCCTCCTCTTTCTGTGTTGGCCCTGATCCTGCATCCCATGCCCTCCCTAACCCACCGTGGCCATTCTGCCCCCCTTGCTGTGCCAAGTAGAGGGATGGAACAACTGTGAGAGCTGCAGCTGGAGGAGTCTGAGGCTGAGGGCCTTTTCCTGCATCTTCTGTGAATGTGGGGTCCCTCTTGATCATATCCTGTGCATTGAACTATAAAATAAAACCTGTACGGTGTTGCTAACTGAGTAGGATCTGTGATGTAAGTGTGCTGAGGACAGGAAAAGTGATGTTCTAGAGATATCTGGGGCAATTGCTGCATCCTCTGCAATGGCCTCCTTGGAGCATTTTTGCAGTGATGTATGTTAATATGAGTATTTCAAAAATATCTGGAATTTGAAACATATCTGTGTCCATAAAAAAAAGAGAAAATGTTCCTTAACTACGAATCAGAGGAAATATAGAGATCAAAAAGGGGAAAATACTTGCTTAAAGAGGAGAAATTATGTTAAATGCAACAGAAGAAATTAGTGGGTATTTTAAAACATAGTAGGGAAAGTGCTTTGAGATCAATAGGTAATAACTGGGTACGTAACCACTATCTTATATTCAGCCATAAAACACACCTTTTGGAACAAGCTGTCAGAGCTGCTGTCATGTTACCAATAATTGTTCTTGCATTACTTACTCCTGACAGGATAAAACAGTCAGAGTTTAATTCCCTGTAATATATTTGTCATAAACTTTAAAATAAAAAGTCAGAGTCTGTTTATGACACCACTTATGATTCAGAATGAAGACTGAGGTTCAAACAGTTACAAATGAGAAATGCAAAATGCTTTAGATATTGGAGGAAAACACGATTATCAACACAGGCTGCTTTAAAACGATCAGCCATAAGTAAAACAAAAGTACTATATAAGTGAATGGAATAAAATACAAGTACCAAAATAAGTACTCAACATTGCAGGTCAGTGAAGGGTCAGACCTAGGATCACATTTGCTTGTTCAGGGGACTTGTCTTGCATAGACTTGATAAACACCAGTTTCATTCTTCTGCAAGTGTTGGATTGGTTTTTACAGGACTTTGTGTTTTCACCTAACCTGATATAAGCGATCCCAAGAGAGAAGACCTAATTTATCTGTTTCAGGAGTTTTCCATAGACATATAAACTTTTTATAAAGAAATATTATTTTGACTTCTTTTTTACAGTCACTTCTAGTGATACAGAATTGGCTTCTGCATCAGTTTACATAATTCAAGACTCCCTATTTTATCCTTTTGGTTCAGCAGAAACACCATGAATATGATAAATACAGAAGAAGTCTGATTGCAGCTGGCCCACCAGTGATAGGTCTGAAGTGTGATAAGAGTACCATACAATTACAGGGAGCACAGAACACAGCACAGAGGAGGAAGACTTGTAGTTTACACTGAGCAATGGATACAGACCTGCTCAGCTGGGCTCAGATGAGAAGCATTTTCATATTAAGGCTAAGATGAAGGAACAATGTGTCCCTGATTTTGTGCCAAATTAATTTCTGTTTCTTCTGGACACTCTGGGGCTTGGCAGTACTAAGGTGAGTAAGTGCTTACTTGTATTTGTTAGAATATCAGAAATTAGATTGAAAGACTCCTGTACTGTAGGCAAAAGGCCCATAATAACTGTGATCTTGGTTACTGTCATGACACCCCTATATCCCTAAATGAGAACCATAAGTAAGTTCTGTAAGACCTATTGTCATCACTACTTTTCTTCAATTATTTTTTCTCTTTTTTTTCTTGTCACACTGATCTCTAAGGTTCAGACCTCAGACACAGACAGCTAGATCTCTCTTAACTAGAGAATGATGTTATTGTATAATGCAAGAATTACGACCAAACTAATTTCATTTTTTATCATTTTGTCTTATTCTCCAAAGCATTTCCACACCCACATTCTACCACCTACCTTTTGTTCTATGTGAACACATGAAAAATGGAATTTTAAAACTAATTTTCTTTATTTATATTATGGAATAAAACAGCAGTTACTTGGGGGAAAAAAGAATTCTTCATAGCTATTGGTTCAAAAATGCAAAGAAGTTAGTAAAGCTTTTCTCTTCATACATTCATCTTAATATATCAAATGCGGTTATCTTACAAGATTTTTTCCTTGTAGCTAATAAAATATTTCTGTCAATGCTTTAGCTTGCTTCATCTTATGATTTGTTTTATCATTTTATTGATAAGCAGAGGACTGGGGGTTTTTCGGAGGGATCTGCTAGCTGATAACCTTTCCTCCATTCAAAGATCCTGACTCTGGCAGCAGGAATGGTATGGATAGCAGTGTCTGGCTGCCAAAGCAGGTGCTTGGGCTCATTCATCTGTCCTGACTCCAATCACAAGCCACTACACTGCACATTACACCCAGCCCTAAGTGTGCCATGTGCTGAGTTCACTTAGATACCAAGGAGAAATTGCTAGGATGAGAGCCTGGAATTAAGCTTTACAAAGCCTGGAATGAGGCATCAGAGCTGAGTATCTGTGGCAGTGAGTGATACCAGTGAAGGATGGTGTGCATCACCCTCCTCTTACCCAGATCTGCCTTAGCCTCCTGACAAGTGTTTGGGCCTGTAGTAGCCTGTGGATTGTGTCCACTGACTGACTGTAAGCCACCTTAAGGTGAGTTTTGCCACTTTCTGAGTTGTATTGGTTATACAAGTTCTGTATCTAGGAGGGAACTTTCACAGCCGTAAGCTAGATGAAATACCTGATGACACCCCAAATGATGCCAGATGCCTATGCTTTAGCAATGAAATTCTGCCCCAGGTCTCCACTGATAAAGGTAGGTGCTCACACACAGACACTATTTCTAATCTGTGGGTATCCATACTTAGTCACCCCAATGCACCAAAAAAGGCGCTAAGGAAGATGGTACATGAAAAGCCAGTGTATCTGCAATGGGAGCCCAGGGCTGTATGAACATAGATCCTATTTTTAAAAAAATTCTGTCAATATTCAGTACATTCAAATCCAAATGACCAGCAATCAGAGGTATTTTGAGAAAAGGAAGACAGACATCACTGATTTCTAGGCTGTATTTGTGTCAAAATACTGTTCAGGTAAATGCCGTTTGCAAGATTATGTATCTGTAGGCAGCATCAATATAATGAAATGCTGTTATCTCTTTTATTTATAATAAAAAAATCAAACTATTATTTATGGTCTAAAAGCACATTTCACAAGTTCATGTTTGAGATACTCAATAAATTCCACCATTTTATTTTCTCTATATATGTGTAGGAAAACAACTGAAAGATGTACTCTCATTAAATCTACAGCTGCCTTTTAATGATGTTTTTCCTCACCTGAGATAACCTTACTAAATTAATAAATTATTTCCTATGTGTTTCAGGTAAGTGGAATAAAAATATTTTTTCAGACATGAATGACTTATTTACAGTGTCTCATCACTGATGGCAGGATTCCTCTTCCCTAACTTTAGACATCTGCAACATAGAACACCTGATTTATTTTCCCTACTTCACCTTTGTCAGAGGGGAAAAGATCAACATTTACGATGTTGATCAATGCATTTCCATTTTCCTTAATTATAGAAGGGTTTTGTAGTGACTAGTTCAGACAGGGTCTTCTACATGATAAACATCCAAGATCTTTGCTGCCAGCAAAGCACATTCTCACCAGGACTAGGGTGAGATGTGTTTAAGGAAATCTCATCAAGTTGGAAGAAAATATGGTCTGTCAGCAATTCAGTCAACCTACACACCATTTCCTGTTGTTGTTTCAGGACCAGGGTGCTTTTCTGTCAATCCAAAAGGTCATTTCTTCTATTAGCTGTGATATATAGCAGGTGCTCTTGAATTACCATCAGTCTGCAGATGAAACTTGCGCACTGGGAAGTTCTGCGTCACTGACTGGTGAAGGAGCTGTGGGAACATGGCAGGGAAGAGACTGAGCTTTACTATATTTATTGACTTGGTGATAAATTAGATTTGCTTTTGCCTCGAGTACAGTTTTCCATCCTGCTGGCTAACCCAAATTAGCTGTTTCAAAAGCAGTGTGGTTTTTTTGTCTACCAGTGACATATATTAAATATAAGGTAACAGCTCTTATGGACTCCAGCAAGCTGTATGCATTAATAATGTGCTTACCATTACCAGATAGCACATGCAGTCTCTCAGGCCTGCATGAGTGATCTGACTGCACTAATAGCTGTTTTGTTGTGACAAAAAAGCCTCATGATTTTTAAATTATTGAATATTTTTCAGTAAAATTACTTTTACAGTTAATGTGCTTCTGATGTTGGCATCCATTATTTTCTGACAACACAGAATGAAACCATGGAGGAAGATCCCAGTTCTCCTTTTACTTTCATATATGTCAACATGAAAGAGCTGCAACAGTGTAAAATGGGAACAACATAAGGAGGCCAGTGTCCAGCTCAATACAAACTTGCTTTCTATATCTCTTACGTGTACTATGCCATGAAGGAATTAGTAAATGCAACATAGTCATTAGTTACTTGAAAAAAAACCCAACTTTTTTCCCTTTGTGTAACAAAGAGCATTGTTTTAAAGGTTACTTTCAATATTACAAGTTTAATGGGAAAAGCGTCACCCCTCTTTTAAGAATAAAAACAGTAAATTAAGACAATATTTACTGTTGGGTACAGGTTTGTTTCTGTATGTCATATACATAATGTGTTGCACAACCTCATGAGCTCTGAAAAATGAGCTTCTAACTATTTCCAAATTATCATTCAAAATTAGTGAAAACACTCCATCTCATCCTAGTTCCAGAGCCATGAATGTGAGGTTAGCATCACCTCCTACTGCTCTGAAGTTTCAAAATGTATTGTATTAGGGCATGGAGCTATCTATACAACAATAAGGAGAAAATAAGTGTAACTACTCATCAATTTGAAAATAGTAACTATTCAATGTTGTGCAGGAAACAAAGGATGGTGACCTTTCAATTATATGCAGTCATATACTTACAGACAAAATTGCTAAAAAGACAATTCTGGCTGTCTTCTTTCTGGCACTTCCCTGCTTTTGAATACTCAGCTTTGTGATTCTAATCTTGTTCTTTTGAAGTGGGGGTTGGGTTTTTTTTTTGTTCTGCAGTTTCAGCTGCTAAGACAATAGGCTGTACTTTGTATGAAGCTTCTGTTTTCCTATGATGACATGCTGGAGTTTTAGGTCCTCCTAGGACACAGTTTTAGTAAGAGACAAAGAGAGAAGAAGGGGTCCTTAATTTAACAGCCACTCAGACTGGTTCACCTCTTCTTTACTGTCCAAATAAGTGGCCAGTTATTTGGGGGAATATGGTTCTGACCCCACCAGCCTCACCTCATGGAATTTCAAGAACACTGCTGTTTGTATTGGTTTTGTTTGTTTGATTGGTTTCTATTTGCTTTCTTCTCTTAGTTCAAGCACATGTACAAACTTGTAAGCATGGAACTTATCACTCATTCTCTGATTTAATAATGTGGTTCTATAATTTATTGGATTGTATATAATTTATAATGTATAATGTGATAATTAAAACAAAATTCAGTGCATTTCTCTTCCAGGCGAATGCTCAACTCAATCTACCTTTCATTTATTTTGAAGTTCAAAAGAACCATTTTGAATTTATTAACCGAATTATGATTCCAGTTCATGTCTCCCAGTGCTTTTGTCAGGACTGTCATATAAATCATGAGGTTTATATCTTCCGTCAGTCCTAACAGAAATGAGAATCCATTGTCATTTTCTCTGCAGACTTTGATACTGCGCATTCGTGCAGTCTTTGGAAAGCATCTGGTGGATACAACATTACAAAACCAAAGGTTTGCTTTGAAAGTGAGTTAGGGCTGAGTTGCTAAGATAAGACAGTTCAGAACAGACTTGCAGCCTCACAGGGACATTGAAGCAGAGCACAGATGCCTCTAGCATTCAGCTGTGACACATTTAAGATGCAGATAAGGTATTAGTTGGGTCTGAGTGTTTACATTCATCTCCAAGTGTTCGTTGTCTATCTGTTTTGTGTTTATTGTCCTCTCTTCTGCGCCAAGAATTCGCAGTGTTGCAGGTGGAAAAAATTTCCCAGACTGTACACCAAGTTGGCTGGAGACAACCATGAGATCTTCAAGCAACTTTGCTGACTCTGTTGGCTCCACTAATGTAGGCAAGTTGAAGAGTGCACTGTGTATCGGGAGTGTTTGGAGAGTGGACTGTAAATCCAGGAGCCAGGGGTGCTTGTCACAGCCTGAATTCAAAGCATGATATCTTTTTGTTAACACACAGAAATAATTCTTGTTGGTTGGCCTTCTCTAGCCTAAGTCACTGAAGTTTACAAGGAAAGGTACAGCTCTCTAAGTCCAGAAGTGCAGTAATTTAGGCTGCCTACTTTAAAAAGTACTTCACTGCTTTACAGTGATCTTTAGCAAACAGCTCACATTAGCAAGATAGGTGCATCCTTAAATCTTACTGGCGCTGTTGGAACTGCTTGCAGCTCTGAACAAACCCATTATTTTGCTTGTGATGGTAATGGTTTTGGCCCACCCTTTGTACGTGTCATGAAAAATACTACACTTGCAGGCTGGATTTAGAAGAGTCCAGTGTAGCTACCTGGAATCAGTGTGTATACCCACACAAATTATTAACTGAATTTTGTTCAGGAAAGCGAGTACTTTCAATCAGAAAGTATTCTGAAGTACAATTCAGGATGTACTGGTATCCTAGATACAAAAGGGGCTTAATGATGCCAATCACAGTTCGTATTGAATCCTTCCACATAAAACCCACACAAATAAGAAATAAAAATCCTATATTTTTTCAGGCCCATTTCTGACAGAAAATAGTGATATAATCACACTGTGATAACATGTTCCAGAAAAAACAGCCAAAGGCATAATTTTTCAAATTAGTGGCATTCAACTTTGTTCCTTGCAGGGAGCTTTAGACTTTTACTCTCAGATAAGTCATTGTACTAAAATTTCAGGTCATTGAGAAACCGTTGTTTTTAGATCTATTAGCTGCAGTCCCACACATGAACCCCATCAGTCTTGGTTTTTTGTTAGGTATAATAAATGTTGAAAATGTACCGTGCTGAATAAATCATATGACGCATTACACACTTCACAGTTATTTGTATCCATCTTCCATTTACTCTTTTTTTTGAATAGCAACATGTTAATCCATTCAGAGGAAAGAAGGAAAGGTCAAAAAAACCCCATGAGTGACTGCAAAATAAAATTACTTTGTTAAAATATAAGTGAGCCACAAGCTTCTGGCAGTAATCTGAGATATTTGACAGTGGAGCCTGAAAGGCAGAGGTCCAGGCATTTGGGAAGAAGCCAGGGAGCAGAGAAGGAGTGAAGAAAGGGATTCTTGAAGCAAGGTATTACTTATTATATGCTGAGAGAGGTTCCCCTTAAGAAGTCAGTATCCTGTATTAGAGATAGGATGAACTTGCTGAACAGTCCCTGTTTAATTTTAAAAACACAATTTTAATTATTTTTAAGCTTATGACCTTAAAAGCCTTTGACAAATTTGTGTCATGTAATTGACCCAAATGGCATCAAATCCAGACCCTCACAAAAATCGAAAGATGCACAGAGTTAACATTCCAACTCACATTCAGATCAAATTTGCCTTCAACCAATAAAAATAGCTTTTGGGCATTTTTCTCAAATGAACAGCATATGAAAAGCTGCACTTCCATATGATTCTGGGTCAAGAAGCAAATTATTTGCAATAACCCACACTGGTTTGCCAGGTCAGCAAGCTATGAAAAACATGTGACAGATCCGTAACGATCCTGCTGCTCTGCCATTACATGACCAGACCCTGCAGCAAGTGGTGTTCGCAGGGGTGAGGGAAATAAAACCTTTGTATATCCCAAAGATAATTTAACCTGACCCTACAAGCATAGTGGTGGTGATACTTCTACCTGTCCTTGACACATCCCCCCTCCATAAAGTCATACAAAACTGTCCCTTCTTCTAAAAAGAGCTTAAAAAATTTTGTGACTCGTAGAAATTATCTATTTTACAGTCTTCTCACGAAGCTGCAATTTAAAAAACCTCAAGATTCCAGATTTATATATATATCTATGTGTATATCTATGCACCACTGTGCATTTCACTGGAACTGAGATTAAATGCTGTGTCCATTGTTAAGCACATGTACAAAGTCTTTGCTATGTCAAAATCTTATTTTTCAAAATACTCTTTTTAAAGAAGTATGAGGTGGAGATTTAAACTGGGGTTTTAAATTGGTTTGTAAGACTCATTCGTATTGCTGAGTTTTACTTTTTGAAGTAATGTAATTTTTGAAATTTTGAAGGTTGTAAGATTCCTGTATACATATCTACAGAGTTGAAAATGAAAGGAAGGGTTGTTTTTTTTTTTAATCTATCCTGTGCATAGAAGCTGAAGAGCTTTTTGGATGAGGTCTCTATTCCCTATTTTAAGTAGGGTAAAGTTGATCCTTTCACTAATTGTGTATAGAAGGATTAAAGAAGCGATCTATTTGTGGTATCTATTTAGATGGGGACAAGGATGATAGACACTATAGGAGACACCTGTAAGAGAACTCTTCAAACCTCTCATAATCATATGGAGCTTACAAAGCATTCTGGAGACACAGACTTGATGAGGAGGAAAGGCATTTTGGAGAGAAAATCCCAGGCTATGGATGAGAGAGACTGCTATCATATCTATCCTCATAGGCAAAGGTGTCTAGCTGGCCTACAAATCAATCACAGTGTTTGATTTTGAACTTCTAGGCAGCAATCACTGCAGCAGAATTCTGTAGAATTAGTAGAATTAGTAGAATTAGCTCTGTGCAGAGTTGCTTGTAGCCTGACTGTTCACCATTGGGCTGGTCAGGACTGGAGTTGGTTCTCCCACTCCCTTTATCTCACATTTCCCAGTGCAGATCTTCAGGCATACCCAAGCAGCCAGTGCCTACCTGTTACACTCCTCTCCTCAGGTCCTCCTGATCTTCCTGCCACGCTGGTCTCCCTCTGCTTGCACTGGATGAGAATTCCTGCAAATAGCAGAGCTTCGCAGTGGGGAACCACTGCTCTACCAGAACATTACAGGCTCTTTACTGTCTGGGCTTTTTCCCCTTCTGTGAATTTGTTTTCTTACAGTGTTTGCTATGCATTTCCATGAAGTTAACTCCTATTTGTTTCTTCACAATGAGTGATATTTATTTATTTTTTCATATCTAAACTCTCTGCTTCTGTAGAGGGCAGAGAACTGTTAATACTAAAAAACCTTCCTGTACTTGGAAAGGGGCTTATTCGCAGTAAAAATATCTGGATGCAAATAGAAAAATTTGAAGCTCAATTGATTAATGTAGAATTGGTGTGGATAGACCTATGTAGGGCACTACCACTGGCTAAGCAGAATCAGGAAGAAGCAGGAATGAGGGTCAAAGACTGCCTTGGGACATTTGGCAGCTGAGGTTTAATAGAATGTGACTTAGAAGCTACACTGACCCCCCTCCACAGTGGCAGTTGGCTACAAGTCGAAATGCGGCTCATATTCCAAGGCCTCTACTCTGACATGTTCCAATATCTGTGTGGTTTTTTCCATTTGTTTCCTTCTTTTAAATCTCAAAGTTATTTGATTTCATTTCTAGGGGAAGAGATGAATGTCTGAAAAAAACAGGCAAAAACACAGCACTGAAATAACTTTCGTTTATGATAATATTTTAAAACGTCCAAAAAGTTCTACTCCAGAAAAGGGACAACTTTCCTCATACAAATGTTGGAATCATTTAATACATTTTCAGGATCATGATGCACTTTGGTTATGTCCCTATTGAATGTGAGAATATCTGCAAAGCAAGCTATACATAAGGACTGACCATAAGGTATCTAAAATGCACTTGAAAATAATAAAATTATTTCATTTGCTGCTACTAGAGTTATAGCTGCTAGTTTGGGCAGTGGTTTTGGGGGTGATTCTATTCTCAGGACTAACAATTTAAATTAGCTCAAGAAAGTTTTATGTTCCCACATAAGAATACGACATTAAAGGCAGAGAAAGAAGAATGGGCAGCACCTTCAATGTATATTCTGGATGCAGGAGTAACAGAGAGGAAAAGAAATGTTTTGGGGAAGTTTCTGTTATCAGTAAAATGCTGCACAGATAATAAAGTTCAAAAATTTGACAGCTGTGTTGAGGCATTATCCCTGTTTGCATAGAAGTTTTCTCAAGGAAGAGAAGAAAAGCATTTGCTAATCTTGTTAATCTGAATTAAATTCTTGTGTTTAGAGGGAAATATGCAGGCTCTTCAGCCACTGCTGGTGTGAGTCAGTCACTGTCTCTAGAGATTCCTTCTGCCGCATAATCCCACTGCAACCCTGCTCAGGAAGAGAGATCTTTTCAGAAGAGCTGCAGCACAGTTATTCTTGTATACTTTTTGATGACTTCTGGAAAAGAAATGAAATATGGCCTTTATAGTTCCTATATGATCCATCCTCTTTTACAATGATACAAAATCATATCTGATTTCCTTACATTTAAGAGGACTTTTTCTCAGAACTAGGTTTGGATACCTGACCTGAGATGGAATTCTGGACTGATCCATTACTTTACTTCTGGTGTTCTTAACAAGAAGCCAAATGCATTTATATGAAATAAGTGGATAGATTTTAAGAAAAAAATTCAAAAATTCTCTTAAAGGGAGAAGTATTGCATCCTTTTCTTGACAGCATAGAAAAATCATGGAAGTTACACAAATCTGAGCTTAAAGATAGTTTGTTCCTTTGTATTATAAAGATGATTTTTTAATTTTGATCCTCAAAATATGACTTCTCTGTAAGGATCCCATGTCCCTATTTTTTCATTTGTTTTTGTTATTCATACCAAGAGCTCTTGGGCATTTTCACATACCCTCCATTCAGCACTCTTTATTCAACTATAGCCTATGCTGGACAATTAACTGATCTGTCCCTGTCATATCTTCTATAGACCAGGAAATCAGATTTCCATAAATGTTACCAGCCTTAATTCTTTGGACACCACACAAAGTCCTCCATTAGCTCTCCCATCCTCATTCCCCAAAGTATGATCCATTCATCTGATTGCATCATTTGTTCCTCAACTTTGAAGGTGCTCTTCTGTCTTTCTTCTTTTGTCACAAATGTCTAGGTCCCAGACTCATACTTCATCAGATTCAGGACAAGGATTCATCATTCAGACACTGAATTCTGAAGTGTGGTGGGCGTCTGCAGAACAAAAGGCAGTTCAGCATTGCTGAGGGCACTCACGATCTCCAAGCACGTTTGTTGCTTTATTGGTCTCAGTAAAAGCACACAGTAGCCAAGTGTGGTGCTGAATCAGAGCCACAGATAGTGAGTCAACTAAATGAAAACTTAAATGATTTATAACAAAGTATTTCATTTCCATATTGCCCAAGGGATGTACGTCTTTATCAGTCCACTCTTTCTTCTCACTATTTGCCTGCTGTCCTATTTAAAGTTCACTATCTTATCAGCTGGAGCTAGGGAAAGTATCAGGAAAACCTAACTCAAAGCAGTATCCATAACCCGTCCTCTTTCTCAATAGCTGTTTGTAATATGCTATATGAAATTGTAATCCTAATTATGGTATTGATTCCTGAGCTAATTCAAGTGGAAAGAAAAATGGTATGGAGAGACTGAATGAGCTATATGTCCTTGAAAGATTCAGATTAAGAGTATTTCTGAGGTTTGAAAGAAAGGAAATTATTCTGAACATTTGATTCTTTTTTCCCTGGAAAATAAATGTTTTTTGAGAGTTTGATTGGTCAAAAGGACTTTTTATCTAGAACAGAAAATTCACTAGTTCTGTCCATATTCATAAATCATAACAATTCCATCAGCTAAAGATTCAGAGAGACCATGCATCTTCTTAGCCTTTCTCAGAACTTTTACTTCCTTCCATACTCTGTTGTTCTGTGACTACTATTGTGCATGATCCTTCTTTCAGTTCACCCTTAGCTCTGACATGTCTGCTTGTCACTCTGCATCTTTGATTCCTTGAGGAGTGTTGGAGTGGATGAAGGGCCCATGACAGTGCCCAGGGCTGGAGTTCCCATGGACCTTGCAAAGAGCCAACAGCAAAGTAAGAGGTGATGGAGGTCTGAACAAGGGGTTCCATGAGAATTAACAACAGAAGAAGCACTTTATTTAAAACAAATCAATGGGAGAAGTGATGTTTGAGAAAGGAGTAAGAGCTGGAAGGAATAAATTGGAAAGGGGATAAGAGAGAAGGAAGGATAGGAAGCGGTCGAGCTGGCAGCTGAGCTGCTGCTTGGAGGTTGGAGTCACACATCTTTTTATTCAGCTGCAAATCCAAATATTGATCCCAAGTCAAATGTCCATATCCACAGTCTTTATCAATGTGTAAAGGCTTTAGACACTATATCAACAGGCTTACAAGAAATCCTTAGCAGAGAATCATAGATAGGCTGGCTCAGTTCTGCTCTCAATTTTGCACAAGACTGGCCAAGTATCCAGAGAGAAAACGTGGTACCTATTTTGACATTATCTCTTCCCATAACATGCACTTAAGCACCAGGACAAAATACTCCAAAATGTAGAAGCTATAGATACATGAAAAAAAGGCTGGATTGCACTGTAGTTTAATTTAAAATTATCATGTTTTTATTGGATATATATGGAGTACTCAAAAATGAAGTATCCCAAACCAGTGATATATTACTGTATTTCTTAATTGCTATCTTCTCCCCACTAATTAAAAAATCATTCAAAAAGGGATTTTTTTTTTTCAAATGTCAAATTTAAATGTGAAGGATGAATTTATGTCTACAGTACATGAAATCTATTTGGGAATTCAGCTGAAATGCTCTTACAGTGCCATCTGCTGAAAAGCAACTAAGGCTAAAAACTATTTGACAATTAAATCATGCTAGGATACATGTAAATTCTTGGTCCATCCTGGGATTTTTTCAGTTGTTTATGCCATACAATGTCATAGCACAAAATCTGTAGACCCGATGCAGGGGAAACTAAGAACACTGCATTTGCCCATATTGGTAGGTGTATGGTGACATTGGCAGGTAAAACCCAACTGTCTCAAACAAGAGGATGCTTAGGGTTTAAATTGGTTTATGCATATGCACAGCTTAAGGCCTGGATGTCTGCACCAATTTTTTTTCCCTCTGTCAGGCTGCCTCTCATAAAGCAGCCTAAATTTAATAAGCTCTAACATGTTCAAGAAGAAAAATAATAAAATTTTAAACTGACTTCAATTCTCATCTAGAAATGCTTTTCAAGCATGTGGCTAATTCTTTTAAAATGAAGAAAGACTGCACGGATTAAGGTAAGATTTTGTCACAGCCTGAACTTGGGCCATGTGACAGTAGCCCACTTGTCTGAAGTTAAAGATGATTATTTATTTCTTTTTTTAATCAGCAACTGATCTGAGTTTCAAATTGCTTCTCAATTATAGCTGAATATTTTTGTCCGGCTTGCTGTGTTAGGCATACTCATTCTTCATTATTTTCCTATCACTTTATAAATTCTTCTGACTTCTCAGTCTAGAATGAATCAAATATTCAGCAGACCTCATGTAAGATCTGGTCAACAGGCTCAAAGTTGCGTACATTCATCTCCACAGGAAATGCAGGGAATTTTTTGTGTACATACAGATGTAAGGCATCATGTCAGTGAAAATCAGATTATTTCTTCCCTCTCACAGACTAAAATAAAGTTTGAAAATGCAGTTTGAAATCCAGGTTATCTGGCATTACCCCCCTGCTTGAAAAGTTTGCTACAGTCATTTCAAGAAGTAACAAAATGTATTCCAGCAATTAATCACAAGCTGCACACTGCCAGAGTGGCCATTCCATAAATAACCTAGAGGCTGGAGCTCTTTTTCATATGTTCTGTCATGAATAATTTAGACTTGTAAAAGCAAAGTCAATCAGTAACTCACTGAAAGAGAAAAATACTGAATTTCAATTAACTCTGTCAACCAGCATGACTAATTCTACCCAGTTCAATGGATGTAGGACAGGCAGAAGTTTGTTCATCAGTACTGAGCACTGTGTCAGTGTCTGTTTGGTGACAATGTTCAAAAGCATTAATGTGATTTATTGCTGTTAAGTTCTATTGGTGTGAATTGTCCAAGCTAAGCAAAAATGTGTTTAAGCTTTTGTCTTCCATCATTGTATTTTAGGGGTTCAAATTTGTGTGTAACTGTTTCAGAGACCTGAGCTAATTTCCCTAATTCCTCCTATGATTACTGCAGTAAGATGTTCTTACTCCAGAGGGTTAAGTCTTAACAACGGAATTTCAACTCCATTTCTGATGTGTGCTCTGGCAAGCCTCTTTCCCTCTTCTCTCTTCCCTTTTTCTTTACTTTTGAAGAAATATAGGTAGATTCATTTCTGGAGTCTCTTTAAATGCACATTTAAGCTCCTCCCTTTTTTCCCTTTGCCATTCTTTGTTAAAAGCTCTCATAAACATCATAACGATAAACCAGTATTTAATAAAGTACAAAAAAGGTCTGAGGTTAATGATTCTGATGTAAACTAAGAATTTCCATATTGAAAAAAGAATCACAAAAACTCCAAACCTTGGGGCAAAATATTTGAAACATGTGTAAGTATCTGAAAGGTTTTGCAAAATTTAACAGATGCCTGTGTCTGTAGGTGCCTTCTTAGTCAGAAATTTTAATTCAATGTTCATGAAATTGTGTTTCAATCAAGACAATTCAATCCCTTCCCCCCTCCTGTGCAATTTGATAAACACAGCACTGTCTTGGGTGACACTTGGTGACATTCATGTTTACTGGAGATGGTGGGTATAAACAAGACTTCTAGCTGTTGAAGTTTTTTAATCAGTCCATTCTGTTTATTAACCATACCCTAAAAGAAGACTGACTTTTATGAAAGATGCCAATTGTTGAATGCTACATATTCTTGGAGCATTTCAAGGTCTGTGAATTCTCTTTATGACTGCAGCCAGCCTGATCCTGCAATCTTTTTCTGCTTGGAAAAATGGATTATTTCCAATGGTCTTTGTTTTGAAAAATGCCCTGATTTTTGTATTGTTGCTACAATAATAGTAGCAAGAGTAAGCTTAGCTGCTTATTTTGGCTCACAGAAATAACAGAATCATAACTGATGGAGGAAATTGTGAAATCTCCCAGAACACTGCAGTATTTAAAGAAAAAAATAAATAACAAATGCAAATATTTCCCAAGTGTAACCATTGCTTGTCGTGGTGTCAGAGCCACACCATTAGTTTTCATTTAGGTTCAGTAACTTTCACATAATTTTAGGGCAAGATATAATCACCACTAAAATTCATGGACTAGGTGATCAATACCCTACAATGATTAAAGAGATCAGTACCTAGCTGTGACCTAAAAAAACAACTATAAGTTTTTATTTTCATCCCTGTAAGGTACTGGAAGGCCACAATAAGTTCTTGTTGGAGCCCTCTTGTCTCCAGGCTGAGCAGCCCCAACTCTCTCAGCCTGCCTTCACGGCAGAGGCTCTCCAGCCCTCCGATCAGCTTCATGCCCTCCTCTGTAGCTGCTCCAGCAGGTCCATGTCCTTCTTATGCTGGGGGCCCCAGAGCTGGATGCAGCACCCCAGGTGGGGTCTCAGAGTGGAGCAGAGTGGCAGAATTCCCTTCCCCCTGCTGGCCACTCTGCATTGAATGCAGCCCAGGATATGGTTGGCTGTCTGGGCTGCAAGCACACATTGCTGGGTCATGTTTGAGCTCTTTATCCATCAGCAACCCCAAGTCCTTCTTGGCACCACTGCTCTAAATCCTGTTATTCCCTACTCTGTATTGATACTAGGGCTTGCCCCAACCCAGGTGCAGGACCTTATACTTGGGAACATATAGATGGGCTCCCATATACCTGGGAACCTCACAAGGATCCCACTGGGCCCACTTGAGGCATCATTTGGCATCAATGGGATCCCCAGACATCCTTGCCTCCAATGTTTTTTAACAGGTAACAGCTGTACAACTGTACTTCTATGTATTGACACAACCTAATCTACAAGTAGGCAGCAAAAAAGACTTACATTTCAAGTCACATTAGAATTTACTGCTTTATAAATAAGCCATAGAGGCATTCTTTTAAAACATGCCGTGGAAATACTCTCTGTGCATTTTATGGGCCCTGACAGGTTTGCTTCTCTAGGGTACAGGTTTCCTGAACAAACAAATGATTTCTTCATTATCTTTGGAAGTCTACAGTGTGCTGCACCAGAGCTGAAGCATTGTTTTTGTGCATTCTGCCAGCTCTCTTCAAGATGCTTAATGTTCTTACTCTTCTGCCAGCTCCTGTCCTAAATTACATATTTACAACACTTCAGGGAAATGAAAACTCAGGGTTGAAACCTCCCCTGCCACTTTTCAAAGAGGCTGCTTTAATTCCCACCTTGGAATTTCAGACACTTGCACTCCATCCAACAGTTTTAGTAAAAACACTCAGCACACATTCAAAACAACATCATCTTCATCTTTGCATTTTGGACTATAGGTTACAAAAGTCAGAGAAACAAAGTGCTTAAAAAGAAAAAATAACTTGATCATTCCCCAGATTACACTCCTCATTATATACTGAAGAAATTAGAACTCCATTACTCTTCTAAATATTATAGCCACTGAGATTTCCTAGGGCTGTGTAGAATAATTTGAATTAAAAGAAAGTGGGAGATAGTCCTGCATATTGGGGTTTCTCAGGACATAGCCTGCTGTGCAACAGGCTCTGCAGCAGTCAAAGAGAGAGGAAAAGCAGAGACAAACTCCACTTGGAGCTTCAACTTGAAGGTAAAGTGTATCTTCTTATCAATAAGAAAAATATCCTCTTTTGAGTAAAACATATTCAGAAAAATACCAGCAGAAGCAAGGACATTGAATACTCATGTAAGAATTGGACATCTGTAATTTCTATAACCATCCTTGCAAAGCATTGTTGCACCATCCTTTCCTTTCCCATTTCTTGCTGTTAACCTGTCTTGCTAGGGAGCCTTTACTAATATTTGCCCTGGGTAAGATGTAACAGGAGCTGCAATTGCTTTTTAAAATTTAACACAAAAGGAAGAAAAGACAAGCTCTCAGGCATTCATGCCCTTCCTTGACTTCCTTTTGTTCCCAAAAGTCTGCTTTTTCTTGCTAACTGGAGGTTTAAACTGGGTTGTTTAAAGATGTGCTTCTCCAGCTTGTTAGGTAAAAGATGTGAACGCAGAAGCAGATGAAATGGAGATTTTTTTTTTTCAACCTGGTTTAGGGCTTATTTGCATTCTTTTTTATTAATGTGGATAATATTTGGTAAAATGCTTAGTCAGTAGGGATTTATATCAAGCTGCTAAATAGGAGGCATCTGAGAACCTCAGGCCTTCACTCTAGTATTTTATTTTTCTGGGCATTTTAGTGGTCTGTAATTCAGTTAGGCTTCGGGATGTTGCTGAGTCCTCATCACACCAAGTCTGACTGTACCAAAGACCCGTGATGGAAAGGCTAAGAGGAGCATGAAGTCTAAGGTTTTGTCTGTGAAGTTTTATGATCCTAAATCCCTCCCCTTTCTGACACACCCCAAGTCCTCCTGTCCCAGTGCAATTTAATGGTATTCCACTGCTAACCACACACTTAAGTATTCTGCAGAAGCAAGATCTCTATTTCTGTTGCCGGATCTTCATGTAGTTACAACGAAGGCAGAATCCATCCTAAGTCACAGGATTGCCAGGCTCAATTTAGCTATGCAGTTTTAGCAGTAAAAAGGAAAGGGGGTTGGGGAGTGGAGGGGAATGTGTTTGTTAAAATAGCACAGATATGGTCTAATTCCCCTGCCTAAACAGGGAATATGTGTTTGCATGACAAATTTCAAGGTAAAACATGTACAGCAGAAATAGTGCTTCCCAGTCTTCATGGGCATACAAGGCAAGGTCTGCATTTCACACTGTGCTTTCCTCTCTATTGACCTGAAGAGATAGATATTGACAAAAAGGAAAAGGTCATTATTAGCCTGTGAGATTGAATTGGAATGATGGGTCTATATAGCAAGCTTTAACAGCTTGTTGCCAAACATCTCTTTTAATGAAATTCATTGACGAAAATCTCCCATAATGTATGTGTTTCTAAACCTTTTGAAAATGGTGAATTTTCCAGTTTGTTTTTCAGAATTCAGTTTCGGTTTATTGTCCAGATACTCATACATCTTCCAAACAGCAGTACTTATCACTGCCATGACAGCTTACATGTTCCTGGCTGCATGCAAGCAGTTCCTGATGTGCATCCACACTGTCAGGAATTAAGCCCACATGAAGCTTTGTCACGCACGTGCAATTTCTCCATCTTTTAACCTCAGTCGTAAATGACAACTTTGGAATTCTCTGCCTCTCTAAATCTGCATTTCACATTGAATCTAAATGGATCTCCAATATATAAATAACTGCCCCAGCCCTGAATATTACTTACAATTACTTTGAGTTTGCTGCTCTCACATGGCATTCATGCTGGTCTTTCATGCTGTTTGCATTAGGAAACCTCTTCTTTCTAAAACAACTTCCTTCATTCAGAATTAACAACTCAGTCCAAGGTTGAATTTCTTAAACTTCTTCTCTGACTTTTAAAAAATGTACAACTGGTGGCCTGTGGCTACAGCTCACCTATTGTTCTTTTAAACAAGACTTCATTTGGAGTCACAAATGTTAGAACTGGTTTTGAACAAAAGTAGCAGGTCTGTTTCACAGAATGCAAACTGAAATTCAGTGCAGAATTAGAGTGACAATAATAACACCTATTACAAGCAGACCATGAATTTTGTAGGTGCCCAGTAAGAAAGGGTCAGGCTGTGGAAGGATCATTTCAGACAGTTGCTGCTCTCCATGGGTAACAAAACCAGATTAATTGATTTTGCCTATAATGCTATCATGGAGTGACCCTGTCCAGGGAACAGGGTTGACCTTTCTGTTTTATTTTTGGCTGTTAGCAACAGCTTTAGGTAGGGCTGTCTCTGGGGAAACTGCAAGGAAACCTCCAATGCTGATTGTGACACAGTACATAAGGAAAGGGACATCTCACCACCATGGGCTCCGTTACACCCTGCTGCCAGGAGCCTCTATCTAGCCTCTCCAGGCTAACAAAATGTTCTGGACAGATAAAAGCCCTCATTGTGGGGGCAGAGTGCAGCTCCTCACTGTTAACTGATGTCACAGCAAGTAGGGTTTAAAGTTATGCTGCCCACAGGGCAGCATAGATGGGCAGGCCCCAGTCTTCCCTGTGGCCTGCATTTCAGGCCACTAGGGACAGCCTGAGCATCCTTCTTGGGCAAAAATCGAAGTGTACATTAATACAGACATTAAATTCACAGTTCAGATCTTCATAGGTAATGGAGAAAGACAAGATCAAGGTCAGACAAACTCAGAAGCTAATTAATAGCTAATGTTATAATGTTAATTCACATGAGTGAAGGCAATTCTGCTAAGGAACATAGACATGCTGGAAAGGACTACGAAGACCTGTCTGGATGTCTAGATATCTGTCTATTATCTGAAAAGGCCTACAAAGTTCATTTAGAGCTGACCAACTCTGTGGAACAAGAGCTTTTGTAAAAGACAGGAATAACAATATTTATAATTATTATTATTATTATTATTAAATAAGTGGCTCGCCCGGATATTCAATATATTGCAACAGCTTCCTACAAAGAAAATGGGTATTCTACTTCAAAAGCAGGGAATTATTTCAAAATCATAATGGAATTAGGAAAGAATTGCACTCACTGGCAGGCATTAAAGAAAGGAAAGGTGCAGCTAGAGTGAAACAGAGACTTCAAACGTTTCTCCAAGATTTCTTTCCTTCATTGTTTTACCTCACGCTTCATTTGTGCACATATTTCATTCTTGCTAGAGGTTTACATATCCTTGGTGGTCAACGCAAACAAAGACAGTTCTACTTTAGAGTAGGAAAATAATAAATAAAACTTTATTTTGACAGAAAGACAATGATAAAGAAGACATTTGAGCTGTTCATTTTTCAGTTCCTGGTTTGTCTGTGTAAGGATTTCACAGCTGCTGCTAAAAGGCATTACCTTGATGGGGAGAGATATGCACAGACCCATGTAATAACCATGTTCCACTTCAGGTATTTTCCACCTGCACCAGTGGGTCCCAGACTTGCCACTCCTCCTTCATTTCAGCAAAACTCTGTGTGAAGATGGGCAAGCATGACCCAACCTAAAAAATTTCCTTTTACTCTAAACTGAAAACAAAAACAAATAAATGTGCTATGAGGAGAATGCTTCTCAAGGCGCCATTCCCATAATAGTTTATAAACAACTGTCCAATTTAAGCCAAGTGTGCTATGTGTCTCTTAAAAATATTTAAAAGATATCCTTGCTGTTCTGATAATTAAACAAACATGAGATGGAAAATATCAAACACACAAAAATAGCCCACAATGACTTAAAAGTACAATAACAGTAAAGCTAAATTTAATAAATAAAGCAGAATAGTGTGGTGACTGTGAGGCAAGAACATAAAATCCACAGAAAATAGTGTACTTCACAAAAGAGCAACAAAAGAAACCTTGTCTGAAGGGCAGAAAATTATGATGAATGATATACTGAATAAGAAAATAAAGTATTGGTGAGCAAGAGACTTCAAATGCTTAAGGCTGCATGAACAGTGTGATTATTCACAGTGATTACTGAATGTCCCTATGAGTCTTCTTAACGCCAGAAGCATTCAATTTCTTCCTAAGATCAACAGAACATTGTGCAGGAAGTGAAATCAGCCAACTCTTTAGCTAGACTAAAGGGATGCAAGGTTCTGTATCACTCAAGGACACTTTTCCTGGAGGAATTGTACCATACACATAATTAAGCTGAACAGGAACTTGTCTCCACTACTGCCTTTAAGAAATAGTTAGAAGGAATCCCAAAAGACTAAAAAATATCTTTCCCACAATATCAGATTTTTTAAAGCATCATTTTATTTATTTATATATGAAGTGCTACTTCTTTTCCTGCTAAATGTGGCTTTTAACTGGAAAGAACAAAACCACTCCTTATGCTAAATACACTGTAATTCTTCCCTTCCTCTTAGCAAGCAGTACTAAAAAATGAGGAATTTTTAAAATGCAGATTAGTTTGGGGTGACCTCTGGATCAGAAGGCCAAACTTCTAATGACCAATATACTCTTAGGTACTGAATAAAAGTTAACTTATTAAGGCCTCATAGAGTTTTCCATTTATGCTATGTTATTATAAATATTTTACATATTCTTCTTATACTGATAGCAGAGTTCTGACCTGCCCAATCAAAATCTTTAAAATTACCTGGATAAGGGGCATTTGCACCTTGCAATGATTCCCAGATATTCTGTTTTCTTTTTGTTGCTCTCTCTTTAACAAATGTTACATAAGAACATTTAGTTCAGAGATTTAGTATCAGAGGAGAAGCAAACAAGCAATTCTCATATTGTCTCACCTTCTCACCTTAAATTTTATGAATGTTTAATTGCTATTTTTCTGGGGAAAGATCTACCCAGATTAAATGCAAGCTTTTGTAAAATTCTGGACCAGACAATGTCCTTTTACATCATGTGAGAAATTTTTTTCCATATTTAAAGCCTTCAGTTCCTTAATTTCACCACCTCTTGTCTGAATAGATTATTTAGGACCAGAATCCATTCAGCTTTCAAGTTGGAAGCATGAAAAAATTCTGAACTCATTTGACTTTCAGACTCATAATGACCTTTTATTTTTGCTTTTAATAGTATTAAATAGAGATTAATAGTATCACTATGTTTTGGCTTACCAAAAGGAATACTTGTCCAGACACCATTTTAAGTATTACAAAGCAGAAAGTTTATGAAAAAGACTGTAGAAGATGTGGAGGCTTTGGTTCTTCAGAGATTGATGCCACTGATGGTCTGCAATTGTCTGTGTCAGTTCTGTATTTCACTGTCAATTGAAATGAACTGAGAATTAAATGGAGTTCAGTCCTCTCAGCTTCCTCCTGACATCACCTCAAACAGCTTTGGAATCTGCTTGCACTTCAAATAGAGATAAAAAATACTTGTGATATGCTGCTGCTTAGAGCACTGTTTTCTAACATGTGGGCCACACTCTGCTAAGGAATCACACTAAGGCTGAGTTTGTAACCAGTGTTTGAAAGAGGGAAAAACAGGAATCAAGGAGGAATTCCAATCTACTTTTCAAAACATGAAGGACAAGCACTGAGTTGGAAAAAGAAAATAAATCCCTTTATAAATCTGGGGGGAAAAAGAGGACCACATTAGAGGTTGCTGTATCTCAACACTCACAAACTATATTTGGTCTGCAATGCACAGGCTGTAGTGTAAACCCTCTTATCCTGGAGAAAATAGTAATAGATGCAAGTGCTAATTTTCAAAAGTCTTGCATTTTCTGTGATGTTAGCAAAGGTCTGACATTGAGAACTTTTCAGGCTTATTTTCAAAGGTGAGACAAATTATGTCACTGGCTCAAGACTTCTATATTGACATCTCCATTAGATTTCTGCTGAGACATTTTAGGTCCAATCCTGTATGTGGTATTTACCTACAGCTCAGGCTGTGAGCTCATCTGGGTAATTCACTTTTTCTGCCCATATGATGACTGCTGGTCATTTAAATAAAACTGTAGATCATGAGAATAATTTCTAAAGTACATGTAATAGTTCTAACATCTACTTGTCTTGAGCTCTGTACTCCCTGTCAAAAGATGATTGTGAAAAAAGAATGTATCTTTTCTCATTTTTGGGATAATATAAAATCTCCTTTTTTTTCTTTCTCTCTTCACTTGGATTTTATGGATATAGGTACCTATTAGATTAGGCATGATATTAAATGTAAAATATTTCTCTCTGAAAAAAAACCAAGAAAAATATTAAGTCCATAAAGTATTTTTCAATGTTTTTAAATTAAAAAACTCTACAGAGTAAGCATTACAGAAAGACAGAGAAATTGTACATTTAGATAAAGTTCTGTAATTCTAACTACAGATGTCAATCAAATGTAGTAAAAAAATTGGCTCTGACAGAGGAGTTCTTCAAAGCAACTTTGGATGAGGATAATACAAATCACAAATTTGCACATGAAGTGTTTGGAGCCTCACACAACAAGCTTCAATAGATTATTTTATTCACAGTATTGTAATTTTCCTCTGCTTTATAATCAAGTTACATTCTTATTCTTGTTGCATTGCTCAGCTGGCTTCAGCTCAACTTGATATTTTGCTGCCCTTATCATCTTTTCTCTGCAGCTTCTGATTGACTGTGCTTTTTTTTCTTTTTCCTCGGTCTTGCTTGCATCATCCTTTCCTCTTTCCACTACAGGGCATTTATTTTTGCCCTTTCTCTTAGGAGCAATCACTGCCGAATACATATCAGATGTTTTTTGACCCTTGCATTTTCTTTTTACTGAGAGATGGCTGTCTCTTCTGTCACTTACCATTGTCAGACAGATCCCTAGCAACATAAATTTGCAGAACTCCACTGCCTTCACTGGAATAACTCTGCTTTCCACTAGCAGAGGAACTGGCTTAAAATTCCAAGATGCTTCTTGCATTACACCTCAAGAACAGCATCATTACTTTCTCCCTTCAGTTTAAATTCATGTATTTAAAGAGAAGGATGTATTACCCTCTGTAGTAGCATAGGATCTTTTAATAAGGTTTATATACTGTTAAAATGTAAAATAGATTTTGAAAAATTTCATTTCACACCTTTAGGTGGTCTCATTTATTTTGGGGAACATCTATAGAGGCTTTTTATAGGAGGTAATATCATACTGGCACTGAAATAATCCTTCAGGCTCTGAAATCAACAGATCGAAAGATCTGTCAGATCACAGGAATAGAGCTCAGAAGACAGACATTTCTGCTGCTCTGTACCTCGTTACTGTTTAAATTACTGTAGGAGTAGAAAATTCAGCCTAGAACCAGCAGCAAAGGCTCATCATGAGTGAGGTGGAACACACTTTTGAACCTTCTTGAAAGGGTGACATTTGAGACTCTCCCTGTAATACAGGCCAGGGTTTCAATGACTGCACCAGCACTTCCTAACTTATCTTTGGGGTGGAAAACCAACTATCAAACAGCAGTCACTGTTGTTTCCAACACAATGCCCCTTTGTGAACATCATAGCTCTCTCCAAAGCACAGAGAAATCTGTGTAGCTATGTACCATGGCACTACTGGACTGAGATTCTCATTTGCCATTGTTCAGGGGACATAATCATTAAATGGACAAAAAAACCTGTGGAAACCTGTCTAACCTTTCCCAATTAAAAGAGAGAGGATGGAAAATGTTAGATCAGTTCTGAACTAGACTGCCAGAGAAAGGAGGAGGAAAAACTGCAGTTTTCTGCTGATTAAGTAGGAGAGCAGGGCGCTGTGACAGCAGTCTCTCCCACATGCCACCCCTGTTGAGGAAAGCACCTGTGGCCTGACCTTCTCTAAGGTGATGTGAAGCTTTGCCATCTCATGTTTCTGTGCCCCTAGAGGGAGCCAGGGCTGTGTTCCTTTTTGGGTCTTGACCCAGTAAGACACCCACTGATCAAATCAACTGTAGATAAGCCCTTAACCACTGTTGTTAGAAGTGATACCACCCTACACTGTATACTGTGTGTACTCCTCTGTATACCACTGCTTGTGTGAGGAGTGGACAATGGAGTGCCAATTTCCCTGTTGAGTCGGGTAACATTCTAATGGATGCCACAGAAGATTCTCTCTCTCTTCATTATGGCATCAAGTTTGAAATAATTCTTATTTATAAATGTTTTCTGATAAAGATGAGGGAAAATACACAATTTCGAATCAATACTTTTTTCTAAAAATCTGATTTTTTTTTTTCCTCTTCTGTCCTGCAGTCGATAAAATGCTATTAAATAATACAGGACCCCTGCTATTTCCCACAAAGCTGAGGTAAGGGGTATTATTGCTCCCCTTCTGCCTATTTTGAGCATTTTATCTGTCACCTGGTTTTGTCTGTGCTCTTTCACAGGCACAGCATAACTGCAAAGGCCGCCTCAAAAGTTCTGTGATACCATAATTCAGGTGTTAGCTGCACAAGGTCCTTATTTATAGCTTTTGCTTATACTACTCGAAGAAGGCGACTCTTTGGTCCTTCAGGAGAATAGCGGGACACTGACCAAAAGAAGAAACTTCATTAATAAAAATAGGCTAGTTGTTACTTTTGGACTGAATAGCATTTTTACATTGTAGCATTCAAGATCCTAGTAACAAATTTTAATACCATTCTGAGTTAGGCAAACTTCTAGTAATCAGATGATTTCTGTTGCTCTTACTAAATTCTACTGGGAGTAATTTGCTAATCCTAGATTCCTAGATTGCAACTGTCTTCACCTTAACAACCTCAATTTTTTTTTTTTTTTTTTTTTTTTTTTTTTACATTTATTAGTAGTACTTATTTTGAAAATAAGTTGATACCTTGTACTGGTGGTATAGCAATGCTCTTGGAAAGTATGGGAGGCACCTTTCTTATGCCACCAAGCAGAAAATATTATATACTTGGCTCAGCAGTAGCACATCAGATAACAGTAAAAAAGTGGGTGAATGCTGCAATACAGATAGTATTTAGCCTGAATGGGCTGTGAACAAAAAAGGACTTTCAGTTCCATCTGTTTGGCGTTCTCTGCGGTTTCCATAAAGGTTTAAAAACCCTTTTATTACTTAAGTCAAACAACTATAGGCTTTTGCCCAAACTGAAATGCATCACGACTGGTCTGTGGACATATGTTTGGGCATATATTATGCATTACATAATCTTACACCAATAAAACTTCTTTCATGCTAAAGAGCTTTAATAACTGCCAGCCATAATTGGTTTTGGCCTATCTGGGTGGTATTTGCTGTGAATGAGCTCTTCAAAGATTTTGCAGCTGTACTCCTCTGGTGCCAGATTGGAGACTAGCTGGGTAGTAATCACAGAAGTGCTTTGTCAGCTAAAGGACCATGGCCAGATAAATTCAAGAAAGGCAAAGCCTTACCTGTCATCTTTTCATGTTATGCAGTTCTGTCAGGGCTGATGTTTGCTTTTTCATCTTGGAAGCAAAAGTGTTACACTATCCTTCCATCCTGTATAGACAAATTTGTATCTTGGCCCTTCCTTCCTTCCTTCCTTCCTTCCTTCCTTCCTTCCTTCCTTCCTTCCTTCCTTCCTTCCTTCCTTCCTTCCTTCCTTCCTTCCTTCCTTCCTTCCTTCCTTCCATGAGGACCATAAATATTCAGTGTGCTCTCGGTTGCTCAGTTTAGCTGGGAGGACCAAAGAAAATAAACCTACCTGTTCTGTACTCAGAGAAAAACCAGCAAAATGTACAGTGTCATAGAGTCCATGGAAGAAGAAGCTAAAATTTGGGACTTTATCCTTTTAAGGAGAGGATAATAGCCCATATGCTCCAGGATAATGTAGGGAAAAGATGCCTGTTCTCAGAAACTTCCCTAACATGCAAGAAAGGTACAAGGTGAGTGTCTCTCCATCTTCTGTCACCCACACCTTGGGGATGCCACACTGACCTTTCTCTCACTGTTTAGCAGTGCTGAGGTGGATGCATCCCAACACAATCACTCTCCCATCACCAGGTGGCTGCCTGACTCCAAGACAGCTGACACAAAGGCAAAATACTCTGGAAATTCAAGAAACTGTCTGGGCTTTATCACAATGTTATGCCAGTACTACCCATAAATGAAGTTCTCTTTTTACAGTTTTCCCTCCAAATATGTAGGGAAACCACAACAACCTATACAGCATATGGAACTATATGTGTCTGGTAAAGCCAATTTAGCTGAAAATTTAGTTGAAATCTGGTTTAAGATGAAAGTCTGACATGTGGCCCATATAGGCAGAATCACCTAGAAATAAATCTGCTAAACTACATGAATGTAGCTTTTGAAAGAAAAGGTGTCTTGTGTGTTTACATGTAGAAGGACATTAAAATAAAACATGAAGTTTTAATCAGGACAGTCAATTTTCATAAATACAAAGAGATTTAGAAATTTGTCTATATCATGTTAAAAGGTTTCAGAAGCAGGCTTTTTCTAACAGCACTGGAGATGAGTGTCTTAAATACTAGGGATATGGGGTGTAATCTTGTCCTCTGTGGGTGGTTTGCTCTGGACTTCAAAGGAAATGGAACATCTTTCACAGGCTCAGGAAGGAAAAAGAATCTCTAGAGTCAAAAGATGTGCCTTATAGTCCCAATATTTTCCTAAAAGTACACTTCCTAATATCACTATTTGTCAAATCATGTTCAAAACCATGAGGTGAATAGATAGCTATTGGCTGTTTTCCATACCCTTCAAGATGTGACAGGTTATTTTCCCTGCATTTTAAACTTTATTTTCTGTATTTTTCTTTTTGCTCTTCATTCCAGCACTGTGCAAAGAACATACTTCCTTTTCTTTTCATGACTGCACTTCAAATATTTATCCTGTAGTGAGTGTTAATCCTAGCTACCTGTACCTGGTACTTTATTTCCCCTTCACTGTCTGAAATCCCAGTATCTCACCAATGCTAAAAATGAAAAAGCTGTGCAGAACATCAGCTGGCATTAATTAACCTTGATTGCAGGGAAACTGGTTTTTTATGCTGGTGACTCATAAGACATCCCTTTTCACCACTGATCAACACCACATCCAAATAGGAATGTGATAAATTAAGGAGAAAAATCTTCCAATTTTTGTCTTCCTATTCCACTGGGGAATAGGGAAGTCTTCAAAGTGAAATCTGACACAGAAATTCAAAGTTTTAACTTACCAAATATTTGGAAATATCTATAATTTTTGATCATATTACATGTTAAGTCATGCCTGATCTGCTGGGTCTCCTGATCCTTTTCTAATTACAGATATTTACATGATGTTTTGTGGTTTTTGTTTTAATAAAATCCTGTCTTGTTCAATTTAAAACTGTAGGATTATACTATTGTATAGCAAGTATAGTAGAATTGTACTATTTTATTTACAAAATGCTGCAATTTGAAATAGACAGTTACCCAGTCTCTCTTGGCAAATATTTAGCATCTTCTGGTTGAAATTAGACATTACCTATGATTCCAGGGGAACTCACCATGGGAACATTTCATTATTTAAGTCTGAGAGGCTGGAGGGGAAGGGGCTTAGCCATCAAAGTTTAACAACGTATTACTGTAAAATTCTCTTTTATTATGTTAGAGTATAAAGGTCAAATCTGACTTCAAAACAAATGGTAAATTTAATCTCTGTTATAACTCTATGGAACTGCATGAGAGAAAGAAGAAATATAGTATGGGGAAGACAAGAGAAAGAAAATTGAACAAAACTGAAGCAAAGTAAATAACTTCTGATGTATAAGAACTACTGGAGCATACTTTATAGAAATTCCACATGTGGATTAAATTTTTATTATCCTCTTCAACTTGCTAGATTCCTTTTCTAGCAGCTTGCTGAAAATGTGTAAAACCTAAAGATATGAAATACAATCTAATATTTATACACTCAGTATATATAGTCTATTAAATTATTGTATACAACAAGTGATAATATTGCAGGCTGTTATGATGATACCAAAAGTAAATCCATTATTTCTGCCAGATACCTTCTTCTAGATGTACCATCCATCATACATATGGAGACAATTTCACTTTAAAAGATTGAAAAAAGCCCTGTGGCTACAGTGAAACTACAGGAATGTAAAAGTCAATCTGACATGAGATTTTTTTTTATAAAAGAGAATTTTGGCCTGTTTCTTTTTTACCTTGCAGCTTGAATACTCATTTATGTATGTTTGAAGTGGCTGTAAAATATTAAAATTGAGATCATTATTTCCAGTCACTCACGTTGGACTGAATGGTTTGCATGTAGGTAAGAGACAGCCTGTGTAACTAGACAGTGATGAAGATGGCATACCTGCAAACAGCTGCCTTCTAGCAGCTATTGTTGCTTCATGCCATCAAGAATCTTTAAACAGACTGGTTCAGAATTACATTTCCTGGGTCTCTGAAAATAGTTTTTCTTTACTGAGTTTTTTATATAACCATGGCTGGAAGCATTTAGAAAAATGTCTTTACAGTATTCATGTGCTAAATGGATGGTAACAGATTATATCTGAAAACCAGTTGCTGACTACAGTTCACACTTGCATCACTTAAAGTTATCTATCTGTCCTTGTATCTGTCTAACTACCAAGAATTTGTTCATGGCAAAGATATGTAACTGTCAGTCCGTTATATAAAATATTTATATATTCTTCCTACAAACATTACAGTGAAAACTCCAAGGTTTCCAAAACATGTCAGAAACTTGTTTCTGAGTCATTTGCCTGTCTGGTAACACCCCAGTGCAACCCGTTCTTGTCCTTTGTTACAATTACTGTTAGTTAAACATAAAGGCTGTGAGAGATTTTCATCTGTAGAGAACGCAGGTTAAGCAGACTGCCATGTAACCATAGAATCCCTGAATCCCAGCAGAGCTTGGCCTTGAAGGGTTGTCTACTACAACCACCCCTGCAAAGAGCAGGGACATCTTCAACTAGAAGAGGTTGCTCAGAGCCCTATCCAGCCTGATCTGGAATGTTTCCAGGAGTGGGGCATCTGCCACCTCTCTGGGCAATCTGTCCATGTTTCACCACCTTCATTGCAAAACGTCTTTATTAAATCTAGTCTAAATTAATCCTGTGTTAGTTTGCAACAGTCCCTACTGAAATTGTTTTTCCTATCTTTCTTAAAAGTCCCCATCAAATATTGTAAGTCCACAATAACCTCTCCCCAGACCCTTCTCTTCAAGCAGCACAGCTCCAGCTCTCTCAGGTTTTCATTACAGGAGAGGTATTCCATCCCTCTGATCATTTTCATGGCCCTCCTTTGGACCCATTTCAATAGGTCCATGTTTTGCCCATGCTGAGGACTCCAGAGCAGTATTCCTCACGAGGTCACACCAGAGCAGAGTCATCTCCCTTTACCTGCTGGCCAAATTTTGATGCAACCCAGGTCACAATTGGCTTTCTGGCCTATGAGAGAACACTGCTGGCTCACACTGAGCTTTTTATCCACCAGTATCCCCACGTCCATCTCAGCAAGGCTGCTCTCTGTCCATTCATACCCCAGCCTGTGTAGATGCTGGAGGTTGCCCCAAGGCAAGTGCAGCACCTTGCACTTGGCCTTGTTGAACCTCATGAGGTTCCCATGGAGCCCCTTCTGGAGCTTTCCCAGGTCCCTCTGGATGGCATCCTGTCCTTCACGTGTGTCAGCTGCACCACTCAGCTTGGTGTCAGCCTGCTGAGGGTGCACTTGATTCCACTATGTCATTGTCAAAGACATTAAAAAAAACTGGTCCCAGTATGGACCCCTGAGGGACTGGTACATTCTAATTCCTCAAAAATCACTGAATTTAAGACTCCCACATTGTGCATCCTTCTGTAGGATGGCAAAGAGCCCGATTCTGAGTGGAAACTTCAGATGTTGGAATAATACCAAGACAATGTTGCACAAAATGGAGTTTTACTATTTTTTAATGTCATTGGTTGGTTGTTTAGTTAGTTCCTAATTGAATTTTTAATATAATTACTTTTCCCCCCATTTATCTGAAATAACAGCTTTTAAATTAGACTTATATTACCATATTTATTTTGATATTCACCACCAAAATATTCAGCCATTATACCATGCATGTAGGAACACGTTCCTCCCATAAGTTAATTGGTTTCTCTGGTGTTGTGTTATATTCTTCTAAATGCTTTACAACATAAACCAGTCTTGGTCTTGACCACCTATATTTCATCTGTCCCCTGTGTCAGTAATGATTCACACTCTCAGAAAACAGACTCTGCCTATAAAAGGAAACAAAAGGCTCTCCTTTTTTTCTCATGAAAGAATATTGTTAGTGTATAATATATATTCTCTAAAGAGATCATGTTTCAGCATGGGAAAGGCTGTTTTATGGATTGAAAAACCAGTGGGCTCTGTTATCTAATAGTGTTAAATGATTGGAGTGCTCATCTGCTGCCCATTATACCCCTCAGTTTTCCAGAGTGTCCAGTTGTGCACATAAATGGTCTTTAATGTTGTTATTGATGAGACTGTGGGCAGAGCAGGGCTGCTAAATAAAAGGAGAGCCTTGAATGCAGTGCTAGTGTCCAGAGTTTCTTTGCAGAGAGCAGCAGGATATAATGTGATTAGAGACTTGTGGCTGGCACTGAGCCTGAACACAAAACCAGAGGCATTTGCTCAGCCCCAGCAAACACTGGTTCAGAGGTCAGAAACCATTAGCACTGGAAGGGTGGAAAATAGATACAAGACCTGGGCTGCAGAACCACATCAAGGCAGAGCAAAGCAACACAGCTGTTTTGGACCACTGCTTATGCACTGCTCAGGCAGAGCTCATTAGTGGCCAGCTGAAGAATTGTGTCTGTCTGCCAAACACAGAGCAGAGCTCCTAAGAAACACTTAAATCTGAATTGTGCTATTTTTCCTTGTCTGGCATAGTGCAGCTCGGGCCATGTATCCCCATCTCACGTGTTCCCTTCTCCTGCAGGGAGGGAGGTACTTTCAGGCCCTGCAGAGAAGGGAATTTTACTTCCTCTTGTCAAATCCCTACAGTGGCCAGGGACAAGCCTTTCAGGGTCTCTGATGTGGTTTATCCACACGTGTTTGGGAGGCAAAGAGCCTCAGTCACCTCTTACTCTGGACCAAAGCAGCTGCCATGGCCAGTGGAACATGGAACATAGACTGGGGCAGGGCACTCAGGATCCAGGGGTATCTAGGCTGTGCTCTCTCACAGGACTTGATTGTTTTCCTGATGCTAAAATAAGTTCATGCTGTTGAAATTGTTGCTGTGCTGCTGGCCAGGCTGTTTTTTGCTTGCAGTCTTCAGAGAGAGCTGCTGGCTGCACTGACAGGTTCATAGGTCTCAGTGGGGCTTTGTACTTTGTGTGAGTGTTCAGAGGCCCTCACCAGCCAAGAGTGGGAGACAAGGCCTGACCTGAGCTATGGCAGTGCCATATGACTGTGACTGAGAGGAAAGGGTGGCATCTATCCAAGACCCTAATTTTGATTGTTTTCAAGGCCTGGCTGTGAAGAAACAATCCATACCGGGTGTGGGCAATTTTTCAGTATGCTGTGAAACCAGTGTACATTTCTGTATGCATGATCATCTCAAACAAATAAATGTCCAAGTAACCCTGCTGGATCTCCCAACACTGACAGAAATTTTGGTCCAGGATTCTGGCAAGACTGGTTATTAGCTACTTCCTTAAATACTTAACTTTGCAGACAGAGATATCAATGAGGACAGCAGCAGCAGCTTCTGGTATTTATGAATTCTGGGCCCTAGATATTGAAAAAGTGTGAAATAAGAAGCTATATTTCCACTTCATCTCTCTTCTATTTATATGGACCCACACGTGCCTAATTCAGTCACGGGGGAAATATGAGCAACTACACAGGGAAAGACTGTCATACGTATGCTCTTCTGAGGTGTTTACCCAGAGAATTAATTCCCCCTGCAAAACTGGAAAGATTTAAAACTAGATGTGGAAACAGCTGACACAAAGATCCTTTCCAGAGAAGGTGAAAGAGTCTGGAACAAATTACCCACCAATGACCGAGCAATAGTGAGAAGAGCTTTTTGGCAACCAGCCTTTGCAAGAGGAAATTTAAATTAAAAACCCTTTTAGTTTATGTTATTTTAAGTAGAAATTGCCTATGCAACTTGTGCCGATATAGAGCACTTCTGCACTGCTCACAGAATTGGATCTAATAATTTTTAGTATAATTAGATGAAAAAAAAAAACTGTACATCTTGTGTTTTTCAAAGTCCTGCTGATTAGTAAGACTGAGATTGTTAATCAATAATTACAGCCAATTCATATTGTCCATCTCTCTCACGGAGTCACTCTTGCCCTGTGATATAATTTGTAATTATATTACAGGCACAAAGTTACTTCCTGAGTGTTTGCCAGTCTCTGTGCAGCCCTCATTTCTCTTAGTTCTATTCAGTTTTATTTGACCTTTGGTGAGAATATAAGTCCCTCCTGCATTTTTCCATATCCTATGTCTTTGAAAAACCCATTCCTTTCAGCTCCAATGTCTTCTAATAATTTTCAGCTTCATGTCATATATTTCTTTAAATTTGCTTGAAAACGAATTCTAAAATCCTTTTTGGCAGTAATAATTTTGGAACGTTTTAGTGAAACTGAATTTTCTCACCATTTAAATTAAGAATGTCAGAAATACTGCCAGTATTGAATTAAATATTGATGAACTAGCTGATTTTAGACAAACAAGTGCTATTTTGAGTCTCTTAATTTTGGAAACAATTGCCCCAGATGTCTAAATATGAGCTGTCATTTGTGAGACCAATGAAAGAAAATTATCTCTCCTTTCCTCACATCATTGTTGTTTCTGGTGAGAAACAGAAGCTGGAGAGTTTCATAATTCATTGTGAGTCTAAAGGGCATAATCTACTTTTTTCTCACAGTGTGGCCAGACTAATGTGTCTGACAGGATCTGGTCCTGAGGATAGCAGCTGCTTCATAAATCAGACAGGTTTGCAGTCTGCATTACAAATTGATCCTTAAGACATAACCTGTTGCAGCAGAACTGTTCCAGCTATTATTTGGTACCAGTGACAAGAATGCTAACACACCAACTCACTCCCTGTCTGGTTGCAGAAGTAAAGATGCTTCCATGTACAAAGAGCTTTTGACTGACTGGATGTTACTGTTAGACAGTCTTTGTCCTGTTTGTTGAATGTGCACAAGCTTTAATACAGAAGTAATAAAGAAGAAAAAGGACAGCTGGGGAAATTAAACACCAGGCTAGATGAATGTGATATTTGCTGAGCTCCTGTTTTTAGGGAAGTCAGACAGTAATACAGATTTAATATGTGAACCTCAGAAATTTGTGCTTCATGGGATTTGTTTCTTTTTGTTTTATCCCTAAATGTTTGCATAGGTACAGGAGACTGTTAATTCTGCTATCAAGTCAGCTCCCATACAGTTGTGAAACCTTAGTTCAAAATGTGAAGGAATTTCCTTATCACAGAAAATGAGACAGATGAAATTCAACAGTGAAATAACTACATCCTCACACATCATGGGCCTCTCACAATGTATATTCATTTTTTGGGCTGTTTTTCCTAAGGGACGCAAAAGGTAGTTTCTAAGTAGCCTGCTTTTGGAAAACATTGAAAACTAGGCAAAACCCAAGACATATAAAATCACTGCTCATTTTAAGAATATAAGCTGAATTGGAAGCTGTGCTGAAAAAGAATTGAAGATTAGTAAACTCAGGAATGTATCTTATCCATTACATTCTTATCATCATACTAATGGCAGTGATGGGGAATTTTTAAATAAAGCTTGATGAAATTTTTCCATTGTTCACATCCTTTAGGGTTGGCTTTTTTCAAATATACTTAAGCTTTTTTCAAATATACTTAAGCTAGTACTGCGCCAGACATGTCTCCTCTGATTTATAACAGGGAATGTCTAAAGTTATATGATTATAACTGATGCATTGTGGGAACATTATTAGCAGGAATATGTTCTTAATGCTGATGGACTCAAGAACTAACCACACCAGCTAGTAAGATCTTACAAAGTCTGAAGTTCTTACACTAGAAGACATTTCTAAACTCTTGAGTTTCTTATTCACTTGGCATGAGTTCTCAGTTTTCAAAATTGAAATGCAGTAAAGTGGCCTAAAGCCTAGAGCCAGGAAGAAAGACTGTGGCTGTGGAGAAGAGGAAGGCAAAGCAGGCTAATCCTCAGAGCTGAGTTTTACACAGTGTGTGGATGAGAGAGGTCCCAGAATGCTGCAAGCATTTTTCCAAAGAGAAAGACTTCACCTGTAGGGAGGGATCCCAGTGTAATTATATTGCAAGGGGAGAGCAGTGGGGGCTTGGCACACAGAATGCTTTTGCAAGAGCACACAGATTTAGGTCTTTGGGGATTCTTCAAGTGAAACAGAGTGTGTCAGTCTATGTGTTACATGGAACCATGCAGCATGTGGAGATTTTGGGATTACCTTTTCAGATCAAGGTATCCACTTCCTCTCAGATGTGATTTTATGAAACAGTAATGCTGTGGCACTATGAAGGAGATGGCAATAATCTACATAACTAGGTATCATTACAATATTAATGATGGCAATGAAATGACTGCTAATTTTAATCAGCAATGAACTTTATCTTTTGACAACCTTCAGAGCAACAACAATATTCTTATTTGAGTTTGGGTTTTGAGGCACAGAATAAATTACTTCCCTGAGGCAGTTACTGTACAGCAGCCCTTCACAAAATCAGCTCTCTCAGCTGTTTCATGCACTTCAGATTTCTCTAAGCCTCTTGAATTTGCTGTGGGCTAAGGCATCAGACTATGAAAATGTACATTAACTTCCCATCCACTGGTAACCTGTTTGTTGGTCGGAGCTATTTCACAGCTGATAATTGACAACTGAGGTAGCAAACAAAGTCCAAATTTTTCTCACTTTAGTAGTACAGCATTCCCTTCCCTTCTGTGTAGCACTGACTTTCAAATGCCCATGTCTGCCTTTTTCAAAATGTTCAGCCCTCGTGGACACAGATGTGTGCTGGATTGCATCAAACATGCCCTATTCCTGCCCATATTGAGCAAGCTTTATTATTTTTATTCAGAGAGCAGATTTCGGTATTAAAGGTTTCAAGTGTTTCTATAAACAGAATGGGAAACTACTCCAGCTTTGTCAGAAGATTTATTATGAGGAAGGATATGAATCTGCATCTAGTTCTTGTGCTGTCTCCAATGCCCAATATTAGCTGTTGTCTTTGGGGATCTATCCCACACAAATACAGTTTTTATTGGCAAAAAATTATGTAGGCTGCAACAACGTCTGCATATCTTAACATCACAACGTTATCCAGCAGAACCTTTTGCAAGCATCCCCCAGCAGAAGAATCCATTTCAGCTCTGTCATTCCCCAGACTCCACTCTCAGCTCCTCCAGCCTCACAGCAGATCACCTCTCCAAAAGTGCAGTGCTGTGCACAAGATGGCCCTGGGGTTAATCACCAGGGCACAGCTCAATACTTTTACTAACATAAAAAGCTTGGTGGATCCCTGTGCTATTGCTGTTAAACACTGACTTTCTGTAAAAAAGTTTTACTCCCACAGTTCTCATCTAGAATTCCCTTTCTTCCTCCATTTAATTATGTAAGATGATGCTTGTTTCTTCTGGGATGTTATATGTCGTTGAAAATCTTGACAGGGAATGCAGCTTTTATAGTTAATTATTTTTAAAGAGGAAGAAGAAGAGATAGGAAAAACATCTTTAAACTATAAGCAGCTTCAGCTCTCATAGTACATGAGCACACTCTGTTGGATTGTTCTGATAATGACTGTGCAGAAGAAATGGTCATTTTGTTTGAAATACTTGAAACTTCTCTTCACCAAAAAAAAAAGCAATCTTCTTCATATCAGTCTGATTCTCAAATTAAATATATTCCAAGCTATAAATTTATGAATCCAAAACCCCTAAAATATTAAATGCAGAGATTATATGTTGATTACTTGCAGCAAATACATAGAAAGGAACACTTTCAATTCTAGCATGAAGTCATAATGTCATAAATTAAAAAAAAAAGGAACATGGATGAGTTGTTTCATTTCCTATTCTCTATTGGTTTCTATATAATGACAAAGGTTTTCACAATACATGCTCTAAACTCTAAACATCCTAGTACCTTTTGTATCTCCCCCAACAGAGGGAAGAGGAAATAAGGAATATTCAGATACAAAAAGGCAGATTATGAAGTTGCCTTGCTAAATTTGTAAATTGTCCCAGTGAAGTCATGCCCAGCTATCAGGTTTTACACAATTCATAGAGTCATAAAAAGGCTTGGGTTGAAAGGGGCTTTCGTGATCATCTGGCTCCAAACCCCACGCCATGGGCAGGGATGTCACTCACTAGACCTGGCAGGTCCATTCCTTTTCATTCATTCCAATTCATTCAATTTCAAAACTACTTCTGGGGAACCATTCAGGCATCACAGAATTGCCCCTCTTAGTTAGAGAACACTGCACATGCAAATGTTTTGCTGAGTAATGATAAGGTTAATGCCCATCATGAGCTTACATGCTTACAGGGTCCTGTGAGTGTGGAATGACAGAATTGTACATATTTAGACATTGGTATTGCAATGTAGTGTGAATGTGCTTTGCACTCTAAGTGCAGGGTCTTTGATGATCACTATGATTACTTGAATTAAGTGTAATCCAGTTTGGGAAAGATTATTAAAATGATGCTTTTTCCTTAAGTACTTTAACCTCAGTAGTGAAGTTGGAAAAAAGCTGTGTGTAGATTTATTACAGAAATTTATTATAGAATTATGTAGACCCATATTTTTTTCTCATGAAATATTTAAATTAGGACTATTTCAATAATTTAAAGTCAAATCTAATTTATCTTCTCAAATTTGAATGCTGTGTTTCATATGATATACTATTGTCACAGCCAGGATTGTAACCAGCATAACCTAGCAATGCCTTGCTGCAATACAGCTATGCTCATTTTGGATCTCTGCTGTGATAATTCATAAATATTTTCTATATAATTCTATATTATTATAATTATATATTATATATTATTATATTTTTGTAGACCTGGAGTGAGAGAATCACATCCAGTCTGTGTGGGCCAGACAGGACCTGAGTATCACCCGGCTATTTCCTGATCTTATTACATCTGGTAAGAATAAATGTTTACTGGCACTTCCTTTCAAACCTTGTTCATTCTCTCCTGCTCTGTTTGAACTCTTAAACAATATTTTATTTCACACACTTGGCTGGTCTACTCCCTATTATAAAGGAAAGGTTTCACCAGCTTCCAGTAGCCTGAGCTTGTCCAGCGTCCAGAGGAGAAGGAGTTAACGGAGACAAAGGCGCTGTGAGATCTGACCCGTGATGAGGGATGGCGTGAGACCCGGCATCCCGGGCCAGTGCCCGCCTGGGCTCAGGTCAGGGCGCCAGGGAGGAGCCAGGCCCCCTTCAGGCATCCAAACCTCTTTGTTTTCCAGGGAAGGCAAAAACCTCAACTCAGGCTCCTGAGGGGAAGTACAGAAACCAAACTCCAAAGGATGTTTTTATCTTTTAATGCCGTAGATATTGGGGTCAGCATGCTTCTCAGCAGAGATGGCACATAGCAGGGAGCTCTCCCTTTTCTCCCCAAGGTTCAAGAACTGCTGTCTTTGTAGAAGGCAGCTTGTGGCTTCAATATAGTTTAAAACAAGAAACATAAAAAAGGGAGGCATCACAGTGCAAAATGTGATGACTGATTAGAGTGTTGCACACTTCTAGGCTGAAAAAAAATTGAAGATAAACCAGGGGAACCAGTGGTCAGTAACATTTATTTTGGTTTAGTCTAGAGGTTCTTGTTCCTTTTCTATCAGATGTTTAATGGGATCATTACTATGGTCACCATTGCACATTTAAGAGCATAAGGCTTTTTATATGTTTGACATGAGTACTAAATGTAATTTAAAACTAGCTTATCCTTTGTCACATATGAAGCCCCAACTCTTTTACAATCCTCTCCCCCAGACAGATGGACTAAAGCTGTCTCTGTGAAATATAACTGTGCCTTGACAGAGACTAAATATCCCTTTTCTTCAAACAGGGATTTTTACAAGTGGGAAATTAGTCTTGCATTTGTTTCTCCCTGATTTTTCTGAGGTTGAGACTCCTGTTACAGAGAGGGGCTTGTCAAGCTTTTTTAAAGGCTCCCTCCATGTTAAAATGTTTGCAGCCTGACTCCCTCTGACATTGAGGCAAAATCAAAAAGAAGGCATATGCTGTTCTCTGTCTCTTGCCATGAACAAGTCCCTATTTTTAATCTACAAATCCAGTAGTTTTCCTGAAAATAAGCAGTTCTGAGGAGAAAGCCTGCTCTGCAGACCTCTGGTGACTGATGTTCTCTAATCTCCCCAGGAAATTCCCACAGTGCTTCATTGTGGGGTTCTTTTTGATGGGAAAACCTGAGCCTTTCTTCAGCACCTGAAGGTCATGGCTCTGTTTCATCCACCACGGGTGAAACAAACTTATTTTCACATGTTTCAAAGCATGTCTGATCATTAAGTCCAAAACCGAGCAATGTTCCCCTGCCTCACCTCATTAGTCATGGAAGACAATGAGACTGTCTCAAAAAACTGATCCAAATATAGAACCTGATCCAAATCAGTCTTGTATCAGAGAGCAAATAATAATATAGGTCTTGAGTAGAACAATAAACAGGATAATTGTGGGAGACTCAGAAAACTGAGTATGGCTGAGTATTAATGAAATGGATAGAAATAGAAAGCACACCTGAGATCCACAAAAGATAATGTGAGAACATATGTTCAGCAGTCAATAATGCTGAAAATCTTGAACTCTGTGGGATGTAGTAGTTTTTAAAAGTATATTCTTAATCTGCAAGGTACACAGATTTGTTGATGGTCCCTTTTCATGCTGTTACCTTTCAGGATTTCTCAAAAAATGTTTAAGCAAAAATGAATTTTTTTATTATTATTTGTAAAAAGCTGTTTTTATAACATGTGCATACAGCAGTATATATCTAATAGCAAACATATTATTATATTAATATTTAAAGTCATTTTCATGTGATTCTGTTTTCAAGTTACTATGCCAGGAGAAGCAGCTGAAAGGAAGAATGAAGGTATTTATTTAGCACTGATAGATTTCTCTATGAAATTTTAACATCTTGCCTTTTACTTCTCATGTTTACAAGTCTGTCTTCAAGGACTGCTTTCAAGAGGACTTAGTCAGTCCTCCTTATTCCCCTTTGAAAATCAAGGCCCTTTGTATAAACCATCTATAAAGCACCTAAAATGTAGGCCATAAAACTGTGTTTCATGCACTGAAATCTTGGCCCTTATAATTATTTCCTTAATGAAACTGTTCCCATATTCTACTACAGCAAAATGCCATCACTCAGCCTATATCCACAGATTAAGATTCTGCATCAGCAAATTACACAAAGTTGAACCTCAAGCACAAATTTTAATATGAAAATAGATGCTGTTGGAATGAAAACACATCTGCTATCGTTGTCCAAAGCACTCCTGCACATTTACAGGTCATGGTAGCACATGTACTCAATCTGTAAAGCTGTGAAATTGCCACTGCATGGGGAGCACCCATCCCCAGATAAGACCAGCAGGATCTGCAAAGAGAATGAAGCCTCAGAAGATCAAACATTTTAATTCTGAAAGATAATGCCTATAGACAACAAAGGTTTAGGATTCATGTTTGCCCTTATTATTGTGTGAAAATTTACATTGATATGCCACATTTATTTCCTGAAATCAAATGGTATTAAATCAGTGGAAGATAGAAATTACACTCCAAATACTATTACCATTTAGTAATATTTTTTAGTGAACTGATGCACTGCAAGATGAATCCAGAAAGGTGATTTTGACCCAGCATTGCAACACCTACTTCTGGCAGAGCAATTACAGATGAATGCAGAAGCCTCTCCCCCAGCCTTTGATGCTGAATATCTGCACTCACTGATGCCAACTCAAACCCAATTCAGCCATCACTGGCTGACTGGCCAATTGATTGGCATCAATTGACTGCCCTTATATTCTACTTTTTTTTTCTGAAGAGTTGATCACAGGAGAAATAAAATTGTTTAAAAGCTGTCATCATTCATCCACAAACATTACTCAGTAGTATTTTAGAAGTGTTAAATTCCAAGTTAATACCAATATAGATGTGCTTTAATAATTTGAATATTCAATACCAATTCAATTACTATCAACAGCTTAAACCAGAAGAAATAAAAATAAGATTTGGTTCTCCTTTGGACTAATTTAAAGGCACTTTGACCTCTATGATATTATCATAGCTCAAATGTTTCTGTTACAAAAGAGAATCCATGTGGAAATCTGCAAATGCTAATCAGTTCAAACATGAAGAAGTGATAATTAAATTTGATCTCCAGTTTCTTTTTATATTCTTCCCAAGACATAAAAAGAACACAGGCAGAGAGTGGTCTTGATATGCTTTAGTGAACTGTCATAGAATGTGCTAATTACCTACCAAATTCAGTTTCCAGAGTTATTCTTGTCATGTACAATCTTTACTTGAATACTGCCTTGACTTGTCCTGTGATGCCTTTTTGCTTTCATTAACCAGAAATGATCCTAAAACTGAAATTTTAGTGTATTTTTTTTGGAACATGAACTTAAAAACTTTAAAATACTGTGTATTTTAAAGAAATACCAGTAAACCTATACCCTAGCAAATTTAAGACTTGGACCTTTATCCAAAAGATTACAAGTAACACAACAATTAATAACAAGTAATAAAGGAGGGCCCTAAACCTCAAAACTCAGATTTTATTCTGTGTGTTAGAAATTGACATAACCTTTAATAACAGCTAGTGAATTACTTCTGTGTGCATTCTGGTGACAAACACTTTACTGAGATCTAATCAGTATTCTCAGGTTGAATCAACCGTTATTTTTAAAAATTAAACAAGTTATTATTCAGTGTGTAAAACAAAATATGTCAATAGATACCTGTCTGCCAGAATATTATATTTGTTTTCAGGCAAACAAAAAGCTATTTTTCTTTTTCTGTATCAGAGTGGGAAGTTTCTTCAGCTCAAAAAAATAACTCAGAATTATTGACTCATTAGTAATAGAAATAATTGAAATAATTTAGCCACAAGCTTGCTGAATCTGCCAACTACATAGGTAAATGTCGAAATCTCACAGTTAATACTGACAGAGTTGCAATAATTTCAGTTGTGACACACCACAGGACTTTAATCAGTCAATAAGATGACTCCACATCACACAACTTCATAAATCTCAACCTTTGTAAGAGCTCTAAAGTATTTTGAGACTTAAAAGTACCTCCAGAGTGCAGAGCAGACAGCTCAGTATTAAAGTGAAGATGACACCTGATCATCCATCTTCAGTATCCCTTGCATGAGGAGGAGGAGCATGTGTCTGCATGGATGCATTTGTGATTTGCAGGAGATCTGAAGTCTCTCCCAAATCCTGCCCTGCTGCCAACAGTAAGAGGAGGCTGAACAGGAAGGTGGGGAAAGCTCTCCAGCTGTCACGTTTGCAAAATGGTTTAATCACGTCAAGGTGTGCAAGGCAGGGTTTGGCTGTGCACGGTGGGCTAGATTGGCTCTTTGGTGCTATCCTGAGCCTGTGTAGACTGGGTCAACAATCTGCAAGTTCAGAGCTAGGGCTTTGTGTCAGGAGACAAAATTTGATCAGGTATTAAAGTGTTTAAACCAAAAATCTTTCCTACTTTTTCTCATCCACGACTTCATTACCTGGAAATCTCTCTTCCATATATTTACTTATATTAAAAATAAGTTTCCCTTTCTTCAATAGTGACAGGTCTGTATAAATGTTCTAGTGATGTTATTCATTAGACAATAAACATTAGTCTGGCTGAGATGAGCTAATGTTGCTTGACAAGCAACAAATCTGAACAAGCCTGCCTATCTGTACTGCAACCATCCAATTTAAATGTATACAGGCCTCACTTTAAACACATTATTTCAAGTACTGTTTCAGTGCCTTTCTGGCTTTTTAATTCAGATGGAATTTATTATGTAATTTTTTTAAACTGGGTTCTCCTGCTTAACATGTTTACCACGGAGAAACTGATTTTTACCTTTGGAGAAGGCCAGCATGTGTGTTGTATGTTGACATGAGACACACAAAACAATCCTGTGAAGGAACTGAAATCTGCTTAATGCAGCTCTCCACATTGCAAGGTAGGGTGCTGGCATCTAAATTCTAATCTAATCTTGTGTAATTACATTACTCAGGGAATGCAATCAAAACTTTGCCTTCCTAGGAAAGAACTCAGAAGGACTTAATCAGTGAAATAAAACACAGGAATTTTATCATGCTACCAATAAATTAATTTGAAAAACTTCTCAGATAGGAACATTTTACAAGCCTTGGAATTTTTTAACAGAGTTCTAAAGCATTGATTTAATTCACTATTTTTGTAAAATGATTTCTATCTATCTTTTCTATATTAATGTCTTGGTATGTCCTCTATTGAATGACACAGAATATACCACAACTCTCAGGACTAATTCAGGCCATTCTTTTCACTGCTTTATATTTATTCCTGCATACTTAAATGGTGCTTTACTTAAATAAATATGTTTCTGACTAGTTTAGAAATTGAAGGTAGGGAGTTAAACTCATTTAATTTTCTAAACTTGTCAGAGCAGAGAGAGATTATTGCTATTTGTTAAGAGAGAATCTGCCTCTTTTGCAGTGTATGATGGTAGGTAATTTCTGATCTGTATTTGCTGCAGTTCAGAACTATTGATGAAATGAAAAGTAGAATACTTTGGGGTAATTTTCATTAATTCTTCGTGCTATGTCTTTTTTATCTTTTACAGGCAGATCAGTCTCAATACAGCACGGTGAGAGAGGATATCTTTAAAATGTGTATAATGATATTCTATTATGTTTGAGGATATTGGGGAAAATAGGAGGATTTAAAAGAGGATGCTTTCCTGTGCTTATTTCCAGCATGCTGAGAAGAGTCTATTCAGAATTAAATGTCCCCACTGTGACTCACTTGAAAACAGTGAAAGCTGAGAAGTGCAAGAGTGCAACCGAGTGAAAGTACCTGAAAAACACAAGGCAAACTGTTTATAATTAATGCAAAATCCAATGTTTCTTGATAATAAAAGTCAAGGGATGTATTAGAATATCAAAAGAACAGATGTAAAAAAGATCAGATCCATCTATTAGTGTCTAAGATAAACAGGGAACCTGATTTTTAATGTGGTTATATTAAATAATTGTGGGTTTGAGGACTGAAGCAACCTGTGGGGAAGGAAACCAACAGCAATCCAGCAGAAGCGCAGTTCAATATTTTTAGGAAAGTGAGAACTTGTGGGTGATATTGAAATGACAAACAGCTTCCTAAAAACAGTGAGGATAATGTTTTTTTCTGGGTATAACATAATGAAATAGAGCCTCAACTGTAGGTGTAACTCAATAAAACAGAACATTTTCCTTGACAGATGATATCGCAATAAAGGCAAAATGAATAGGCATGATAAAAATCTATGCTATTTTAGGGTAGTGCTTTAATTTGTGAAGTAATGATCATAAAGTAGTGAAACTGTATTGCAGAATTTTGTTGGGACATAGAACTAGCTAAATAGTCAACATAAAATAAAGAGTCTGATTCCTTTCTATTGCCTGCATATTTCTTCCATCTGTGGACCATAATATAAATTGCTGAAGCATGCTCAAGTTCTCTACAAAATGTTCAGCAATAAAAGTTCTTGAGCACTCATAAAAATATAAGTCCTTATACTATATCAAAATCCCCAGTCTGGAAAATACGACCTTTATGAAATAAACTGACAACATGAAAAAAAAATTTCATTGAGTATGGAGAAATACAGTGAATCCCAGCTGCTAAACTGCTACATCATCCAAACTCTTCTTACATGAACAGCAGTGTAAATTATTCTACTGAAAAACTATGCCAAAATTGTACAGTGGTCTGAAAACCCTTTCAGTCTTTAACTGGTTGTTTCCTTGCAAACACTTTTTGACTCCCTTAACCGTTTTTTTTTAGCACAAGAATAACTGCCATTCAGGATAATATCCATACCTAACACCTGAGGACCTGCTGAACTACCCCATCCTAATCTGCATATGAATCAATTGCCTACCAAATAAACGGAGGTCCAGAGAGAACAGTTTACTATAGTTTTCCAGGAGTGATTTGCAAATAGTCCAAAATGCAACCTTTTAACTATTTTTCCTCATAAGCTGTGACATATACTACAAATCATGGCCCAGTTTCTCAGTATTCCCCTCAATATAATAACCTAGAGCACAGGGCTTTATATTTCTGAGACAAATTCAACATCCACCCTATGCTTGCAAATAACCATGTGAACCAGTAATGTTTTTCGTTGATATTTATATGGGCTTGGAATTTCTGATGATGCTGGCCTCCAGCTATTTGGGAGCAACAGGATGGTGCTTGCTACCTAGATGAGGCATCCAGCTGCAATAGATAATGTTAGTGAGCTTGATTCCTTATCCAGCCAATGGAGAAAGGCAGGTGCCTCCAGAGGCACGTGGGAACATCTACATTTAGATGCACAAACATAAATGCAGTGGTTATTTACCTGGACCTTGAAGGGTCAAACACAGAAGGAGACCACTTGTCTATTTTTAAACATTTATTTTGCACTGGTTTATAAACATGCCCAGCAGAGGGAAGTGTCTCTCTGTGTTTTGAACTCTCAGCCTCTGACCGAGTAGGGGTAGCCTGAGCTGACACCCCTCAGCTGACATCCAGAGCAAGGGTAGCCCTTGAACTGATGAAAATAGGTGTTGCACCACTGAAGTGGAATTATTTTAATAAAGCTGAAAATTTTTCTGTTGTGTTTCCCCATGCTCTGTAGTGGGGCACTGTGGAGACGGGACATTGGTTACATTATTTGAGGTTCACATGTGCCATATTCAAAATGCCACAAAATAGCACAATGAAAATACTTTATAGAGGGGGAAAAAAGATTATAAGTCAAATAATATATCTGATGGCTACATCATTTTTTAAGCAGCTAACCTAAATAGCTGTATGACACAAAGAGAAAAAAACCTAAAATGCATCTGGCTTGTTGTCCAAGACAGCTTTCTGTCTTGGCTATGAGAGGGAGGCAGCTCCTTGATAGGCAGATGGGGGTCTACAAATCAGTGCTGATGACAGGAGGTGAGGGAGGCAATCCCTCAGCCTGCTCTCCACATTTCCAGGAGGATCAGAGCAATGACAAATTTCAGCAATTTGATAAAGGAGGGCACAGCAGTAGTACTGCAGATACAAGAGCACATCACACTGCAAGTTTGTCATGCCAGCATTTGTAGGGCCTTAAGAAAGAGGTATGCTGATTTCAATTGAAGATTTTCTCTGCCTCTTCTAGCTTCCCCCCTCCACTGCCAAAAGCCCACCCAAAATTTAAAAAAAATCCAACAACCCCAACATCAAACACATCAAAAAACCCACTAAAATTCCTTCCTGGTTTAGATTTAAGAGGAACTCAGAAGGGAAAGTACTGATATTGGACAGTAAAATTTTGTTCCTGCTGCAGCTTAGCAGGAAACCTGCTGTGAAGGTTGAACTATGCTTTCTCTGGCTTAGTTCTAGTGTTGCATGTGATCTTAGACTAGAAAAAATCTGAATGGCTGTAGTTTACAGAGGAATATTCCTTGCTTCCATACATACAGAAATCTCCTATGACTGGAAGTCAGTTGCACAAAGCAGTTCCTAATCACTTTCAGTGAATGGCAGAGCATTACAGATTGTTCCTGCATTTTGACTGATCATAATAAATTCACCCTTTTTCTGATCTTGGTGACAAAACAAAGGACGGTATTATAGAGCCACATTTGCTACCCATAGTCAATCTTTTCTTCAGGATCAAAATGCTTATTTCTCATAAAAATTCTTCTATTTTATATGGATTCTCTACTGGTGACCTTTTCTTATCACCATGTAATAGCAACACTATCTTTTTGCTTGTCACACACTTCCTTGCTTCAAAGGAATGGAGACTTTTTTGCACTTAACTTGAAGGGGGGTGGTGTTTTAAAATCCCATGCCTGTATGAACAATTAATTAAGAGCTCTTAGAACCTGGTCAAGTTATGAACTATGGTTTTGGAGCCTCAGTTCTTCAAAAGAGACCAGCAGCAAACTGAGGCTTAAATTGTCACTCACCAAATAGATAATGACACTTTTTCAAGACTCTGTCATTTGATCACTGGTCCCTGTATTAGTTCTGTTAAGTACTTCTTTGGCCAAGTGTCAGGTTTAGCAAACACTGTGTAATTTGAATCTTCCAAGTAGATTGTACAGGAATGCACACCAACTTATCAGTGCTGGGAGGAAAAAAACCTTGACAGTGTTGGATTTCAGACACATATTACTATCACTAACACTGTCTTTGTTCTGTGGATGAAGGGTATTTACACAGACTGTGTCTGAAAACCGGGTTTTGATGGTTTATCACAGTGAGATCTCACTGTTCCATTTCTTTTGACTGAATGTGTGCTTTTCCATCTGAAGAGCTGGATTCCAGAAATTTCAAATGTTTTGCTGCACCTCTTTTTATGGGGACTTTTGTTAGATCTCAAAGGAAGTCATGTCTCAGGGAAAAAGGCTGTCAGAGAAGAAGATATCCAAAGATAGGAGATTAATAGAGAAGAGCTTCTGAAGTGTTCCTACTTGTGTTTCAGACAGAAATCAGAGTATCTACCTTGGAGTAACTCAGCTCTTCTGTTTGTGGTTTAAACAAAGCCTTTTCACAAAGCTACACCTAAGGTGGCATAAACAGACCAGACCTACAGGATCTGGCAAAATTGGTTTGTGTATCTGCATAAGAGGAATGCATTAAACAGCCATCATTCAGGATACCACAGGAAAACATAGGACATTTCATAGTTAAGAATAATTTGCAGCAAGGACCACTTGCCTCTGTACAGTCATGATCAAAAAATTTTACCTCCAGTGCAAAATAGAGCATTACACAAAATGATCTCTCCCTGCTGTGCTCCTGCACAGCATAACCTTTGTCACAGACAATGATTTTAATCATCTTGCCAGAGATTTGGAACAGCCTGCAGGTGTTCTTGCCCTTAAGAAATCTCACTCATAGGAAGAGACAGGTATCACCTCTGGGTGGTTTGATTATTTTCCCTACCAAATTTATACAGCAATAAAGCAGATTTCTCCAATGTCTGTAACAAAAACATATTTTGCAATTGAAAAAATTTATTTTTAAATTTGCCTAAAGCTCTAATGGCAGATGCAAATCTTCTATTCATATTTAAGACTCTACTCAACATATTCTCTGTTTCCTGGAATATTTTCAGTAAAGTGAAATACAATGCGGACACAGTTTTGGTTTTTTAAGTCCATGCCAAACATGAATCCATAAGTTTGCAGCTGGCTGCTACAGAGGTGAAATGTCAGAAATTTTCTTCATGAGAAGCCCTGTGACAGAGTGCAGCTGGTATGTTTGATCACCAGGAAACTTAACTTCACACAAGTGGCCTTATCAGAACATAAGAGAAACAGCTTTCACCTGAAGCAAATCTTTTGCTTGGGAAAAAAATATTGATTCTGAAGACACAGTATCAAACACAGTACTATTTTCTCTTGAATTCTTCTTTAAAAATTCCCTTGCTCACAGACTCTATGATTAGATACATTCCCAAAAGATTGTTCCTCTCTGTTTTAAGTGCTATTACTGTTCCTGACATTCATAGCTTGTCTTTCAGTGAGCTAGCTTGGAGAAGTATTTAGTCCCAAAGTTGCATTTCAGTTTGAGCTGGAAGTAGTGAAGCTGCTCTTCTGGGAGAGAGGTGAGTCTTTTGTGTGCAGGAAGAAAGAGGAGGCTTAGCTGGTCTGCAGCCCCAGGCACTGTGCTAGCCAGGACACAGATTTCCACAGCAAAGGAAAAGAGCAGCTTAATCAGGTCTGGGAAGGTGAATCTGACACCGGTGTCACCAGGGGAAAGCACTGTGTCACATTCCCTACTGCAGTAGTTAGATACTGCTGCAAGCTGGGATAACTTGGTGTCTTCTGCATCTTACGCATTCTGGGCAGAAAAAAATTTAACAGGAGAGTGCAGGAAGGCATATTTCAGAGGTCTTCCAGGGTCTGGGAATCAGTCCAGGTACATAAGCCTTGAAATCTTCCCCTTCCCATTATATAGGAAAGGTGAGGGTTTTTTTTTTTTCCCCAATTAGACTTTCATTCAGTAATGCAGAAGTTTTCAGCTATGTGTATGTGTGCTATAAATAACTGCTCATCTACAAAACAAAACATAAACACAGTGCTTTTGCTTTTGTTGTATGGTGTCTCCATGTAACTTCCTTTCATTCTACACTTGTACCAGAAGGGGAAAAAGGGTTTTGCAGACCTGTATTTTATTCTACCTTTGCTAACAGTGTACTGGAGATGAGAGCATGTGGTTTGGCTAGGCCACTGGAAGCAGATACAGGATTTTTCTGTCTCAGTTACCTTGGAATACTTGTGTCAGTGACAGGCATTGACAGCCAGCAGTGTGGAGGAAGATCATCCTAAACTGGAGTTTAAGCCATTTCTCTGGCATGTAACACTTCTCTCTTTTGTACATGCATATTCATTGCTACCCAATTCTCCAGTTCTTTTTTAATCTTAGACCTTAATCTAAGACCTGCTAAATTTGGAAATGTCAGACTGCACTAGTTCCTTTTTAAATCAGAAGATGGAAACAATGTTTTTGTTGCAAGAAGCTGTCCAACACACCCCTGTTGACTTCTTTCTGTTAAAAATAATGATGATGCTGCATGCAGGGAATGGGACCAGATCACTGATCTGGTTAAAAAAGACCTAGAGAGAAAAGAAAGCACTAAAATATCCAGTAAATAAGTCCAAATGTGACGTGAGGTTAGAAGTAAGGTCACAATTTTATCACCAAGATTATCAAGTTATTGCTAAATATCTGGGTGCAACGATGTTCCTTAATCATGTAGGGGTTCCTTGTACTCATTTGCCTTCAGGACTTGTAGCAAACCATAGTCTTTTTCAAAAGCACTTTGTTTAATTAAGGATGGCAGTACCAGCTTCTCTGAAAATGTTGAGGTGAGACCCATTTATATCACTGCAAGGTGCAGTTGGCCTTGAATCAGTTCAGCATAATAGCATGTATTGAATTGCTACTAAAAGCCACTTACAGAATTTAATGCTTTTTCATTTAATCTAAACTCACCTTATTTGTTTTTAAGGTAGAATTATAGAAATATGGGCATGGCAAATATTGCATTGAAAAATGATCTAAACTGTAAAATAAATGCTTTACAGAACTTAATGTATCACTTATATTAATGTCTTGTCAAGGTGCCAAGTTTTTATTTTGGCTTCAGCCTACATTTAATTCAAGACATACACTGCATTGCACTAGATATGTGACTTTGTTGTAATTATTCATACTTTACATACACAGTAGTGTCCAAGCTATTTATTGCTTTAGAGCTATAGTCAAAATTAGTTACTCTTTGATTATTGATATTACTAGTGGAATTATTCAGTCACCACATTACATTGACAAGAATGTTCATTATTTGACAGAAAATAGGTGAGATTCTATATCACTTCTGTAGCTGTCAAGCCCTGCCATAACCTTTCATGTAATCCATTCTATTTTGGGGCAACCCACCATGTAATCCATTCTATTTTTGGGCAAAAACTGCTAGGAGAGAAGGACGCTAGTTACAAGCTTTCCCAATCTTTTTATAATCAATTTTTCATATATTTGAATTCCTTTTCCTGTCAAAACATATACCATTTTTAAAGTTATGCTTCTTTCAAAAGAAGACTATAATTTCTGAGACATCATCCTGCATTCCTCAGAATTATTAGATGCAGACGAATGGGGAAAGGCTTATTCCCTTGATGACCATGGGATTTGCAGACTAAGACAGGCCTTGACATGACTCATTGTTACTCTCCTAATGCCATATTCAAGTGCAATGTAAAGCCTGTTTGATCCCTGGTTAAATCCAGATTTGAAAGGATTGTTCCTCCGTAATCAAGAGTTGTTTCATTTGTTGTTCCTTTCCATTTGATGTTTTATGTTTTGGAAATGTGAGAGCACTTTAGATTGGGATCTGAGGCTTTTGTGACAGAAGTGACCTGTTCCATCTGATTTGTATAACTAACAATTGCTCTTGAGGTGCTGCCCTACCCTACTCTACCAATATCTACCCTTAGGGTGTTATTTCCTCACTAGTCCATAAATATAATCAATATTTTTTCATAGGTTTCAAGGCATGTTTTCATCCATTTGGCAAAGCCATAATGTCTAGAGGTGTGATAAATCAGATTGCAAACTTTGGATTATAGTAAACAAGCACATATAGCACATAAGATCAGAGGCAGAGATATTTGGGTACCTAAATTTACCTAAATTGACTCACTGGAATTTGGGTGTATAAAGCCCAAATATATTAGATATTTAAGTTAAAAAATATTTAAATTGACCATGGTACACTGAAATATGACCCTTTTTTCTAGAGTATATGAGAAGCAACACTTTCCAAAATCTCTTTCCACAAGAGATTTTACTCACAGACTTGTTGTGTGTCCTCTTTCTTCTATTCCCTTGGTCCTTCTTCAGCAGTGCCTGCCTCAGGTGCATCTCAAATTTCAAATGTCTATTATATTTGAGATTTGATTTTGTCCTTAAATTCTGAAAAAATATCTTGTCTCTGATGTTTTTCTTATTCTATCTCTTCCAAAATAATTCATCATCTGGCCTCATTGCACTCTTTCACCTTTTTTTCTTCCCTCCTTCATCCACTTTACCCTTCATATGAGTATCTCTTTCCATCAGTGAGGTAGAATTTGGGCTTGTCTACAAAGCTGAGCAGAGACAGAAGCCTGTTCTGCCCACATTCTCAGCTGACAGAATAAAATCCAGCTCCTGAAAGCTATACACCATGTTCATTCATCCCTGAGCCTGCTCTAGGAACCTCAGCAACTCTGCAAAGTTCACTAGCTGAGCACAGCTGTGGCCTTTTCAAAGCTTCAGGCAGGGGAGGGAAAATCAAATTTTGCTTCCTCAAGTATAAAAGGCTGGGGCTGTGAATGGAAAGGAAGAATTATGTGAAAGTGGAAAGATTTGCAGAAAGATGCAAGATAGACTGGAGGAAGTTGAGTTTTCTGCTTCCTGGAAGGGCAAAGAACATGCTAACAGCAGTAGCTGAGAGAGCCCATCCTCATGAACAATATCCCTCACACATGTACAAGTCACCTGTGTGACATGTTACAGCCACACTTTAAGCAGAATCCAGCCCCAATCCCCAAAGTCCCAGGGCTCTGACAATTCAGAATAGTCTGTAAAGGGATGGAAAATACATTACCCAAACCAATCCATGGTCACAAATTGCTTGCTTAACATGCTTTGCCTTGATCTTTCTGCTTTTTATTGTGGATATCAGTATCAAAACTCATCCATCCAGCACTGGGGACAGGTGGTAGAGTTCATGTCTGCCCACACACAGCACTCAAACTCCACAGTTAAACCTGAGAGCAGTCAGATCTGAGTAGTAACACAGCAGCAGAAGTAGTAAAGTGTTGGAGTTTCATCTTGAAAAGATACTTCAAAAACAGAAGGCAAACTGCAGTTTCTGTGCTACAGTGACAAGAGAGCAATTAGCCCCTGCTACGTGTTTTTATGTTTATGTGTTCTTGCCATAATCTGGTACAAGCCCTGTGCTGAGACATGATTCTGCAGCAGAGCAGCAGTAGCTGTAGCAGACAATTAAATCAGTGCTGGCAGTATCATATTCCCTCTTTTGACATTATTTAACAAATAATTATTTAACAAACCTAACATACTGCTCTGACTAGAGGAAAGATACCCAGTTATTGCTGGTGTAAGCTGGATCAGCTCTGCTGGTTCCAGAGTTCTTTCTGACCCTTCAGCAACACAGAAATTAAGACATGAAAGTCATGCTCAAATTTTGGCTCATAAATTTTTCTCACAGTATCATCACTCTCAATAAGCCCTAAAGGAAGTTGGCATATGTAGTGCAGGCTTTTTTAAAGTAAAAAGATAGGAAATAAATAAACTTAAAGACAGACACCTTTTGCAGAAGTTTCACTGAGAGAAGCTATGCACCTTTCATAATGTTCCTAACTCGAAAAATCAGAAGAAAAAAAAATAAATTTCAGCTAATGTCATTGATATGAGATAAAATATATTAACTTTTTTTTTTTTACATGAGTTAATGTTTTTTTGAAGTAATAGGTTAACTCCCTCTGTTAACTGTTAGATTTTTTGATCTCCATTTCATTTGGCAGAATAAAAGTGTACTATCTTTTATCTCTAGCCTTTAAAGCCCTAAAACTTTGTTGGTGAAAAGAAATGAAGAACTCCTAGTAACAAATTACATTTCTGCTTTCTCAGTCTGATCTCTCTTCAGCCACATTCAGCCAAGAATTCAGCCTCCTCAAAGTACTCCCACAACATGCCAGGGGAAATCAAAGGGACTTAGAGCCACTAAGTGAAACATTTGGGAATTTGATGTGTAACTGGTGACTCCCATAACACTACAGTTTCTTTTGTATGTTGTTATTAAGCAGGTGTTTCTGAAGAAGGATTTCAGACCAGCAGTTTGTTTTTCTTACAGTTCATCCTGCTCCTGTGCCAGATGCTCAGGAATGCCAGAGAATATATTCTTAGGCATGCAACTTTGTGGAATGTCACAGGATTCAAAAGCAGAAAAAGCCTCATAGGAAGAAAACCCATTTCATATTAGTCTGCACACTTCTGTATGATTTATAACACTAATTGCTTTGCACATTTCATTATGTAGATGTCAGCAGTACACCTCTGTGTGTCCACTTTTTAAGAAAACTTTTCCAGAAGTCCCTTCTCTGGTCACCCGGTTCTTCTACTTGTTTTCTAAAAGACTATTTGCATTTGAGTAGCCTTTTATTCTCACTTTGCTGGGATGGCTTCACAAGGTGAAAAACTCACTAGAATTATACCCTTAAGGATATATACTTTCCAAAAAGCATGTGGCATTGCTTTGTTCCTTTTGAATGACTTAGAAACTGACACGCTTAGGAATATCATGGAGGGATGGATAAGCAACTAGTTTAAATGGTTAATTTAGTTTAATTACTTAATTATAAAGTAGGAACCAAAATTATGGTTAAAAGTTTTCTTTTCAAATAAAGTGTTTTTACAGCTTTCACTTCAACTTTATAATCCTCAAATAATGGATATATCCTCATGCCTTGCAAAAAAAAATAATATTAGCAAATAATTTCAAAGTCTTTAGGCCACATTCCACTCCTGGTGTGGCAAGATTGCAAAAGCTCAATGCACTCTTCCTTTTCTTCAACAAAAAGCATGTTCACTTACTTTCCTGCATCCAAAAGACTGACATGGAGGCTTATCTGGCCCTACTATTCTGAAACCAAACCAGATTTTCAGCTTTTATCTGTATTAATGAAACTGCTCTATCTGTGGAAATTCTCCAGCTGGAACCTGCTTTTGGTGGGTTTCACTTCTGTCCCCAGAACTTGATTGAATGGTGGATATGGCTGGTGAACTAACGAGCCATCCATCTCCTACCTACCAAGCCTATTTCTGAGCTGCTTTTCTTTCCTCATTCATGTCTTGACCCCAGAACCAGTAAGTTTTTTATGCACTCTCCCTGTAGGTAGGGAGGCTCATATGGGCATTCATGGCCACTCACAACGAATTCCTTCCAGCTCAGTGTGTTCAGACATTAAGTTCCCAGACAAGAATTTCCTGAGACGCTGCTCTCTGAATTTTCCTCTCTTGTTTCTCATGAAGGTATCGGCATGATCGTCCCTAACCTCAGTCATCTAACAATAGCACATATATAATGTATTATACTGCAAGATGGCTGTGTGGAGTTGTTTTCTGACCCATGTTTTTAGGAAAAAAAGCAGGCTGTAATAGAGAAAGGTCAGCATAAGCCCTAGACAGCTCTCAAAGCCCTCTCCTCTCAAGGGTTAGGCTGTGGTACAAAAAAGGGAAACTCAGTTTGACAGTTCTGGAAGAAGTATGCAGAAACAAACACAAGGAGGCCTATGTTACTCAAAGCTTCTTTGTAACATAAGAGGTACTTTTAACGTGACATGACTCAACATAAGGATGGCAATTTAAACACATTTGCTTTGCATATTTCCATGATAGTTTTGGAAAGTTACAAAGTGCTATTTTTTTCTGAAACAGAAATATCTTAGCTGCAGAAAGTGGATCAAATTAACTACAGCTTACCAACATTTGAGTTTTGGAAAGTCATAGGATAAAAGGAACTTTCACATCATATGCAGATGTGGTATTTTACATTTCATTCTTCCATCTAGTCCTGCATTCTAATGAATACTACAAACCATGTGGTGTTTTTAGGACTCAGTACATGGCTTCTTCAGTGACACATTTTTACCCCCATTTAGATGGTATTTCAGTACATTTTCTTATCTTTCCTGCCATTTCAGGTCAGACTGCTCAGTCAGTCAGCTTGAGGTTATGGACACATCCACTGTTCAGACTCATGTTAGCTCCATTGGCTTGTGCAGTGGGAGTAAAACTTTCTGGAAGCAGCTCAGGGATGCTCTGTCCACAGTGAGAATCAGTTGAGATAACACCCAAGGGTGTTATGAAAACCCTTCAGCCAATAGTCTGGTCAATGTAACATAACACATCCCAACAGTATCAACATTGCAGATGCTGCTGGTACAGGCCACAGGAGAGCACAGTGACATTTGGGAGATGGGGGATGTTGGATGGAAATATGGGAATATCAATAATGAAGGAAGGAAAAAAAAAACAACACCTCCTATCAGCCTGGAATAAAAAAGCAGAGCTCCCTGTACTACCTTATAGTGATGATTCTTGGCAGTGAAGCTGTGGACGTGTTCTTACCTTTTCTGCGACTGCCTCTCTCCAGACATGTGACTGATGAGCTGTATCCGAGCTCAGCTTCTAAAATGAAAGTAAGAGGGGAAATAAATATCATTAATTTCCATTTCTCAATTATGAATGCAAAGCTCTACATAGGAACAGAGCAGTATAAAACATCTGCTCTAATTCTCATGGTATTGGGAAGGAAGATGTGTACCTTTGCATGGAAGTCTCTATACAAAGAGACTCAGGCACAGCTCTGGGAAAGCACCAAGGCCAAAGGAGAGGAAGACAAACATCTGATGGGTCTTAGGACTATGGCTTTATTCAGAATCTGCACATATACATTCTCCTACCACATATAAGGAAACTTGAAGAGCAAAAATGTACACTAACCTGTAGAAAAAATATTACATATAACCCTGACATAGAATCTGACATGTATTCCTCATTAAAAACAACAACTCTGTATCGTTTAAGGGCCCAAAGTAAAGCAATCTTTATTTATTAAATAATATCAGTCTCTACATGGAAAACACAGTAATTTTTAGTGTAAGTCCCATAGCCTCTACCTCTAACCATATGAAATCTAGGTGTCTATGAAAGGTTTGTTGTACAGGCTTTTGCACTGTATTGTTGACATAAATATGTGGGACACCTTGTGCTCTGAACATGCATTTTAGGATGAAGTAAACTGCCCTCTGGAGATCTTTAGTTCAGTCCCAAAGAACTAAAGAGGTATTCAACTTTGACCAGATACCTAACTTTAAGATGTTTGGGTAAATGAGATAAACTCCACTCTAAGTGTACACAAATTCTAACAAAGTACAAGAATTTTAAAACTCTTATCTACCTTTGTTTATAGTTCTGTACTTTGTACTATGTTCCTTGAATCCCACACTCTTATCTCTAAGAAATCATTATTTTCATTCGTACTTACTGAGACATGGAGAATTTGTTTGCTGTGCATAAGAGGTAATCCTCTAAAACCAGAAAAGAAATGAAACCATTTTTAGCATACCACAGAGTTATAGCACAGAAGATTCCACATAATTTCTAAGAATTGAAAATATTAGCTGCATTGTTTGGAGAAGGCCCAGGTGGACAAGAGGAGCAACTTGCTTTGCTGCCTGTCTAGTGAATTTTATGGTAACTCTTGTTCTGGACTGTGTGAGCACTCCAGTGAGTAGCTGGCAGAACAGTAAAAATCAACAGCAATGCCCCATTCAGTGAATCAAGCTTGGGCTGTCTGGGGAGCTGAATCACAATTGTGCTAAGTTTTCTCTTCAGTAGAAAAAAAGGTTAGCAGTTGATAGATTTGGCATCACTCTACATCCACATAGAGCAGGGCAGGTAGTGTCACTCTGCTTCCAGTCCTCCAGATGCACAACATAAGGTGCATCTGGATCAGGAGTCCAGGCTTCAAGTGCTTTGTGTATGTACTGCAGCTCAGATTAGAGCCTTCATACAACAGGTAAAAGCAATTGCCTCTGGCAGTTACATTTGATTAAATACAACATTTTTAGCTTATCTGCTTAAATATTATCTTCAAGATAAACTCTGTGTTAAGAAAGCCTTGTTTGCATGCAAAAATAGCATAATTGCTATTATAAATGCTTCTAATACATGTAAATGCTTGTTTACAAGAACAGCCACAGATTTTTGTCACGCAGATGCATTTCAGAGCTTAGTAAATTTTAAATTCTTCATTATAGTCTGAGTTGACTGCTAAGATTTTAGGTCATGGATTTTTTTCCCTCTGATTGCCTGTGTTTCCTATGTGAAAAGGACATAGGGATCCTGGGGACAAGGGATGACTAAGCAAAACCTGCTGCTGCACTATATGCACAACAAACATGGAGATTTGGTAAGATCTGGTAACGTGTCCTCTTGACAGCTACAGTATGTGGCTCAGCTGTTGTGGAGCTACCCATATTTACTAAAACCAGAAGGTGGCAACAAAGACTGTCTGACATTTGCTATAGAAAGGCCTGAAAACACATAGTTGAAAACCTTTATTTTTGTTAACAGATATAAAAATAATGTGAGCATGGGAAGTCACTTTCTCTGTATTAGTCTTAGAATTTGGGGTAGGCAGACTTCAAGTAATCTCCAGAGATAGCATCTAAAGTATTATGACTCCCACAACCCAAATACATTATTTTTTAAGAATCATCATGAATGAATCAATTTCTCTGGGTTTAGTAAATATATAATACTGTGCTAATATCAATATATGCATCTGTTATCCATAAGAGTTTAGTCATCTTCACAAATATAACATATACATCTATGCACATGGTTTAACTGGCAGTGTGTATCTTGGTTCTCAGTCACCTAATCTAGGTTTTATCCCTCCTCACCTGCATTTTTTTCTCTGTCAGACTCCTGGACAGAACAGAAGGGGAAAGTGCTTTCTCTGTAGTAGTACGTAGTCAAAATAACCTTGATTATGACAGGCTGTACTAGAAGTAAACTGAATGGGTTGATAACCTAATTCATCTACAATGATCCTGAAGCACCATTCATCCCATTATACCTTCTCTGAAAATCAAATCTTTGATTCTGCCCTGAGTTCTATCACATATCTCCATGCCATGTTCATCTGCTGCCTCATTTGCTATCTCCTAATTTTTCAGATTTTTCCTATATCACTTCATAAACTTAAATGAAATTTCTGTGAGGTATTAGATGTATGATACATATTTTTTTTACCATTTTTTTATTTTTTATTTTTAGGAAATTTTGCTAACTAGAGAATTTACAAACTAAATACAATTTGAACACTATGTTTTTCCCTCTATTTTTCATGGTTTTTGAATACTGCAGAAAATTTAGAGACTGAGCAAAATACTGAGCAAAATTTATTGACAAGAATTCTGAAGCTGGCTGCCCACATGCTTTTTTATCTAAATTCATATTTTTAATTTCAGTTATTCTCTATACTGCTATATTAACCTTCTACCTATTATTTTAGCAACATTTAGATATTTTGAGTCACTTATCACATCTTACTCTTAGTCATTCCTTAGCCAAACTATTCAAATTTCTCCTGTTGTTCCACCACAAAATGATTCTCTCTTTTCATCATTTTTATTACTCTTCTGATCAATCTTCATCTGCTCAATATCTTTCTAGAAATGTGGTGTTCAGAAACTGAGCCTCCCAATTCTAGGATTTTGTGGTATTAACTGCATAGTTACTTAGGGCAGTGTACTGTGCCTGCTCTGTCTTGTGTGCATCCATGTTAAGAGCTGAAATGTAAGGATTAGAGAGCTGCAGACTGTCGAGGAGGAAGCAAAGAGCCATCTACATTCCATTCTTCAGCAAGCACATGGAGAAATCTCGTTCAGGCAAGTACCTGCTTACCCTGCATTAGGCACCACACTTGCGTGTCAGTTATTAAGCATATCATCAGATAAAATAGATGGTAAAGTGTACTTTTTGCAATGATTTCAGAACAAGCATGAAATGAGGAGGTAGTGAAACATAATGTTGGCTATGAAGTAATTATTTGGAAACTTTACAAGAAAAAAATGAAGGAGGGGTATTGTCAATTTTACAGCTAAAAGTCTGAGTTTGGTGACACGATCTAAAAAACCATTCAGTTCAGCCAGTTCAGCTCTTTTATAACAGGTCTTCTTTGGAATAACAGCTTTCTCCAACTGCATTGTAGTTTCCTGAAATCACTTGTCAACAAAAATGCAACCCACTGACCTTACTGGATACTTTTCGAATTCTCCTGAAATTTCACTAAGAAATAAGATATAATTCACCAGGAGCATAAAAGTACAATCAGCAAAGGAAAAATATTTTCCTCATCTCCAGAACTGAATTAGAATAGCTGAGAGGATATTTATTCTCTGCATACATGTGTGAGAGCAGATACCAGTGTGTGACTACCAAAGATTAATGCTGGCTTAAATGCTGGTCCATTTATGATGGCTGCTATCAGAGGAAAAGTATCAACTGAGTTAATGTGGAGTGTTGACCTTGGCTGGCTGCCAGGCGCCCACCAAGCTGCTCTATCTGCTCCTTTCCATCAATAGAATGGGGTAGAAAATAAGATTAAAAACTTGTAGGTGGAGATAAGGACAGGAAGATTAGAGAGAAATTAGTCACAGGCAAAACAGACTCAATTCAGGGAAAATAATTCAATTTAGTGACAATTAATGACAAGTTGATAGTGAGAAATATGGACATAAAAAACCACCCTCCCTTCTTCCAGGCTCAACTTTACTCCCAGGGACAATGAATGGGGGCTGCAGCCATACGTTGTCCCTGATGTTCCTTTCTCCTCACACTCTTCCCTGCTCCAGCAGGGGGTCCCACATGCTGGAAATGGTGAACTCCTTCCTGAACTCCAGTGTGGGTCTGCCCCATGGGCTACAGTTCTTCCCAAGCTGTTCCAGCATGGGTCCCTTCCACAGAGTGGAAGATCTTCAGGAACAGGCTGCTCCAGCATGGGTTCTCCATGGGGTTACCAGTCCTGCCAGCAAACCAGCTCCAGCATAAGCTCCTCTCCCCACAGGGACACAGGCCCTGCCAGGAGCCTGCTCCAGCACAACATTCCCAGTGGGTCACTGCCTCCTTTGGGGCATCCACCTGCTCTGGTGTGGGGGTCCTCCATGGTCTACAGGTGGATCTCTGCTCCACCCTGGACCCCCGTGGGCTGCAGGGGCACAGCTGCCTCACCATGGTCTGCATACTGGGAGAACTGGGACCAGCTCCTTCTCCTCTTTCTGCACTGACCTTGGTGTCTGCAGGGCTGCTCCTCTCCCATTTTCTCACTTCTCTCTACAGCTGCTGTTTTGCAGCAGTTCCTTCCCCATAAATGCATTCTCAGAGAGGCACTACCCCTGTCACTGATGGGCTGTGCCTTGGCCCGTGGTGGGTCTGTCCTGGAGCTGTAGGAGCTGTCTCTGTCTGACACGGGGGAGCTGCTGGTGTCTTCTCACTGCAGCCATGCCTGCAGGGCCCCTTCCACTGCCAAAACCTTGCCCTGTAAACCCAATACAGTTTCTAGAACTTTTTTCCCTGAAAATACCATGATGGATTTTAGTAACACGGTCAAGTGTGCTAGAGGCAGGAGACAAAGAGACCCACAGGGAGATATTTTGTTATTTCTCTGAACTTCATCACCTGAAATAGGCATCTAGTCTAAACTACTTTGTAATTTAACCTCTGCAGTTAGCAGAGACTCATAGATCTATAGAGCCATTTATCCTCTCTTAAGGTAAACACCTTAGATCAGTAGGACAACTCTTTGCAGCTGGTCTATCTCTCTGTTGACTTTTGGACAATTGGTTTGGACTAAGAACTTGACCTCTAGACAAACAAACGTAAGCCGTTTGAATACCACCTGTACATATTTGAGTATTTTGAATACTTTTATTTTTAATGGAATACAGGTAGAAACTATCCTTATTTCTAGCATAAAGAACATGAAACGGAGAAAAGACAGAGGCCTTCAAATTGTTGACAAGGGAGTAACATCACCACTTACATCATTTTTTAGGAAGGCAGAATTGCCTTTTTGGGGTTGATTAGCCAATTTAAGTATATTAACTTTATTAATATTATTGAAACAAGGAGGAGCTACAGTTGTGTGCTATAAATTTGTACTGCTGGGACCTGTGTAATAAAAATCTGAGATCAGTGCAAACTAACAGAGAACTATAGGAAATAAGGAAAGGGAGGGGCAAATTAGTACGGCAAGAAAGAAAGACAAGAACATGACTAATTATGACAATTAATGTTGTCTTCTGAGTCTGACAGATATAAATTTTAAATTACAAATTACTGTATAACAGAAGCAGAAACATGCCCACCTTTTGTTTTCAGGGTTTATGCTTTGAAACAACCATTTCAGACAATATGAGAATCTTTTAGATGGTTATATTAGGTGGTTAGATGGGTCATTTCTGCCTTTTGCTTGTTGATGTGATCATTACTTCTACAAAGTAAAGTGATAGCACCCTGTTACAAGAAGTACTGAGACAAGAGCCATGGAGCCAAGAAAGTTTTTTTACAGCACATTAATTACTACTAGTGAAAGAATCTGATAGAGCCTGATGTGCTAATTGATTATAACAAAGCTCTTTACATATATCCACTCACTTTTTTTCCCAGACCTTGGAATTCCTCTCCCTCAAAGTTGAGCACTCAGAGGGAAAAGAACATTCTTATGTTTTCAGTGATTTCAGGAATACTGAGATGAACCTTATTTTCATCTGCAAAGCATCTCAACATTTTCCTAGGTTGTATATAAATGTTGAGGTCTAATTCTGTCTGACTGAGCAATGATGAATGGCTGATACCATCTGGCAGTTTTAGGACTGTTATGTCAGCTACTTTCCCTGCTGAGATCTACAAAATAATCCCTTATTTTTGGAAAGTCCTTTAAATAAAGTCCCAAAATCTATAGCAACATCCAATTAACCTTTGCACTAGGTTGACAAATTCACTGGAATTTGGTGTGATTACGCCCATTATCCTGAACACTTTAATCCTGCAACAAATATTACAATTCTTCCTTCATCTGCCTTTCATGAAAGCAGGTTAGAGCAGAGTCATCCATGTGCCAGTCACCTGGCAAACCTGCAGGACTTCACCACAGAAATACAGAGAGCACACAAATTATAGCAAAGGGATTTTTCCAACACTGACAATTTTAGGAAAGATGGTTTTAACAGAACTTTATAGCTGCTGAAAAGTTTTAAGTTGGTATCATTTTTTCCCCTCTGGCAATCTACCACGACAAGCATTCTTTTGGTTAAATAATGTCATTCATGTATCACCTCAGTGACTGAACACTTTGGTTAGCAAACATTCAGTAATTCCTTTAATTTCACATAACAGGAAACTGTGCATACTTGCACACTCTGAGATTGCTTATCAGCAGTTCAGGTAAGGTCAAATTTTCCCCTGACCAAAAGAAGGGAGGTATCTCATTAGACATCGGCTCCGGTGATTAATTTTGTGGTTGAAACACCATCAGGTTTTTGAGCTAAGTAAGCAAAAAGCAACAAACATTTCTAAGTGTTTGTAAAAGATTTTACAGCCATATCAGAGGTTGCTATTTTTTCTTATAAAAGGTTGAATAAAATGCTTCTTTGGAAGCTAGGGCATCCTTTTGCCAGGGCTTTTCTGGGATTTGAAAGAAGCATGGTAAACCTTGGTGGTGTCTTCATTTGGGTGTGAGCTGAAAAGATTCCAGCCATGCATTATCACAGTCCTGGTCCAGATCAGAGACCTGGACAAAACACGTTGTCATCCACCCAGTTTTGTTAGGACTTCTTCTGGGTTTTATGTTTATGCATGGATTTACTCATATCTGGATGCTATTTGGATGCAATGGAGTTACATAGTCAAATAAATAAAGAAGTAAAATCAAAAAGCCTTAAAAATATATATAGCCAATTCTAGCATTTAAAAACATTTTTTTCTGCAGTGTTTACAAAATAGAGGAAAATTGCAAACAATCTGGAAAAATGCTAAACTACCAAGAATTAAATCTAGTTTCTCCTAAAAAGTTGCCAAGGTGTAAAAAATTACAAAATCATGATAACATTACATTCCAGAAAGTAATATTAAAGTGTAAATGGACCAATTTTTGACTGTAAAATAAAATTACGTGAAGTTTTGAACTGGTACATTGGTGTAATAAATGCACCTTACATTGCACACCAACAATTTTAATTTCTTCTCAGCAGCTGTCTTCTCCAGACATCCCAGCAAGAGTTAGCTGATGCTGTGTTTTACATTCATTATTTCTATTGCTATAGCAGAAAAATCTCTGGCTACAAAGCTCATCTGTCACCCACCTTTTTAGTGGCCACAGGAACCAGGAATTGCCACACTGACACAGGACAATGAAATTCTCTATTGCTTTAATGTTTTAGACACTGGGACAGAGGACACTCTGCTCTTTTCTGTCTGCATGTGTGGCACAAGAGAAGTGCAAAATGGACACACCTGGGCCTATGCTTTCTTAGAAGACTGAACATTTGGTACCTGATAAAAGAGACCATGTGAATTTTATTATGTTACTTCACTCTGTTTCTCTACCAAAATTAACAACTTCACATTGAGCATAACCAAAATGGGGTAGATCAGGAAGGAAATGCTGTATAATTCTGGTTTTCTCCTTCCCACAGTGTCTTAACTGTAATTAGCTCACAACATGGTTCTTAGTTTGAAAGAGTAATCCTGTTGTACATTCATGTTCTATTCATTTTTGTATTAGCTTCCACTGTTGCAGGGCGGTAGTTGTCACTGAGTGGCGCCAGGAAGCTTGGATGAGCCTTTAAGCCAAAGGTGGCAGAACCCTTCATGTCACATGAAATGTCCTCTTCTGGCATGTGTGCCAGATCTGACATGTGTGCCACCAGTTTGCCTTCCCTTTGCCCTCTGTGCTCTAAAATTGTGACAGGTTTAAATTAACTAGAAGACCAGAATAGGAAAGCTGAATTAGCTGATGAATAGAAGCAAGGCTTGTATATCAATTAGGAATATTATACATACACTCATACAGATTGGTTCCTGCTTCTCTGAATTTCTCTAACTATATAACACAAGCCAATCCTTTTCTTGTTTCACAATCTTTCATTTTACAATTCAACAGCCAAGTTAAAAAAAAAAAAAGTGATAAATCTAACAGTGTGAGAGACAATACCCTAAAGGCCTCATAAACATTGAAAAGATAACACAAAATTTAAATGATTTAATAAAAAGTTGTTGAGTATTAACTCTATTTTTCATTTGAGGGCTTCCTTGAAGCCTTTTTTTTACTGCTTAGATTTGCCAGTACAGGGTATGGTTATTCTCAGCCTGCTAATTAATTGCACAGTCCCTACAAAATGGTTGAGGTCAGAATCTAAATTGGTGTTGCAAAAGTGTCTGGATTGGCACAAGTTCCACTATCATCACCTTATGAATCTGTCTCTCTGTGTCTGATTCACAGGCAATTTAGGCAATCTAAGGCATCATTTTGCTTTGGTTTCCAGAAGTTGCACATACGTAGGAGGCTGGGCCCTGAGTTTTATGCCGTGCTGAAAACCATGTCATTAAGGAATAGAGCTCAGGGACTATCAACACATGGAAGCTGATCATATTTTTACCCTTAAAACATGGGCACTCTTGGTCAAACCTAGAATGAAAAGGTGAAAAAGAGGAAAAGGGAAGGGAGAGCAAAGGTTGAATAGTTAAGGAATACAGCCATGCTGACCTAACTGTGAGATTTGAGAGAAAGCAGAATTTTTGTCCTACCCTCAAACCCTGCCTAGGGAAGTCTGGCATATAAATGGAACGTTCTCTCTCTTCACACCACATCATCAGTGAGGCTTTAAGCCAAGGTCCATAAACTTACAATTGCCTTAAGGCAACAGGTTTTCCATAAATTCTCAAGAATCTGTATTTTTCTTTCAATTTCTGCTTTCTACTGTGTCTGCTTGAGAGAGGTGGAAGAGGATGTGGGCAGGACCTGTGTGAAAATACAGTGGTATTCTGGGAGTTTCTACCTTTTATGTCAGAATATTAAATTCAGTTTGCTCAAGTTCCACTAGTAATGACCAGCCAGCATGTAAGACACATAGTTAGCACCTTATATATACAGCTCCTTACTGCTGTCCCTTCAAGCATGGTCCCATATGTCATCCCACACCCCCATAGCTCAGTTCACAGCCTGTGTAGTTAGAAGCTTCTTTTCTTTCTTTTTTTTTTTTTTTTCCAAATGTTAAGTATTTAATCCATTCAAGAGTGCTCTATTCAGAACATATTCTAATAAATAGCAGTTTGGGGAGAAGAAAACCCATTTCTCTAAAATTTAATCTTCACATGAAGTGTCTGAAATAGACCTAATCAAGAGTGTTGCCGCCTTGCTCACCTCCATTTCTGTGTGAAGTCATAGACAAATATAAAATTTTAACCAATGTAGCAACTGAATGGACAAAGAAAAAATTGTGCAAATGGATTTCTGGAACCAGAGAGATTTTTCTTACTTTCTTTGTGGATAGGGGAAAAGTAATGTTTCTTAACTGTCCTTTTTTTCCCTGAAACACTTCCTTTTACAAAACACTTTCTGAAATAGTTTATTTGAGGAAAAACCATGCAAAAAAAATGTGGCAATAAAGAAATTAATGAGAGAGCGTGCTTCAACATGTGTCTTTTCATTTATTCTCTCTACTCTAAGCATGCTCTTTTCTTGCAGAAGAATTTTTTTCAGGAGATTTATCTGTAAAGCCCAGATACATGAATTATGTGATTAAAACTACTGATAGGTTTTGTTTGAGACTTGTCTGTGATTCTCTGGAATGTAGGTATTTTACTGAAAAAGGTATTTTACTGAAATGTATTATTACATTTAGGTGCCAGCTCTCTGTAATGAATGCAATGCAAAGATTTTCAATGGCAAACTGTAACTGAGCTGTCAGATGATAATAAAAACATTAAAGTACATTGAAAAATAGGGAAGAAAAGTCTCCTCTTTCTCACTTGACAAGTTCTGAAGCGCAGTTGTGGAAGTCATTCAGGTCTGAGCATTCATGCATGCACGCTGAGCTCAAGATTCGCAATTAATTCCCGTTTCCACCTCCCCCACAGCCCGGCCATCCCTTCTGTTTGTGCACGGGCTGGAAGCCCCACACTGCCTGGTGCCCCAGGCTGCAGCAGTGGCTCTGTGCAGGTCACCTGGCTCACCCACAGCCCACTCTGACAGGGTGAGCACAGAAGGGGAGCGGCTGTTCCCTGCTGTCCCCGAGCCAGCAGCTCTGAGGCATTGCTTAGCCCTGTGCCCAAAGGATGCCATCACTCAAGGGCCTCCTGCTCTTAAAACAGGGCCCAGCCACAGCCCCCAAGGGCGACCACGTGTGCAGGATGAATCTGACTGCACAGCCTTGTGAGAGACCTGTGCCTTCCTCTGGTCACATCTTGTTTCACAGCAGCCCTAACTGACCTATCTTATCTTCTTTTGCTGTTATGGCTAGTCAAATGAAGAAATGTGCCTGAAGTGCTCTGTGTTTTCTGACCCACGGCCGTGCTTGCCTGCTCCTTGGGGAGAAGGAGCTCAGTGTCTTGTTCACAAGATCTGACTGCTCAGATCTTTGGGAACCCATTAAATGTGTGGAAACTCATGAATACAATCTATACAATGCAATTTTGGCAAACATCCTAAACCAGTTTAGAGACATAAAACACACATGTATTTTAGCTCTTAGAAATTTTAGGGATTTTACGCTGACTTTATATGATAGCTTTTTTTTTCCAGTAAGAACACATCTTCTCCTATGATAGTAGAAGTTTTCTTGGGAAACAAACCTTAGTGCAGAGAAGTGTGTGATTTGCAAAGAAGATGTAATGCAATTCTATTTCCACTCTGAGACAAGGAGAGTGTTGGGAATTATATGCTACACAGGCTGAGAGCCAAATGCCCAACGACATACCTGAAAAAAATGTAGTTACAGCCATACCCTGCGCTGCTGAGTTCTTCCTTCAAGCTATTCACAGAAATATCAGTAAAAATCAAAGAAAAAAATCTTCTCCCCCACAGAAAAACCCTGGGTTTTGGAAAATTGGAAACTGGCTAATCATGTTAATTACAGCCCACACAGCTTGTCTTAGCTCCCATTCAAAGGAGAGATTTATTAACGAAGCCATCATGTTTCAATAAAGACAGAAAGAAACCCATTTTGTGTTTAATGTCCTTCTTGTTGTTTTATGTCCAAAGGTCCTTTGGGGCAGGAATTTTTCATGTGGAAAAGTAAAGCTGATGCAAGATTATTTGTCCTTCAGACAGACATACTCCTTCAGTCCTCTCTTGGAAACTTATCTGAGTTGCTGAGGCAACAAACACTTTGCTTTGCCATAGGTCACACATACAAACTGGGAATCTCACCCACAGTTGTTTGAAGTTAATAGGATTTCTTTTCTGCTGGATGTTTACTTAGGCCATGTTATAGAAGACACTGAGTCTCCATGAGGGAAATTTATTGGAGACTGGGGGAACTTGAATGGCCTTGCCATTTCTCATTCTGAGAAGTAAGGACACCATCCGGTGACCAGACCAAACACGTAGTGACAGCACAACATGATAATTTATGGATTCCACTCAAATGAATCAGAGTAACCTCACTCAAGTCAATGAACTCACATGAGGAGGTAGAACCTTGGTATTTTTCTTCATATGTTTTTATTAGTGCAATACAAGTGTCTGAGATGGGATTCATGTGACATTGCTTTGGCCATCTGCAAGTGACAGCCTCTGTGGGGACAATGAGCTCACAGAATATGTTCAGTGTCTGCAGAGGTTAATCTTTCCACACTTCTCTTATAGGTTCAGGAGACATAGTGGTTGTTATCAGCAGTGCAGTCTGGACAGTGATTCAGCTGAGCAGTCACTACTCCAGGGTGAATTTATGTGTTCTCCTTGGCTTTCCGCCTAGTAAATACAGAAGTTCCTCGAGTTGGATTTTTTTTTTCCTAAAATGCAGGTCATTTAAAAATCGAACTAAACCAAACCAAACTGGGTTTACTCTACACACTGTACTTTATAATCAGTATAACTAGTGGTTTAAAAGGAAACATAACCATGGTTTAGCCTAGACAACTGATTTCTTAAAAGCTACAGTTGGTTAAACTGACTCCTAACCCCAATCTTTGTGGAACTTCTGAAAACTAGATGCTGGGAGGCATGTAGAACTAAGAAAACTCTGTCCGAATGACAACAGCCCAGTAACTCAATGGGGCTGTTCTGTCACCAGAGTAATTTCCAGTGTCAGCTGTCAACTTGTCAGCTCCAGTGAAACCAAGTTTACTATGGCTCTGTCCCCTACAGCCAGTGAAGGCACAGGGCCATACCAAATGCTCTGGCATGAGTCCAGCTGTTGTGCAGGACAGCTGCTGAATTGTCCCACCCAAAGCCCAGCATGGCACTCTCACTTTTTAAAGAGCCTGATCTCTATTGCCTCTCTCCTGTACCCTGCCAGGCTTCTTCTTCTACACAGCTCTCAGCAGCAGCTGAGGTTAGTGCTGTCAGCCAGTATAGCACAGAAATCACCCAGGAAAAACTGGCATCCAGAAGCCCAGTTACTGGCACACATTTTTTTTTTGTCACTGATTTATCTTTGGTATTTATCTGGACTCTTTATCACTTACAACAGAAAACAAAAATCCATGCGCTACAACAGTGAAGCTTTCTTCACCTCTTCTGCAAACTGTAAAATAATACAACTGATTCACTACACTGCTATGCTGTGATATTTCTGCCACTTTAAACCAATTTTGGAGATGTTATCTAGAAGAAATAAAGGCAAGGAAAATCTTTTGGGTTATATTAATCAATGAATAAGGTAGCAAAGAGTTTATGGGATATATAAACAACATGGTAATATTTCCAATAGCACAGAATTGCCTGGGATGTTACTGACAGCAGTACAGAAATACCCAGCAGGTGAATGTTAGGCATGAGTGTTATGCTTGCTCTCAAAGTCATTTTAAGGATTTTTAAAAACAGGAAGTGACTTTTAAAGCAAGTACAAAAGCCAGCCCTTATATTCATCTGCTCAATATCCCTCACATGCCAATGCTGTTTAAAAGCGTGGTGGTCAAACTCACCCTGTCAGAGTGGTGAAGCTACTGTTGCAAAAGCAAACAGGACTTTAGCTTGCTAAATTTTACATGTATTGGAGAGGTTCTCAGTCTCTCCTTCGCTAATAAAAAAATCTATTGATTTCCTTTTAAGTAATATCAAATTATGTCTGACAAAAAACCCTCAAAGAAAGATATTTTCATAGCATAATGGAACCTCAGTAAACTTCCTTTTCATAGCTGCCTGTGAAAAGGCAGACATTAAACAAATGGCAATGAAAAATAAGAGCAAAGGAATAAAAACATTCAAATGTCTTAAAATTACTTGAGAAAAGGTTCATCTGTTTAAGCAAGGCTTTTTCCTGAAATGTACAAATATTTATTTTTGTCTTCTGAGTCATCCATAAGTTATTTTAAGTTATCTATAGCTCATTTGTATGAATCTTACTGGAGACAGCTTTGCTAAATATTAATAATAGGACAACTTAAACCAAAAATCCAAAATTGTCACATTCCTGCTTTATACAGCCAGGTTTCATTTGGATACCTCTGTCTGTTTTGCACTTTTGCTTTCATGCCTTTCACTCCATAGCTGATAATAATAGCAGGAGAACTACCATGAGGCTGGACTTTTCATGATGTATGGCCAGGTCCTGCTCTCTGGGTGAGCCCAAGGGCCCCCCTCCTCCCCAGCCTGAACATACCCTTTCTCTCCTGGTACTTCCAAGAACACAAGTATGATCCAGCCCATTCTACTCTGAGCACAGAAAAGCCTGTGAAATATTACTTGGTGCTGTATTCTAGTAGGATACACTTCAGATGTGAATGAATGCCATCTCTCTGTGGTGTGAAAAGTATTCTTCTCCAATTCTTGCCAACAACTGGCCATTTGCTGCCAAGTTTTCGTTTACACTTTTCAAGGGCAATGGGCATAAATGCTACTACCCTTCACTAGGCAACTTGCAGCTGTTAGGAGGAAGAAAAACTCCAGGAAAAGCTTGTATTTTTCTTCAGCTCTTTTAAGGGCCATGAAAGCCTGGAGCACAGGGAAAAGCAGTTTCCTATTGCTGATGGTAACGATAAGCCATTATTGCTGATGAGCTCAGTGTGGAGCTGCAGAAAAAAGGTCTGGCTGCTCATCAGACTGAAGGTGCAAGGCATTAAAGGGGATTAAACCAGCATAGCCTCTGCCAGCCTAATCCACTTGGCACCAATGAACTGTAGGGAGGCCTGGCTGCTTTGTGCTTATGGCATGTACAAGGGGGCTTAGAAAGAAAAGAAGTAGTAAGTTTAGTTGCTATGGAAGCTTTTGCTGGTAATTGACTTTTGTGATCCTTTCTTTTCTCCTTTCTCTTTTTGTAATTGTTGATTAGAAACTGTGCACCACTCTACTTTAATGCCCATGAAATAAAGGAAATTGTTATTTCACATTGAAAAATCAGAACTTTAGGGCAGTACAAGGGCTTGTGAATATGCCATTTATGGTCAGAACACTGCTGCAACACTACCTTTGCTCTGACTCGGCTAAGGCCTGTCCAACTTCATTTGAGACAATGGAAACTCTCCATGAAGTTATCTGAGAATGAGATTGGATCCCTATATGCTTTTTAAGTGTCCAGAACATGGTATACCATAAACCCAGGAAGGCAGCTTTCAATGGTGGTACATTGTCCTATCAGGAAGCAGGAGCAGCAAGAGAAAATCAGATCTTCTACAGTGAATTTGATCCTGATGGAGGCAATTTCTGTTCTGAATGTGCCTGATCCACTTTTGATGGCTTCTGATGCCAGACTCATGATGGAGACAATAATGAAAGGTTGTATATATCTGCAAAGAAAAAGAGAACATTATTCTTTATATTTTCGGGACAGAGATAGTCTCTTCTCAGAAAAAGTCAGAGGAGGATCATAGTGCTAGGAATTTGCACTTACCCAGGGAAGAAATAGTCCTATCCTTTAACTCTGAAATGAGTGTGGAGAGTTTATGTTCCAGCCACCAGTAAAGATTAACCTAGCAGCATCTCCAGAGAAAAATCTGAAAGCAGTTTTTTTAATCTGCAATCAGCAGTGAGAAATACATAATGTTGTAGCTATCTGCAAAGAAAAGGATTTTTAAGGATTTTTTCTTTTTTGAGCAGTGGAGGTTTGGTTGTCATTTTGTTCTCTCTTTATTGATTCAATGCATAAATTCAAAGGGTAACATGGTTCAGACTGACTCCAGCAGGTATGATGTGTGTGCCTCTTAATTAGGCTGTTGGAGAGAAATAAAATTGCAGTGTCAGTAGGGACAGGCCTGGAGTAGTGGAGTATTTGCTAAAAGGTAATTTTTAGGGATTAATGTAACAATGGTTCTGAAGACCTTTCCTCTTTTCACTTTTACTTCTGACCTTTTCTGTCTAACAGTGTTCTGATTAAGGTTTTGAAGAGTGTAATAGAAAACCAGTGAATTACTCCTTTGGAACAAGAAACCTGTTAAAATAAAGCACTGGGTATATTTATTTGTAAGCTGAAGAGAAAGACAACATCAAAAAATCCCCTAAACACACAAAAACTCTGAGGCAGAATTTTTTTTAGTGGAAAAGCTATTTGAAAGGCTTTCATTTGCTTTGCTTTTGGAGTAACCACTATGGATGTGAAGATAAGAGATCATTAGACCTACATCAGTATGTGGCATAAGGGCTGCTCTTCTGTAGCCCATCAAGCATGCAATAACCCAACTGAAATTCCCACAGAGGTTAAACAATAGCCTCCTGTTTGTAGCTGCCTCCGGTTCATTTAGTAGAAAATGTATAACCCAAGTTTTATCAGATTCAGCTATAAAGACGAGGTGCTCAATATTTCCTGGGCTAAGTGGAGCTCTTTGATCCATTGTCCTGCTAATTACCAATGGGGTTGACCTCTTCCTGGATTTAACTGCTCTTGCCCATTTTTTTTTCTGGCTCCATGTATTTGCTTAATTAGACACAGCCATGAATGCTCCCACAGTTCAAGCTATCTTGAAGCGCTTTGACTTGTCTGTGTGGATCCAGCACCTTATGAGTTAAGAGTCAGTCCTGCTTAAGGACTTGATGTAAAGGCCAGGAAAGTCAAGGAGAGACTCGAAGTCAAATGGCCAGACCCTGGTATGGTAAATAAAATCCAGCATGAGTCCATGAGTGTAACCGGAACCAGGCCAATTTGTACAAGCAGAGAATTTGGTCCAAAAGTTTACTTTCTAATTTTAAATTCAGGGTAACATTGTTTACACGACGGACACAAGAAAAACCAAATTAGGCATCGTGGAAACATTCTAAGAACAACAAGCTGAGGAAGACAATGTTTCACTGTCTTTAAAAATGTTCCATTTTCTAGGTGTGATTCAGGTGTGAGATGTGGTAAGAGAGCTTATTTTCCAGTCTATTTAATGCTGAATTTTATTTACTTGTAGACAGCTGTTCTGGAAAACATGCTGAAAGGCATTACAGTCCCAGCCCCAAGGAACATGCCTGTGTCAATTCTGGCATTTATTTATCTAGAGTACTTTTAAAACCATGATAGGAACTCCTTTCTCCTTTAGTAATCTATTTTTGTGCTTCTCTGTGCTAGCAATTAGATTGTTTCCCCTTGATAGCTATTTGTTCACAGCTGCAATATAGGCCCATTAGCTGTTATCTTCCCATTGGATAGGGAAAATTATTTACGCCTTTATATTTTTGTGATATCCTGTTATATATTTGAAAATTATTCCTATATTCTTCTCTCCCCGGAATAAAGAAACTTCTCTAAGTCATCTTTGGTTCTATTTATCCTGGCAGTGTGTAGGGCAAATTTGTAGGATCTTAGTGTAGCAGAGCTTGGGTTAGACCTTAATTTAATGTGAAGGCCCCATCACCTGTGGGAAGCATGCCCCTCTTCCTAAGTGTTGACTGTCTTAACAGAATGGCTGGACCGGTGATTAGTTCTCGGAGGAGCCATATGTCTTTCTTCTCCTCACTTTCATTAGGGCCCTGGGCATCCTGAGGGGTGTAGGAATGTAGAATCCCTTGTAGAAACTATGTAAGTTTGCACAATCTATGACAAGATGCATTAATGGGGAAAAACCATACAGATAGTATGGTTTTTAATACCAGCCATTTTAATACCAACCCATGCTGATGGGCCAGACAGAGACAGAATTGGGATCTTCCTTCCATGAGGGATGAACCCACACAAGTGGGTTCAGGAATTGGAGCAGGAATTTAACAGGAATTTGATGGATTGTGTCATGTTTGAGATAGATCATGAGAAACTCTTCTCAATTTACATTCTGGAAACAAAGATCTGAGATAGAACTGGTTAGACTAAACCTAAATTTTACAGGTAGAGAGAAAGAAAGCAGAAGAAAATGGAAAAGGTGGGTAGAGAAACAAGAGGGACTCTTAGCAAGTTTTATTTACTGCGTGGTTGCATGCTGGATATGTTTAAATAAGGTTTAAGATTTTTCTTTGAGAATGAGGCACAGATTACATATCATAGTACATGTGGTCTTCCTTTCATTAAAGATGGAGGGTTTTTTTCATTATCAGGCTTTTGGTGCCTGCAAAATTAGGTGTGAACATTCAATTCATCTATAGTTTCATGTGTAAATTTATGCTAGGGAAGAGCTTTTCTCAAAACTTAGGATATATCAAAGGCATAGCTTGAGATAGCCACATTGATGAAGGTTAAAAATTAAGTGTTTTACCAGCTTCAAAGTACTCCACTGGTTAATTCTGCCTCAGCAATATCTCAAACAGGAAGCACAGAAAATTAATAGTTGGTCTCAGTCAGGATTTGAGTTTTTTCTTTGACTACAGTGCACAAATGATTTCAAATGTGTTATTCAATTTGTTTATATTTTGGGGAATCCATGTGGCTTCTCATATTTTCTCCCAGAAGTCTTGCTAAGAGGTGGAATTCAGAGGATACTCACTTCTACAAGCAATTCCTACACACACATCTCTTTCCAACCCTATATCCCAGTGCTTATAAATACAAGATATTTTTTATAGTTCTTCCTTTTGATGTTCTTCTTAATTCCCACTTCATAAATGGAGTGTGTGTCATCATCCATGTGTTACCAACAGAAAGCCAAATACTCGGAAAATTCTAAAGCTACACAGTGCAAATGCAGGTATGACCTCTGTGTTCTCCTGTCTGCAGAAATATTCTGGTTCTAGGGAATTGTGAATCTCAGACACTGACAACCTTCAGAAGGTGTCAGAGAGTGTAGCTTATTCTTATCATCAATCTCCTAATTAATGTGTGCAATAGCTCATGGAACAGCTACAGACATCCTCTCTGGGTCACAGGCACTCCATGAAAACACTGAGCCAAATAACATTTTCCTCTGCTTCTCATGAGTTGATGAAAGCCTTTATTTACTTTTTTTTTCATTTGTTTTTTTGTTTTGTGTTGCTGTTGTTTTTTTGTTTTCTTTTTCTTCCTTAAAAAAAAAAAAATCTATTTTGCACTTTCAAAGCACAGTTCAATTGAGTGTGTCATTAATGTCGCTGCCAGCTTGGGGAAGAGGTGAATTTTTTATATATTTTCATGGTTAAGGAAACCCATATGGAGAATTGAAAGGGATGATTACTGGATTGTTACTTGTTATTGTGCACAATCTATACATAAAACTTGCTTCAATTAAATTCTGCCCCTCCTAGGAGCATTATGAAGGTATTAAAGCACACCAAACTCTGAACTGTCCTTTGAAAGAGCAACAGTTTCCAGTGAGAGAGAGAAAGACATTTTTTTCACTGTAAAATTTATTTTGCTGGTCTTCTCTCCTGCACGCTTGTTTAAATGATGTCTAAATGTTTAAATTTTTACCTGCTGAGCCTTTCTTTGGCAGAGCACTGGTACAGTTTGCACATTAAGTGTTCACACTCCCTGCATCAGAATGGCAGGAGGAACACACAACATACCCCTTCCCTTCCCTTCCCTTCCCTTCCCTTCCCTTCCCTTCCCTTCCCTTCCCTTCCCTTCCCTTCCCTTCCCTTCCCTTCCCTTCCCTTCCCTTCCCTTCCCTTCCCTTCCCTTCCCTTCCCTTCCCTTCCCTTCCCTTCCCTTCCCTTCCCTTCCCTTCCCTTCCCGTGTGCTTTGCATTCAGCCATACAATTCCTAATCAGGAAAAACTAAAAATTTCAACTGACTACTCTTGAAGTGTTCATCCACACAGATTAGGCTTTTCACAAGTTTTGGCTGATGAATCTTAACATCTCTAAAATAAAAATAATATTAGCAACTGGTAAACATCTGAATGGGTTTTTTCCCAGTTGATAGAAATTTCTTTTGAAAATGGTAAATTACAGTTTTACTGCTTCTGAGCTTTACAGAGATTGATAAAAATACTGCTAGACCTTAGGGACTCATCTCCTCAGGACTGACATTCCTGGAAGCACTGTCACCCTCCTTGTATTTATCTTTTCTTTTACTCTAAATTGTAATTCTCAAAATAGCATATGACAAAAAACATTCATCAGCTTCTCTGTTTAGCTGAGACCATTTGAGCAGCTGGCTCACTACTCCTTTCCCAGACAGCATCTTCACTCTTCTGCAGAGTTCAATGGGGGTGTAACATGAAAACATATCCATGGTAAGAGTTGGCATTCAGAGGGAGAATTTAAATTTAGGCCTAGCTATTCTTGCCCCAAGCAAGCAAATGCCTAGAAACTAGCTATATTCAGATGCTAAAAAGTGCTGTACTTGCACAGAAAATCCCATTGGTTCACTAAAGGTCTACAAGCAAAAAGGTGGTTAAGTATGCTGACAGGTCTCCCTAGAGAAAGGATGACACAGGTTGATGTCAATGGGCTGTTGTGACAGCAGAGGCTACAGAAACTTGCCAAGATCCACAAGGCAACCACTTTTTTTCCTCAGAAGATATGATGATAGGTTCTAATAGTGGAGGAATTATTAAGATAAAACAAAAACAAATAAAAATAGTAATAATAATTTTTAAAAAGGGATTCCTTTTTCCTGCTTGCTGGGGAATATTGGTGATGAAAAAGGGTCAAAGGAACCAAGTTTTTAAAAAATTAATCTTGTTAGTAATACTAACATGATGAGGATTTCTGTTTAATAGAAGCTTACATTCAGTGTCCAAATCTGTTTAGGAAAAGATCCAGTGAGTAAAATGTGGGAACAGAGGTAGCACATTGTGGAAAAAGTAGCATTACCTTTCCTGAGGAAAGATAACAGAGAGCAAAGATAGACCACATCTTTGCAGAACACAGTTCTACCAAATGAGCAAATGTCTGTAGTCCCATCATGTCCATGCAAGTCAGATAGAACAATCCAACTAAGTTTTTTTGGTTTTTTTTTTTCCTTGTGTGTTGGGGTTTTTTGTTTGCTTATTTTGTTGGGAGTTTTTAGTGTCTATCACGGCATTGTGAGGGACTTCAAACTGAAAGGAAATGTTTGAAGGCCTTTCTGCTGCTAATATTAAATCAGCCTTGGAATTTCCTAACTGTGGAGACCACAGTCTCCTAATTCCAAAGTCCTATACCTGAGAAGGGCAAACACTGAATGAAAGCTCTTCATAAATGATAAGAGGTCACTGAGTTAACAGTCAGACAGTGAATGTGAGCATTGCTGCGTTGTTTTCAGCTCTGAAAACAAGAAAGTCACAATGATTAATACTACTCACAAAGCTAGGAATGACTGTGAAGTGAATGAATGAGGAGTGCAGGCATGGGGAAAAATACTATGTGGAAAAAAAGGCTTACTTTTTACTATTTATTTGATATTCCTAAAATAAGATCTGGTAAAATGAGAAGAAACAGAATCCTAGCCTTAAAAATGAAATTAAAAAGCCCTCACACAAAAAAACTGCCCTCCTAAGGAAGAAAATTGAACACATTTAAGAAAAAAAAATGTAAATATAAAATGAGGCATGAACAGGCATGAACATCATTTAGAATCTAGTCATTGTGGGTCTGTACCAATAGAAGCATAAACAGGTGAGTATAAAGAGTTAGTCAATGTACTTATGAACAACAAGAAGGCTTTGAATGATTTCTAATTTTTTTCTCAAATAAAAGGAACCCCTGTAGTAGGGAGAGAAGGTTTCTGCATTGAAAAGAATGAATTTATCAGTAAGAGAGACACAGCAGTTGTGCTCAGAATGCACATGTTTATGTCATCTAAATAGATGCATTCCTGGACAGGATTTCTTAGAGCTTTCCTTGGCCTTGAGAGGAAAAAGTATTAACACTGATAGACTCTAATTTACCTAGCTAGTATGAATTGCAGTATGACTTTTTAAATCTGAAAAGTGGTGTTTCGGGCAGATAAACTATTCTACAAGATAAACCAGCTTATCTACATTTTCACTGTCAAATATTTAAGGACGTCAACATTATTCCCAAATAAACTAGAGATCTACACTTAACACAAAAATAATTTAAAACAAAACAAAGGTTGAAAATGAGCTAATGTTTCTTTTATTTCTTTACCAAAATTAGAATTTTCCATTTCATTCTAAGACTTGCAAAAAGCAGTACAATTTTTCTTGATTTGTGCAAAATTGTAAAGATTTTTCTTGCTTTGAAGACTAGAAGTGAGCATGTAAGAGGAAATAAAAGCAGTAATGTAATGCTACAAGTCCACATCACAAAAATGGAAGGAAAATTTTTGTTCTCCACATTCTTTCTGCAGGACTACAAGACTACTTTTTAAATTCTATTATGCAAAGAAGAAGAGAAAGCCTTGAGATCCCACTGGGATCAGGGAAATGATTTAAAGGCAGCATGAATGGGACTAATTTAACTGATTATTGGTATCTGTATCTGATACATTTAAGTTCCTAACACAATCAGTGGAGGTCTAACCATTGAAATGAGGTTAATTTCACCAAGTGTAGCCTTCTGCTTTAGCATGAGATGAATCTCACGCTCAGCTTCACAAACTGGCTTAATGTCTGGCCCTCGAGGGAACTTGCATAACTGGTTTGGATGTGGCTCTTTGAGTTGCAGAAATCCACATTTGAACAGGACAGATCAAACCCTTCGTGTGTTAATGCATTCTCTTTTGCTACTTATAAGAATGTCCACAACTGAGAATAGCATTTGCTATATCATAAAAACACTTCATTCCTAAGTACTGATTACCTTTTTTCAGATTTCCAGGTAATTTAATAATTTGTTGATGAGAACAGGGAAAAAATGTCTGAGAGCAGATGGTTTCATTTTGGCATTAAAGTAAGGAAATCCACAAATTAGTCAGAAAAAATAATTTACAGCTTTATTGAGCAATGAAGATACAATCCCTCAAAGTGTACATTCCCACTTCTGAGGGGCTCATCACTTCCCACTCTCTTCAGTGAGGCTTGCATGTACTGAATCTTTCTCAAAGACCTTTAACTTAAATGCTTGTAGTCTGGATTAAAAGCATCAAAATGTCCACAGAGCAGTTATATCAAACTGCTTAAACAAATTTGGGTCAATGATTTGGAAACTTTAGATAGGAGCAATTTTCTTCTGCCCAGGAAAGAGGGCCCCACAAATGATGTCTTTGTTAAATATTTAGTCATGAATTAACATGTAGTGCCACACTAAAACATTCCATTTGAGATCAGAGACCAGAAAGTTTATTTGAGCCTGCAGCCCTGCTTGACAAGATTTGTAGCAAACACTTATCAAGCAGGTTGGTGTATTCACAAAAGTACAAAAAGGTTCTCCCTTACACATAGCTATGGATGCCATCCATCTTATGATGCATTTTAACCCTGCTCTTTTCAGAAATATATAACCTGAGGCCCAAACATGCTTAATGCAATCTACTAGAAATCAGCATGAAGAAATTAAAGAGAAGGGGTTTTGTTTGCCATCACTTTCAGAAAGTGACTTGGGAGAGATTGACCAGTATATTTTAAGTATTGAAACACATCTATCAAAGAGCATAGCAGTAGCCTTTGGAGTTACTGGATTCATTCCGGGATAATTCTGAGGAGAATAGAAGAAAAGAAGAAAAAGAGCTGAATCTGAGAGATCATTTGAGCTGTAAATATTTTAAATATATTATTTATTTGCCCTTGTTTTCTTGAATGAATTCATGATTGACCTGTACACAAAGATGTTCCCTGGGAGTAAGGGCAGCTGTTCCATAAGGATCACACAGGGCTGGCCACAACTCTTCTGCAGTGATTAACAGAAAAAATAAACTAACTGCCTTTGAGTACATGGGCAGGTGGCAACACCAGCAGAGGTTTCTTCTCCTGCAAAAGTAACATTCATCTTGGCATTTACATATTTGTGAATGTTTGACTTTGAAGATTTATTCATCTATTAATTTAGCAGGAGGAGTAAAGGGAGGAGAGAGGGAATGTTAATGGAAAATCCTGTGTTTTTTAAAGAACAAGAAACTGACCTCCTCAGAAATCCATTATGTAGCATTACAGTGACCCACAAGGTTCATCATCAGAATTTTGCTCTTTGGATCCTTTTTAGTTAATAGGGGCACATTTGTCAACTTCTGCATAAATCAAGAAGAAGAGACACATTTTGCCAGTAGTGTTTAAAGCTGGCAGTAGAGGAGGCTCAGGAATCCTGAATCACTTCCAGGCTTCATTTGCTAGAGACCCTTCTGACCAAATCCAAATTTTGCTCCATTTCCTCCCTTGTTCAAACAGGAGGAAATCCCTGCTCTTTCCACATTGCTATTTTATTTTATTTTATTTTATTTTATTTTATTTTATTTTATTTTATTTTATTTTATCACCTTCAGGCAAGACTTGTTCACTTCTCAGTCTCTGCTGCTTTCTGGTTTAATCACTTTAATGCTTCTTTTTCAACTAAGAGAAAAACAGAGACAATCTCTTTGTGTGCCTGGTGCCACAGGGGCCATTAGCAGCCAGAGGATGATTTTCAGAGCAAGCCTGGCTCAGCTGATGGCCTTCCAGACAAATCCCTCCACCTTTTACCATCATGACTCATACTACCCCATGTGGGACCTGCACCCCTGAACCTGCTGCCCTGCAGCAGCATTGTCAGTGTGTCTGTCCCATGCCTTCTCTCATGGGTGAACCTCGTGCCTGTCTGCTGAATGGACCCATCATAAATGTGTCTCATGTTAAATGAGAAACGTGTGTCAATCACATTGCTCCAGGGTTAATACTTCTGATTCTTATAATATAACTAAAATGCAAAGAAGTTACACACATTACCAACATGAAAAGATGTGGAAGTTACAAAAGATGAATATATTCATCTAAAACAAGCTTCTCAAGCACTGAAGCTTTATTTTCTGAGATTACTAATGGAAGTATTTTAGAGTCTATAAAAAGGCTTGCAATGTCTACCAGGATCACGATTAGATGGTTTTCTGAAGGTCATCCCCTCTCCAAATGGAAAAACTCTGAAAGTCTATCTTGGTTCACTGCTGTTACTGTCACTGGATACTTCTGTACATGCATGTGAAAGCATCAATATATTTAGGGCTGGCTGCTGGGCATGTGCATATGAGAAAGAACAGAGCTCCACTCTACTGTAAAGGCACTGCTCAGGTTATCAGGCCTTCCACTTGTTCTTGTACCTATAAATAGACCATAAATTTTAGTTACTGTACATTCCTGACAATTTAAGAATTTCTGAGAAGAAAAGTCAGGAATAGCTGTGGGCAGGAACAGCCAAACCCTTTTGCTGAATTGGTATAAAGCACTAAACCATGCTACTAATGCTCACTCTGTCAAATTACCTGTCAGAGTTAAGCTCTGTTATCTTTGCTTGGCCTGCACATAATAAAAGCAAGCACAAGATTCCAGCTTAATGACAAACTATAATAGCTGTAGTCATCTTTGCATTTAAAAACACAACCAAAAAAATCCCACATAAAATAGACACAATGTAATATTTCATTGCAACTGCTACTTTTGAGACCTCTGCTAGCAAAAATAGACATTTTTAACTTAACACAAGAAAGCGTGGCAGAAACTACAAGGGTTTGGAAAGAGTCACTAATGATTCAAATTGTTTTCCCATACTGCCTTATCTTCCCTCAGGTTCCTTGTCCACTTCTGGGTTTTTTGCCCCATCTCTCTCTCCTTTCCTGCCCAGTTTGGAGAACTTTCAATATTTCACAAGCACTAATCAGAGTACCATGAGGTGTTAACATCTGTGGTGCCCAACCCTTACTTTCCTTCATCCACCTGTCCTGTTGTTTATTTCTCCCCTTCCTCCCATCATCTCTGCTCATGCAGACCTGAGGCCCTTGTTCCTTGAGAGCAGCAGCAAGAGGAAGGACATGCTCATCTCTACTGTGTGGCCTCTCCTCACCTCACACTTGTTGCAGCTCTGAAGAGATTATTTTGTTTAGGCAATGCTCAGATCTGTTTTGCAGTCCTTGTTTGGCAGCCTACATTAGCCCCATACACCCCTACTGATCATGCAACTGTGTGATTTATCAAGAGATCATGATCCAGTCAAATCTGAATGATTTCAACACTCTCCGGCTGTTTCTAACAAAGTTTCAGATATATTTAGTCATTCCTAGTATTACCAAATCATGGATTCTAGTGAAATTACCTACAGTAGTTCTCAACTATTTCTCTGATTTTCATCAGGCCCAGCAGTCTTGTCCTGGAAATGCAGAATGAACTCCATGTGATATCATTATAACTGCTTCCCATGTGCACAGGTCTCCTTTGTGTCCTGATCTCAAGGAACATACTTGAGCTGGACCAAGGGTGGGAATGCTTGTGCTGCTCCCTCCTCTGCTTCTCTCAGTTGGGAAGGTCTGCAGCTCTTATTTTGCTGTGCAAGAGGCACAGCAGAGAAGCTGCAGCCCTTCATGGTGTAAGAGTGAAGGACAGACAGAAGGTTAAGACTGTGAGAGCAGCAAGTACTTGATGGGAGTCAGAAACCGGGGAAAAGAGAAGAAGCTGCAGGGTGAGGTGGCAACTGAGCTGCACTTTTGCTTTAGCAGTGAAGAGGGGAGTCCATAGAGTGTTCCTCGGGTGTTTTTTAACAAGCTGAGGCAGGAGGGATCAAGTCAGCAGGTGATGTCATTGCCTCCTGAGTCTGACAGTAGTGAAGAAGTGGAGTTGATTCCCTGGCCCCAGCTTTGCTAATGACTGCTCACCACCTGAGAATTATGGCCTGTGTGCATTTAGGAGGAAGCTGCTAATAATAAATAATAAATAATAAATAATAAATAATAAATAATAAATAATAAATAATAAATAATAAATAATAAATAATAAATAATAAATAATAAATAACAAATAACAAATAATAATTACTTATACTGGATACCGGAAATTAAGACCTGAGACATATGAAGGGTGCTACTAAGCATGCTCAATAGCATTGTTTTAGATGCCTTTCTGGTCTTTTTCTTGCCTCTGTTCTTCGTAAGACTGTAGATGCTGTTCCATAGGTCCTGTAACATATTTACTAGCCCAATTTGTTGTCTCATGTTCTGTGTGGCACCTGAGAGCACTAGACACCTATGCTTAAGCATTTGAATACCTCTCAAGGTATCTAACAAAAACATTTGGAGGAGAAAGGACGTGGAGTGAAGACATGAACACCTAAATAGCTGCATTTTCCAGCATTAATACTTTATTACTACTTTACTTTTTTTTTTAAGCAAACTAGATTTATATCAGTATTTACTGAGAGTTCATATACTACCAGCATGACATGCTACACATGTACTATAAATATCTAACAAATAGATCACTCCCTGAGAGATTTCCGAGGGCGGGCTGATCAGCCCTGGGTATCACCAAATCTCTCTGTCTGGCTGCTTGTTAGGGCAGAATTAACCTCTTTAAATAAAAATAGATCAAATTGGTGCAGTGGGGGATGTTTCTATCTGTGTGCTTTTGGGTGGAAGGGAGTTTTATCAGTTCTCTCCTGAGCCCTTAGTCTAATGGTGGCTCTGGTTCATGAGAATCTTCAAGGAATACCTACGGTCTTTTGGACATATATTGGGCACATTTCAGATGCTTTAAAGGAAATTCAGGCAGTACAGCCCTGGAAGGAATACAGGACAAGCCTATGACCCCTCGAGCCAGAAGACAGGATGTCACTGTTTAGGTGGCCTGTAATGCAAGAGTTTGGCAGGAGTGCTAAGATATGCATCTAAGAGCCTCAGAAAGCACTTCTGGAATACAGCTTGAACCACATATTTGCACTGAATCTTAGCAAGATTAGGAAACCTTTGTTTACTTACTCTTCTGTCTCTAGAATTATGTTTTCAGTGGGAGACACTAATGCAGGTAAATGTATTTAGAATTTGAAGGAAAAAATAAGAAAACTCTGCTTGCCAATGAATATCCATGCGTGTAGTGGGTCCTGTATCTCTACTGCTTATAAAAGTTGTTTCATATAAAACAGGCTTCATTTCTTGTGTTTCTATTGCATTTTCATTTTAGATCCTGTATATTATCACTTGTTTGGATTTTTTTTCCTTTTTTAATACAAGAGTCCTGCCTAGAACCACCCAAAGAGTACACTTCTGCACAGAAACACAGATTCCTGTTAGTCCTGTTTAGAAAGCAATGGAAATAGGTATGAAATGTAGCAACTAGAAAAATGTACCAATAACTAGAAACAGCAATTAAATAAAGACAGCAAAAGTTCAGCTAGTGGTAACACAGAGGTATTCTCATTATTCCAATCAGACCTCCTTGACTACTGATGCCAGAACATTTAAAACAGTGGGAAACTAAGATGCTTTCTAGCAAAGCATTGTCATTTCTGCAAAACGCAATAATAAAACTGCATTCTCTTTAAACAAATCATAACAGAGCTACTAACACCAAGTGTTAGAAAGCAACACTGATCCTTCATGGACACATACAAAGCCAGAACATTACAGAAGAAGCTACTCCCAAAGCAGCACATATTCCATTAGCACCCTTATTTTCAGATGGATTGACTATTTTAAAAGGGAGTGATGGAAAAGAACATTATTTTTGTCTTGGTTTTGTTTCTTTTATGTAAATAAATGTTCTTTAGGACTGTATGGTAGAAATACATGTTTTGGCACAGGCAACCTTCTGAATTCTCTCCTGTGCCATGTCAGGTGGATCTGTTCCCATCACCTGACATCTCAGCCTTTAGACTGTATCATTAAAGATCTCCTGGGATTTAGCTTGTCCTTCCTTGAGTGCACCATGTGTGCCTGCTTGCTCCAAGGCAGAGTGAGAGGTTTTGATCTGCACTGTCTCTATTTATGATTGACTAGCAGAGATTGCATGGCCTCCCCAGGCAATCTGCTTTGTTGGATTAGACAAATAGGTATTTGGTCTAGGTTGAGTTAATCCCACCCTAAGGCAGGAAGGTGGACTACTTGACCACCTGACATCCTTTTTAGTCCTATTTTTTCCTACAGTTTTCTGATTCTTTCCTGATAAGTAGGCTGCTGGGCTCTTCACAAGGTTAGGCACTGGAAAAATATGAGGATGAAAGGCTGAATCTATGAATGTATATACAAGCTTAAACTTAATTTATTTCTGTGGAAACTGAGATTCTAAAGACTGCCCTAGATCAGAGGCCAAGCCCAACATTATCACTGCATCCTGAATAAAAAAAAAATAATAAAAAAAAGAGGTATCATAAATTGCAAATGGATGCAGAAAAATCAGTTATCTTAGTTAAGGCTGGACCACAATCTTCCCTGAACAGCACTTACAAGCTTTGATCACTGAATATTCCAGCTCCATTTTCAGGTGTACATGATAATCTACCCAGCAGAGTTATGTCTGGCAGTAAGCTACCCACATGATGATATTTCTACAGAAGATATCAAAGGAATGACAATGCACTGACTTTCCTTAGCTGTTGTTTCAGAAATAGGGAATGTTTCCTGATGGATTGATGTCAGATTGAGCTCCATTTTAACAATGAATTTAACCATACTTTGGACTGCTGCCAGACCTTGAATTGGGTGCTCCCAAGGTCAGCTCACACCCACAATCACCTGGCATGGGAAGAGACCTACGTCATAGGTTCTAAGCTTCAGTGCTTTGTAAATAAGATCCTTACCAAAGAACCTATAACATTAAAAAAAAAAAAAAGGAATTTTGTTTACTGAAAAGATCTAATCCTTTAGAGAGATTCATGTAAATATTCTATGCAGTATTTAGAGAACTATTGAAGTTTTCTAAGACAGAAACTGTATTTCAAGTGTACAGAAAAGGTAAAGTGCAATTTTACTGCATATTTACATAAAAAAGCAACACTTTAAGTGCCCATGGCTGTCTACCTTTGAGCATTTTATCCTGTGAAATATTCCTGCAAAATATAACAAGGTTTCCACTTAATTCAAAGTACATGTACATGTAATATTCATATGTATACATGTCTTGCAAAAGTATGTATTACAAGATCTGTGTTAGTACAGTAAACTATCCTATTCCATATCAAATATAGTTTATAGGACATTGTGCTGTTGTGCTGAATATTGAGTAAAAATACAGATATGGTGTAGCACCTAATCATGAATGCTGCAAAAAACCCCAAATTAGGAAAGACAACATGAAATGCACTGTTTTTCAATGTGTTTCATCAGTTACTGTCAAAAAATTTCTGCTTCTCTTCAGAAATATGCACTTTGACCACTGTAGTTTCAGGGCATTTCAGAACTTCTAACATACTGTCCTCTTAAAAGATTACATGTTATTATTGCTACTTTGTAGCATATAGGAGAAAATATTAATAACCACAGACATGTAAACATTAGGCCTCTAATACAAGCAATGATTTCAGGTTCCCTGTTGTATATTGCTCAGCACTGATAAAGGGCAATTCAGTCTCATGTCTCCAATGTTCCCATTTTCAGGATAGAAAGGATGCTCTTTTAGAGGTGTCTGTCTATTTTCATCCCTGTACTGCACCTGACCTACTCACCCAGGTTTTTCTTGCAGTAAATGGAGACAGAGATGCTTTCAGAGCATTATTCATCTTATTCTAAAGTTGATACCCAAGGTAGGTATGATGAATTGCAAATTAAAGCAGCTTTTCTTTCCACTGATAACAAAAGGAGCCTGGAGTGATGGGCACAGAAGAACCTTCACTGTAGGCACCTGAAGTCAGATGAAACATTTCCATTCATCCAAATTCCCAGATATCCTGGGGAGTGCACTCACTTGAAGGGGATTGATGGTTTTTGTGAAGTACACAGCAAGAAAAGCTCCAAAGAATATTTCTTCTTTCTTTCCTGGATCCTGTCTAATTTTCAGGGCTGAGGTAAGGGAGTGAAGTCTTTAGACATTAGATGGAGATTAACCAGCCCTTCCTTTCTTTTCCCTGCTAGGCACCAGGAAGGACAGGTCTCAAAACTGTTCTGTAGCTGGAAGTTCAGGTAACTGAGAGGAGCTTTTTAAGTCCTCTTTGATAGTCAAAAAGTCCAAAATCAACCTCCAGTATTTCTGGAGTGTTTATTTGTACATACCAGCTGATTTACCTCTTCCTTACAACAAACAGATCATAAAGACTCAAAATCTTCATGACAAACCCCTTACTGTATTATTCAGACATTTTAAATTAACCCTGTAACAAAAATAAATTCACAGTGGATGGTCTATGATCACTGACACTTTATTTTGGTGAGAGATCTGAATGGATTCAGTTGTTTGTGTAGATATTTTGGGATTTTTTTTCAGCATATATATCATACTCATATTCTTTTCTCTATTTTCTTTCAGACCATTTGTTCTAGTTATTGCTTCTCTTTCTTTACAATATTCTAGACTGCCTGGTTTAAGATGTGAGAAAGAAACATTTGCTTCTTTGCAGAAAACTTCAGCACTGACAAGTCCTGCTGTAGTTATGGAAAAACAGATCTATAAGAAAATCTCTGTTACAGACTAGAGAAATTTAAGTAAAAGTGATGGAAGAAATTTAACTTCCACAAGTCCAAAATATTTTATTAAACAAAACAATGTAAACTTTCGGGGCATTTAAATGGATTCTGAACTAGAAATAACTGATCAGGGCAACATTGTGTTATATTCACTACTGACCTCTTACCAGTCTACAGTAAGGGGCCGAAAAGCAAATCTAAACCTAGGCATATTATGAAAGGTGTAACATTACAGTGATTAAGTTTTTTACATGAATGAGTGGCCTGGAATACTGCACAGAGAAATGGCAACTTGCTTTGTGAGAATTGTGGTTAATTCAAATTCTTTCATAGATGAGAAACCCTGGGGAGGGAGGATTCTCCTATGGATATGTATAATGTGTTTAGTGCTGATTTGGACCTTGAAGGTGGGATTTAATCCATATTGGGCACAGAGCAGATGGGGGGGGGAGGGGGGGAGGGAAGTAGTTTCTTTAATCCTACGTGCGCAATACTAAAGACCAAGGGCTTGAAAAGTAATGGGGAAAAGTGCCATGTCTGGCAATCTGGCAATGGTGCAAAGATACAAAGGTGCTTGTTTGGGTGCAGGGCAATCACAAGGCTGTAGGTTAAGCACACATCTCCCATAAAGTCCCAGCACCATTTATAGAGATTCAGTGAGCATAAAAGGCCTCCTGGTGATGTAGTTCAAAAATATTCTGTGAACAGTGGATCTACCAAGCACAGTGGATGTACCAACCACATACACCTCACCTTCCGGCTGAGAGTGTTTCAAATCAAGCTGCCAATTTTACTTCCCTGAAATTGGCTGGAAATAGCCTAAACACTGCAAATACTAAGGTTATCTGACTGCAAATACTGATTTAGCTATCTAAGGCAATTGGCAGTGCTGTTGCATAGTCCCTGCTGGGGTTCTTGGTTTAGCTGCTGAGCTGCAGGTTTACATGTTGCAGCAAGGGTAAAGTTTATGGTGGGTCAGATACTGGTGGCCTCTGACCCTCATTATTTGGTGAGTGTATGTTTGCTAATTGGCCTTTTTTTAAAAGAAAATAAATTTTATAGCTAGCTGCTTTTAAAACTGGCAAAGGAAGCTGTTGTGTGTTCAGTCTTTAAGCATGTCCAGAAACTCTTACTGCAAAATCCTACTTGCTCTCTCAATTTTGTGCCATTTGGCTAAACAAGTTCCCATTGCACTTGTCAGAGATTAAACGTGGTAAATTTGGTTTACCAAGTTGTGTTACACAAGCGCATCCAAAAACTTTTTTTTTAATAATTTAAGAATAGGAGTCCTGGAGGCAACAGGCTTAGAGCTTCTGAATCTCTCATAATGTGGAATGGCCTTTTGCACATTTAATTTTGCAAGTTTAGTATTTAAGCACCTAGTCTAAGCCAGGAACATAAACTTTCCATAGAAGGGATGGAAAGAAATGAGCACTTTTTAAGCACCTTTCACAGGATGAGGTATCCCTAACCACCACCTCATTTCACTTATTATAGGAGGAGTGGTGTCTGAAAGCTGTCAAAATTTCTTAATTTCTAATATAAAGGCAGCAATAAGTGATTCAGATCTCTTCCTATCAGGGTGTTGATAGACCCTGGTTCAACATACTATCAATAGATGGAGTGAGGTGCAAGGTCTAAGTCAGACATCCAAAATGGCCTGCATGCAGTCTTTCTATGTCCAAAGGGGTGAGGAATGACACATCTCATATTCGCTTATTCAAGGTACATTTGCAAGACTGTCTCCTTACTAAAATGCTATAAACTCATTTAACTACAAAATTCCAGTTTATAAAGGGGCATGTACCAAAGGATCATCCAGCTTAGGCAGCCATATTCTGCCTCTCAACCAACATATACATAACTGAGATGGGAAATCTGATACTGCTGTGCCCAAGTTTTTGGGTGGTTGGGGTTCTGGTTAAGGGCAGCCAGTTGCATGTTTCCAGCTCTGTGGTGAGCACTTTCTCTGAGAGACCTGTACTTCAGTGGTGCTGAAAATATCCTCCTCCAAACACAAATCCCAGCTGTTCTTTGGCTTCCAGTTAATGTCTATGCTGCTTGAAGTTCAGCACTAAGTACTTATCAACACCTTCAAAAATCTTCCCTCTAAAATGAAGTGTAACCTGAAATTGGGATTCTTAGGGGCTAAGCACTATTTTTTCTGTGATGAACACCTGCAATCATAGCAAGGCAAAATCAGTTTAATCTACTGGTTCAGTGGCTGTTGCTCCAGAATAGCTTCTATTTCATAGCAAATGTTGACACAAATTGATGATTCATTTGAAAGTCCTGGAGCGCTGGTTTGAAACAAGACTACAGAAAAGTCTGAAATCAACTTGCAACATCACAAAATTTCAATTTTAATAGGTATCCAGGTGAACAGACACCTACATTCATATGACTTGTATATTAATAAAATCCTCACCTGTCATATTTTAAACAGACTGTGATTCTTACCTTGGCAAAACTCACTGAAGACAATATGAGGCTTATTTGAATAGAAGCCACAGTATCAGACCCAAAAGTCTAAGATGTATTTATTCCAGTTGTGCGTAAAATGGGAGTAAAGTTAACATTGGCTAACTTAGGGAAATCTCTATGGAGAAAGGAAACACAGTAAGTGGTTGATATCACTACCTGGATATGAAGAGGGAGGGAGAGGTTCTTGTCCTCTTCACAATCTTAAGGCTTAGTTCTCATTTACTTTCCAGCCTGTGGCTGTCTAACATAAAGAGCAGTAGTTTATAGTCACAGGAAAATGTATATATGGCAGTGATACTGTTTGAATTATAATACAGTGAAACTGCCTGTGTGGGGTGGTTTTGTTATGACAACCAAAGCTACAAAGATTAGGAAAAATTTATTTTATAAAGCAGAACAGAAAAAATTACAGTGAAGGGAATCTTAAGTGATTAAACTGCAATTTCTTCAGCCTTTGATATGCAATTTTAATAGTTATCCAAGGTCAACTCAGAGATGGCAGGATCATTCTTCAGAAGATTTATAACAAATACCATAGCATCCTGAATTATTAAAAGCATTGAATTTGGGGATACCTGACAGCTTGTTTGACTGAATTTCTGGACCTAGTTTAACAGTCTTAGTCATGGAACATGACTGCATATTATATAAAATGTGCAGTATGTCATGTTTAGTATAGGTGTGTATAAAAAATATTTAGTTGATAGAAAAGAGTTCTATTAATAGGCAAAAATCAACATCTTGGCTCACATAAATTAAAATAATTCTAAATATTTTTACTAAATATAGTCCTCTGTCAGCTGCAGAATCACTGCACTACTTTCATCAAGTAACTCACCCACAGACAAATACATCTCCTTCCATAAAAACAACAGACATCCAAAATATATGTGAAAGATAGTAACATTCTTCTAGATATTACTGCAATCGTTTTCATAACAAATCATGCTTATGTTATAAAAGCCTCACAGCCACTGAGACCACTACTCTAAAGAAAACCTTAACATGATGTGAGCACTTGGTACAATATAGTCTCCCCACAGCTAAACATGAAACATACAGAAAGTGGTTAACCATAGAAACACATGATGGAGGAAGGTCATTTTCTGAACTAAATTTTAGCATGCACAGCTTCATTCTACAGGAACTGCTGGATTTCTCTCTCAAACTACTTCACAAATTTACCATAAAAAATTAATTTGGGGCAAATATTCCTAATGCTCTGTTTCTAGGGCAGGCCAGAAGAAAAGACAGGCTAATGTGGTCAAAGGCTTTTCTATTTTTTGCATAGAAACTTCTGTTAATTCTATTAAAGAGTATTATTTTTATGTATAAGTCTTCCCTTGCTTATTATAAGGGGGTAAACCTAAAATCATAACTTAACAGGGAACTGAATATTGCCATTAGCAAAGATATTAAACTGTAGTCAGTTTGTACTCCAAAAAGTTTCATCTCAACTTCATTTAACATCTGTGGTAGAATTAAATGTTTTGCCAATGATTACTTGTTGATACCACAATTTCAGTTATAATCATAATTTATATAAATATAATTAACGCTATACATAACCACAAAAAAATGCCTATTCTGGATTGTACATTGAGATTAAATTGTAATTGTCACTGGTGACAGTACCTGGTTACTTCCTGGAAATGTCAACAACATTTCCAACCCCTCACCAATTTCATCCAAGAGCAATCTGAGAGAGACTCTAGGCCTTAAGGTCTTTAAATATTTTTTGGAAACACTATGTTGCTTAGAGTGTCTTTGTTCCTGCCTTCATTACACATCAAAGAACATGCATGTGTGTGTGTCAGTGAACATTTAAAAATAATGTTAAACATTCCATAATCACAGTAAAGAAACTTTAGAGTCCAAACAGAAGACATAAACTATAGGTAATGGAACAACTTATTTAGTCTAGTAAATTACTGTCTTTCCCCTTTGTTAACAGACCAAGAAGTTGTATTTTGGCTTTGAAACAAAAAGAGTAAGAGTGATCAAAAGGCACAGGAAAAAAAACATATAGGAAAATACATTGCTTCTGATGAGATCTAAAGTGGGAAGGAGCTTGAAGAAGGCTGACTTGAAAAGTAGGTTTTCAAAGAGCCAAGGTGGAAGTAAAAAGAAAAACACAGAGGGTGCCCAGGACAGGTGGGCAGAGCACCAGTGCCAGACAGGTGAAAACAATTCCTGGGACAGCAGCAGAAGAAACATCATAAGCTAATATGACAAAAATCTAAGAAGAAAGCTGGAGAGTGATTTTGGATTGAGTTTTGGAGTCAGTGTTGGTTAGGCCATATGGTCGCATTTACTGTAACTACATGAAATGTACAAACCAGCACTGCACTCATCCCAGCATCAAACCAAAACAATTTTGAGAACAGACTGTGTAAGTTTCACTAGTCAAGGAATGCAATTTATTCTGACAGAAACCAGTTACATTTATTCATACCACAAGGCAATGGGAAATTAACTGTGGATGCCACATTAAGTGGTGCTGGACTTTGCACAAATATCTCTGCTGCATGGCAGCAGATATTTGGATTGAAACAGAAGTCATGAAAGAAATGGAGAACAGGTTCAAGACAACGCCTCATTTATAGAATGTGAAGGTAAAGAAGACATTTTTAGGGGAGGACTCTTGAGGCAGCTCTCTGCCTCTAGAGATACCTGGCAGGAAAAGGATGACTGAAAGTTACAGCTTAGCAACACTCTTGCATAAACCCAGGCAAAAACCCATGCATGAAAGTTCATAAATAGCCACTTCTGTAGTAATTCATTAATGAAATAAGAGAATAAAAATAGTATGGAAGCAACAGAAAGGTTGTTGGCTAAGTACAGCAACGCACAGGCAACTAAAACACTCTCTTAACTGGCTGTTTTAAAATTTTCAAATTCTTACTATATTCCAGCAGACTATTTTGATCTTTGGACTTTGAACATCAAATTACTTGACATATTGGAAGTGATGGACATTTGCTCTGAGGCACAGTAGATACTGCACACCTTGCTTCTACATGGCCTTCAAAGTTGAATTATAAGAGCAAAATTACTTACACAACCAATCAAGTATCCAAATACTCCCATGAATCCCACTTGCTGTTCCTATTCTCTTCCCCTGGTCTCCTAATTTCCTTGGCAAGATAGAAAATACTTGACAAAAGATGGCAAATCTTTTTGCCCTTGAAAGTTATGAAATACTCACATTGCTGGAAAATATTAAAAATGCTGACATTTTTATGTCATATTTTGCCTCCTTTACCAGTATTTAAGAACCAAAATCATTTCATGTTTACTAACTTATTTGATGAGCGTATCTAGAATTGTTTACATTGTTTAGTACAGAACAGCTACAAAAAGTAATATAGTAACAAAAATCAGGCATTGCTACTATTTAGAAATTAAGATTATGCCTTATCAACAGAGGGCAGTCTTTGATAACTATACATTTGAAAGAAGACTTGGAGAGCAGTAAACTTCTGTTTGTTTCACACAGGATTGTGTGCTGTGTAGGTTTCAAGTAAGGAATACACACCTGTGATCCATCATCAAAAGCAGAAGCCAGATGTTCTCAGGAAGGGTTGCATTTAAACTAAGAATATATTTGCACTCTTTTTTAAATAAACAAATGTCTTAAAATATTTATTTATTAATGCTGTGTTAAATGAGGTCTTCTGTGCCCTAAATCTTTCTGGTTTTATTTAGATTTGGAAATAAAGTTTAGTAACATAGCAAAACTGAAAGCTTTCATGCAAAGATATGTATATTTTTCCCCTGGTCAAGTACCAGTTCCTTTATTCACTAAAAATTTATTTTAAAAGATCAATGGACATTTTATTAGGCCCGATTCTGATTTGCCACACTAACTTCAGGGACAATTGGTAGGAAAACAGTTTGGATTTACATTTGTGTTATTAGATCAAAACTTAGCCAAGATGAATTTTCTTCAGGTACAATTTGAACACAAGATTGTTTAGCAAAATCCAAGGAAAATACTTTCAAAATTCTCATCAATTCTACAATCTGGAATTTTTGTTTATGGTGTCCTGTGAAAAGAAGAAGAAATAAAGCAAGTCTTGCACTTTGTACTTGGACTGTGACACAAAAGCTCACTGGCTTGTTTGACAAGACAGCAACTCTTAAAAATAAAGAGGACTTCTGCTGTTTGTACATGGAGATTTACTACTTGGTGATGGAGATAACACAGGTCAAAGAACCAGAGTGTATATCCATGGAAAATAAGAGATTTCTGTGTAAGATTTGGGGCAACTCCATCCCTTTATTATTTTTTTTTTTAGAAGCAGCAAAATATCTCAAAAGCAATTAATATTTTGAATATTGAATGTCTTGGTCATTGATACCTGGGACTCAGTTGAAGTATCTTCCTTTGAATCTTACAAATAAGACATTCATTGCTGAAGTCCAGGATGAATGTTTCATAGGGATAGACAAATGGTATTAGTACTGCTTAACTTGGTAGATATCTAACTACTAGAACTACTACCCCTGCAGCAGCATCCAAACCCATAAGTCTGTTGCATAGGTTTATTTAATAAAACAGCTTTCAGCAGTATTCCACAGGTATGTCAGTAATAGAATATAAAAATGTATCACAAATTACGATAATCCAGTGCTGTAGAACTGAATGTGGATGTCTACTGGTGTCCCCCCCCACCCCAAACCAAGCTGAATTATTTATTAGAAAGAATACTTAAATGTGAATGTAGCTGTGCCCACACTGCAAAATTCAAATTCCAAATTCGAGTTTCGCCATACAGAAAGCAAGATCACGTGCCAATGTTGCTCCACTACTGAAGGATACTGTAAGAGATCATTTTAAAAGAAGGAATAAAAAAATTACACAAATGTCGAAACAGCCTCGTGCTGTCTTTGAATCTATCTCTTTAGTGGTGTTTTTCGCTTTGTTAGAAACCTTTCCTAAACCAGCGTGCGGATCACATTTCATAAACAATGACGAATGTCAGCAACTGAGACACGCTGAATCGGAACTCAGAGCCCGCTACCGGGCATATTAAAAGGCAAGGAACTCCAAGCCCGAGCTCCCACTGATGTGCTTTTAACTGCAGGCACAAGGTGGCAGAGGTACGTGAGGCTTTCATTCCCGCGCTGCTGTGACTCGCCGCCTCCGGGGAGTGACACTGGGCACTGCCTGACTGGTGCCACTGATGCGCTCTGCGCCCGAGACATTTATCCGAGATTCCTTGTGGCGCACAGCACCGCGGGGCCGGCAGGCAGCTCCGCCGCAGCCCTGGGCCTCTTGCCCTCGTGTGACCCGTCCCGTTCTCCTCGGGGCACTTTTGTCACACCCCCGTTTCCCGTCATCCGGACCCGGCTCTCGGGCAGCCCCGTTCCTGCCACCGCTGGAACCCGGGCACCACCGCCGCCACTCCGCGGGGAATGGAGACCCCGAGCCCGTCGGCGAGCCGGGAACAGCCCGGCTTTAGTTCTGCCCCGGGGCCAGGCGGGAGCGGGGAAACTCAGAGCAGGAGGCGGAGATGCGCTCCCGCCGCTCCCGGGGCTGGCAGAGGTGCGCTCCTACGCTCCGGGAAAGCCGTGCCGCCCTCCCCCAGACTGGAGGGCTCCCTTCCCGCGGCAGCTGGCGCCAGCAGAGCAATCCGCGCAACCCCCTCCCCGCTCCCGCACCGCCGCCACCACCACCACCACCGCCGCCGCTCTCCCGACGCCTTCTCCTCCACAACCTGTTGGGGGGCCGCGGGAAGGAAGGAGGGGGAGCCCCGACCCTCTCGTAACTTGCATGATTGGCACGCAGCTCTGCCCAATCGCGAATGGCGGATTCTCCCCCCGCGGGTTCCCATTGGCTGCTCGGAGGCGCGGGGCGGGGCTTGCCGGGCCGCGGAGCTCCCCTCTGGAGCGGAGCGCGGCGCGCTCAGAGCGCAGCGTGTGCGTGGAGTGAGCGGCGCCGCGGCGGAACTGGGGCCGCGATTCCGCCGCTGCCGGAGGTTCTCGACGCTTACCCTCCGCCGGCAAGGACGATGCAGCCTCTCCCCGCCGGGCCGCGGCGGCTGCTGGCCGTCTTGCTGCTGCTGCTGGCCGGCTGTGCCTGGGCTGGGGCGGAGGAGCCGCCGCCAGGCAGCAGCGCCGCGGTCTCCTCGCCGTGGTCGCCGGAGGCGGACCCCGTGGTGGTGGCCAACCGCGGGCTGCGGGTGCCCCTGGGCCGCTCCGCCTGGCTGGACCCCACGCGGGACCTGGTGCTGCAGGTGCAGCCGGGGGACCGCTGCCACCTCACCGTGCTGGACGAGGACCCGCTGTGGCAGCGCCCGGGCCGCCTGAGCCCCCGGCGCTTCACCTGCGACTTCGGAGCCCGCGAGGTGCAGTACTCGCACCTGGGCGGCCGCAGCCCCGCCCGGGACCGCGTCCGCCTGCAGCTGCGCTACGACTCGCCGAGCCGCGCCCTGGTGCTGCCCCTGGTGCTGGAGGTGGAGGTGCTCTTCACCCAGCTGGAGATCGTCACCCGCAACCTGCCCCTCACCGTGGAGCGCCTGCGGGGCACCAGCAACCCGCTGGACGCCCGCAGCCTGGAGTTCGCCTTCGAGCCGGGCCGGCAGCGCTGCCGGGTGGGGCTGCTGCCGCTGCTGGCCGGGCTGCCCCGCTACGGAGAGATCCTCAACTACCCGCCGGCGGCGGCGGGCGGGGGCGGGGAGGCGGCGGGTGGCGGCCCGATGCCGTCCGTGATGTGGGACTGCGAGGAGTTCCTGCGCCTGGGGCTGCGCTACCGGCACACGGCCGCCGGCGGCTCCCCGAACCGCGACCTGGTGCCACTGGTGGCCGAGCTGCGGGAGGCGGCGGGCGGCGGGGCGCTGCTGAAGCGAGAGTACTTCCAGGTGCTGGTGCGGATTCGCGCCGGGAGTGAGAACGTGGCCCCCAAACCCAGCTTCCTGGCCATGCTGATGATGGAGGTGGACCAGTTTGTGCTCACCGCCCTCACGCCTGACATGCTGTCAGCTGAGGACGCGGAGTCGCCGCCCGATCTACTGCTCTTCAACATCACCTCTCCCTTTGGTCCTGGCCAAGGCCACATGGTCAGCACGGACGACCGGAGCTTGCCTGTCACGTCTTTCAGCCAGCGGGATGTGCGGGAGCTGCGCATTGCCTATCAGCCACCCATGGAGGACTCCGATCGGGAGAGGCTCTTTGAGCTTGAACTGGAAGTGTTGGACCCAGAGGGTGCTGCCTCAGAGCCCTTTGCCTTCGTGATTGTGGTGAAGCCCATGAACACCCTGGCGCCTGTGGTGACCCGCAACACTGGTCTCGTGCTCTACGAGGGGCAGTCAAGGCCTCTCTCGGGCCCTGGTCCCAGCCCCAACCTTGTGGTCAGTGATGAGGATGACCTTGAGCAGGTGCTGGTGAGTGTGGTGGCAGGGCTGAGGCATGGCCACCTCACTCTCCTGGAGGACACCCCAGGACCTGCTGCCCCTCGTAAACACTTTACAGTGGCTGAGCTGGCAGCAGGCCGAGTCATTTACCAGCACGACGGCAGCGAGTCTCCGCTCAGTGACAACCTTGTGCTGCGGCTGGAAGATGGTGGCTCTCGCCACCGCGTTGAGTTCCTTTTCCCCATTACCCTGGTGCCCACTGATGACCAGCCACCCCTGCTTAATGCTAACACAGGGCTTGCCATGGCTGAGGGTGAAACAGTGCCCATCACCACCCGTGCTCTTAGTGCCACTGACATTGACTCACAGGATGCCATCCTGCTCTTCACAGTGGAGTCTGGCCCCACGGCTGGGCAGCTCCTGCTCCGTCAGGCACAGCCACCGCCTGGCTGGGAAGAGGAGGAAGAAGAGGAGGGCTTTTCTTGGAGGAAAGTGCCAGGTGTAGCAGGGAGTTCCCTCATCTATGAAAAGCCAGTGAGAGAGTGGCTGCAACAGGACATTGTGGAAGGGCGTCTCTTTTACCACCACTTTGGGGCTCACAGCCCTGGCCCTGGGGTTGTGTTGGACCAGTTCATCTTTAGAGTCCAGGATGACAATGACCCACCCAACCGCTCTGGACCGCAGACTTTTGTGATCAGGGTACATCCTGTAGACAGGTTAGCCCCAGAGCTCCATAGCAGCAGCAGCCTGCATTTAATCGTTGCAGAGCAGCAGGTGACGCCCCTGCGCAGGAAGCACTTGTGTTACACTGACCAGGACTCGGGGGATCGGGAGCTTCGCTACACAGTAATCCAGCCCCCCACTGACACTGACTCCAACCACCCTCCTGAGGCTTATGGAGCACGCCTTGGATCCCTCGTGCTGACTGAGGATCACTCCGTGGAAGTTACGCATTTCACCCAAGCCCAGATCAACCATCACAAGATCTCGTACCGTCCCCCACAGGAGGAGCTGGGGGTGGCTCCTCATTTGATTCAGTTTCAGTATCAAGTGCAAGATGCAGCTGGCAATGCAGCCAAAGGGACTTTCACCATCTACCTGCAGCCTGTGGATAACCAGCCTCCCGAAATCACTAATACTGGCTTCACTTTGCCTGAGGGAGGCAGCCATGTCCTTAGTCCAGCTGAGCTGGATGCCAGTGACACGGACACTGAACTTGCCCGTCTCAGATTTATCCTGACCCAGGCTCCTCGGTATGGCCAGTTGCAGCTCTCTGGGTACAGTCTGGTTCCAGGAGGCATCTTTGGCCTGGAGGATATCAGACAAGGGAGGGTGGTGTATGTGCACAGTGGAGCTGAGACCAGCAGTGATACCTGCAGGCTTGATGTGAGTGATGGGGTTCATTTTGTGCCCATCACACTGAAAATGAGTGTGCACCCGGTTGATGATGAGGTTCCTACGCTACGATTGCCCCCAGGCACTCTTGGTTCCTACCTTGATGTGCTGGAGAATGGTGCTGCTGAAATCACTGCTAATGTCATTCAGGGCACGGATCAGGATACAGATGACTTTATGTTGACCTTCATTGTAGAGGATCCTCCTCAGCATGGGAGCATCCTGGTTCAAGGGGTGCCTGCAGAGAGATTTTCCCAGAGAGATCTGCTGGATGGTGCTGTGGTATATGCTCATACCGGTGGTGAAATAGGCCTTCTGCCCAAAGAGGATGTGTTCAACCTTACCTTGTCTGACCTCTCTGAGAAGTGGCGTGTCAGGGGCAATGTTGTTCAAGGAGTTTCAGTCTTGGTGACCATTCTTCCTGTTGACAGTCAAGCTCCAGAAATTTTTGTGGGGGAGCAGTTCATGGTGACAGAAGGTGACAAACGGGTCATTACTCTTGCTCACCTCAGGGCTGAAGATGTAGATACTCCTAGTGATGATATACTGTGCACAATTGTTGCTCAGCCCACATCTGGGTATGTAGAGAACATCTCTCCTGCCCCAGGATCTGAGAAATCCAGGGCAGGTGTAGCTATAAGTGCTTTTACCTTGAAGGACCTCCGTCAAGGGCACATTTTTTATGTCCAGAGTATACATAAGGGTGTAGAGCCTGTTGAAGACAGATTTGCTTTGCGCTGTTCTGATGGCATTAACTTTTCCCAGAGGCACTTCTTCCCCATTCTTGTTGTGCCGATCAATGACGAAGAGCCTGAAATCTTCCTGCGAGAGTTTGTTGTGATGGAAGGCATGAGCCTGGTGATTGATACCCCCATCCTCAATGCAGTTGATGCGGATGTCCCTGCTGATGAGTTAACATTCACAATCACCAGGCTTCCCAGGCACGGCCACATCGTGAACCAGCTGGTCAACGGAACTGTCCTAGTGGAGAGCTTCACCTTGGATCAGATAACAGAGAGCTCCAGCATTCTCTATGAACATGATGACTCTGAGACCAGGGCGGACAGTTTTGAGGTGCAGCTCTCAGATGGTAAACACACCATTAGGAAAATGGTACCCATCATGGTTATTCCTGTAGATGATGAGACGCCCAGAATGGCCATCAATGATGGTTTGGAGATTGAAATAGGGGAAACTAGAACTATTAATAACAGAATATTGAAGGCTACTGATCTTGATTCTGAAGACAAAACCTTGACATACATTATAACTTACGGGCCAGGACAAGGCCTCTTACAGAGAATAAAGCCTTCAGGTGGAGTTGAAAATATCACCCGGGGAATGAACTTCACCCAAGACGAAGTGGATAGAAATTTGATTCGATATGTGCATTTTGGTCAACAAGGAGTTCGTGATCTTATCAAGTTTGATGTGACAGATGGCATAAATCCTCTCATTGACCGCTACTTTTATGTGACAATAGGCAGCATTGATGTTGTCTTCCCAGATGTCATCAGCAAAGGAGTTTCTCTGAAGGAAGGAGGGAAGGTGACCCTTACCACTGATTTGCTTAGTACCAGTGACCTGAACAGTCCAGATGAGAACTTAGTTTTCACGATCACCAGACCACCTGTTCGTGGTCATCTTGAATGCACAGATCAGCCCGGGGTACCCATCTCCACTTTCACTCAACTCCTGTTAGCAGGCAATAAAATCTATTACATTCATACTTCAGAAGATGAGGTGAAAATGGACAGCTTTGAGTTTGAGGTGACTGATGGCTATAACCCCGTGTTTCGTACTTTCAGAATTTCTATCAGTGATGTGGACAATAAGAAACCTGTTGTCACAATCCATAACCTGGTGGTGAGTGAAAATGAGTACAAACTGATAACCCCATTTGAACTGACTGCAGAAGACAGAGATACACCTGATGCACTGCTAAAGTTTATCATCACTCAAATACCAGTTCATGGCCAGATCATGCTCAATAACTCCAAACCAGTCACCACCTTCACTAAACAAGATCTGAATGAAAATCTAATCAGCTACAAACATGATGGCTCAGAATCAGTTGAGGACAGTTTCTCTTTCACTGTTACAGACGGCACTCATACAGATTTCTATGTTTTCCCCAACACTGTGTTTGAAACAAGGAAACCTCAGACTATGAAGATTCGAATAATGGCTGTGGACAACAGTGTGCCTCAAGTTGTAATAAATAAAGGTGCTCAGACTCTCCGTGTTCTGGCCACAGGTCACATCGGGTTTCTGATTACCAACAAAGTGCTCAAAGTGGAAGACAGGGACAGTTTACATGTCACTCTTAAGATCAGAATCACAGAGGGTCCACGCCATGGCTTCCTGATTCACCTGGGGAAAGGCAACCATAGCATCAGCCAGTTCACCCAAGGTACTACAACACTTCATGTCCTTTCTTTAGATCCCTGGAAACATTATTTTTCATGCTAAACTCTATAGTAATTGATGGGAGAAACATTTCAACAAAGAGCTTATTTAAAATGGCTTCATAATATTTTACATCTGTTTATTTTTTATTACATCCGTGACAGCTTTAAACAGGAAATGTGGTCTGCTGGGTAAACACTGATTAAAGGAGCTTCATTTCTTTGGAGAGCTTATTCCAAATAGCCGGGATTTGCACTTTCTGTCAGTCACAGTGATAAAAGTTTGGATAACAGAATTGGGCTGTACATCTTAAGAGACAGTGCTTTCTTTAAGCAGTTTTATTTAGAAAATGCTATGGGGGTGGCCAGGCTGTTATTAACTAATGGCTCGGATATCGGTTGCAAGACAGTCTGAGCACACCTAACTGTAAAGCAAAATCCTTTCCCCACCAGTGGGAAATAATATATTATGAGTGCATTTGTTAATTACACAAATTACCTTAATTACACAAATCTTTACCACAAAGTGTTTGTGGTAAATTAAAAGGTAATGTAAACATTTAAAACTTATGTTAGTGGTACTTACTTTTTACGTGGCACTAAAACATTCAGTGATATAAATAGGGCAAAACCCACATGTGTCATATATACTGAAATAAAGCCTCAACCCAAGGCTCTGAAGTAACTTTAACTGAAATGGGAGCATTAGCTATTCTCTGGAGAATTTTCCATGTTACTTTACAATGACTTAGTGGCTAGTTAATTTACAATGAAATTAGGTTTTTTTGCAGCCTTCTGCAGCTGTGGAATGAGCAAACAGCTCCAACAGCATGGACACTCAGAGTTAAATGGGCCCAGTCAGGCTAGGCTGTGTAGGTGGAAAGGCTTGAGGTGAACACTTGCAGTTGGTTGAGTGTCATTTCACAGAGCCCATACTGGTACATAGCCATGTTACAGTCTTGGCTGGAGTAATGTTCTTGTCAGATATACCAAATCTTTCAAATAGGCCTGATGAACTTTGCAATGGCTGAAGTTTTAAGTTTAAGTTTTGCAATGCTGGTGCAAAAAAGAGGATGAGAGGAGACCAAACTGTCCAAGCTTTGGGGACCAAACAGTTCCTTAAATGTAAGGCTTCAGTTGTGAACTGTGAGTAATGTTGAGAGTGTTGTCAGAATACGGGAGAAAGAAGAGAGAAAGGGAGTGAGCAAAAAAACAGCTTATCACCTATTTTAGTGGATTTTCTCTTACGGTGAAGAATGTGTTATTAGTGAACAGGTGTTCTTTGAAAGCAGAGGAACAGTGATATCCCTTTTTTTTTTTTTGAGGATGTGTAGCACTTGGGAGAAGTACATATTCCATTTCCTCCCGTGCCATGTGGCCAGGCGTACATTTGTCTGATGACCATAATGAAGTTGCTACTTGGCTTTGAATTGGCTGTCCAGCCATATGGCCTGAAGGCTGTCTTAATATCCTGGGACTGCCCTAGCTAAGTAAGAAGCATGCAGCTCTTAGGAAAGGTTGGTTTAAAAGCTAGTGAGGATCCCCAGAAAGTGGTGTAACTTCACAGTTTCACACACAGCACAAATGCTCTTATTTTGTGTTGGATTGAAGAGTGTTTTTAAGAAATACACATTTCTTCAATAATATTGGCCTTTGAGATGGTCTTGCTTATGCTAGCCACACTGAGACAAATAATTGTCTAATGTTCAGGGCAGAAATAAACAAGACCCTCTTTTGTCATATTCATTATGATCCCAGTGTAAGCACAGATTTTGCAAAGGACTTTGGGAAGCCTCTGTATGGACTATTGGACCTGTTATGTGCTTTTTATGTTTTGATCTTCTCCTCTCTTTAGGCCTCCTGTCCTGTCATGTGCCACCTCTTTCAAAACGCTGAGTAGTTCCAGTTTCATCAACACATGTGGGTTCTTATGGGGCTTGTAAAACTTCTTAGACTCTTCCAGTTTGTGTTGGAAGGGACTTCTCAATCCTGTCGTTATTCACAACTGGGACAACTTTGAAGTCAAATGAAGCTCTTCAGGACATCATGCAAAAATTTTTGAAAGCTGCTTGCTAGTTTGTGAAGTCCATACTCAAACTCCCATTTCTTGGATTTGTTCCTGTGGTTGTATGAACAGGCAGCCTGACCTCTTTGAGTAGTGTAACAAGATTCATTGTGTGCAAGCAGCAGGAACAGTCTGGTTTTTCAGATTCCTGTAACTGAAAGAGAGGACAGAGCAATTATTTAGAACACAGCCTTCTGATAGTGGGGATAATTATATTTTTTGAAATAAAAAATTATGCTTGATGTATTTCAAAATTATGTTGGAGAATTCCAGTATAAAATTAATTTTTCAGGCACTGTGGTTACCCAATTGTGAATTGTGCTTATTATAACTAGGCAAGTTTTGATATAGCTAGCACAACCTAATCAGCTGTGGAAGGAAAGCACATACTTGCTCAAGTGACTCCAAACATGCTGTTAAGGAAGAGAAAACAGATCATTCTTTGCAATTATTTTGACAAAATTAAGGTCTTTGGATGGCAAGCAGCCTCTTTTTCTTATGAGTCGGTCCTGGTCCTGCAAGCACCAGTTCAAGTGCTTATCTTTATGTATGCTGGACCCATGGATTTTGATAAGGCTACCCACATGAGCAGAGCTGAGTACTGGTGTGTTTGCTGGATGAAAGATTTATGTCTTCTACTGGCATGAAGAAGTATTTGTTTGCATCCTCTTTACAGCCCCATGAATTTTTGATCTTTAACTTTCAAACATTTATGGAAGAGATTCTTCAGTTACACATATTTGCTGATAATGCTCTTAGCTTGTTTGCGCTCAAAGATGTCTGATTACTTTTGGAACTGAAGATTTGTGAAGCTCTAACAAAAGTGCTTTTGTTTTTTTTACCCATGCATCCACCCTAACATCAGAGGAGAACTTGGGTGGTACTTGAGCTCCACTTTAATGTGATTGATTTCTAACACTTTTTCTTGAAAAATGTATCAGACTTGGGTTTTTACCAACAGCAGTCCTTCAAAGAAAGTGACAAAAATTAGTTTTTATGTATATACATGTTTCTCATCACTACTCAAGGAAACCAGAAAAGAAACATTATTAACAAATGTTTGTTTATCTTTTGCATAGTTTATGGTAACTGCTGGTTCAAAATTCTACATCAGTTTTTTTTCCTTACTGAAGTAATTTCTGTTTACTTTAATTGCATCTATTTGGGTTCTTAAAACAGTCAATCACTGTAACTGTCCTCTGCAGAACTTTGCAGGTTGAAAAATGACAGAATCAATATCCTTGTGGGGATACACCTCTGTTTAAGAAAAGAAACCACTAAAAATATGAAGTAGTTCTGACTGTCAAGCCCATGTTTGTCAATTTTATTTCAGTCATTTTTGTAAATACAGCTTAAAAGAAAGAGAGCCCTGGGGAGGAGGAAGTAAAGGGAGAGAGAATGAATGATATCTGTAAAATTTCAACACTGTTAATACTGAAATTCCTCAGTTCTGCTGTGGGACCTTGACCTCCCTCTTGTTGAAGCTAAACCATTTAACACATGTCAATTTTTTTTCTAAAAAAAAAGGTTTCCTATCTTCGTAATTTAAAATAAAGTCTATTTTTCATCTTTCCAGCTGATATTGATGATATGAAGATATGCTATGTTTTACGAGGGAGTGACAATGCCACCAGTGACATTTTTCATTTTTTGGTTGAAGACAGTGGTGAGTACTCCTAAAATCTCAGTTTTTCTTCTTATTTAAAGACAAAGAATTTAAGTGTCCTTTGGGAGTTGAAGAACATCAAATTTAATTGAGGGAAGTCTGTGTTATCTCCTGGAATGTGATTGATTTTATGGCTTTCCTATATTTTGAACTATTTCTGATGATTATGAAGAGAAGTGTTGATGAAATGGTAATTGCACCTAATGAAAAAACCTCAACCTACTCTAGCAAGAAAGTGAAATTCTGTAAGTCTACTCAGATACCTTCTGTACTCAGATAGTAGTAGTAGTATACTTTCTGTAGTTTTGCCTTTGTATTCCCTCTCCAGGCTCTTCACACATAAATTCTCCTAAGTCTTTATCTTGACAAACTTTTCATTTATTTATTGTTGTCTATCTTTTTAAAGCTTCCAGTTCTAAGAGTACTCCTATCAAAACATTATTCATATCAAAACATGTACCTGTTGTGTAGAGTTCAAGTTTTTATTCTATGTACTTAACAGAATCCTCAATGGTTTGTCAAAGGTTTTTGTCAGGCAACTGGTGTCAAATCTTCTGGTTAATACTATTTTCTGGGATTGTGAGGGATGCAAAAGAAAATTATTTGAAAAAAATTGAGAATACTGGCGTGTACTCATTTGAGGGAGAACTATGTTGTGGTTTTTTAATTTGTTTTAAAAGCAGAAAGAAAGAACAGTTTAAAGGGTAAGCAAAATAGATCAACAGGCTTTTTTTTTTCCCTTCCAAAGTCTGACTTAATGTGGATATTCCTAAATGTAAATATTCCTCTGTGTGGTAACAGGTGGCTAGATTATGTTACTTTAATGCCTTTTTAAATATGTGATACATAGTTCTATGAGTAATTGGCAATGAATTTTATTAGTTGATTTAATAATATACTTCTTAGAAAGTATGCTTCAAGTTAGCTGATTGTCAGCTCCTGTACACAGCTTGTGTTACTGCTTCACAAGAAGCATAGCCAATTAAGGGTATTAAGATCAGTGAACAGGGATTTGTCCTGTCTGTCACAGACTGGACAGTTTTGTCACCATCTACCATTGCTGGAGCGGGATATTAAAACATGTTTTACTGTTTATTGTGCTGAACAAGCACAGAGGGAACACTACCTTTCGAGACTTTTGGAAATGTCTTTGCAAATCTTGATGACATTAGATACCAGGTAGTGACATAAGAGTTTGCAACACTCGACTTATTTTCCATAAATGTTTTCTTTTCACGGAGATAGAGGTTAGAGAAGCTTAAAGGTATGTAAAACAGAACATGGGATGCTGTCTTTCCATAGCAACACGTTTTTATAACAGGTGTCACCACAAGGTGACATTGTTCATGATTTTTGAATTATTCTTTTAGTAAGTGAACAAATATTCAGTCTTGAGATTGTTTTGAGGTTTTATGTGATGGGGGTAATTAAAGCTGATGAAAGTTTGCTCTCAGTGAGCTGTTAAACATCAGTTCTTAAAACTGAGTTGCCCCTTGAGAGACCAACATTTGTGGGACTTGTCTCTGTGCTATTTAACACTTCTTAGTGGCAAATACGTAGTCAAAGTAAATTGCACCTAATATATGATTTTTTTCATTGGAAAGCTTACCTGTCGCATCTGCTTCTATTTGGCAGAGTTGTAACAGCCTGTCAATTGTAACAGCATGCTATTTTTCAGAATACAAAGAATCATGATAGTAAGGTGCTTGTTGATTTTTTAGAACCTTTGGAAGTTGTGACATTACTGTCATCAACACTACTTAGCAAGATGGTAAGATGGTTTTTGCTATCCTGAGGCTATTTGTTGACAGAAAAATGAGCTGTGTTGCATTTCACAGTATTTCTGATTTTGAAGATGGTAAAGATGTATTTAAAGTTGATGAAGTTGTGATCAAAACATTAGTAGTTGTCTGTCTGAAATATCTCAAGTTTATTAGCAATGTCTTTAGAATCTGTAACAGCTGAAAAATCCAGCAATTTAATCTACTTCTAATTCCACCCTCCTCAGAAAGACTTCAAAGCCAGTGTTTTGCAGCTCAGATGTATTTTGGCAGACTTTCAATTGTACCAAGGCTATTGTTTAGGATTTTTTTTGATTTTAAGCCAAATCATATTAAGAGACTCCACACAAGAGCTGAGTGAAAGATGGAGCACAGGTGATCAACATCCATTGTAGAAAGCCATGCTTCAGACTTCTTCAAGATTTTTGCAGTAGTAACAGGTTTGTGCTACCCTGCAGTGCCTAGTGCTATAAATCAAGTAAGTGGGACTTCACTTAAACTGAATTGTGTGATTGTCCCTGAGTGATCTGGTTTAAATCAAGAAGCATTTCAAAACATGATTCAATGAATGAATATGCATTTGTATAATTCAGCTAAGTAATTTCAAATAACTTAAAAGCCCTAAAATAAGTCACATCTTGTAACCCAAGTAGTTTGTATCTTCTAGGCTTTCATGCCTCAGCAAGGGGAACATACAACAGCACTTCCTGCTCTTTTCATGTGACATGAATTAGAAAGTTGTTTTTGCCCCAGACCTGTATGTTGCCTGTAAAATACTTTTCTACATGTCCTGTGATATTTGTTCATAATCTCTGAACTGCAAATAGGAGAAGAGCATGACTTCCTCTAGGTCTGTCTTTGGTGGCTGATCTGCCATGCTTATTATACCATGACTTATGAAAACAAATGCAGAAGCTCTTTTGTTGGCCTCTTAATGAGGAAAGTCTGACTGGGGCCTGAGGGTGTTATTTCATGCAATTGCCTGGAGACCAAGTACAAGGAGTCATCAAACTGCTCTGGTGTGAGCTTTGTTGTGGATTTGGAATTTTGTTTATCTTCTCACATGCAGTAGTATTTATGGTAAGCAAGTTAGGGCAACAGCAGACTGGGTGGGTAGGTGAGGGGGAAAGGGCCAAGTCAGCCCTCTGGCCCCTTGCCTGCTCCCCTTCTTTCAGCAGGAGTAAGGTGAGTGCCATGCTGCATACCAAGGCATGACCTGGGACCTGAAAGCATGAAATATGGCACTGGAACAAGGCTCTTTGCTTAGTGGCCAGCAGAGAAAACTGATGTACAGACAAATGAAGAGTAGCTTGGGGATTATGGCTAGCTCATAATAAACTTTGTGATGCTAACTAAAGAGAACAGACATGGGCTGAATATGAAGAGAAAGGAAATCCATTTAAAAGGAAAGTAAGTCCTTAGGACTATAATTAGCAAGCAAGAGCATAGGCCTGCTGTATTCAAACCAAAATTAGAGGTTTCACCAGGAAGAACTGGTTGAGGTTTAAAGCTCTGAAGGAGTCTTATTGTCAGCATCAATTACCTACAAATGTATGGCTGTCAATATTTTATGGCTTTAAATGACGTTTTTAATAAGAGCAATTAAAAAGTAAAATAAGCTGGACACAATTCCCCTTTTTATCAACACTAATGCTTTTTAAAGGTAGAAAGCCTATGCTTCCTATGTAGGGAAGATGTTCTGCTATAAAGTGGATGAGCCCATGCATTTCTGTTGTACTTAGAATAAGAAGACTCTGTAGTACATCAGATGCTGCTGAGTTAGTGACATTTTCAAAAAAACTACTGTGGTTCATATTAAGAATTTAATTTCCATTTTGTCTTGAATTCTAATTTTAAAATAATAATGTGGAGACCTTTTGGTACCAAAAAAGTGTTATGAGTCCATTTCTGTGAAACTTTGAAAGAAGTGTGGAATTTTCTTTTTCACAAAGGTTGCAAAATAGTCTCAGTTGAATCACATTCCTCAAGAGTGGCCTCTACATTCCATTAAGAAGGTGGAGAAAAAACCCTTCTTAGCAAGTGCAAGCATGTGACAGTGGTGAATCCTGATGTTTACATTATAAAAATTCTTAATTCAATGATTAATAAAGAAATGAATGCTACCAGAACACAGGGAAAGCAGGATTTCTATTTCTCATGGGGAGGTAAAATGCAAATCTAGACTGATAGCTGAACTCTTGCATGTATTTCTGGTATGTAAGTTTCAACACTATTGAGAGACTCACTAGGCTGAAAAAAAAAGATCCAGTTGAAAATGATTCAGTCTTTTAGTAAATGAAAAATACACTCATAGACTAACTTATATCTGATAATTTTAAGGAGAAGCTGCAGTTTCTGCAACAAGTTCATAGTACTGGAAGCTAGGCAAAATTATGTGTGTAGGGCACTGCATAGAGTTGGTGCTTCAGCTGTGCAAAATGGCATTAATCTGTATGGAATGAAAGTTGACACAGAAATTAGCTCCAGTTGAGCTAATGTTGAGCTCTGGTGCCTGTTTCAGAAAACTGGACACTACAATTTTATGTTACATCCCTTATGAGGGATGTCTGAGGCATTTTTACTCCTTATGTGAACTGGGCATAAAAAATGCAGTTAAAACTGAAGTCTGTTGTTTACCTTCTCTTCATTTTTGCTTATCTGAGATTCATTATTGTCACTGCAGTAAGTCGTAATAATTGACTAAGAATCTGGATTTAATGCCTAGCTATCTATTCTGTAGGAAATATTTTCTCATTAAAGTTGCTGTTTAAATAATCTGAAACTGGTTAAACTGGTTTAAGGCAGTTTTTTTGCCAGATTCTGCTGATTGTGTAGTGTAAAACAAACATACCCCAAAACTGGCAGTAAACTCATACCCCAGCAGAACCTCCATGCCTCCAGAGGCAGTACCAAGATGAAATACATTCCCCTGCCCAGCAGTGGTGTCTGGGGTAGCAGCACTACTGTGGCAGCATGTGGACTGCCTGTTAGAGAGCAGCTATTGTATTCTTCTTTTGATTCCCATAAGAAAAATTCTTTATTCTATTTAGGTTTTGTAGATAGCTCTGAAATGTTCAAGATCAGGTCATGTAAAGTCAGTGAAGGAATGTTCATCTCTTGTAAATAGTGGTCTGATCCCAGATATTTTCAAAAGAAGACCTGTTTCTTGGCCTGCTTGTTACTTGACTCGTGCTCTCATCGCAGTACTTTGCTGTGTTTGCTCTCCCTCCTCCCCTGTCTGTCTTCTGAAGCTTGGGAAACTGTCAACCAGGATTGCAGCAGCCATCGAAGAAATTTCTGTGTTCAGCCTTAGTATTTTTTTGTTGCAAGAGGCCAATGCCACACTAGTAATAATGCAAAATATTACTAGTGTGGCATTAGTCAGTTCCGTTACATTTTCCTGTTTTGAGTAACAAAATGAGATGAGCCTGGTGTGGGCTTTTTGGTCTGGAGCATTCTGAAAAAAACACCCTGATTGTGTGAGGGGAAAACCCATTTCCTACTCAGCTTTAATTTGAACCATAATCTGCCTGTCCCTTACCTACTTTCATTCTCTGCTCAGTGCTTGAGTCCTCCAAACTGTTTCTTTAGGACTGCTATGATATCTTGCAGCACCTTGCCTCAAGGGTAGAAAGGTTTCAAAGGAGAAGTAATGACAGAGTCTCATAGCTGGTTTAGGAATGTCAGGATCACTAGGGAAACAAGAATTGTTTCATTTCAGGCTCTTTGGGCAGCTTTTCTGACTTAAAGCCAAAGCATCACAAAGCCATGGCTCACTAAAACTGGTGATTTACATCATTAGCTAAATCTTACTTAAACTTTTTGTTACAGATCCCTAAATGCCTTAACACAGTACTGCATTTTGCTGTACTAACATTTGACTAAATCCCTACTGAAGAGAGAATCTTTCAAAAAGAATTCCCTGAAATTAGCCTTTAAGCCAAATTTATGGGAAAATTTAATAAACTTTTCCCAAATATGTTTATGCAAGAAATAAAGAATCATGTTCCACTGCCTAGAGAAAACTCTCTATTAAGTTTGTGAAATACAGGTATTGCATCTGTCATCCTTTGTTTTGCTAAACAAATATTTTTTTAGGAACTTTACCATTCTTGTATGCTTTATTAATGTATGAGGGAATAATATTTCACCCTTGACTTTAATTATTAAACTATAACAGTTGTCAGTGCTATTTTTCAAAGCCAAAATGCCAATGTTTTTTCCTGGGTGAGCTATAATAATAGTATCATATCAGACCTTTTGGACTGAATATCTGATAGTTCCTAAAGTAGCAAATGGGTAAAATACGATTGGGGATTATTTGCAGCATCCTCAGTTGACCTCACTTATGGCATTTGGGCACACGAGTCTTGGCAAGACACATCAACTACATTTATCTTTGGCTTAAAAATGAAGACATCACATGTTGATGGTTTGTTTGCCATCATTTGCCAAGTACTGTATTGGATTCTGGTCCATTGCCAGGCTTGTTGCTGCTGTTTTAATATACTCTAGGATGGTGCCCAAACAATTTTCCATATGTCACGCTTCTTACTGCAAGTATTATCAGAGGATTTAAATTGCTTGACACTACAGTTTATCTATTAAAAAAAAATCAAAATAAACTTTACTGTAAATAAAAGATGAGTTCGTGGGGATGTTATTGTCAATGTGGCTGCAAGGTGTCAGCAAAATTATCTATCCGTGAAAATATACAGGATTAAGAGATGCTTATATGGGGCATATAGAAAGTCTGGTACAAGCCTTACTAATCTCAGTGGAAAGATTTTCATTGTCTTCTGTTCTAGTTATTATATTGATCTCCTTGTCCTGGGATTTTAGACTGAATAATGGGAATTACTGAATTTTCCATTTCTAACTTGAATATCACCTTATCCTCCAAATATGGACATAGAAGACCTGTTTTGTCTAGTTGAAACAAGATGTTTGTTTGAGACAAGTTAAGGTAGTGATTTAGCAAGTGTGACATAGCAAGAGAATTTTTGTATGGTTTTGATTATTTGAGTTCAAATGGTGATTTTATCCAAAAACAAAGAAAGCTTTCCCTCTCCTCCCCATCCTGGATTTTTAATAATTTTCTTTAAAAAGCAATGCAGTGTAATTGAAGGGTAAGTTTAGATATTGCCTTGGATTAGTAGAGGAGAGTCAATTATGGTTTTAATTGTCTTTTATACAGAACTTAGGGCACTTTTTCCAAACATGGAAGTCTCGGATGCAATTCCTTCCTTCATTTGAGAGGCTTTTTAACACATACTTCCACTAATGTGCCTTCGCTTACATTCTGGCCTGTTTTCTATTGATTTTCTGTTTGCTGCCCAAGTATATGAGTTCACTCTTTTGAATATTGCCTGCACTTGAATGTTCCACTTTCAACTAAGTATTGTTACATTGGGCCAACAAATTCTGTCTTTTTTTTTTTTTTTTGTGTTCTCTCCTCCTTTTCCCCCTATATTTCTCCTTTGCTGGTGACACTGCTATGTTCCACAGAATAAAATGGCTTAGGATCAGTGCCTTCCAGAATAACCCTTAGGCTGGTGGTTTAGATCAGGGTTTAGAGAAGGCAGATATTGATTCTGTTCCAGTTCTCCTTGAGTCAGGGTCAATGGTCTTTTCTTCTGTATTGAATGGGTGCCTGGACTATTGGGCTGGTTGAGTAGAAAGGAAATGTCTCAAACACCAATACCTATTGATAGTATTTTTCTAGTTTCCACCTGAGATCACTTGCTGAGTAATCACACTTTCAAAGAACAGATACAGTTGCAACAAAATTTACCAGTTCAGCCCTTGAAGCTCAATCACGCTTGTTTTCCTGAGCTGAATAGTGCCATTGATTTCATTTGACCTGGTCAGATGAGAGACAAGGAAGGTATAAGGTGGCCCTATAAGTACTTAACAGGCTTCTTACTTAAAAATAATCCATAATTTAGCTTTTATATTCTTGTGATAAAGAGTAAGGCTCAGATAGCAGCAAAAGAAGCATGACAATGAGAAGTAAAATTAGGTCAAAATGCAAGAATTAAAGGGATTAAGAAGACACACAAGGCTTAAGTAGAAGAATTGAGAACTCTCAGCAGTAACACTGATTGCCAGTGACATGAGAACTTGCAGAAAGACGCTAATTCCTAAAGTGAACTATAATAAGCTTGTGAAATTATCTTGGTAGTCAGTTGGAAATATTTTTGATTTGGATATTCTGAAGAGCTCTAGAGAAGGGACACTGGCTGCTGTCAAGAAATCCTGCTAACAGCTTGTTTAATTTCCCAATTTGTTTTAATCAAGGGATCCTAAACAGCCCTCAAGATAAGTTTAGCTTTTATCACTTTGCTGGCCAGTTAAGTGTGTAGAGTCCTCTAGAGTTCCCATAAAGGTCTGTTTGAGTAGTAAAAAAAATGTATGCAGGAAGTTTCTGGATTTCTTTAAAAATTAGGTTGATACTTATTCAAAGAGTGATAAGCATCTCTGAAACAAACAACAGATGCATGAAAAAAAGTATTCCAACAAGAAAGGTTAATGAGTATTAAGTAATTAGTAAGTACTTATCTATGGAAGGATGCTAAGAATCAAATTAAGTTAAAAATGGCGAAAATATAATGATGGCATATTTTGTCATCAAAGTCTCTCAATTTCTGCATCTTAATTTGCAACATTCTTACTGGTGCACATTTCTATTTGCCTTGCTAGATATTATAAGGGCAATTCTTGCCTAGTCAGCCTCTGTGTTTTTTCTGAAAAAATGAAGACAATTATTTTTTTTGGTTTCATAAGCCCAAATTTTGCTTGGATACTGTTCAAATTTTTCCTGAAATTATATTACTTGTTCTTTATAATTGGCATTGAAGTAAGTTAGGGAGTATTTTGGTTGGCTAGAGCTTAACAATGGAAGCAGTAGGGTAGGAATCAAGGAAAGGCTTGCAAGGCAGATCTCCTGGTGGGGAGATCTGTTATAGAGCACCCAACCAGGATGGAAAGGCAGATGGAATAGTCTTTTAGCTGCCGTGAGAAGCTAATGGAGAGCACTGGCTCTTGTGCTCCTGGGAGACTTCAGCTTATAGCATGTCTGCTGCAGGTCCAGGAGAGCAAGGAGAAAGCAGTCTAAGGAGGTCCTGGAATATATGAAGACAACTTCCTGACACAGCTGGTCAGTGAGTCGACCAGCTGGACCTGCTGTTTGTCAGCAGGGAAGGAGTGGTGGGAGATGTGGTGGTTGGAGGCTGTTTTGGGCACAGCTATCACAAAATTGAGTTTAAAGGAAGAGGAGAACTGCCACCTTGGACTTCTGAAGGGCATACCTTGGCCTGTTTAGGAGCCTGTTTGACAGAGTCTCTTGGGGGACAGTCCAGAAAGGCAGAGGGGGCCAGGAAAGCCACACGTTCTTCAAGAAGGAAATCTTAAAAGTGCAGAATTTGTAAGTCCTGATGTGCCAGAAGTAGGGAAGTAGACCAACTTGCCTGAACAGAGAGCTTTGGCTGGAACTTGGGGAACAGAAGAGCTTATCACCTTTGGAAGAAGGGGCAGGCGACTCAGGAGGAAGACAAGGATAACATCAATTTATGCAGTTAGAAAATTAGGAGAGCCAAATCCCAAGTAGAGGTTAATCTAGCTATTGCCGTGAAAAACAATTTTAAAATTGTGAGAAAAAAAGGAGTAAGGAAAAACTATCCTGAATTGGATGTGGGGAGAAAAATAATGACAAAGGATGAGGGACTAAGTTCACCCTCAGCAAGTTTGGTGATTACACCGAGTTGGGTGTGAGTACTGATCTTCTTGAGTGCAGGAGGGATCTGGACAGGCTGGATCTATGGGCCAAGGCTGACTGGAAGAAGTTCAAGAAGGCAAAGTGCTGGCTTCCAGTCTTGTGTCAAAATAATCCCGTGCAGTACTACAGGCTGGGGGAAAAGGATCTGGGGGTACTGATTAACAACAGCTGGACATGAGCCAGTGTGTGCTCAGGTGGCCAAGAAGGCCAATGGCATCCTGGCCTGTCTTGGTAATGGTGTGGCCAGCAGGATCAGGTCAGTGATTGTCCCCTTCTAGTCAGCACTGGTGAGGCCACACTGTGAATCCTGTGCTCAGTTTTGGGCCCCTCCCTACAAGAAAGGCACTGAGGTGCTGGAATGTCCACAGAAGGGCAGTGGAGCTGGTGAAGGGTCTGGAGCACAAGTCCTGTGAGGAGCATCTGAGGCAGCTGGGGGTTTTACCCTGGAGAAAAGGAGGCTCAGGGCAGACCTCACTGCTCACCACCTACTGCCTGAAAGGAAGGTGTAGTGAGGTGGGGGTTGGCCTCTTCTCTCAGGTGACAAGTGGCAGGACAAGGGGAAATGGACTCAGGTTGCACTAGGGAAGGTTTAGATTGGATATTTGAAAAATTTTTCATGGAAAATCTCATCAGGCATTGGAACAGGCTGCTTAGGAAAGTGGTTGAATGCCCATCCCTGGAGGTATTTAAAAGACATGTGGATGTCATGATTTCGTGGTAAACTTGGCAGTGCTGGGTTTGTGGTTGTAATCAATGATTTTAAAGGTCTTTTCCAACCTAGATGATTATATCATTCTATGAAATTAAAAGCCAGGAATGATACAAGCATAGTGAAAATCCTATTAGAGTAAATTAATTAATTAGACTTGTGTTGATTATTGTTTAGGTTTGGTCTAGGTCAGATTATCTTAAACTGGTATAGTGTGGCTTGTTTTCTCTAGGGTTTCCTTCAGTTAATTTTTCTTTAACAGATTTAACAAATTATTTTTTGGTTTTATTACTAGAAAAGATTTCATTTAGCAGTAGGCCCTTAGGAAGCTCTTTGAGAAGACAAAAAAAAATTTCCCCTTCCTGAAGAAGGATTTTGACTTGTTTAAGTTCAAGTCATTAGTAAAACATTAATTCAGTTGGCTTGACACACCATTGCCCTGAATGTTTGCTAAGATTCCAATCTCAGTAACTCTTAAGTACCAGCGTTGCACTTCTGTCACTGCTGTATAATGCACATTTTCTTCAAGACTGTAGGAATGCTGTTACCACACACTTTGCTGCCTCTCTAAAGCTTTGTAGTTAGGGAATAACAATAATTAGAGAGGGAATTGTAAGGGTACCTTTTAAGAAACATTTGAAGCCTAATTCAAAGCCCAGTGCCTCCAGTGAGGCTCTTCGTGCCTCAAGGTTTTTGGTTTGAGCCTCCATTACTGAAATCAGTGAGAAATTTTTTTTCACTCACTTCTGTGGTGTTCAAGAGTACATTGTGCAAGATAAGATTCTCATAGCTAAAAGGTTATTCAGCTGTCCCCAAAACTATTTTGCCCTAGAAGTTTTTATTTTACGGCCTTTGATCAAAGTATTTGATTTCTTATTCTCATGTCTGCTTTTTAAGCAGAACTTGTGAACTCAAGAGCCTGAGACACTGTAGCCAGTTAAAAAAAAGCCACTATATTATTTCAAGACTTTCCTGGGCTTTGTGCTGAATTCAGTCAATGTCTATGCCATTAAACTGGCTCATCACAACCATAGAGCATTTGTAGTCCTGTGTGCTCAGATGCATCCCTCCTGAGAGAATTGCACTGAGTGTTTTGGGTAGAGATACAAGATTCTAGTGGAAAGGAAACTAGTCAATACCTTTTTCTTTTCCTGTCAGATGCACAGTGCATCACACTCAGCTCCTTCTTTAGGGATAGATAATGCAGTGTTGTACATTTAAGATCCAAATGACAGAGCTTCTCTACTGGGCATTTTGGGTGGGATTTTGGATCCTGGATTAATCCTAATCAAGTGGAGATCCTTAAAGTGCTGTATTAGTAGCCATAATAAGTTTAGGTTTTGTTCATAACCTTGAGGATGACTAGATGTAGATGTGACATAGTAACAATTGCTCTGAATTCTAATCCAATTTTGCCCATAGTTTCCTTTTAATGTGTACTTAGAATTGCATAATCATGTAAGTATTAAACAGAGCAATGTTCTGCACTGGCAAGGTGTCCATTTTAGTTGGTGAAGTGAACATTTTCAAGCTTGTTGGCTGATTTGGGTATTACACTAAACATAGGAAAGGACATGAGGTTGCCAGTGTCTTGCTTTTACTTATTAAATCATTGTGTATTGTATGTGTTGCAGATATTTGAGACCTGTGCTCAATTTTCTGTGCTGCCTGAGGAATCTTAAGTAGATATTTCCTATAAAACTGCTGTTACCTTTAGGCTGTAGGAAATGTGAGTTAGGCTGTAGGAAATGTGCTCCTGCAGAATCCCGTTGTTTGTACACCAGTGGCAAGTGGGAATTCGATAAAGCTTTGCTTTTGTTACTGTTTTGTTTTGTTACTGTTTTGCCACCACTGAAAAAACACAGGCAAGAAGAGGAAAGAGTAGCTGGAATAGGCGGACTTTGTGCATGAAACCAAAGTTTTATTACTGCAGTGGTTGAAGGGGCCTAAAAATGAAGGATTTCATTGGAATTCATCAGCCAGCCCGTGAGCTCAAATACTTTCATCTAGCTCTCCTTTCTCCTCCCCTCCCTCCCACTTAAAGATAGGCAGAAGGTAATTTAGTAGTATGTCCTGCAAGTATTGTAGCAACAGCACAGCAGAGTCCTGTGGGTCTTCTTAAGCTGCACAGTTACTATATGCTTGGTTCTTATTTTAACATATACTACTTCTGACTTATTGAAGGATGACAACAGGATATCAAATAAGCAGGATAATTTTCACCAGTGTTGTTCTGCCCTGAATCATATAATGCATAATTCTTGAGTTTCAGATTATGAAGTATGCAAGATAGGATCACAATAGAAAAATGCTTTATTCAGTCACTTGTTTACTTAAGGGAAAATAACTCTTTAAAAGAAGAAGTACTAATGCACTTTTAACATGTAAAGTATCTTCTTTGTGTTCCTATTCCCCATTCAACACACACAACCGAACCACCCACATCTCTACACCAAGGTAGTGAGCCTGCAGTGATTCCTGTATCATGTCTCCACCAACCCAAATTATGCTGCTATTTAAACTCCTTTACTGAATTGTTAGGTTCATAGCACAAGTAAACTCAAGATTATATGATTTATTTTGATCAGCCCATGAAAATATATTGGCACCATATTCCAGTTAATGCCCTACAAATGTTTACTAAATCTTTAGGAAAGAGGATGAGACAGAGAAGAGAAATATTTTTTATGAGGTCGGTCTTTTTTTCTTTTTATTGAGTTTCCTCACTGTATCCCCAAAATAGCCTTTAACTAATTCCCTTTTTCTGTCATTCAAGAGAGCTGTTTCTGAGAAAATGCATTTTGCTACTCTTAACATGCTTGAAAATTGAAAGAAGCCTCAAATGAATCTAGATCAGAGAAATGCAAACCCATTGAATGAAATGTTAGTCTTAAAGTTGTAAAAATTTCAACATATTGAGTAAGAAACAAATGTAGTTTTAGACTGTTAATCTCTTTGTAGTTACTGCTATTATTTAAAGTAGTTTGATAATCAGCAGTCATACGAACTCTGCTTGAAATCATTATGATAAAATTATGTCCTTCCCTCGATTGCTACTGTAACCACCTATTAAGCAAATAACTTAAGTATGCAACTTGTGATTTTTCATGGTTCTTTAAACTTCCCTTAATTACACCCTTCAACCAGGCCTTATTCCTTGTTTTGAGGTACCAGATTCATCTAAACCTCTGAGGAGGAGGCATTCCTGAATCAATATCTGGTTACAGAGTTACTGAGATCTCAAGTGACTGCCTTACTTTCTGACACTGTCTGCTTCTAGGGAAACTTAATTTAACTGGGGCACCTCTGAGGTTCCTCTTAGTGGTGTGATGAATCTGTTTGTTGTTGAACAGACTTCCCCTGGCTTCCACAGCTAAAAGAGAATAAATCTAAATCCTCTGTGAACTTGACTTCTATTTTTAGTAAGACTGTCTGCAAGGTCTTTGGGATGGAGCTGGGACATACTTTTGCAAATGCAGATGGCATCTGATTTGACTATGCATGGCTTTGCTTGATTGGTCCCTCATCAACAGTAAAAGTGTTATTTAGGTAAAAAAATAGCTTCTATAATGTTTTTTCCTGCACCTCTTCAATTTTGTGCTTGGAATGGAATATATGGACATTGGAGCATAAATATGTTGTAAAACATCTAAATATTCTTTGTTTAAATCTTGTGGTTTTCATAGCTTTTGAGTACTTTTGAAACATAATAATTTTTGTGTAGTTTTTTTCTTTCAAGTATTAATTTTGACTTGTGAAGGGTTTTTTTTGGGTTTTTGTTTGTTTGTTTTTGGGCTGGGTTTTTGGTGGGATTTGTTTGTTTGGGGGCTTTTATGGGTTTTTTTTTGGTTTTGTTTTTTTGTTATATTTGATGACCAAAAGATTGAGTGGTAAGATTGAGTATTAGGTATGCAGATAACTATAAAGAGTTAATATAGGCTTTTTTTCTACAGCATTTGACATAGCAATGCGTTACAAAGTGATCTTAAACATTTAGCAAACGCTGAGCTTCATGAAGTTGACAGTTTGGACAGTTTATGTTTTGTTTGAAGGATTGTGGAACTTGTCAAGTTTCACAAAAGCTGGGAAGTATAATTTCCTGTTTCATGAAACGTAACAGTAATGCTGATTTTGGTAAACAAAGAGGCTAAGCTGCTTCTGGTCAGCTGGCAGTTTTTGGATGCTTGATTTCTATGTTTCACCCATGTTAGGAAGTGGCATCACAAGGATCAGTGGTTGGAATTTGAATGCAGAACAATTCAGCTTAGAGATAGGAATGGAGTTTTTAAGAGCAGGTGATCTTAACTGGTAACAGATTTCCAAGGCAAGTGGTGAATTCTGATGTCTTCAAGAACAGATATCTTACAGAAAAACATCCCACTTGTGAAACTACATCCAACACAAAGTTACTGAATGGACTACTAGGTTCTCTCAATGCAGAAGATCAAGCTAAATCATTACAATTGCCTCTTTTGGCCTTGAAATTAATAGAGCAGGAATTTGTAGAAACTCTCTCAACTATTCCTGATTTTGCCTGCATCTAGAGATAGCAGCAAATCTCTCCTGGAAACTTAGAAAAAACTGAAAAGAGAATATATCATTTGAGAAAATTCTTACCAGTTCTGTTCTTTCAAATTGTATGTATAAGAAACAATCCTTACTCCTCCTTGACCCTCCTCCAAGATCCTTAAGGAAATTAAGAAGTGCTATTGTGAAAGTCATAGAAGGACCTTTAAATCACATAGCTGAGAAGCCAAGAATTCAAAGAAGATAAAATAAAACCTGAATGGTACAGAACTCAAAACCTGTGGATTGTTACAGCTTTTCATATAGTCAGTAGTTATTATTTGTTTAGTATTTCAACATACAATCGTATCCCTCTCCCACCTACACACATTCTTGTAAAGTATATCTTTCTAATCTTACTGTTATCTTAACATTTTTCACCTCAGGGAAGTTTTTACAAAGAATTCTATAAGTAAGCAGCATTTGGAAAAAAAACAACCAAAAAGAACATGGAAACCTAACAGATTTGACCAAATTGATTTTTAAAACCTTTTGTATTTAACAATTTAAAAATCCTTAAATTTGCCAGATTGTATTTCTTTTAATGTGCCAGATACTCTTAAAATAATATTTTATCTAAATGTAGGTGACAATATTTTTAGAGAATTCCAATGTTTATCCTGTTGTTATTAGCTAGATCAGGGTTATTCTGACATAATCAAGTGAAATAACTCCATCTCATGTAAATGAATATGGAACCAGACTAGGCAGATTTCTTCCCCCTTCTCATGTAAATGAATATGGAACCAGACTAGGCAGATTTCTTCCCCCTTCTCAACAAAATTATTCCCACAGAGGTTATCCAGCACGTGTCCTGCCTGGTTAGTGTCTCGCTCGGAGGAGTTCAGCAGATCAGAGGGAGATTTCATGTTCATCACACTGCTGGCTTCTCTGTGGATGTGCTGTCACATGATACCAAATGTGGGGATATGGGTTACTTTCTGCTCTGATTATGGGATGTCTGTCTTTCCTGCTTCACTCCTGCTTTTCCCCCTCATATAATGCTGAGGTTGCTTTGGTGAGTAGCATGGCTCACAGTTAAGTCTTAACTTTTGGATTCTTGACATGCCTGAACTGGCTTTGCACCTGAAGAAAAGCAGGTATTCCACCTTCAGTGCTTAGCTTTGCATAAATAGTTCCTGACCCTAACCAGTGCTCATGGACACTGTTATCCAATCAGCTACACTGTGGGGAGACTGAGAGCATACTGTTTCAAGCAGCACTCCATTTAAAAAAATATTTAAAATATTTTTAATTTATAAAAAATATTAAAATATATTTAAAATTGAATAGATTCATTTTAATAATACAAAATGTATTTTAATATATTAAAGGTATATCAAATAAATTAAGATATATTTTTATATTAATATAAAAATATATTTTCTTCTGCATCAGAAAGACTCCAATTTTTGGTGAAAAATAGTTATTTGGAAGGGAAATATGGTCAAGAGATATTTTCACACTTCCACAGAATGCTTTGTAGGTCAGCTTTTAGCTCTCACTGATCACAGTACCTGAAACTACAACTTTCAGGCCCAACCCACCTTCCCAGTGTAGCACTGATAAGAGATTGTCAAGAAGCTGATAAACACAAGCTTAAGGATTAAGGGTAAAATAAAGTGTATGGGGTGGACTTTCAGTGCGACGTCGTGTCCATGAGTAAATGCAGATTTCCTTCCTTTTTTGTTTTAATATCTCTTTCTCTGGGCTTCTTTTAAAATCCTTCTCTTACTTACCCAGTTTAGTAGTCCTTGCCTTATTTCTTGCTAAGATTTAAAAAAAAATATTTTCCCCTCCACAAACACATTACCTCTGAGAATTTCCCTTTGGGCAGTGTTGTTCAGCTTCATTCCAAAATACAAGGTTGTGTGCTAAATGACATAGAATAGGATACACAGGAGGAACAAAGGCATGATTAATTGCCTGTGCTAGTATATTTGTTTTACTTCAATCTAGCTGCATATCTTAGAGTAGCAGAAGCCACAGCATGAATTCTAACATATGTTTGTCCAGGCACAAACTTTCTGTGCATTGAGGTTATACACGCTAAATAAATAACAAAATAACAAGCATTGCTAAAACCCACATTTCAATCCCTTAATTGCTAATGTTTGGGTGCTAGCTAGATCAAGCTAGCACAGGTACACTGTCCTGTACTCTTATTAGTTTCTTAATTTTTCTCAAGATTCAACTAGCTTTGGAGGGAGCTTCTAGCATACTTCCCCAGGAACTTTTAGTTTTTGAGGTTTTAAATGCAAGATCTGAAGAGTCATATGTTTTTGTAGTCTGCTAATTTATTGCATTATAACAAAAATATTCTCAATGTACAGACAAATTTTGCTCTTTTAAATTCAGAAAGAAAATAAAAAGGATGGGAGTCAAATGTTTTAATGAAAATGTCCAGATGTATGGTTGAAAATCTCAGGGTAATTTTGGGATCCCTTTGTAGTTAATGGAGGTTAAATAAGGGTGATTCATCTCAGTCTAAGAAACAAGCTAATAGATGAGTTGAATTGCTCTCCTGAGGTGCTCATTCCTCCATTTATGTCATGGTACATCTTGGCTATTAGTGGAACTCAGAAAAAAAAATGTTGCATATACGCACATAGTTCTGTAACTCCCACATAGGATTTTATTTGCTGAAATTAATGTTGTGGAAAAATGTAGTTACCAATCATATTAAAAACATTTATGCAGTAATTTCAGTGCATTTGTTTAATTTTTACCTGTATATTGCTCAGAAAATATAAATTCAAGTTTTTTATTTTGCCTTTCCTGCCCAGAGCTTGGAGATGGTTCATGGTTTTACTTTATTTCTTTATAAGCTTAATTACTGCAAAATATGCAGTTGATACAGAGAACAGCTTTAATGAGTTAAGGAAATTAATAAAAGTAAGAGTGTGTTATCTTTTTCTTCAGTGTAAATTTGGCAAGCCCCTTTCATTTGCAGTGGCCATTCCTTTTATCTAAATAGTTGGGAATGAATACAGAGATAATTTTTGATGAAATGAAATACCAAGAAGTTGTGATTCAGATAAAAAAATGCTTAGAAGTGCAAGGAAAAACTTTATCTTATATATATAATCCTTTAATACACTGAATGATTAGAGCAAATAGGGAGTTGAGCACTGGACTACAAAATTGAAAGCAAAATAGTGCAAACATTTCTTTTTGAACCTTTATCTACATTTTTCTAAATACTTATGTGGGTATAGAGTGTCCTGATCACGTATGTTTACATGCATGTCCATACACAAAATGCAATTAAAATATTAGCTGTGAAGTTAAAGACATATTGAATATTCTGAATATTCTCGGGTTTTAGGAGTATAATTAATAATATGAATAGAAAAGAAGCTGTTGGTTTCCAGTACTGTTTGTGTCTCTAACTGAAGAAAGGATGGCTTTGAAATGAAGTTGCTAAAATAGATTTTATTTCTAATTTTTCACACTTGGACTTCATGCAAGCCATATACTCATGGAATAACAAAGTGCTGGGCCCATTTCTGGAGATCCTTTAGTTTGATACTCCTGTGCAGAGCAGCATCAATTAGGGCAGATTGTCCAGGAATGAGTCCAGTCAGGTTGGAAGTACCTCCAGAGCTGGAGACTTCCACACCCTCTCTGAAGAATCTGATTAAAAACTTGGACATTCTTACAATAAAGTGCTGTTGTCATGTTTGAATGCATCTTGTAATTCTGTTTGTCCCCATTCTTGTACTGTCTCTGGGCACCTCCAAGAAGAGCCTGACTCTCTCTCATTACACCTACCCATCAGGTACTTTTAAGTGCTGTTAAGTTTCCCACCTGAGCCTTCTCTTCCCCAGGCTGAACAATAACAACTCTCTCAATTTCTCCTCAAAAGTTACGTGCTCCAGCTCCCTAATCACCTTTGTGTCCTTTCTTGCTCCAGTATGTCCTTGTCCCTTGCGTGTTGGTCTCAGTACTGGGCTCAACACTGCATGAGTGTCTCTTCATGAGTAGAAAGGAAGGATCACATACTTCATCCTGCTGGCAGGTCACCCTAATGCAGCCCAGATTGCTGATTATGTTTATGCTATCATGGATCAAAGTAGATAAGTCCAGGGCTCATATTGTGGCAGTAAGAAAAAGATCTATTCCCTGTTACTTCATTCATGTGGAGAAGCAAAACTCTAGTATTCAAGCATACAAACTACCACAAATGTGAGTGGCTTACAAATTTTATATGCAAGGAGCATTTCCAAATTAGTGTGAATCACTGATAGCTGAGACAGGGCTAGAGACTGTTTTCCATGTTCCACATGGAAATGGAGCATGGGTGGGAGCCACCAACTCTAAGTAGAACTGTAAGTCTGTCTCATAGTAGGATTCTGGGGAAATCTCATAAAAGACTTTGTCAACTGCTCACAAAATCTATTATCATTTATTACCTTGGCTCATGGCAAAACAGCTGCCAGCTGCTGCCTTCTCTCTTCCTGCTCTGTATGACTATTATAGGCTGGAACATAGAGATTCATATCCATAATGGCTGGTAAAATTGGAAGAAGCAAAGTTGGAAGGAAAACTCAACATTTTAAAATTTTTCTTTCAATTTAACTATTAAAATGAGGGGACTTCAAAAGAATAATGTAAGAAAGAGGTATGAAAGGATATTCTTAAACTGCCTGAACTATGATAAAAGTGTACGGCTTTATAGCTGGAACTAAATCCATCCCTAATTTTTAATTTAGATTAATGAATGAGATGCTGTTTGGGTGAGAGAAGTAGGAGGGGGAGAGGGAATCCAAAATCCTTGCCACCTGGTTCTTAAAACTAAATGTGATGCTTCCAGAGTTTTACTGAGGCAATGTAGGTACCTCTAGAGGACATTTTAGCTCTTATGCAGGCCAAATAGCCGTCTGGAGTTTGTTAATTCTCTCCATCATCTGTTTGCAGAGTTTACAGTGGTTGGGTTCCTCCCTTAAAATGTGGTTCAATGATACAGTCAAATTTGGCTTGATGACTTACTGCTGCCAAGCAAGCAAGATCCCCCTCTCCCTCCCTCATCCTTTCCTATCTCATCTTCAACCAGTTTATAGAATGTTAGATTGATTCAACTAACTGTTCTGGCAGAAAGCCAGTGGGGTTTTAGGCTGAGTGAATGGTAGGGTGCTGAACTGGTTTGCCAGGCAGGCAGGGATGAGCAGCAGGGAGACCAGGCATTTAGGAATGCAGGAACTGGAGGAGGTGGGAGTGAAATGGAGTCTCCCCAGCTGAGGGCTTGAGGTGCTGTATTGGTTCAGGTGAGTTGTCCAGCTGTGCTGCTTCCTACTCAGTTCAGATGGGCCTGCTCTGGCTGCTTGAGGCAACAGGAAGCTGTGCTGCCCACCACAGGGGATGTCCCACCTCTTCATTTCATCTGGCTGTACCCGTTCTCTCTGCACGAGCACAAGTGATGGTGTGACCACGTGCAAAAGCATAGATTCCCCCTATCTACAGCATCCCATAATTAATCACCCTGAAACCATCTTAGAACTACATTCTTGGCTCCTCAGGCTAAGAAGATTTGATCAGTGAATGAACAAACAGCTTTCCAGGTACTGTTTTAAAAAAATAATAAAACATATTTTGCTGACTAGTGGCTTAGCAACAGAGAAAAGGCAATTTATAAAACAAGTCTTTTTAATTTGTACAGTGACATTCCAGCTTGACATCTCCATTAGCACTTAGGCAAATTTTTATTGGAGGTGTGAATATGCTGAAAGAGACTGTCAATTTTGTGATGATCATCTAAACATTAAAAAGACGAAAATAATAAGAAAATTAGGTGAAAAGTTATATACATATCTGTGCTATTTAGGAGAAAAAATCTAAATCTGTGCATGAGAAAAAACAGGTATAGCATTACACACATTATAAAATAAAGTCTTATGTCTTCTAATTAACAATATTCTAATAGTTTTATTAAATGTTTAAATAATTTAAATTGTTTAATAAGGGAAGTTCTCCCGTTTAATTTAGAATGTTGCACTAGTGTTAGTGATTGATTTGGCTTGGAATTGAAGTAACAAGTGATGAAAACATAGCTTAATTGCTCTTGTGGAAGGAACATAGTGCTGCAAGTTGATTATCACTAGATCAAAAGTGGGTTAAATATTTTAAGTACTTTACACAAGATGGTGGTTTGCATGTGATAGGAGATGTGCAGTTAGATCATTGAAATCGTGGTTTGTGCACCTATATGTATTGGGATTACAATCCTATAAAACTTGTGCAGTGGAGAGATCCAGCTGGTTACAGTTCATGCTCTACCATAATAAATGGCATCCCTTACATCAAATATTTGATTAAAAAGTTAAATATGGCATTTATGCAATGATTAAAGCATCAAAACAATCTTCTTTTGAGATGGCAAAGCATGCAAGGGGTGGTGAACCAAGTCATTAGGCAAATGCATTAGTGCTTCATCGAATCATAGAACCATCAAGGTTGGAACAGAATTTTGAGATCATTAAGTCCAGCTGTCAACCCAACAGTACCACTGAAACCCCTAAACCACTAAACCCTATCACCCACTATTGAGTAAAGGCTAGTGGAGAACCACAGGATTTTTCAGTAGGTTGTTTTTCTTTCTTTTTAAAAAACAAAGTCAAACAAACAAAACTCCTACAAAGCGCATCCTCTTAATTTTAAGGGAAAAGGCCGTGCGATTTCCAGAATTCATCCATGTTCTCTATTGCTTTGTGTGAGTAGTTGTTCGTGGTGTGCATGTCAAGGCAAGGTGATCTCCCACCTTGTACTGAGTTGATGGCTTTGTGGTGCTGGGGATGGAGGCAGGATACCTTCATCCTATACTCAGGAGAGAAAGGCTTCTTCAGAAATCAGCTGAGAGTACTCAGTTTTTGCATGGAGTTTGCACTGAAGAGGCCTTTTTCTCCTTGCAAGGATTTCAGGGGGAGCTAGGGAGGCAGGTCCAGACAATGGCCAGAGATACTGCTCTAATAAAACAAGAAATTGCAGCATGTTTGTTCAGACATGCAGTGTCTGTAGAGATGCCAGCTATCCCCTTTGCGTAACAAAGGCAAGGCTGCCTGCGGAGATTTCTTTCTGAAGGCATCTCTGTTTAGAGACAGTGCATGCACGTGCATGCCATATTTCCTTTTTGTGTTTGTGCCTGGTTGCATTTTTTTAAGTCTACCATAATGTCATACTGTATATCAAATCACCGTACTTTATATTTTCATATACAGCCATGATTAAGTGTTTCAAATTTTCCATACCATGTAATAAGAAGCTATTTTACAGCTTAATAGACATGATTTGGTTTGAACAGAGTTTCCAAAAATATTATATTAGTGTTGCAGGTCACTGTGTTGGTTTTCCATGAAAATAAAATGTAATCTTTTTATACTTCTAGAGAAGGTGATTTGGTTAGCTGACTTCTGAAACTATTTTGAATATTCATAATGATTCTGATTCGTCAGAGCACACCAAAATCCTCTATTCTTGATGGATGCTGACTAATTCTAAGACTAATTCTAAGACAGAATAATGACTGTAGAGAGGTACCTGAGCTGAATTTACCATCTCAAGAAGGTACCAATAAGACTGTAGCCACAACAGCATGGGAATCAGATTGACCTGCTGAAACACTGCAGGTATTCATACTGAGTTTTACATTGCCACTGCCAGATGAGTTTTTAAACTATCTAGTTTAAAGCTAGGTGCCTTGTATCTGTATGTGCTGCAATTGATTATTTGGATGCACAATGGCAATGTGTGGTAACAAAAGCTGGGAGCTGTTGATGGTTAGAGCTCCCTTTCTCTGTGCTGAGGGCAGGGTATGATGTAGAAACTGCTTTTCCTCCACAGCATGGGAGCGTTCTGCTCCAGTGTACTCGCTGGGACATTGGCAAAGGAAAGGAGCCCCTGTGAGGACAAGGGTCTGAACATGCCTTCTTTTCCAGTGGAAAAGCATGACATTTTTCTTTTATATGAACGTATCTAAGCTTGCTGACTCTGATTGTCACAAGTTTTGTCCCTAAGCTCTTCTTGAAGATAGTCATAGTAATGGCCACATTTAAAAAAACAAGTTCTGACGGTCATTTACTGAGGAAACAGGTGTGTTGGTTTAATATGTTACTAAATCCCCTTTTGCCAGAGGTAGCTGCCTCTTTACAGAGTCAGCAGAGTGGTATGCATGTGTTAGTAAGTCCAGAATTAGTCCTGCTCTGTAGCAGTGCAAGATTAGGATGCTGAACTATGTGTGTTTTAGGGCAGGGATGCACACTGTGCTTCACTAGTGCTGCTAGAGGTCTGCCAGTGATACAGGAGGGGGTGAACAGCTGTGGAGGGTAAGGTCTTAGAGATGCTTTAGCAAAATTTGCCAGGGCTTTCCTGTCTGATAGGTAATGGGATCAAGATTTGCATCAGAAGGTACAGTATCATGCAACTTATTAAGAGTTTTTATTCACCACTCATTTGAAGTATATGTTGGTTTGTCTGGCCTGTCCAAGTAAGTATAAGCTGCTAGAAACCTATCCTGGCTGCACACATATTTAAAACACCACAGTCTAGTTATCATTGAATCCACCACCCTCTTAATTACACTGTTTATGTATTTTTCATTGCAGTTATGGACATTTGCATGTTGGTACGATACAGGACATAAAAAACATGTTATGAGGAGCAATCCTGTTATTTAATGAGCATATACAGGCAAATTCAGTCTTAAAATTTGATTTAAAAAATATCTACTTTTAGCAATGTTAAATAAGTTCAGGTTCACCTATGAAGGGGTTGTTTTCAAGTCAGCAATCTTTGGTCTCTGGGCATGACATGGATGAAATCAGACTTTCACACTTTAAAGAAACAGTTCTTATAAATAGTGCTTCATATTTAAAGAAATAGGACAGTATCATGAGCATTACAGTGCCAGCAATTCTTTTTACTACAGAAATATTTGTACTGCCTGTACCTGTCATATCAAATGAAGGATATATTAGAATGTATTTATATCTCATATGCTAATATTGACTTAATGTGGGATGTTCTGTTGAGAGGGGATTGAAGTTTGGACATAGGGATTGCCAAGTAGAATTGTGGATATGAATATCAAATACAATAGGGAGTAACATGCAGCATAACATCAGAAAAATAAGAATAAAACCTAGAAAATTATGGTTTGGAGGAAATGGGCAGATGTGTTGGTGTAGATGCAACTACATGAGAAAAAGATTGACTTTCAGATTTGAACAGTTATAGGGAAAGAACAAAGAGAAGGTTATTAGCAGAGAAATAAAGAGAGACTGAACACAAGTGCTATACATCCAGAAACAAAATGGAAAAAAATGGGAGTTTAATTTGCTACAAAACTAATTTAAGTAATAGAAGGAATTTTCCCTTGAGTAATATGAAATTAAGGTGCTTTCTGTGGTACAGCAGGAGAAGAAGGTAATGATTTATGGACACTACAGAATTACAGTAATCAAAATGTGATTTCTATGTAATTTTTCTTTCTGTGCTGCCCTTTCTTTGCCAGCTGGAGGTTTAAGCTGTACATACATATATCTCTTCCATAATTTACAATCTAAACTAAACTGGGAATCTTTTTTTTTTTTTCCATTTTTTAAATAGGTGCTTAGTTTGTAATATCAAGGTTAAATGTCACTCTTTTCAATTTGGTTACTTTTTATATGTCTTTTGTTTCTCTTTATGTGTTTTAATGAGAGACGCATCATCCTAGGCAGAAATGTGTTCTTGATAGTTTTACTTTAAAAGGGAAAAGGTCTTTCTTTGGGATCTTTGAAGCAGATTTTTTTTTTCATGTGTGACTGAGAATATTCTTTGTCTTCTACTTTCCTCATCAGAAATATGTCACACTTAGTAAGACATATTACAAGAATCTAGAATTATGTGTGTGTTTAATCAAGTCCTTTATTAGATGAAACTGGTGGGGTTTCCATGAAGTTGATTGGAAGATTTACCACACTCACAGTTTTTTGTGAGCTCAACTAATTGCTTCCACCCTGTGCTAAACTTGACCTGATGCCCTACAGAGTTGCTTGTCTATCTGCACATCATCCTCCCCAGCATGTCTCATAATTCCCTTGTTATTATTTTTCTCATTTTCTGGGTTTTCCCAGGCCCCTTAACCTGAACCATGAACAATACAGATTTAAGTGTAATTCTGTGTTACTGGAACAGCACTACAAAATTTGCAAGAAAGAACAGAATGTTGGTTATACCCACTCCTAAGTCTTCAAATTTTATGCCATCTGATTTTTCTTGTGGTGAGAGAAATGTCAGCAGACTGGTCTTTTGTCACAAGTGTGTATACAGTTACATGTGTCCTTTGTGTGATAGGATTTTTTCAGTGACCTGATTAAGGAGGCTTTTAAAAATACATTTTTCATTTTAATAGAAAACTGATCCTACTTTAAATAATTGAAACAAAAATAACTCCAACTGAGTCCCTTCAGTGTGATCACAGAGACACATTTACAAATATTTTTTCCTAAACCTATCTTCCCATCTCCCTCTGTCTTCACTTCAGAAGATCTTTATCTATTGTGCTTGAGGAGAAAATAGGGGGTTGGAGAAAGGCACCAGACCAGGCTGAGACTGAAATCTCTGTTCAGTTTTTCAGTCATGTTTGACCTGGCTGATAATCTTGGGTAGTACCCTTAGTCCCTCTGTTGCAGTCCTCATTGGTAGGAAATCTCCTTTTCATTGTCCTTGTTTACCCTACAACATCTTTAAGCTGTCTTTAAAGGAAAGGATTTATTTCATTTCAACTTAGATTTAGTTTAGATATATGTTTTGGGATGAGATGAATACTTTCCCTCTGTTGACAAATGACACTCCTTAAAGGAGCTGAAGTGTGATGTTTATACTGACTGGACTGCTGTACTACATTTTCAGTGCCATGGAATTTTATTAAAATTTTGTATACATAACAAATATGGAGTTGCAAATTTGGATATGGACTATAGAAATAAAAACCAGAAGAGATCTGTTATGATGGGCTGCAGACTGCAAAGCCTCAATTTGTTAGCCAGCAGATGAAACAGCAGTGGCCACTACAAAGAGTTGGGCTACACAGAGTGGTTTGGAGAGGATGGCCAGCATGGGGTGAGCAGTGTGCAGGGAATCTGCAGAACAGTGGTTTTACTGGAGCACATGTGTTAGAGAGCCAGGGACACCTCACCTTTGTCCTCCTGCACAGGACTGCCCCAAGGAAATGTGTCGGAAATTCGCGTTTGATGTGTTCAGTAGAACTCTTAACTGCACTGCGATGAACCCGTTTGTGCTGTTTATTATTGGCAGGCCTTGCAAAGGAATTTTCATTTTATTTGGAATCCAGGAGTGGTTTGGGGAGCTGGCAGAGGGTTAATATCTGCAAAGCTCCAAGGTATGTGAAGTGCTCAAGGTGGCTGCTCACAGCCTAATGCACTGTTTGCAAATGGCTGTGTCGTGTCACTTGGTGGGACATGCCAAGTCCTAGGGTATGAGCTGGGCTGTGACACTAAGCTGTTGATGGAGAACATATATTTTAGCAGGACTCTGTTAATCATGGATCACTTGTACATCATTGTACATACATTATTGTATCCTTGTGACTATGTAAGATAGCAACCTCTCTCTTTCTCTGAAAAAATGAGCAAAATTCTGGGACATGGGTTTTGTGAAGCAGAAAAAGAGCTGGTGTAAGGTTCTGCAGGTGTTCAAGGAACAGGCTCACCCATGGGCATCGTGGAAGGGCATGTATCTGTATTGTATTTCCTGCTCACTTGATGAGTTCTGTGCTCACAGTTAACCAACCCCTCCTGAAGTGAGGCTACATTATGAGACATTGTGTTGTTTTTGCCCCAGATCTGGCACATTAACAATACACTTCTTTTATTGTCTCTCCCTCTCCCCATATTTTATTTTGTTTGGTGTGTTTATCTGTGGCCACTCCAAAAGGGAGCTTCAGCTTATGTCACTGTGCTTTCTGCAAAATCAAGTGTGGGATGTTTGCTATATTTGTGGCAGATTTTCAGGCAACTTTGTAAAATAAAGTGATAATCACCTGATTAAAATAAAAAACGTGACCATTGCCAGCATTTTTATCTCTCAGAGTGGGACATGTGGAATAAATCTTGTAAAGTATTGAAACAGAAATTAGATTAAAGCTTTTTTCTTTTTAGAAAAAGTTATGCTTAAATCCTCTCAGGAGCTATATTAACATTAATACTCTTTTTTTTCCTTGATGGTGGCATTAGCATGCGCATAAAAATATTTGTTAGCAAACTGATAGATATTTTGTGATTACTGCCATTTCATTTCATACACATAGGTTAAACATACAACAGGCAAGGGGTTTAATTCACCTCTTTTTTTTTTCCCTGCCCTTTCTAGCATAAAGTACATAAACCTTGGAAGATAATTTTTAACCTAGGAGTTACCCATTCATTAGCGGAGTTGAAAGCAGGATACATTAGGTAGTTGTTTCCTGACCTCAGAGAGAGCTGCCTCAGAGTGTGCTCTCAGATCTGTGTCCAATAATTGGTCCTACCTACGGGGAAGAAAAGAAAAAAGAAACTACACAAACTGACTGAATGACCACTGAAGGGTGCTTCCAGAGTAATAGCTGGCTTCTGGCAATGCTCCTGTTCATGTGACATAGTTTGAAATACCTTTCTTGTTACCCAGGGGTATCTTCTACCTTATGTTTTTAAAAGGTCATTGTTAAAAAGCAGGATTCTTGATTAGTTAGCGGGCTGAATTTTTAAGATTAATGTTTATGTTGTGATCAAAAAATGTTCAAAGGCCTTTCAGTAAGTGAAAATGTGTGTGTGTGTGAGAGAGAGAAATAATTTTCTGAACTTCATTATCTACAGGTACACCAGACTGCTGATAGCAAACTTTGCTCTTTAGTTAAATTAATTAAATTTTTTTCTGCAAGTCAGGATTTTAGATTTATCTTTAGATTGTGTCATGCCTATGTACAAAATCTGCTAAATCTGTCAGGATAATGCTTTTGCCTTGAGCTGTCTGAGAGTTAGTCCATTCTAACTCTCTTTAGTGCAGCTCCTCAGCTACTTGCACAATTCCTTTGTCCTGGAGAATTATTCTGGAGTGACTTCAGTTTTGTCCATTTTCATTTAGCCTAAAGTGACCTGAATGGAATGAATGCAATTATAATGCGAATGGTATGCCAAAGGAGAAAATAACCTTACAACTGGAAAGAATGATGCTTTTTGGACCATTTACTTCCAAAAGTATGTGTACTTCCAAAAGGAAGTTTGATTCTTTGACATTTTTCTTCTTCTCTTCTGAAGTTAAAAAACTCCAAGAATAAGTAGAAATGAAAGAATTTGAAAAATCTGGCTTTTTTCTTTTATGTAATTTGTTTGCATTTTACTCTTTGCATACCTTGGTTGGTGGGCTGGCTTTGGCTGGGGTAGTGTTAATTTTCTTCACAGTGGCTGTGAAGAAAATTTTGTATTGTATTGTATGGGTGGGATCATGTTTTGTATTGGTGCTGAACACGGGGTTGATAATATAGAGTTGTTTTTATTTCTGCTGAGCAGGGCTTACACAGAGCCAAGGCCTTTTCTACTTTTGGGCTCCCATGCTGGCAGGTATATTGAGGGTTGTGAGGAGACACAGCCAGGACAGGTGACCCAAACTCACCAAAGGAATATTCCAGACCATGTGGCATACTCAGTATCTGAAGAGAGGGAAGAAAGGGGGGGGTGTGCACATTTGGAATTGTGGTGTTTGTCTTCCCAAGTCACTGTTACATGTGATGGGGCCCTGCTCTCCTGGGGGTGGCTGAACCCCTGCCTGCCCATGGGAAGCAGTCAATTCATTCCTTGTTTTGCTTGTGTGCATGGCTTGTGCTTTCCCTAGTAAAGTGTCTTTATCTCAACCCCTGAGTTCTCCAGATTTTACCTTTCTGATTTTCTCCCTGATCCCACTGGTGGGGGAATAAGGGAGCAGCTGTGTGGGGCTTGGCTGCTAGCTGGGGTTAAACCACAGCGGTCCTTTTTGCACCTAAAAAAGGGGCAAACCACACACATTACAGAAAGTTCAGGTTTACAAATGGAAAAAGGTAGGACTGAAAAAAAGCAAAGCTGAAAAACTCCTACAGTAAGGGAAAATTTGTACCTACAAAACATTCCAAATACGTATCATCACATGCCTATTTTGCATTTCTCTTCTATGGGAGAAGGTAAGATACACAATCAGAATAGGCATCAACAGCAGAGACAGAGTTTCTCAATGGATCTTTAGGTTTTAACCTGCCTTTTCTGACGTTAGATCATGTGTCTAAAATATTCAAGAACAGAAGATGTTGGAATGAGCTTCTCTACAGGTGGGTTAGTGCCTTTGAGGTTAGCCAGTAGATGTCATCACAAGACTGAACATCTTTGTCCAGGAATTGTGCAGCACCCTTCCCTAATCCTGCACACACTTGCCAGCTCATGACTGGCAGGAAACATCATTGCAGCACTTGAGTGTGCATTTTGTGGCCTGCAGCAGCTGTGGGCTAACAGAGTGGTTCAAAGTATAACTCATCTACAGTCATCTACACCTTTCCAACAAATTGATTCTCCTTGAGCTCTGCTGGTAGTGTGTGAGATGTTTAAATGACTTTTTTTCAGTAGAGGAGCGTAACAGTGATGCCTGTGGGAATTAGGAAGTAGCAGTGACAGTAAACTCACTAAGTAACGGCTCACTAGTGTCTTATTGACAAGATCATAGATATTTACACCTACTTAGGTGCAGAATCTCACCTCTCTGTACTGTGTTTTAGAAGGGATGAGTATGATCTGAAAAAGTGTCCAGTGTTAATCTTATTCTGTCCTTACTGAATAATAATAGGAAATTTACCATTGATTTTATGAGAGGAAAATAAGGGTTTAAAAAAAAAGTTCTCTCCTGAATTTTAATTTAAAAAATGCATTCCCTGTCCTCATGATCAAGCTAATTGTTATAAGAATGAATTGCCTAAATATACATATCTTGCAATAATCGACTACAGTAGAACCAAGAGGTAACCTTCTGGTCTCTAGCTGTCCCTTCACAGCAATCCAGGTTTTCCATAGGCCCCAAAGCTAGCCTGCATTGATGTCTGGTTTCCATAAACTTAAATTGCACTAGTTGTCAGCACTTTGGCATCTAAAGCACACTAATGCAGTATTCTTTTTCTTCTGAAATTTGTAAGCATGCTGTTTTGTGGTAGCATATGTATGACCTGCCCCGTGTATGAATCTCAGTAAGTTAACACTGAGGCCCTCTCAGACAATCATGACAGAGGCAGCTGGGCTGGTTTGTGATGTCCTTGTCCTTCAGCTGTTCAGTACTAAACTGCTGCTAGAGGCTGCACCCCAAACAGGATGAGGGTATACAACAGAACTCTGTCTTTCTCTGGTTCAGGTTAATGCTTACCTCAGTCACCTTAACTTGTTGATGAAGAGGCTTTAAGTTAAGTTGGGTAATTTATACTGGAGTAGATGAGAGAGGCTCACAAGATCTGTTGATTTATATTGGTAGAGGAAGCCTTCAGCAAAGGACCAGAAACAAATAGCCAAGGTATATCAGCTTCTAATACCATCTCATTCATTTCTTTAATGAATGTCTGGCTGCAGCCTAAAACTAAATATAACAATTTAAACAGCTGCAGTGCTTTAGCTAATCTTCTTTATATGCTCACTCACTGCAGTGTTTTACAGTATTGCCCCTATCCAAGACTAACTGGACACCAAAATCTCTGGCTTGCCATTTGCTCATCTCTCAGGATTCCCAGCTGCCCCTGTCCAATAAATACATGTATACTGGAGTGTGACTTTAGTGCCCTGAAACCAGAAATGAAGACACAACATTAAATGCTCTGCATTTTGCATCATAGCCTTATAAAACAGGAATTGTATTGATTCTCACGAGTGTTTACTTGAACTCAAGAATCCTTTTAGACATTGGACACATAGCTGCATCTGCTATGGAATTTCCACCTGTCTGTAGTAATTCATAATCTGCCTATAGCATCTAAGTTTTCCTTGGAGTGTGCAGCAATTTGTTTACTGCACTTTGTCCATGACAAGTTCCATAGAAAGCAGCAGGGCCCATGGAGAGCTGCCAGAGAGATTCTGACTCAGAGAGAAGCCTCTCTGAGAGTTTGCTGGCATAAATGCTTGTCTGGCCAGCTTTGCCAGGACTGGGGAGGACAGGTGGGAAGCACCATCTCCCCATCTTCATTCCTCTATTCCGTAGTGCCAGTCCTTCCCATCATGAGAGGACAGGATCTTTAAGGATACCCAGTCTACAGCAGTGAGAGGACTGCTTGTGTGCTGCTTTTGTTATCTGAGGCAATCTGAAAACAGGCTCAGACTGGTGTTGCACTAAGGACAACCTAGCAAAAGGAAGCAAAGTATGGTAGGAGGAAAGTATCGACTCCAAAGGGGAACACATTAGAGTAGTAGAGAGTACTGCTTGTGCAAATGCTGCAATAAAACACACTTACTGCTTACTTGCCATAAATTGCTTTCATGGCGCTCTTTCTTCCAAATCCTTTAGGCTGCCTGATAATAACCTACTTGTGATAATTCTTGTATAAAAAGAAATGTCTTGTGTCATAGTCTCTTGGTTAGTTTTTGTAGGAACCTCATTTTTATTACTAAAGAGCAATTTTGACATTTTGAAGTTTTGCGATTTCACATTTATTTCAGTGCCTGAATCGACTGTTTGGTAAAGACTTTAGTCATAAATGTACAAATAACACCAACAAATCTCTTTAAAATGCGGGTTATTGCTATTGAAACTGTCAGTTTGTGAAATATGATAAGATTACAAGGTCAGTCATGACAGAAGCTTTGTTAAATGAAAACATATGTGCCACAATAAAGCATCCAGCATTAAGTCTTGTCAGTTTGTTAAATTTGTAAGGCTGCTTCATGACCATTTTGCACGATACACTGTATTTTCATGCTCTCTTTAGTTTCACTTATTAATCAAGTAAAGTCAACTGGTCTCTTTCCTTCCCCTATGTTATGCCTGCAGTTGGATAAGGAGTACACAGATGTTGCTTGTGGTAAAATCATACATGGCAAGTTGGAGTGGAAAATGGAGACTGCATTTTAGCAGCAGTTTTCTGGCAGAGGATTAATAATCTACTATTAAATAGAAATAGATATCTGAAAGTTTTACAAATGACATGGTTTCGAAAACCCATCGAAAGGGCATTAAGAGGATTTACATCTGAACAGATGTCCAATATGGTATTCAGCTGTCTTGAAATAAGAATAGTTAAACTAAAAAACTTCATAAATATTTTGGGAACTGGGAAATATAGCTTGAAAACCATATTTGCTTAATAGCCTATGCAGAAATTTGTGGACCTTCATATTATTGACTGAGTTTATTGATGGCTCCCTGTACTGCCAGTATTAATTTACATTCCAATTTTTTGTTTGTTGATAATCATAGTTAACATTTACAGGATTCATTGTAATCTTTTGTAATGTTCTTCCGTTTAGGAATCTGTCTTGATGGATAAACTGTCAGGTTCATTTAAGATGTGAGCCTGTGGAGATGGCAAAGAGAATATGTTCGAGAATGTGTTCGAGAATGTGTTCCTGGTAAAGCTCAGAGCATTGCACTGGGAGAGGGAAGCAGCCTTACAGAACATGCCAGGGCATGACTGATGGTGTGGCTGTTCTCTTCTGTGTTGGTTCTTGCTGCACTGCCCCCACTCCTTCCTATAGTATCCAAACACCTTTCAGTAGTACATGAGCAAACATGATTAGCTTCTGTCACAAAATGTTCTTTCTTTCATCCTTTCCTTGGGGCAGAATTGTGTGTGCAGTGTAACCTAGCACTTTTTTTTTTTTTTAATGTATTTGTTACATTATTACTATGTTTGTAAAAAGGAAACCAAAGGTGTATACTCTGACTCAAATTAGAAGATTCATGCTTTATTCCTTGGGAGGGTTCATTTCACAAACTCAGACCAGCCCCCAGGCAAGCTGTCTTTCCTGCACAGACAGGCTTTACCTTCAGGAGAAAAACAAAATCTATTATGCCTGAGGAGTATTGACTAGCCAGTTGAACTGGAGCTTTAAGCAGTGTTTTAAATATGCTCAGCCCAGAATAATAAGCCCCCTGAAAGACTGCTTTTTTATTTTGTTTAAACATAAGTCAAAGTTCACTGTGAAGTCATCAAAAACTGTTTAACAAAAAGACTGGACACACCCTTTAAAGTCTCTGTTGGTCGGATGAATAGGAGTGTTTGGTTATCATTTAGCATTCTCTGTTGACTGAAGGACACATGTTAAAGATATATCACATCACTGTGACCATGAGAAGAGTGATAAAAATAAGTATAGCCTTTTTTTCCCCTGTAATTAATGATGAAAGCAAAGCCTTGCCCTGTGACATAATCCTTCTTTTTTCCATGAAATACAAAACAATCGGAATTGTTTCTGAAGAAACCCATCCTTGACACATTATTACAACCAGAATTAAGCCTAAGTTTCCATCATCAAAATCAGAAATAGGCCGAATACACATTAATTTTTCAAAGTTAGTATCTTGGACACAATGAAATTTAGTTTTACTCCTGGCCTACCACAAAACCTGATTTAAAGCTTACAGGCATAATACAGCTCTGTGGTAAAAACACTTGCTGTCAAATGTTCAATCTAATATGTGCTTCCTTACACTTTCTTTAGGGATGCCACCTCTCATGCAGTGATATCTACAAACAGTGCTTCCTGCCATCTGTTTGCTCAGAAGTTTGCCCTCTTCCCTTTCTTCAGCATGATAAAATATCACCCACTTAAGAGGAAGGTTTAAGTCTTGTGTGTTTTATCACATACTATATATGGTATAGTGTAGAGGTCTTTTACCTCAGAATCAGGTGAGGAGATTCCTATTTATGGTTTCACATTTATAAGATCAACTTTCATTTATTATTGCAAAGGGCCAAATTTTTGGGCTTGAGTGATGTTGATAAAGAAGACATGAACATGAGATTTCCCTCTACACATTGATCATAACAGGATAGCTATTTTGTGCATGTAATCTGTTCTTAAAAAGCAGACATACAGGAACATAAACCAGATTTCACAGACTCACAGGATATTCTGAGTTGGAAGGCACCATAAGGATCATCAAGTCCAGCTCTTAAGCAAATGGCCCATACAGGGATTGGACTGACAATTCTGCTGTTATTAGCACCATGCTCTAACCAACTGAGCTCATCTCAGTTTTATTTGAAAGTATACTCAAGGTCATTTCAGCTACTTCACTTCTAATAGCTGATAACAGTTTTGAGAGGAATCTATTGTATTGTGCAGAGGCAGTGTCTGGTTTACTGGTTATAATCTGTGCAGAAAAAAATAGTTTTGTTTTTTTTTTTTTTTTTGTTCTTTCTTGGTATCTGGTGGTTGTGGAGATGTTACTGGAGAGAAAATGTTGTATCTCCAAAGTGTGAAAGTACAAAGTGTGGGCTAGCTGCCCATTTATCCCAGAATTGACATGTCACCTACAATGCTTTTATATCTTTAGTCAGTTAATGCCCAAAAAAAGTAAATGTTAGAGCTGTTTTGTACTTCCTTAGTTGACTGAATGATTAGAGCCACACTTAACCTTTCTCCCCTCATTTTTCAAAAGATCATGTGCTACCAATATTTGGGAGTATAAAATTGTTGTTAATTCTTTGCTCCCATCGGTTCAGAAAATGTTTTCTGTCTTCTAAGTATTTAGAGCAGTAGTTGGAAAGACTGAAATAAAGATAGCACATACATTTCCCTAATGAAAACCAAACTCTTTATATGTGTTTCCAAACTCTACTATAGGAATAATCTGCAATCAACTTCTTTCTGATGAATTTATTCTTAGTACAAATATATAGATAAAAAACCACAGTAACTGATTTGCCTTATAGTTAAACTTCTACTTACAGAAAAAGGAAACTGTTTTGTTTTGTTTTTTAATGGTATTTTGCTTCCATGGGAGAAAAAAAAAAAAAAACAAGAAGTTGGTGAGAAATTGTGAAGTTTGCGTGTCTGGATTTATATTCTGGTGAGTGGCATCCCTGGCCATGGCAGCAGGGTTGAAACTAGATGATTTTTATGGTCCCTTCCAACCCAACCCCAAACCATTCTGTGAAAAAGCTCTCAGAACATCTTTGTGCTTTTAACACTCATGTACTGATGTGTAATTTGAAAGCTGTATTTTGTATACAGTTTTATAATGAGATAGATATGAGGTTAATTGCATGAGACTTGGGCTTCTGGAAGTAAGGTTTTTTCCATCTCCTCTCCATCTATGTTCAGGGGACATCTGAGATTCCTACAGTTGTACTCCCACCACAATGCTGTTGTATGAGACAAGGTCTTAGTGTTCCAATATTTTCAAAGCAAAGCTAGAAAACTCCCCTTTTTAAGTAAAAAGGCAACAAGAAGAAGCCTTTTTGTGTGTTTGTTTGGCCTTGTTAGCTAGCTGTATTTTGTATTTAATATTTGGACTTTTCAGTATAAGCCATAAAATATTTCACAGGGTTTCTTGTTTATAAAAATACAGAATAGCTATGTGTGAAAGAAAACAAAAGCAAAAATGGTACTCTGCAGGAAGCTACTCTGCAGATTTGTAGCTTTTATCTATAATTAGCAATTAGAGAAACTGATAAATATCTGATAAAGTTTTTGCATCTAAACAGCCAGTGAGATAATAATATAATAGAGCCAGTTGGTCTTGGTGTTTATTATTATGTTTCTTACAATGAGGTACAGAAATGTCATGTTGTCCTTCAGATTTTATTGCTGTTTTTTTTCATTCATGGACCTATTTTCTATGTGTCTGGAAGGATTGCCACCACCTTTTGTGTGTGGATTGTTCATGTTTTAAAGATGGATTCTTATTCTCCTAATGTTACTAAACAGGAAGCAAGCCTTGCTTTGTTGTAGGCTCAGATTAACCTAAAAACTGTGCCATTGAATCAGATATGAGATTCTTTCCATACTCTCCATGATTTTTGTGCTAGAGAATATGGTGATTCTCTTGCATGCACTGTCAGATACTGTTAAAACATCTCAGCATTTAAAACTAATTAGAACAAAGATGAAATTATGAGTTCAATGATTAAGGAGGTTAATGTGAAATTTATTTTGCGTGTGTCTTAGTTACATTTACTGTAACACGAACATGAGGAGCAAAGAAAACTAAAGAGCACATTGTTCAGATTCATCCTGCTTTCAGTCTATTTTCTTCTCTGTTTCTGCCCTGGTGTCTATTACAGTCAGGCAGATCTGTTCATTCTTTAATATAAAAATAAGTGAAAAAAGTAATGGAAAAAAGGATTTTCCAGCAAATATCTGTTTCTGGGTCCATCATTCACATAACTTACCTATATGAATACTTTATTATGCATAGGAGTACTATACTGGAAAGGGTCACTTGTGATTTTGCAGGGCTAGTGTCATAGAATCACAGAATTGTAGAATGATTTGGGTAGGGAGGGACCCTAAAGGTCACCCGGTTCCAACCCGCCCTGCCGTGGCTTTGACCACTTCCAGGGATGGGGCATCCACAGCTTCTCTGAGCAACCTGTGCCAGTCTCACCACCCTCATGGTAAAGAATTTCTTCCTGATGTCAAATCTAAGCCCACTGTTTTACAGTTTAAAGCCATTCCCCCTTGTCTGTCACTACATGGCCTTGTAAAAACTCCCTCTCCAGTTTTCATGTATATATGGTACATAGGGAATGGGCACTCAACTGAAGCATTGCTGAAAGGGGAAATAATACAGAGATCATGTTTTTCAGATGCGACCTGTATTCCTTGTCCTTTGTTCTCTTGTGAGCTCAAGATATTGAATGGTTTAGTAAATAGGATACAATTATAGATAGATTCAGAAATTGCTCCGGTAATATATTTCTCAAGATAATGAAGTCTGTGAAAACAAAGTATTTTTTGAATTTTCTTATACTTATATATTCTTATATTTTGAATTTACTTATACTTTTGAATTTTCTTATACTTACTTCTTATACATCTAGATTTTCATATTTAACATGTTACTACAAGTGAGTCAAACAAACCAGACTTCTGTCCTTTTAGTTTCTTTTTTAAATTGTACATTCACTTTAGAATTCATTCTGGTGGGTGCTTTATAAGCTGCATGTTTGTGTGTTTAGGTTCATGTTTTAGGTAGGTATCTGCCAGTGTGTATATAAAGCACGAGTTTAAGAGAATTAATTTTTGTAGAGGATTAGATTTTTTTATGTGTGTTTTTTTCTGTTGAGACATCAAATCTTCATTTTGTGGAGTGGCTTCTGACCTTTAAAAGGTGTGACTGGTGGGCAGTTAGATGCAAGGTAGTGCCTCAAAATTTTTCAAAGGGAGCATTTTGCAGTATTTCAGAAAACTCTGTTCTTCAGTCACATTTGTGTCCTGCCTGTGGGTCTGATGGAAATGGGACTTAACAGAAAGCCTGGTTATCTGTAGGAATAATTTTGGGAAGCATTGTAAGGCAGGAATCTTTATGACCTCTTTAAATGGTTGCCACAACAACTCCTGCCTTCTATCAGGACTAATTTTCTTATTGTTAAAAGTGATGTGATTTGTGTCACCATCAAAGCATGTGTTGCTTGGTTTCACTCTCTATTAGGAATCAGACATAGGGATGCAGTGGTTTTGTAGTGAAAATAAAATGGAAAACTGGCTTTTCAGGTTAAGGGCCAGATTTGCATTCTAACACACTGATTTATACCAGCAAGGGATGTCAGCATGAGGGCTTGCTTCCAGCATCAAGAGACAGCACTGCTGCCAAGCACAGCTGTCCCACTTTCTCTCCACCCCTGGTATTTATCACTGTGCCAATGCCTCCCTTACCCTGGCACAAGCACTGTGCTCTTGTGCCATGAACTCTGGGTCAGGGGAAACACCCAGATTAAAATTAAACTGTTTCTTTCTGCATTTAGTTCTGCTAGAGATCATTTCCCTAGAGCGGTTCCTTAAATGGCCATGCAAACACTTGTGCCAGCTCCAGGGGGGAAACAGAGCAGGAGCTGGGACTGAGAGGGAGCCTGTGGGGGAACAGGGAGTCCTGGATTTCTTAGGCAGAGCTTAGTCTGCATCTGCTAAGTGCATCCAGGAAGGTCTGGTTCAGGGATGCATTTTCAGTCAGTTTAACCCAATCTGAGTTAAATGAATACTGCCTCCCTCAGAACTTGTCCTGCTCTGAGACTTGTTCCTGTTTGCCTGTTGTTTCAGGCTGCATCTTTGATGCAGGCAAACATCCACACATTAATCTGAAAGATATGGTGCCAAGAGGTAGGCTGTTTCTTATTTATAACCGGATTAATGTTCAGAACAAGTCAACTTGTACTGAAGTAGAGATTTACTCAGTAGGGCTTGCAAATGTCCCTTTTAGTAGTAGAGTCAGAGGCCATGTAACGTGTTCATTTTTCAATCTGCATACTCCCCTCTCTGAGGAAAGTTTTTAAGTGTAGTTTGTGCTAGATTGAAGACAGATGAAGTTAGATGACTAAATTCAGGTGACTGAGTGTGTCTAGCTGTCAAAGGTTCCACTGTGGTCTATGAATAATTAGATTGTACAATTTGGAATTACAAAACTATTCAGCCAATGCAAATGTCTTTATGATGAGCTGAATTGCTCTCCAGGCACTGCTGGGCATGTTTCAATTCCCTCAGCATAGCACCAAGTGTACTGTGAGGGCTCCAGCCAACCTGCGTGACCTCTGTCCAACCCTGCTGAAGGGCATGGGTTTCCTGTTAATCATGTGTTGTATTTGCCAGCTGTCTGCAGATGTCTCAGATACCTTAAAGGGTCTCAAATGACCCTGAATACCTATCTTTAAACAGTAGGATACAAATCCACTAGTCTTCCCTGGATATAAAGGATGCTTAGGATAACTATGTTAGGATGCAGACATCCACCTCATCCAAAGTTAAGTGAAACAAATCTCAATAAATGCTTTAAAAAAAAACTGTCTAACATAGCATGAGTGTAATTCAATGCAGGAATGTCTCTCTACAGAGACTTCTGGAGAGAAAGTGGACAAAGGCTTCCAGCTGCTGCTGGCAGGAGCAGTGAAGGAACTGAAGTTACTAGAACCAGCAGGCCTACATCCTGGAGCACTCCTAAAAGGGCAAGGATTTGGGTTGTGGTTATAACTATGAACTACATATAGTTTTCTGCTCAGGAAAGCCATCACTTTTTTTTTGTTTGTTTTGGGGTGGTTTTTTTTGGTTTGGTTTTTTTGGGGCTTTTGGGGTTTTTTTTTTGTCAGTGTCTTTACTTACTGGGGTATTTCTAGTGAGTCAGGCTCAGTGGAACCAGCAGTGTCCACAGCCAGTGTAGTGTCCAGGCCAAAGGCTTAATGGACTGCAGGTCAAAGTCAAAGTCTGACTAAAGGGAGAAGAAAGGTCAGTGAGTTATACCAAATTAAGCTGCAGTATTGAAGGTGGGAGAGAATGCCTGACATTACCATGCTGTTTTCATAGAATGAATTTTTCTCTTCAGAACACACTGCTAAGTCTTAGTTTACTGACAGAATGTGAAGTTTTAGTTATGTGTTGTGGGAAAATGTATGAACTGATTTCTCTTGTGTGTTCTGTGGGAGCCTGCTGCAATCCTGGACTAGGTTCATGAAGAATTGTTCTTGGATTGTTTTGGACAGGGAATGGAGTGTGAGTCAGGTAGAATGGACCTATTAATATGTAAAAAAATTACTCTGGATATCTGCAGGATATTTTATTTCACCTCATCCAGCAAAATACTATTACTATCCATAACTGTAATATTATTATCCATCTTACTGGTTTATTTTAAACAACCAAAAATAATTAATCCTCACCCTGTTACACAGGTTCTTCCGAAAATTAATGAAGACTCAAATTCTCTGTAAGATGAAAAAGAAATCCCAATGCATGAATTCAGCTTTTAAAAAATGGTAAATTCTTATGCATAGGGTGCTGTGAGCACTCACTATTTAGTTTTCATAGGAAAGTAATGAAAGTTTCCACTGTTCTGTTATTGACCCAAATAAGGCCGATTTCTTGACTACTAAGTGTCAAAGTGTTTTATGTATTCACTCAAATATAGGAGTGTAAAATCATAGGATCATTAAGGTTGGAAAGGATCTCCAAAATTATAGAATCCAACTTTTGACTGAACATCACTGTGTCAACTAAGTTTCATGTCCGGTCATTCCTTGAACACTTCTAAGGATGATGACTCCACCAGCACCTCAGGAAGCCTATACCTGATCACTCTTTCATTAAAAAAAAAAATTCCTGTTGCCATAAGTTGACTTTCCTTGGTAGAGTTTGAGGCCATTTCCTCTTGTCCTGCCTCTACTGCTTGAAAGAAGAGCCCGACCCCCACCTTGCTACAGCCTCCTTTCAAGCAGCTTTAGAGAGTGATAAGGTCACCGCTGAGCCTCCTCTTTTTCAGGCTAAGCACCCCCAGCTCCCTCAACCACTCCTTATATGATTTATTCTCTAGATCCCTCCCCAGCCCCATTGCCCTTCTCTGGACACCCTGCAGCACCTCAATGTCTCTCCTGTAGTGAGGGGCCCAGAACTGGACACAGGATTTGAGGTGTGCCCTCACCAGTGCTGAGTACAGGGGCACAATCCCTGCCCTGGTCCTGCTGGCCACACCATTGCTGATCCAGGCCAGGATGCCATTGGCCTTCTTGGCCACCTGGGCACACTGCTGGCTCATGTTCAGCTGCTGTTGTCCAGCACCCCCAGGTCCTTTCCTGTGGGTCACTTTCCAGCTACTCTGCCCCCCACCTGTAGTGCTACTTGGGGCTGTTGTGACCCAAGTGCAACACCTGGAACTTGACCTTGTTGAATCTCACACCATTGGCCTCAGTGCATTGATTGAGCCTGGCCAATCGCCCTGCAGAGCCTTTCTGTCTCAAGCAGATCTGCAGCAATCTGCTGCATCATATCAGACTTAGTTGTCTTTCCATCATGATACATTATGATTCTTTAAACATTTTACAAAATTCCACACAATACTTGATTACTGCTGACTTTTATCTGTATTTATAGGAGTTCACTTGTGTGTCAACCCTAGACAAAAAAAATGTACAAAATATTAAGTAGTAGATTGCAGAGAGCATTCAGGAATTCACAGGAATGATTCACAGTAAGTTTTGCACTATTTGTAATAATATGGATTTATGAGGTTTTTTTGTTTTGCTTTGTTTTTGTTTTTTTCTTTATTTTGAAACCAGTGGGTGTGCAGGAACACTAAGTGACAGGGAATATTTTATCATCAAATTCGATTTGGTGCCAGCAGAAATTTAGATATAAAGCCAGCTTCACTCAATACTGCACGATATAAGAAGAGAATGCATGTACTTTTTTCAACTTTTTAAAGTTGAAATAGACGTATAGCCTTACTGGGGTATGCTCAAATTTCAACTGGAATATTTTCATATATATATATATATATATATATATATATATATATATATGCGAGTAAGTATACCTTCATGTAGTACAAATCATAAATATACTTTTATTTTGAGCTTCCATGCACTTCTGCATAACATTTTTTTTATTCAGATCTTGTTGCATACTTGCTAAGGGACCAAAGAGTTAACCTAAAAGGTTAATAGCTTTCCCATAGAATGTACTGTCCAAATCTCCTTCTCAAGATCTCTTAGGAAGAAAATGTTTAATCGTAATCTGAATGAAATTCCAGGCCCACTTTTGTGCCATGAGTTTTGCCAGCCTGTTCTCCAGTAGATTTAAATAAGTGTTCTGCTTATCAAAATGTGTCTCAGAGAAAGCAGTGCCCTTTGAGGACACTGGTGTGAAAACTGGCTGTGAAATTTGTCTGGCACATATGGCTGGCACGTCTGTAGCTGTTGAGTAATGTTAAAGGAAAGCATAAGAAAAAAGGTTGGAAGATTTGGCCTGGATTGTATGTCTGTGTAAGCAGCTACTGTATTTATCCCAAGAAAGGCATGTGATGACAGACTGGGGAGCAGTAGCCACACATGAGTAGGAAAGAGAGAGACAAGTGTGTCCAACAACCTGTAGAGTTCGCTGTGACAAAGCACTGAGAGAACCCAGGATCAAATCTACCCTGATTTATTTCCTTCTAGCCAAAACTAAACCTTTTCTGTCTCTGGAGCAACATAGTCCCTTAGTGAGCTACTCAAGACAGAGCTTAATGAACAGTCTCAGGCATCAGCAGGGTTGAGGAGGCTCAGCAGAGCATCCACCTGGTAAAGCTTTGCCTCTGGCAGGGCTGAGTCATGTGGCACTATCCTTTGTGCCATGAAGAGGTACCTACTCAACTAGAGCTTCTTTGTGTCGCTCTAACAGGATGCACATACCGTGTCTTGCCCCCGTGTTCATGTGCAAAGGCATGTTAAGGTATCTTGGTGACTGTAGATTGAAATACCTGTTCAATACAAGAACAACCTAGGACTCTTAATGTAAGCACATACTAGAGCAAATGTGTCTCCACTGAACAAGTAGTTTTTGAGACAGTGCACACACATTTCTTTTCACTTTTCGCTCCAATGTTCTTTAACATAAGGACCTTTATCAAACTTATCCTGAAAGTTGCTCATTAACCAGAAAGTGAAAAGAAAGTGCTTTCCCGTGGTTATGTTAGATGGTATTACCCTCATTGTCCTCTCAAGAACTTACTCAGGGAGTATGTGAAGAGGTGAAGGTATTGCTTGTGTCTCAGCAGCTAAGAAATCTAAAAGATATATTGATTTATTAACATGAGGTAAGAATCATGTCCAAAGGATTAGAAATATGTTTGGACAAAATGTTTCAAGGTCTCAATATGTTTTCTTGAGATATTTGAGTTAAAGTGTGTAAAAACAACTTATTGTGAGGCCTCCTTTGGACTGCAGCACCCAATTTTAGAATCACAGAATGATTTTGGGTTTGAAAGGACCTAAAAGCTCATCTGGTTTCAAATATTTTCTTCCATTTGGTCAAAAAATGTCCCGTTTCATTTGTTCAACAGATGAAGTGTTTTGGAGTGTTCCATAGTAGGAAGTGGAGACAAAGGCAAGAAGCCCCTGTTTTTGGAGGTGGAGATTAGTGAGAATATCCCTTTGGTCAGTTTGGATTAGCTGTCCTATTTGTGTTCCCTGCCAAGATCTTGCCATCCCCAGCCAGCTGAAGGATGGTGGAAAGTTGGACAGTTCTGATACTGTGCCAGCACTGCTCAGCAGGAGCAAAAAACACTGGTTATCAACACCAGTGCAAAGCACACCACAGTGAGGGCTGCTGTGGGGAAAATGAACTCCATCTCAGCCACACCCAATGCAACCTTATAAATAATATTAGTAATATTTGCCCTCTTTGAAAAGGAATGAGAAAGTGACCTAGACAAGTTTTTTAAATAGGCAAAAAATTTTTTTAAATAGGCAAAAAAATTGCAGGTACTTCTTTGGAAAACTTAAGGCTAGAGATCACCCTTCCAAGTAACAAGATAGGACTGACCAGTAGAGTTAAAACAGAAAAATTTCTCTGACACAGAGAAACCAGTCAAGGATCTGACTTAGCAAAGGTGTGGGCATGAATAAAGTTACATGGGCATTTGTTAGAATGATTGAAACTTAATTATGGATCACATTACTTTTCAGATCTATCTCTAACTAAGGACTCACTGCCATATTTTTCTTTAGAATGTGTGGCATAGATTGTTTTGCACAGGAGGATCAGCAGTGTATTGCTTTCAAGCTGACCAACTGGTCACTCAGCTTTTGTGGATGGGCTGAAATGTGCATCTTTCTGGAGGTGTCAAGCAGAGAACCAGCAATCAGTAACATTTCATATATTGCACAGTTTTCAGAAGATTAATACCTTTGCCATCTCATTTTCTACTGTTAATTAATATCCACACCTATTTGATCCTATAGAACAGAGAAAAAAATCCTGTGAGTGTAAGTTATGCACCTCTCATGTACCTCTCATTAATCAATCCTGCTAATTAACACATCCATTTTCTTCTAGAATTAGGGTAAGAAGAGAAAGAAGTATTCTCAAAATATATCCAGGGAGGGGCTGGAGTGACTAGAAGGGTTTCTGTAACCATCTTTACTTACACAGCCAGAGGGCTGCCCAGGCTAATTCCATCTGAGATGTCCTGTTAATCTCACTGAGCAACCAGTAAGCTTTGTCATTTTCTCACCTCTGCTCTGTTCTCCAACCTCTGCTGTATCCTCTATTCTTCATGGCCCTATGGTCCATGGGGCTTCTGTGGCATTCCTGGAATGGGCTTCCATGAGCCTCGGTCACTAGCATGTTGTTGCATCCTACAAGAATCAGAAATCCTAACAGGTAGCAAGGGCACTGTCACATTTAGTGGGGGAAGAAAATTAATATTTTGAGCAGCCATGAAATCAGTTTAAAATAGCAAGTTTAACACCCCCAGCCAAAAGGAGGAGGTAGGTGATGACAGCTTAGCACTGTGTCATCAGCTTTGTTCAGATTGCTGCAGGCAAGAGTTTTCCCAACCACTTCCCAAGTGCCCCCCATGGCACTGCAGCCCAGGGAACTGCCCTGGTTTGTGTCTCAGCAACCTCAGCAGCTACAGCAGGTGCCATGTGGGAGGCTGAGGTCATGTCCCAACAGGTGTGTGCTATGCAGCTCCCTTTCAAGAAAGGGTAGGAGATGGCTTTCTCTAAAAGTGATAAACATTTGTGCTGGCTGGCAAGCTCAAACTGCTGTGATTGCACCTCTGCACATTTCTGTACAAACTCTAGGGCAAAAAATGTAAACTTGGGACCAGAGATACCCAGGCCTTCATCTGCCTGTATGCAATAGCCAGCAGATTTGGTGGGTGCCAGACTTGACTTGACTTGAGAAAAAACATTGCTGCCCTCACCTTTGGGAAAAACCTGAAGGATTTTAATTTCTCAATGCATGTGGGAGAACAGTGGTGGAAATCTTCATCAAAGACTTTTCAGAAGCTTGAGGAATGCCAAAACAACTTAAATAGCTTAAACAGTAATCTCTTTTCAAGCCAAATAAAATGTGAACTGTACATAAGTAAGTTGTTAAAGTTTGTTGTATAATAAAAACAAATTTGATGGTAAAGATGCAATTTTTCTACTGCTGATTTTAATTTAATTACTACTTATCTCAAAGTGTAAGTGAAGATTTCATGCAGAGAAGGAGAAAGAAATGATGTGTTGGAAGCAACATACTATCAAGATTGAGTTTTCATAATTTCACAGTCACTTCTGTTCCCTGTCCTTCTGCTTTATGTCTGTTGAGCTCCTCTCTTGGAAAACTCACAGTGCTCATATTATTCTGGACTCTCAACTCTACTCTTCATTTCTGAAGTACTTTTTGCACTTATTTTTAATATTTAAACAGATTTTTGACATCTTCGCTTGAATCTTTTAAGGAATCTTTGGCTGCTTCCAGTTTTTTGGGGTTTTTTTTCCTTCTTGTTATATATGTTATGACTACAACATAGGAATTTCAGATGAAATAATACAGGAATATATTATAATTACTGCCATAGGAATATACAGTTTTGCCCCTTAGGATAGACTTCAAGTAACACTAAAAATTTTGTCATCATATAAAAAAATAATACATTATTGCAAAAATATTTCTTTCCTCAGCAGAGCTAATATCTTTGACTACTCTGCAAGGCTTGTCTCAAGTTAGAGTTAGTGACTTCAAAGGGAATCCTTTTGGGTTCTTGTTTATATCAGCAATTTTACATGTTTTCTGTTTTTTAATCTGCCCTTGCTGAGCAGGACTAAATCACCTGCAAAAGGTTATAGTTTTGACATAGCTTAAAAAGGATGAAAGGCACCACAAAGGAGTTTCTCAGGTCAAATAATATTAAAAGTCAAATATTTGAGATTACCTGGTACAATTACTCTGAACTGAGTTGAAAAATAAATGAACCTGCCTGACATTTGTTCTCCTCCAATCAGTGAGGCATTTTATTTGTTGTATTGCCAGAACAGAAAAAGAACCAAAATGCATGTCTCTGGAAGTAAATTCTTAATAACAAAAAGCAGTTCAATCACTTTGACACAGAGTTAAAACAATGCTTTTTGTGTCTATACTCAGTGGGCTATAGGAAGTCCAGTTGATAAAATGGAAACACTATTCCAACTTGTTTAGAGTAGGTTTTGTAAATAATAACAACTTTTTAAATTCCTCTTACAGACATTTTCCTCTTACGTTTGTAAAATTTGAGATTTATGAGTTTGGATTGTGATCTGAAATGGAGGGGAATTTTCTGCCAAGACAGTGTACAACAGCTAGGAAAAAAAAAAGTTGAGAAGTTCAATTACTTCTTCAAGGGAAATTTGCCAATTTGACACAAAAAAACAATTAAATATTCATTGTGAAAAATTAGAGGTCTCTGTTTCAGATAGGGTATCCCCCTTCATGCACCCTGGTTTTAAGCATGAGAATGATTTTGCAAGCATTGAAATATTAGGCATGTATGTAGGAGTCTTCAGCAGTGGGTTCTACATGAAAATGTTATCCAATGAAGGGAAAATTGGTCTATTCTTTTCCCAGAATAGAAGAATTTCTTAAAATAGTGCAATATGAAGTGCAATAATATTTTGATTTTGATTATATTTCTCCTGACTCCTGTTCTATTGTAATGTCTTGCATTTCTGAGGTTGCAGTACACTTTTCTGTTATTACTCCTCATAAATGACTGGGGCTAAGGATGTGCCATGACCCTCAAATTTAACACTTTGTCTGAGTAGGCTTTGAATGGGAGTAGTTTTCCTATGGACTAATACATGTGTACTTCAAAGGTATAAACCAGCAGAGAAGTCCCCTATGTGACAGTAGCTAAGATGGTTGAGCTAAACCCGTTATTCTGTGAGCCAAGGAAATGAACCTTGCTTCAATTCAGCCAGAGCCTCTTGGGAGAAGTTGTCTGGCGCCACAAAACAAATTAGTGAGCAGAGACTGAAAACTATTAAGTTTATTTTAAGAATGCGTTGTCAGAGATTTAATAAATTTACTTGTTGCTGCAGGCCATGTATGTATGAAGCCTTAACTAATCGAGGTGGTGTTTTTTTCCCTCAGAGGGAGGTGCAGGGTGGGGATCTTTAGGAAAAAGGTATTGTGCTTTAGGTAATGTGGGCATTGTTTAATGATAGACATGACAGCTTGAGTGGTATGTTTGGGTTTTCTCTGTAAATACTCACAAGGCAATTTAAATTAATTTTCTCATGCAAAGTTAGTGACTACAAAAAATGCTAATTAGTTTAATGACAGCATGGAGATAACTTTATAGTAGCAGAACAGTTTTTCTAAACAAAAGCAATTTTTTGTTGCCATGTTTAAATATTCCAAAGATTACATCTAAAATGTTTAATTTTACAAATTTGCCATATTACAGTTAGGGCCAGTTGTGTCTTTGAGTTTTCTCAGGACCCTCCTTTGTCAAGAAGATGACTTAACTGGGTTTTAGTTAGCCATATAGATTGGTGGGTTGAACACACTCCCGTTACATTCAGTGGTCAATCTTTCCAAAAGGTGATCCACCTGTTCATATAAGATGTGCCTGCAGCTCCTGAAGATGTATTGCTTTCCATTCCTTGTGCCTAGACGGCTAGGTTTAATTAAACATACATCTTTTATAGGATGGCATTATAGATGATATGAATCCTGTGTCAAGGAAAGATCTCTTGCCCACCTTTTGTGGAACAGGAGCCAGCTGATTATGTTCCTGTGCTCTGGAACCTGAGCAAAAACATACTGTGTTTTGCCAGGAGTGGTTATTCACTGGAGATACTGAATTTATTTGCTCTGAGTTCTTTTCTGCTCAGAAGCAGTGGTCATCCTGCAGAGCAAGTCCCTTGCTTACAGCACAGAATCCAAAACCAACCAGTGGATCTTTTGGATTTCCTAGAAATCAGTTACAAACTAAGTACTTAATATGAATAAAGGCTTTCAAACACACACAGTGCTCCAGCATCTTTTTTGGTGATTCAGATTGGGTTGCTCTTTATCCACTTTGCTCTTTCCTTTGAAAACTCATAGTTTCTTGATGCAGCCAATAGAGTGACAGTGTCCCGGCTCTCAGTGAATTTCCACAGAGCTGGTTTATAATTAATTTAAAGCTATGACACTAATTGTCTGAAGAGCCAGTGCATATTTGCTTGCACAGTTTTTGTCAATGAAAATCAGGTTAACCTGTTAATCAGAACCCAGTTAATCTCCTGCAGAAGAACGGGACATGGACGTGAGTTGGGAATTCCTTGAATTAATCCAGCATGAATCTCCAGACTGCACTTGGAGACATCCTTAGTGATGCTTAGTTGAATTTTATGAAGATCCAAATTTAATACACACTGGGTAACCTTGACATTCATGTCTTGTCTCTCAGTTCTCCCTCCATTTTGTAGCAAAGCAGCTACATGGTATTCTTCAGATATTTCTTCTGCTATGTGGCTTCAGGCATTTGCTTATTCTCAGCCCCAGCAAATGTGGCTTCCAACTTGTTTCTTGGAGGTAGATATGAAACAGAAAAAAGAGTTGCAGACAGTTTCCATCTTTCAGTACTTTCTGTAGTTCATTGGATACCAGCAATTATACTCCAGGCAAGCTAAGTCCATAATGCTGGGAAGTGTGTGTTTTCTCATGAGAAGTTCAGAGAAAGCATTGTTTTAGTCCCTAATCACTTGGGGCTGGTTTAAGGGGTTCATTTTGACTGTTCTGCAAATATATTGAGTTACAGTGGCAGATAGAGTGCAGGAGAGCGCAGAGTTCAGCAAGTTGTTTTAGTGATTGGGGTCTATTTCAGTATACTTGAAAGACACAAAGGTGAAGCATTTTAAAGCTTTTCTAATCAGGTAATATCATTAGGTTATCTTATGCATTGTTAAAGTCAATTCAAAACTTTCTAGTGGCATGTGTTGTGTGCTGGGTTAACTTAGGCATTTTACTTCTGCAATATCCACATGAAATTAAGAGAGTTTTACAGGATATACCCTTTCTGATGGTCATAGCAGAGGGAATAGCATTTGATCATAGAATCAGATTTGTTAAAACTCTTTTTCCACTGCTTGTTGATTTTGATATATGTTCTTTGTATAGGAGGAATTTGAAAGTTGGGTTTTTTCCCATTAAGCAACTTTAGCTAATGACTAAAGAGAGCAGATACATCGTACCTTGAAGCTCTGCAGGTTCCGGATAGCTGTGTTTGTACAGACATTGCTTGTGCACACAATGAGTCTGTGTGGCTGTGGGTATGCAGGGTAGAAACACTTTTGCTGATTCACATCTGATTTATGCCACAGATACTCAGCAAGGAAGTCAATATCTGCATCAAGATGCATCAATTTCTGTTGTGTCGATTAGTGCCTACTTATTGAGGTGCAGTTATATGCTTTTATTTATGAATTAGGGTCTGGAGTAGCTCCAAGGGACAGCAAAACTGCAATACTTGAATGCAGAATGGCCATTTTTCTTGGCCCCTCAGGTCAACAGAATGGCCATTTTTCTTGGCCCCTCAGGTCAACAGTGCTCAAGGTACACAATTTAATGTTAGAATTATTTTTATACTGTCTTTACATAGCTCTGTGATCTATGGAGAAAACTGGAACTGATTCTTTCCTTCTCTAAGCTCTTTGCACCATGATAGAAAATTCTGACAATCTAATTTGTGTTTTTTTCATGAAGGATTTATAACTAAGATATCTGAGCAGCATGGCTGGAAAGATGAATGCTTGAATGGGAATAATAATTTAAATATCTTTCCCTTCAAGCAGCTGACTGACCAAGTCCTCCTGCCCCTCCTCTTGTATTCATGTTGTGTAACTGGATCTGTTTTTTCCAGATGACTTGATCTTTTTAGGAATTTCTTGTTTGATGACCTATGCAAAAATAATACATCAGTGTTTTCTGACAGGCAAACAATTTTCTGACAGGATTTCTATGAAGACCAATTCCATGTTATATCTATCTTTGACTTGCCATATACAGGCAAACCTTCTGTCCTTAAAGCCTCCGTCATGAAGTCACTTTGTGACTCACCTTGCTCTAGAGCCTTACTTTCAGCACCTTACAGTTTCTTAATGTGTCTTACAACTCTTGCCATCTCATTTCTCATTAATATCTCACTGCACCACCTCCCATCTAGCATCTTCTGATTTAGCACTGCTGCACTCTGATCTCTGGCAAAATTTAGGAAACAGTTTTCCTGCCTTGCTTTAGCAGCATCTTGCCAACAACGTCTCATTGATGCAAAGTTCCTTTGGATTTACCATGTTCTAACACTGCCCTCCTTCCTTTTCTGTAGTTTTAAAAGTAATTGCTCCCTTCTCTGGACTTCTGATATACTGGTACTGCCAGCACTTGTCTGGAAGAGGAATAAAAGCAAAACTGGTATAGTAGCTTAATGATTTGCCCAGCAGGTAAATGTCTGACTGTGCCCAAGGGCAGTGCTTGCGAGCAGTGCACAATCCATCTGCTGAGAGAAATAGTAGTGTAGGGCTGGCACTTGTTTTAATAGTGAACCAAATTAAAGTGTCATGTGCTGTTTTATTTCTGACATTTTATAACTTCTAAAAGCTATACTCTTGATATTCTTCACAGGGTTGTATTTGTGCGGTGCTTGACTCTACTATGTTGTATCCGTTTCATCCAGATTATGCAAGGGGGAATTCATCTTACCCAGCATTAGATGGCTGTAATAAAAGTGTCTACAATATAAAGGGTCACAACAGGAGGTTTTAAACTCTGCTGAGGAAAAAATGCATGTATTTTTGCATATTTCAAGGCAAAGCTAATCTTATTAAAAATAAATGCCTAAATTAAGTCATAGCTTTACAAAATGCCTCTTTCCTGGGTTTGACTATAAAGACAGTTTAGGATTTCTATCCCCAAAATAAATACCTAAAATTAGGTAAGATGTATCATATGCTTCCTGCTCTGTTTTATGAGAGGTCTGTAGTAATAATAATAATAACAATAATAATAATAATAATAGTAGTAGTAGTAGCTAATAATAAGAAGAACAGCGGTTTTATTCTATGGGACAGTGGGCTGTGAAATGTCTTGTATAAATCAGAAAACGTGTCTTCTGAACATGAAAAAAAAGCACAATGTGAAGACACAAAGGTTTAAAATACCTAGATTCTTTTCTTAAAATTTTAAGCTGATGGGTTTGGTATTGCACATTCTAAAAGGTGAACATTACATATTTTAGGGACAGTAGTACATCTGTAAAAATGGAGGCTCAAGCCCCTTAAGAAATACACTTTTTTGTGTGGTTGTTGGGGATTTTTTATTCTGTGAAAAAAAAAAAAATAGAAAGACACAGCTGAAAGCAAGAAATAGGTGGAATGAAGATAGTAGTAAATCTTTTTTATTGCCTGTCTTGTGCTTTTTTGCTCCTAAATTTCATTCATAAGAGCCCTCTATGTAAGATGTAGATTGTGTGCCTTTGTCCACAGCGCATTTAACCTTTAGTTCTTTGGATAAGAGAACAATTTATGCCAGATTTTCTTTTTTTTTTTCTATCCTCTGGTTAGAATATCTTTTGTTTAAAAGGATGCAAACTCAGCTAGAAAATTTTCCTTTACCTTGGCAGTTTCAAATATCTGACATTCTCATTTGTAGTAGGCTTGTGCAGCAGTATTTTGTCTCACTAGTGGTACAAATAGGTTCTCTCTCCTCTAAAAGACAGTAAATTTCCATCCTTTTTATATGTCAGAAGCTTTTATCCTTCTGTTAAATTATGGTTGAATTGGGCAGTGTGTTCAAGGGTGGCACACAAATGGCTTTTCTCGCTGGATTAGAGAACAAGAAGTATTCTGTTACATTTGTCCCCATAAACCAATGGGAAGACATAACATACAGCTAACCTAATGTAAGTGCTGTTGTAGTCACTGCTGTAACACTACAGCTGCTGGTTCTCTCTGCTGCTCATTAGTTTCTGATATGTATGTTTGCAGCCTTCCCCTTTGTCAGTAACAACAGAGATCAAAAGAGCAGAAAGGAGCAGGGTGAGGAGTGCAAGGAGATACTCCAGTAACATTTCCCTCCTTTCATTTACACAGTACCTTTGCCTCCATGTGACACTGCACAACTTTAGTTCCTGGTTTTTCTAGTAGGCAGGTCAGTAAAGAAACATAGGGGCTTATCTTTGAAGCAGAGTGAAAGCATGTGGAGTGGCTGCCTCATGGAAGAAACTGGAATGGGTAAACCAACCTTCACATGTCTCTTCCTCCAGTAATTAAGCCATGAATTAATTTAAATGCTTAGATACACCTCTCTGCTATTCACTTGTTTCACTGGCTTGGGTATAGAAGTGTTAATTTCTAAAGGAAATTTCTTGCACATTTAAGACAATTGTCACCTGAGCAAGTCTTGTTCTGTAGCAGCACCTTGTGGACAGGAAATCAGACTACAGTCTCCCACACAGCCCAGCATTCCCAGAAGACAGTGGCTGAGTGAGCATCTGCCATCAGTGAGCTGAGCAGTTCATTTTATTGCTGCTATAGAACTTACAGGATTCTAGAGTAACAAAAAGCACATCCATTAGGATGATATACAGAAGGCACCCCAAATACATTTTAATTAATGCTTGATGCTTTTCTCTTGAGAAATAAGAAAATTAGTGTACTATGTTTGTATGCATCTAAGAAAAAGTTTACTCCTATGTGTAGCAAGTGTGTTCTGGTTGAGTTCCTTACTTGTAATTTCTTAGTTTTAAACCTTTAAAACCTTTGGATTGTGATGTCCAGATAGATACATATCTTACCCAGGATACAAAATTGTGTTAACCTCAAAAGACAAAGTAATCTTTAACAAAAATGAAATGTTTTAATTATATATTTTTAATTTTGTTTTGCAGGAGGCAATAAACTGAAGAATCAGCATTTTCGCCTGAACTGGGCATGGATCTCCTTAGAAAAGGAGTATTACTTAGTAAATGAAGACACCAAGTATCTTGATGTTGTTCTTAAACGGAGAGGTTATCTGGGGGAAACCTCTTTTATAAGTAAGTTCAATCCTAACCTTATCAGTTTCTTCTATAAATCACTGCCCAGGCAGTTGATATAATGATATGAGTTGATATCAATGCAACTGTATCCTATTGCTGCTGTTTCATGACAAGCAAACTAAATTCAAAGGAATATGTTTCTTTATTAAAGAGTGTATCTTTTATATGCTGTGCATATGATTTCTATAGTTAAATAATGAAATTTCTTCCCAAGACATGGTCCTCCTTTCTTTGATTTTATTGATACCACTGTTTATTTGTTTCACAGAATACAGTTCCTGTCCAGATCTTCTCTCCCCTATAATGAAAAAATACAGTTATAGCTATTGAAAAGATGACAATAAACATATATCATTGTCCAGGAAGGCTCTTGTGGGCTGGTCTGACCAGCAGCCAGCTCAGAAGTGAGCACTAGGCTCATTTTCTTCACTCAGTGTTGGCAGTCAACTGAGGCTGATACAGGAGGTGTTGAAAACTGTTTGCAGTGTCTGGGGAGTGGAAAGGTGAAAAAAAGGCTGTGTTATCACATTCTGCAACCTCACACCTGTTTCTAGCTTCTGGATCTGTTTCCTCCTCTGATGCATTTGCACCAGGGAACATTATCCTTGTACAATTTCACACTGAAATCTAAGGTGAGCTTACACTGCTTAGAGAAAACACTCAATCTAAAGCTATTTTTGCAGAGATATGTAAGCATTTACCTGGCAAGTTTCTGTTTAGGGCTTTTTCTGATTAAAAATCTGAGTTTCAGGTAGTGAGATGCAGCAGAGACACCTATTTTGGCATGAGATTTAGGGGATATAGACCTTAACCAACAGGATCTTAAAAGACTGTTTTTTAACAGTGAACTAACTTTAATAATATATTTCTTTTAAAGAAAGAAAAAGAATGGAAGAGATAAATACATAGTTAAGCATGTGTGGTTTAAATTAATTACTGATACTGAATAACAGATACTGATGTGGCTTCTGATCCTTCAGATAGAGTGTTTACAAAATTTTCTACCTATGGATTCAAGGTCAGTTTCAGTATTGAGCTGACTGAAAAATCAGCAAACCCAGTCTGAGTAACTTGCCTCCAACTACCTTAATCCAGCAAATGGAATAGCAGAGTTGAAAAGGGCATAAAACATACTGGCCAAGATGCTTACTGGCCTTTCTGGTCCGTATGCAGTGCCAAAGTGGCTGAAGGTTTATAGGTTATATAAAATTAGCTAAGACTTAGGATGAGGCATAGAAGCCTGAAGAAAGAAAGGCAAGGTTTGTAGGGAAAGGTCATGTGTTTCAATGCATTAAATAATGCAGCTGAAGAAACAATCAGAGAAAGGAGAAGTTTTAAGGGATTTTTTTCTGAAAACCTAGAAAAGCCTTTAAGATTTCAGTTGTACGGTGGGATTTAATCAAGGCCAAACGCATGAGCTGGAGACAGTTCTGAAACAGTGTCTAATTTCCATGAGGGTCTTTCATACAGTCTTAAAGTGGGATGAGATGCCTGTGAAAACCTGTTTCAGAGCAGTTTGAATCTGAGGCTGAAAGGCCTCTTTGGATTGAGTTATATGATTTTTTTTTCCCATGGAGTTGCAGCTTCAACTTCACTTTAACCTAAAGATTGTCATTATGCAAACACGGAAATAAGAGGACCATAATTTTAAAACATTCTAATTGCAATGACAATGAGGGCAATGGTTCAGGTTTTGCATCTTCTCTTGTTTTTATTCCATATATTTTCCTTTTTGTCTTTGTATTTCCTTAGCTTTCCCTTTAAAGTCTGAATCCGGGGGTGGTTGTTTTTTTCTAAGAATTATAAATATTTTCTAGGGTTTCAGGCAGGATGTTGTTTAGATGTTCTGGAAAAGAAGAGAACCCAGAGGGCTAAAAGGAGAGAGAAAAGTCTGTTGTCCTTTTTGGACATCTGTAATTGAATTATAGGGAAATGGAAACTTGATATAACTTCAGAGAATGTAGAGTTTTTCCACTTTTATGTGTGACACCCAACATAAAATTGATCAAGAGAAATAGATTTAGTTTGAATGTTCTCAGGTTGTGGAGAGTATATTTTTCTACGTGTCTTTTAAATGTGACACAATGGGAGAAAAATTACTAGTGATGTTTATAATGACCTGAATTTCTGGTTTTAACAGGTATTAGCACCAAGGATGGTACTGCCAAGAAAGATAAAGACTTCAGAGGAAAAGCCCAGAAGCAAGTGCAGTTTAATCCTGGTCAAACCTTAGCTACATGGCGAGTACGGATTTTGAGTGATGGTGAACATGAGCATTCTGAGTCCTTTCAAATTGTTCTTTCTGAGCCTGTCATGGCAATTCTGGAATTTCCTGCTGCATCCACAGTGGAAATTATTGACCCAGGAGATGGTAAGAACCTTTCCAGAACTGTACTGCTAATATGTGCATATACCAAAAGATAAACTGGAGGGTAAATGCTGTGAGTAACAGTGGATACTAAAGGTTTACTGTCCTCAAAATATTTCTGAGGACAGACTTGGGCATCAGGTAGCTATTTGTCCTCCATCACTTTAAGTGCTTGATGAAGGTACTCAGGCAGCAAGTTTTTATGAAATACCTGCATTTTTTTATGATATGTTATTTCTAGGGACTTTGTTTGTTTTCATTATAGGTGTAACAGGTTTTCCATTAAATGTATTTGCAGACTGAATTTGTTTGAATGACTGAAGAGTTGGCTGGGGACTGACTTGATTTACTCTTCCATGGTAATTCATGTGGGAGAGGATGGTACAGGAAAATTTGGGCTGGTTGATCACAAGTTTGGTCTTGGAGTGAACTATTTGCATCAGTTAGACCTTGATATGAACCTGAGAAGCTCAGTAATTGTAAAGTTCATTAGACCAAGTATAGCACACGCTGTGTCAAGAACAAATAAAATTATGGTTAAATATAATTAAAGAAATATGCTGATTTTAAAAAATTCTAAAAAAGAAGTATTTTTTTATTCTTCTTTATTCATGCTCTGGTTGCTTTGCATCTTTTCAGCTGCATCCAGACACTTGGACCATGGGCTGTAGTCACACAGAACTGTCCTTAAGAAATCTTTTAAGTGCTGGACAGCCATAACAATTTGAATTATATGGTCTTCCCTAATTAGCATTTGAAGAGTGTTGGGCATGGAAATTATCAGAAGTGTCTTAGTTCCTAGTTACAAATGCAAGCTAAACCAGAGCTTGTCTCACATCCATTTATAATCATTGAGAAAACTTAACTTGGAAAGCAGCATGTATGAGACACAGAAATAACTTGAAAATGTGTTAAATCTCTTTATCTTTTCTATGATCAGTAAGATAGCACAGTTAAAGGTAATTGGCTGAGTCTTCTTTATGCCACCAACAGTATTTTATATTTCTTACATTATGATAAAATTTTTAATTTTTTTTCAATTTTTACAGTTTCAGAGAATTTGTATTAATTATATGTAAAGAGAAGTTGCAGAGGGCAAAATCAAATGCACAGCTGCAAATCAAGGAACATCTAGAAGAAAACTAGAGAGAGAACATTGAGGGAAGGACTGTGTTTCCTAACAGCATTTTGAAGCTCTGGGTTTACCAAGCTCACTGAATAAGGACCATCAAAAGTTTTATTCTCCTTCCAGTGAAAAAATCATTGATTTGAATTGTGTAGCTTTAGGATCATGACTGTGAGTTTGTTCAGAAAGCTGTACCAGCCTCTTTGGGTATGGGACATTAGTTAATGTTTTATTGGAAATATAGATTGCGTAGGGATATGGGATTTTATACTAGCTGTGATGGTGTAGCTCAGTCTCCTCCAAGCTTTTATGTTGTTCATGTTCATAAGGTCTGTTAAACTTTTATAGTGCCATTTTACTCCTAGTTGAATAATTATGAGAGAGAGAGAGAGAGAAGAAACCAAATAAATCAGATTCCTGCATGTGGGAGGGTTAGGTTTTTTTATTTTGTCAACTAAATTCTAAAAGGAGAAATAGAAGGAATTAAATGGGTTGGTTTTTTTCAGTCCTGCCTTTTGCTTTACTTTAAAACAAAAAAGTCAGGATTTGATATTTTTCATGTTGAATTCTTGTCTTGCCAGAATAGTGAGTAGTCATGGTCTTATCAAACCTGAATTGCAGCATTTTTAAGGCAGGCTTTTGACCTCAAGTCATGCTAGTAGTAGTTGGAGAAATAAAAACTGGAACATGTTTTCAAAGAAGTCACCTGACAATTTTCAGAACACTGTTTGCCAAAGTACTCTGAAATGATGAAAAATTTGCTTTGTGCAGTCAGCTGATATCACTTAATTTGATGCTATACAGAATTATATTCTTTTTGGGTTGTAGTCACACTAATGAAACTGTAAAATTGCTTTGTAATTATGTGCATGGCCACCTTTTGTTCTTGGGTTTTTGAGAGAACAAGAACAAAATTGATCCTGAATCCCAGCATTAAAACCCAGCAATCTGATTATATGAGCATAAAATAATGAAGAAGTTCAGAATGCATCTTAGTGGGTTTTTCCCTTGAAAAAAGATCTGATATCCTTTTTTATAACACTGGCTGTGTTGGCTGGGTCTCCTAGTAAAACAGTATTGTAGACATGTAACCAGCTAAAATCAAATGTCCAAGTCAGTGTAAGATGTCAGGAGTTCAACCTTGCTCCTCAATGCCAAATGATTTTCCTGGTTATCTTGGTGCAGTAAATAAAGAATGGCCTTGATGAACCACAGACTGTAGGAGCTATGCTATTAATATTTCAGTTAACAGTTTATATTGATATTGCAGTTAACAGTTAATAATTAAATACCATGGAAATAATAAAAAGACAGACTTTGAGGACAAATTCTCCAAACACTGTCTTGCACCATTAACCCTAGATAATCAAGTCAACACATTAGAGACCACTTAATAAGGACTTGTGAATTCAGACCTAATGATCTGATTTTCTTTTCCACTTCTGAAACACTAAGGAACTCTACTTCTCTCACCCTCCAAGTTTTACTACAATTTAGTGGCATTGCCAATAAATGCAAGTTATTTGTTGCACTTCAGAATATTCAAAAGTACTCTTATCTAATATACAGGTGACTTATGAGGTTCTTTTCTTTGCAGAATCAACAGTCTTTATTCCTCAGTCCACCTATACTATTGAAGAAGATGTTGGTGAGTTATTTATTCCAGTCAGAAGAAGTGGAGATGTGAGTCAGGAACTGATGGTCATCTGCTACACACAACAAGGTAGTAGAATCTACTATAGAATAAAAAAATGGCAAGAGTGGAAAAGAGACAGAAATTTAAAAATATTTTTCCATCTATTTTATAATAAAATTGTTTATAACTCTGTTAATTATTGTTTCATCTAAATATCTTCAGTCTCAACTGAAAATGCATTCATCTATGCAATCTGTCTAAGAGTATTACTGAACACAGTTTAAAAAGCATCATGGAGAGGTGAAGATGATCTGTGTTCTTTATATTTCTGCGAAATTTTTATATGCAGCCCCTTATATCTGAAATTGATGAGAACTGAAAGCACTGCAGTGATTGCCCTGGCTATCCTTCACTTGTTTGTATCTTGAAAAAAATTATACAAAATAATATTGCTTAATTGTCATACTTGTCCTTCCCCTGACTTTCAGTCTCTTACTAATAATACATGTGCAGGGCATGGGGTTTCTACCCCTGTGGTTTTAATATTACTTTTTATCTGAAGAGCTGAAGCAACATTTTGTGTAAAGTGATTTGGAATCCAGATAAATTGTTTTCACAACCTTCTATCTGTTCAAGACCACTAGTATCTTCAATATGGGTAAAATATACTCGGGTAGTTAACTGGTAATCCTCACAGGGGCTATTTTGTCAGTCTGTCTCTTGTGATAGGCAATATTCCTTCTGACTGGAAAGGTGCAAATGATATGAAGAACCACACTCTTCCATTGTATCGTATACAGAAGTAGAAGGGACCTCAGAAGTGGGTCCGTGGACCTCTGACTTTGTCCATAGCCCATCTTATCACCAAAAAGTAAACAGAAATTCAAAGATAATGAAAATAAAATTCCACCTCTGTGAGGAGATCATTGTAACCATGGTGTGTATAGTGACTGCTTTCCTTTTATGCCACAGGAACAGCCTCAGGCACTGCCCCAACCTCTGTACTTTCCTACTCTGACTACATATCCAGACCAGAGGATCACAACAGCATTCTACGCTTTGACAAAGACGAACGAGAGAAAACGTGTCGGATTGTCATCATCGACGATTCCTTGTATGAAGAGGCTGAGACCTTTGATGTTTTACTGAGCATGCCCATGGGAGGAAGGATTGGTGCAGAATTCCCAAGCACTCGCATTACCATTGTACCTGACAAGGATGATGGTAAGATATCATATCATTGAAGTGATACCCCCAATGCAGGGACAGAAACTACAAAGAACATCACATTCAAATCAGCATGTGGGTTTTGTTTTTCTTCCTGCTGGTTAAAACACATTCTGCTTCCATCTTGAGATTAGAAAATATTAGTGGAAAGCTATGCAGGTTTTTGAAAGTATTTAGTATTGCTATTTTATTGTTTGACAAAATCACATGAGCAGAGATTCAGAGCAAGGAGCTGCACATTTTTATTCTGTGACATTAACAGTCATAATTCAAGATGTCACCTTGCACGGGCAGCCTTGTTTCTGTGATTCTGAGGCTGTGTCTGCAAAGCCTTTGGGCCCATTCAATCATGCTGCAAGGGCCCTATTGGAGGCCCTCATAGGGCAGAAGCCATCTCACAGCTCCCAAGAGGGAAGCTATATTTCTTCTGACTTGACACTGCATTTGAATTTCTGTGTAAAAGTGTCCATTTGTATTTCCTTTATGTTTTTAATAAAGCAAATATTCAGATAAGAGTAATGTTGCTTTAGAAATTGCCTCAGTAAGGAAACCCTACAGAATTATGTCATTTGCACAACTGGTTAATAGCTTTAAGATATTGCTTTGAAAGGGACACTTCTAGTGGTAATCAGAAAAATGGGTGTGACTAAGAGTAGAATCAGCACACTGAATCACCAACTGCTTTCAAAAATACATGTATTATTGCTGCCTTAAGCCTCTCCTTTAATGCTTCAGCATTGGTGTGACAGCTCTTTTTCTAGGAGTAATAGCATGAAAGCTTCCTGGTACAATTGCCCCATTTATGTGTGGAGTTTGGAGACTGACATCTCAACTGTAAATTCTGAGATAAGTCTACTGATAAGCTGTTTGAGTCCTCTCTGTGAGGCCATAAACCATCTATTGTGACACCATCATATTTCCTAAAGACTAAAGGGAGCAATTACATAGTACAGTACTCTTTGAAAGTCTGATGCCAAAGCAGACCTTTATTATCAGCACAGTGATTTCTCTCTAGGTAAGGATACAAAAGGCAGCTCTTCAAGGCAGGAAGTCTGCACCCATCTAATTGCCTCATAAATACTCAGGCTGCCTGAAATTTCTCACCTGTAATCCTGTGACAGAGGTGACTTTGTTTTCTCTGTGGAGCATTTGGGGAATCATATAGCATTAATGACTACAACAGGTTGAAAAAACAGGTCTTGTAAATTAGATCATATAGCAAATGCAAGCTAAAATAGAAATCTTTGTAAAATAGAAATGACTCTGTTATTATAGCAAACACAAATTTATTCCTTTAGGAGCTTCTACAACAGTTTGATTTGTATGAATAATTTTGATGAATTCATTAACTTTAAAATTTGTACATAGCAAAGTATAGAACATTTAGAGAATAGCTATTAAAACATGTATTCATGGAGAAGCTGATTACCCAAAAATTGAAAGTGTTCTGACTGCTTAAGTATATATATGGAGAGTTTGGGATGGAGAGAATTAGTTAATTAGTTAATATCAGGGATGAGCTGAAATCAGACCATCTAACTTCAGTGGGAATCTCAGCGACTCCAAGTAACAACAGAGTATAAAACTTAATATTTTATGAAACTCACACAAAATATTAGGGAAGTTAATGAGAAATCTCCTTTAACAATGCCATTAGAAAGCAGGAGAAGTAATTTAGTTTGTGTACCATTGTTTAGTTTTAAATTTCTGCCTTTATGAACACAAGCTGCCCCAGATCTACAAACTTTTCTGCACAAATTAATTTAGCAAAGAATAACCTTATGGGATTTATTAAAAAAGCGGAGAAAGTGTTTGGGAAATTAGAATAGAATATTTTCATTATGTAGCAACGGAAATATCTATGTTTGTTGGTAGGAATGAAGAATATTTGGGATATTGAAAGATAAGGGGTCTTTGAATGATAGGTTTGGAACACTTTTTTGCAAACATTCACTTTTCTTTTTAGACCCAATATGTTGCATATGTGGTATTTGAAATTATGTGGCAGAACTCCTTTTTTACAGTGAAAGAACTCCCACAAAGAATTCCAGCACATACAAAAGCAATTCACTTACCAGTAAAATTTCCTACCACATTCTTTTTAGTTTGCATAAAAATATAAAGCATGAAAAGTCTGTATTTGTTTCATCTGACATCTGTTGCAATGCCTTATCTATAAAAAGCAGAGTGCAGACTACAGAGAAGATAAATTATAGATTACACCTTGATTTTTTTTTATGTATTCACACACACACATACAAATATGTGTTTACAAGCACATATTTTTGTAAGGTTTTAGCACCTTGGCAGTCATGATTAAAATTCTGCATAAATAAGAAGAGGATTTTAAGCAGCATTGGTTATTATTGTTTGCAGTGCACAAAATTGATTTTACTAAGTTAAACCAGCATGGAATGTGAAAAAAAATTCTTTAGCTTTTAACAGAAAGGTTTAATTCAGAAGATGTCTAAAATAGAGGTTGGTGGAAGCTTTAGCACATTTGTAATAGCCTATCAGCTGTAGTAATGCTGTAATGCTAAATTCTGTGGTCCACTTTAGTCTCAACTTCACATCTACTGATACGTATTTTTCATTGTTTGTTTTAATTCATCTTCTACTTAACAGAGTTTCTTTGGACAAATGTAACTGTGTGTCATTAAGTGATGTCTCCAAGAACTGTGACTGGATTAACATTATGCATTGACTTTTCAGGCCAAACAACAGAAATAGCAAAGGTCAAAATTTAATAATACATAAGATCTTTCCTATGGAACTCAAGTCAGCACTAGCAACATTGCCTTATGTCCTCTGGCATTCAGTGTAAGTTAATTAGAAAACACTTACCTTCAGCACCTACCATCAAAGTCTTTTAGTTTCAGAAAATGCCCTTAGGGTCCAACTAAAATGCCATAGTTGCTATATAATCCTGCCAATAATAAAAGTAAGAGGCATGCTCTAATGAACTACAGTGTATTCACTAAATTTTGGGCAACTGAAAAGTTTAATTGGGGATTATACAGTTGCTGTGCTGCCAAAGAAAAATCTGGGGAAAAAATTTTAGTATGTAGAACATGCACTATAATTACATTTATATTTTGTATATTTATAAATTGTGAATGGTGATTTTCAGATTGGTGCTGCTATTGGGACATCTCCTAATGTGGAAGGGACTTTTCCTGATAGGTACTAAAGTTAGGTAGAAAAAAAGTAAAGGATTAAGTTGATGAAGTAAATAGCAGAAAAAACTTCATATTGAAACCCTGGATTCGAAGTTATGCATGCCACTACAGTTAAGGCACTAGAAAGTAAAAACATGGTTTGTTGGGGTCAGATGTAATAGCTATTAACCGTGAACCATGAAGAAAAGCATGCATAGGGAAAAGACCTATATGAATCATCTACTTCTGGAGGGGACACTAATCTCACTCGGTATTAGCCTCTATAACTTTAGATATCTGATTCAAATAGGCTATTACAGGATTCTTCTATAGTTATTGAAAAGAGATGTATACTCCCAGGAAACATCCCATCCTAGGACAATTTTTGAGCCCAGTCACCAGGGATACCTGGTGCATCTGAATTCATTGATTTATGACAGTAGATATAAAACCTACCTTAGAAATTTAATTCGCAAATACAAAGTTGTAAGCACTACTGGGCATGAAGGACATGCCTATACTGCATGGAGAGCAGAGCTCAGCATAAAGCTCATTTGAAGGAGGCATTTTGCATAATAGATAAATATTATGCATCTAGGAAAAGGAAGATGAGGTTAATGTGCCCTTTTCATTCTCCTTGGACAGAGGAATCCTGGAATTCAGTCTAAAACCCATGAAAACACTCAGACCCTTCTGTTCCATGGAAGTGCCTTAATCCTCAGGCACTTAGCAACTAAGCTAGATCAGCCTGGAAGTGCTCTCTGTTTTTCCAGCTGAAGCAGTGACTCTGAAATCATTTCATAGAGAGAGAGAGAAAATGAGATCTAGGTCTTTTGTTAGTATTCATATGGGAATGAAGAGCCTGTAATTTGGTTCCAGCACTAAAAATGTTCATGTGTTGTATGCCACAAGTCTGATACAAAATGCTTTAACAAGGTTTGAGTCAAAGCTCTGCTTTTTCATTGTCCCAGTATTTTGACCGCTGTGCTAATTTAGACTCTCTTTTACTTGATTTTATATTGTGGGCAAATTTAAAACTCAGTTTGTAATCACATTTGGAAACCTGAAGAGAAGAGGTGCGGTGAATGTAGAGCTGGAAGTTTGCACCTGAAGGGAAAATACTTACAGTTATTTTGTGTGCTGCACATTTTTTGTAAGTGGTTGTCTCCCCATGTGATTTTAATTCCATGCTACTGTATTAGTGTTGCCGTGAGAGCATGCAGCCTTACAGCCAGGCTGACAAACAGTCCTTCTGCCTTAGTGGAATTGTTGAAGACTCATGCTGTTCACAGCAGGAAGTACATTAAATACATTTCTTCCACTTCATTCACATTAGATGGGCAAGAAGCTGCTCAAACTTCTTCTTGACATTTCAACACCAAGGCTGGGAAATTGAAGGACTCAGGTTTATGTTGGAGATCTGCTGACCATTATCTTTACACCTGATCAACAGAATCAATCACTCATGCCATCCACATCATAGAGGATAGCACTGTCTAGGAATATTTTACAGATGAGTAAACTGGATGATGGTATCCTAGTGTAGAAAGGGAATGTTAGAGGTCAAACAGAACAGATTAATTATTTAGTCTTCTGGAGATTTCTTTGAAACACTTGCTGTCACTTTCCTTACACTTAATTAAATTTTGAAAATCCCTAGACCACATTCTGGAAATTGGTACCCACTAACACTTTTCCAGCTTCCTTGGAGTAGTAGAGTATATTAATATTTATTATCAATAGCCTGAAAAGTCAGTACTGCAATGTTACGCTACAAATGTACGCTTTGCATTGGCTTCTAGCAAGCAGGCACTATGAACTAAATCTCAGGGTGTGTACTGAGCCAAAAGCTTACAATGAATAAGTGTTTTATTAGTAACATTGTTTATCAGAGGAACATCCTTATCTCACAAGGCAAGTTGGAATCTCCTTATTTCCATTGGTCTCCAAGGCAGACAAGTCAAATGTGCCTTTTTCTCTTTGCCAGTAGGTCTGTCAGATCTTAAACTTAACAGGAGGTTGATTAATCTTGGTAGTTGACATCTGCTAGTGCATTAGTCCAATTTTAATTACAATCTGTACACTACAGGCTGAACACTGTTATGTTACAGACTAGAGTCATGATTTGGCCAACTATCCATCACCACTCTCTGGACATGTCTAAAATAGTGAACTAGTTCTTTTTTCCTATGCACATCCATCTCTGAATACTTTCTCCCTTTTGTGTTTTTACAATGCTTGTGAGTCTGATGCCTCTGGCACTTCTGTGCAGCTTTTAACTTCTTTTGTCCTCCCATTAAGTAAAATCTCTATATGACCCCTCCCCTTTCCCCAGCCTGTGGCAGGTGGCCAGGTTGGCAACTAATCAGGGGAAAAAGTGGATGACAGCCAGCTTATGACAAGTTATACTCCCAGTTTTCTTTACTAATAGCTTCTTATTATCACCAGTTCAACAGAGTAAAAAATGTTCAATCCATTATGATACCCTTGAGATTTCAGAAACTACCTGTTTACTCCCTATCACAGAAATAAATTAATGTCATGTCTTGCAGTAGGACATTCTGTAGAGTAACCAGGCAAATCTATGAATTGCTTTCTTAGCATTATTTGTGGCTTACAGCTTATTATGTATGTGTGTCCCATTTTATAAGTATGTGTGTGTGAACTACAGATGTTGGATTCATCTCATTTTTATTCATCTGCTTAATAACTAGAAATGTAGTCCAACCTTGTGATCTGGGCTCCTTTGATAGGTGGGGAGGACAGAGCATGATCTCCAGGCAGTACTTTGTCACATCTATTTCAGATGGCTCTTTTACAGTAGGGAATGCAGATGGTGGAGCACAAAGCTCTTCAGCCTTCACTGCTGTATGTTTTTAAATGGGTTGTTTATAGGTCCAATATTACACTTCTATGTGAATTGCAGCAATATTTTGAGGAGAGTGTTGAAATGCAGAAAGCTTTTAGTTTTTTACTCAAAGCACACAAAATAGGCGATAAGCAGAAGGCACAAGATTACATGAACTGTAGAAAAATTATGCCTTCTGTTAAATTTAGAACAAGTTTAGTGAAATGGTGTTATTATGTGAACTGGTATTGCACCCCAGAGCCTAGTGCATTATTGGTTTATGACAGTTCACTCAAGAGTACATTAACCTGCTTTCTCCCTTGTGTCTTGCTGTAGCATATTGTGTTTTTGATGGCATTGGTCTTTGTACTGTAGATCTTGCATTTATTATAGACTGTTTAGAAATGAAGGAATGCCTAGCAAACTATTCTAAATTAATCATCTGTTCATTGCTGGATATGGTTGTAGGGAGTGAATTTAGTAACTGAGTGCTTTGCATGTTTAAGATTTGGATAATTGAGTTGAGTAGGATGTCTTGTTGCCTTCAGTTTTCCTAAGGCTTCTTCAGTCATCTTCCTGACTCTGAATTTCCTCATACTGAGACTTTGTTCATAGTCTTTAAAGACCCAAAAGATACTCTGTAACCACGGTAGCCCATTGGGCTTTAATGCCATCGATTCTCCTTTTAAGCACGTAAATTTTTAAAAGATTAATTCAGTTATTATCTCTCTTCACTTCCAGGACACTCTTTTCTCTCTCACACAAATGGGATCAAAAGTCCAAGAGACAGTATACAAGAAGTTTTAACATACAGCAGAGCATATTTTCTTGTGTGATAGCTCTGCTTTTGTGGTCTGATAAGTCTGGCTGTTCTATTTTCACTTCTTCTCTGTCTTCACTGCCAAGTCCCATCCTCAACATTAGCTCTGGTTAAGGGGTATCTTGCATGCTTTTCTTCTACAGCCTCGGTGAGCTAAATATGTTCTGATTGTATGTGGGCAGAAGAGCCTATAAGAAATTGTGTCCACTGGTTAAGCAAACTCAACGTAACCAGCATTGTGACTGAATAGTAAAAGTGCAAAAATCTAAAGTCAGCTCAGCCAGAAATGGCTGCATACTATATCTTTACCTGGCTGCATACTGTATCTTTACCTGATTTCTAAAATGCTGCTGAACTTCTCATATCATTTCTGTTTGTAGCCTTCATTTTTTTACCTGATGTTTGAATCACTGACTGTAAGCACCTTCAAGCTTGGCCTCTTTGTGAAAAACCTTGTGTGTGGTATATTTAAGTGCTACTGCCAAGACTTTCCACTTATCTGTCTGCCTCTGTTTCATCAGTTTGTTGAGAATTTGTTACCAATCCCCTTTCCCAGGCTTGTTATATAAATGTAATCTAATTAATTTTAGAAATAGAGCATGTAGAAGATTCTGAGTTGGTTTCATGCTCTGTGGGAGGTATAGCCAGTAGAAGAAAGGTATGTGAAATTCAGATGGTTGCTGCAGGCAATATAATCATGGTTGGGTGTGTCCCCAGATTCCAGTGTCTGTTTCTTCATCTGTTAGTCTTTATATTTTTATTTCCATTGGTAAATGAGGCAATTATCTGCATTATGGAATGGTTTAGGTGAGTGATTGGAGCTTGATGTACTTACAGCAGGAAAATCTTCTGGCCCTGTCCTCAGACTGAACATAGGAAAAACTCCTCCAGAATGTGTCGTAGTTCCAGTGATATCAAGGCCTGTAGATTATACCCTGAAGGGTGTGGAGAATCATAACAATACTACTCTACTAATAAATATTTTCAGGTATATGTTAGCTCACTGATATATTAATTTGGTGTTTCAGAAAGGTAGCAATGTTTCTTAGCAAACCAGCAAAGGTAAATTAATTGCCTCAAGGGAAGGTCACTTATTAGAGTGAACTGCACACATTAGCCTTTCTCCTAACATGCCATTTGCAGCTGGGAAACAATTTAAGAGTGCTCATTACTGTCTTGTACATAACAATTGACTAATTCTTGAAAAATTGATTTTTCCTTTAAAGGCACACATTCTCAACAAGTTAAGCTACAGATTGTCCTCATACATTCAAGTATCTTTATTCTCCATTGTTCAGGAATGCTCTGTAGCTCATCGAGCTGTTACTGCACCATTTATTATCAGCAGCCTGACATTAAGCAAAATCAGAATCAGCTCTGTTCTCCAGGCTACAAAGCACACTGCAGGCTGTCAAGAAGGAAGGTACAGGTGACCAAAGATGGGGTGTCACTTTACCATCTGACTGCCATCCTCACTCTTGCAGCTGGAGCTGTAGTCTGCTTCCTTTAGCATGCTAGTTTGCTCACATTTGAGTTTTGCTTATTGATGTAGCAGAGTTTAAATATGGACTCCAAGCCTGCCAGGCAGGTGCTGCTGATGTAGCAGAGTTTAAATATGGACTCCAAGCCTGCCAGGCAGGTGCTGCTTTGTGATGGTACTGTGTCTAGAGAAACTGAAGCATGGATGCACTTTAACATAAAGGGTGAGTTAAAATGGAAAGTGTTATGTTAAATTAGTGTGTATCATAAATTAATTAAATGGAATCATATATAATGTTGTTCATAGCAGTTGCTGCTTCACACCATGTTACTCTACTGAAATTACTAGTTTAATTTGCATAAGTGAGAATAATTAAGTGATGAGCCAGTGTAATCAATGTATAGCACTGCCATTGTGAATTAAAAAAGAAATGGCAATTTCCTTACAAAAACAAAGTATCTTTGATAAAGATGGTATTAATTTGAATCCGTCCTATTACCTGTTACAGGGTTTGCAGAATTGTTTTAAAAAACCTCTTTAAGTCAATAGACAGAAATGGTCTGTTGAGACAAATAGAAAAGCAGACATTATTTGCTTAAGATAATGTCTGTGGCAATTTGGCTGAAACTAGCAATTTTGATTCTTAGGGGAATTTACTTTTTGATTGCAAAAGTCATGACAACACTACTAAGAAGATGAAAGCTGTTAAGGATTGCAACATATGAATTTGAAAATAATCTGTTTTGACCACATCAAATAAAAAGCTACTGGCATTTGCACAATAGGTACCTGCTACAGAATTGAGCTTTGGCTGTAATCTTGACCCCTGCTTCTACAGCATTCAGTGAAAATAAATGACTTGGCAAATTAAATTCATTGTGCTAAATGCAATCTCAGTTGCTTGCATAGTTTCAAGTGTGTGTAAATAGCTGCAGAATGGCGCTACCTACTCTCAGATTTTAAAGTCCTCTTTGATATGGTTTTAATATAAAGCTTTTGTAATGGATGGTTTCTCTGGGCTTTTCTTTCACTGCTATTAACATGCATATATGAGAGAGATTTCAGAAGGTGACCTTTACTGCTATGAAACAGTAAAAAACACTCATGCCTTCTTACGTTTAATGAATTCTCATTCTTAACTGGTCTACCTACAATTCACACACTTCATGTTTGTAACATTGGAATCTGTCATGTTAGAAACTCATCACATCAGTTCTTTAATGCCAGCTTTGATCCTGAAATGCAGGTAGCCATTGTCTAGGGATGGATGCGTTGCCTGAGTATGAGCCAGATCAGGTCCAGCCAAATCTGGCCCTGTTTGTCTGGTTTTGTGCACAAGTTAATTAGCTGTGCCAGCCATCAGGGCTCCTTACTTTGGATTCAGCATGGCCCTAGCATGTCCAGACTGTACCAGAACAGGCTTGTAGGCTTGCAAAGCCTGGTTCGCACCTTCTGCATTACCACAGCAGACTACTGTCAGCTCTGGCAACTCACAATGTTAATATCATAGCCGTGTTTGTACTGTTCATGGGAAGAAGGAGGGCAAAAGGAATAAATAGTCTTAACCCTAGAAAAGATGAGCCATAAGTTCATTTGTAAAGACTGCTTCTCCTGATCTGAATATGTTGGAGTGCCATGTATGTTTTCTTCTATTATTTCTTTCCTCCTGAAAGTGTATATATACATATATATATATATATGTGTGTGTGTGTGTGTATGTGTGTGTGTGTGTATGTGTGTGTGTGTGCATCACTGGCAACATGTATCACTGAAATTCACTTTAGTTTTAAGCCTTATCAAGATGTCAGCATGAAAGAGTCTGTTCTTTTGTGTTTGTCCTAAATATACTGCCAAAAGGATTTTTTTATAAACAACTCTTTCACAATGCCTCCCTAAAGCAGTTTATAAGGACATAATTTTAAAAGGTAAAGTCTCTTTGGAAATAAACATTTTTGTGCTTTCGCACTGATTTGATGATGTACCTTCAAAGTTAGATGTGTTCCTAACAACATGAGAAGTGTGTTTGTTTTCCTGCTTGATGACTGACAAGTGCTGTAGTTGAGATACGCCTTTGACTCTCAAAGTACAAGGACAAGGCAAAGTTTTCATTTCTGTGCCAAGAAACCTGGGACTAAAGCTCCTAACCTTTCTCCTCTGATTACTGTAACTTCATGCCAGCGAAGTCTGTGGGTCTGAACAAAAAAACCCTTAGAAAACTTCCTCTTATTTCTCTAAGAGGAACCATTAAATTTGCAGTAGTCTCTCTTCAGAGTGATTACTAGATTAAAGGTCTGCTGTAAGTGAGCCTGCAGTCATTGAGCAGAGTGTTTTCCAGACATGACCTGAGACAGACAATGCTTTCCCTGTTAGGAGCTTGGCTTTGCTCCTTCCCCTGGGGAGCTACTAACACAGCTTACAGGAAATGAATTTAGAAAACATTTGTAAGGATTTGTTTCCTAGGATGGGTAACCATGCAGAATGTGTCTTTCATTGAACATACATACCTCAAAAAGTGTGAAAAACTCACTCTGAAATACAAGGCAAGCTAGCTGAGGGTTTATATATTTTTTGTTTGGCTGTGGCTACAGGAATGAATAGTATGTGAGGATACTTCTTCAGCAGCAGTAAAGCAAGTGTTAGGATAATGCTGTAAAAAACAAACAATATTTTATTTTATGCCTTCCATCTAGTTTAAGGCAGATGATGTAAGTTCCCTATGTAGCCAGTAATTAGAAGGGAATGCTTCCACACCTCCTCAGATTTTCAGGTTGTAGTGAGTGAGCGATTCTGCCTGTCCTCCTGTATGCTCATTGTGCTGGGAAATCTGCAATGGCCTATCTTTGTCCTTGCAAACTGAGAGCAAGCAGGCTCCATGTGAGTACCTCTCACTAAAGTGCTTAAAATGAGGTGCAGCCAAGTCCAGATCAAGTTCCAGAAGCATTGGGACATAAAAACAAGATTAGGCTTGGGAAAGTGTGCTGAACCCTAAGCATACCTGTTTAAGAAATGACATGTATTAGAATTGATGATTTTTTTAACTGCCTTTATCTAACTATTGGCACGTTAATAACCATTTGGTCTTAGTATGTATTCTGTATTTTTATTGGCTAGAGGCTGAGGAAGTCTTTGTCCATCTTAAGAATTTAGAAGAACATTTTATGTCTGAAATTACACATTGCTTTGCAGATCTAATATCTAGTGCTTCAGTATCCCTGTAAGAAGAACTCTCATCAAAGTTAATAGTAGTTACACAAAAGGTAGAGTGTGTATCCTTTTAATGTTCACCCATTAAAAATGTTTCAGATAAGAGCTTCACAGTTCCAAGTGTAAAAACAGCTACTGACAAGCCAGCCTCTATGGGCAAATAAAGTAAAATCCATGTGTGTCTGCCTGTGCACGCAAATACACTCATCTTTAAATACATATAATCTTGAATTTAAAAAAAAAAATTGGAACCAACAACATTTTCATTTTCTAAAGTTAGACTTCTTCCAAGTTTGTCTTTCATCCTGCAAAGGTTGATGACTTTGATAATGCTCGAACAGGTCTATGAATCTGCACCATTTCTCAGTAAATACATTCAGTTCCATTAATTTGTTGCATGATTTCATTTTTAGCAGATGAGTAGGGAGGCAGCTGCAGTTTTTCATTGATGAGGAATATTCAAGGATTTCTTTTTTTGCTGCTCATAGAGCACTGAGCAATTGCTGTGATCTTTGCCGACTGAATTCAAGTTGGCTGTATGCTGCATGGTATTTCAAACACATTTGTGATACTGTAGCCTCATGATGCTGATAAATTCTCACAAGACAGCATAAGAAATTTGTGACGAAGTGTAAGGAGAACTTGGGTAGGTCTTTCTGTGCTTGCTGTGATTTCTGCTGTGCAGTGGGAAAGCTGAGGCACTGGCTGTGCGTGATTAATCTTGCATGTTTGAAACAGGAGTGGAAAGAATAGAAAAGAAGAGATGATATACATCCAGGATGAAGCTGGGTTATGTTTTTAAGGCTCTTTACTTTGTGAAATTACTGTGGGTAGGAAAATTGGAAAAGGGAGGCAAAAATGAAGCCAAACAATGTGTCTGTTAAGTGGAATAGCTCTTAATCTCCTTTGCTTTTTGTTCTTCTTTCTTATGAACTGTGGAGCTTTAGTATTAAGATAAAGCCTGTTCACATTTCAGTTTACATGAAATAAGATTGATTTTGTTTTAAATGCTAGATGTGGGAGAACTAAAATTAAGTATTTGAGCCTTTAGTTAGCTGGAAAACGTTACCAAGAGTAGCTCCATGTCGTGTTCCAGTCTGGTTTCAGCAACAGGAATCTGTGAGAACATTCAAGTTAAAGTTTCCTTATCTGTACTCACCTTCATAAGTTTGCAGCGAAGTGAAAAATGCAAGGAATTTTCTGGCTTGTGCATAGGACTTAACTAAAACAAGTTTAATGAGATACCACATTTGGTTTTGTACGCAGATTCATATAAACTGACGCAAAAAGTTGAAAATTTAGGAGGCAAGAAAAAGAGCACAGTGCTGATATAACAATTGCTATCTAAAACCATACAAACCAATACTTGAAAAGAAGCCAAAAATAGCTAGAAGAATTCTAAACCTTGAAAAAAGAAGCTTTATTTCACTTACTGAGATGAGCAAAGTGCTCTCCATTGTTTAAGGTGGATTTTATGGTCTCTTGTTAACTTCAGTGTAAGGTAAAGAAGCATTTATGGACATTATTCCTCTTTCATCAGAACCAGCATTCTACTTTGGAAATGATGAATACTATGTTGATGAGAGTGCTGGCTACATTGAGGTCCGTGTCTGGAGGACTGGAACTGATCTGTCCAAAGCCGCCTCTGTCACGGTGAGGTCGCGCAAGTCTGAGCCTGTAACTGCAGAGGGTGAGTTATTGCTTCCCTCCCATTTCACACTGCTGCTAGTCTGCACACAGTGCTACACACTGCTGGCACATGCTGCTACATCTCACAAGTGCTGTTCAGCTGGTCTTGGTACAGCTTCAACCATATAAAATGAAAATTTTACGTGTCTTGCGTTTAGCAGATCTCTTCTTCTTAGAGTAAATTAAGTGGTTACAGAATTTCAGAGAAGCAGGAGTAAGAGCTGCTGTGAAGTATAGCACAAAGAAAAATGCCTTTAAATCCTCATATAAAGACTGCTACAAAGGCAGTTGGTTGCTGCCTCAAGAGCATACTCTGGGCACGGTTATGATCACTGGCAGCGTGCTGAGTTTGCTTCTCTCATTTCTACTGTAGGCAAGGAGAAATTATTACCTAGTATCCTATTCAGGTGCAGGATTGCTTCAGCTGTGTGCTTCTTGGATGCTTTGACAGAACCTTTGTCAGCAGAATCAAGTGTTAGCACACTCTATTTTTTTTCACAAAACATACATAATGTTTAAACTAGGATATTCATATAGAGGCAGCATAAAAATTATCTTCCTTAGATGCTTATCCTGAGTCTAACTTTACTGTTATTTCAGGAATATTTAAACATAATATATATGTATGGTGTATGCATAACACAATATACATAACATAGATATATTTTTCTTATGAAAAAGAAAATTATTACATCTGAAAAAATACATGATTGCTTCAGTTCTGAACTTGCTTTTATGATCTGATGTCTTTATCAAATCTTAAATATTTAATTTATTTTATTTCTGGTAAAAAAATATCTTTTCTTTACATTAATGATCTTCATTCATGTTGCCAAGACCTCTAGGATTAAAAGCTGGGAATGTCTCAGCTCTTGAGCTCTCTAGTCTGTTGGTCACAGCATGAAAGCTCTGACATGGCTGGCTGGCTGCCTGTAAAACTATGAACCTGGTTCTTTGCCTTACACAGTACAGCAGTGGATCTGCTGCTCTGAGCTCTCAGTCCTGGAGTCCTGCCTTAGAGGCTTAACTCTAGGGGAGTACAACAGTAGAGCTGTTAGGCAAGTGCTCATCTGATGATGGCCTTAAATCTAGCCAAATTTTGTCAAATTCACAGAATTCCAAGCCTGATTTCCATTTCAACTTAAGTGTTTCCCCCAAATCTTTGTTTCAAGAGCTCTGCTGTTTATTCTCCCCAAAACCTCATGTTAAAACTGAGTCCTTCCCTAAAGTCCTGGATACCTTTAATGCCTTGGTTCCAAGACAGTGTCTTGTTTTAGTCAGTATCTTGTTTTGTTTGCCATCTTCTTATTGACGTTATGAATTGGTTTGATTTGCTTAAAAGAAAACAAACCCAGATCAATCTTCCTTTGCAAGTAAGATGACCAACCTCACCTGATATGTTCTGATAAGAATTTGACTTGTTTGTTTTCCATTCATTCTGTTTTACACAACTCCTCTGAACAACAGTTCTTCCCCAGTCAGTTCACTGGCCTTGTCTCCTTTCCTTTTTACATTAATCTTAAAATTTCCATCTTTGTTACAAAATAGTATGAAATTTCTTTCCAAAAGACTTTGTTTCATCTCCAGAGTCTCTCTCAAAGCTTTTTGCTTACTTTCATTTCTCACTTCAAGCAAATTTCATTAGTTTTTCTGGAACTACTGTTGGTTTACAACAGAACAGAATCAGCCTCACTTTGTGACTCAAATCATCATTAAACAAAAAGTTAATAAATATTGACTTATTCTATTGTGTAGTCCCACTTAAATAGTTTTGCTTTACATGAATGCCAGAATTGGCAAATACTAAAGTTATAAAGGAAAAATATTTACCTACAGTTAACTGCCTAATGATAGATATTTTTATTTTTAATTATATGTAATGCTATTTTTATCTCTTTTCCTTTGGTAGCTGGAGTAGATTATGTAGGCATCAGTCGTAACCTGGATTTTTCCCCTGGAGTCAATATGCAGACATTTCGTGTGATAATTCTGGATGATCTTGGACAGCCGGTGTTAGAAGGAACAGAGAAGTTTGAGCTTGTGCTAAGGATGCCCATGAATGCTGCCCTTGGAGAACCCAGCAAGACCACCATCTTCATCAATGACTCAGTGTCTGATTGTGAGTAATTTATTTTTTTTTTTACTTTTTCATATTTTGGAGATGATGTGTTAAGTCATTTGCTATCTGGCCGCTTGTGTTCTATATCTGGTGCAGTGTGGCACAAGTAAATGTGAAATGATGGAGGGAAGATATGATAACTTCTGCAGTTATACTTTACATGTGCTTGCTATGTTTTTCTGCCCAGTGCCAAAGATGCAGTTTAAGGAATCTGTGTATGTAGCCAATGAAAATGATGGGCAGGTTTCTGCCATGATATATAGGAGTGGGGATATCCAATACACATCCACTGTGAGATGCTATACAAGGCAAGCTTCAGCTCAGGTTATGATGGACTTCGAAGAACGACCTAATACTGACAGTTCCATCATCACATTCCTTCCTGGTAAGTTCTTGATCTTATTTTAGAAGCCTTTAGTCTACCATGTCTTCTTTTTCTTTGCTTTCCTTTGCTTTGTTTGTTTTGTTGTGTTTTAATTGTATCTTCTCATAAAGTAGTGTCAAAAGGATCACTCTATAAAACAAAGGTTTGGATTTTTTCATACACAATGGGATGGTGTTACCTTTATTTTCTTCACTTCTGACTTAGAGCAATAATCACTAAAAACCAAAAAAGTATATCTTCATTTAGGTTCAGCCTGAGTGCCAGAATCTTTTTGATAGCAAAAGCAGGTTTGGCATAGCACAGTAGAAGCACAGATCTGCTGTCAGAAAGGAAACTTCAGAAGTTCTGCTCTTTGTTAAGCAGATTTCTGGCAAATACATTTGACGTGCACTGAAATGAGCAATAGATCTTTCAACAGGTATATAGCTTCCTAATTCCTGTTTGAATTTTTTTCTCCCACCAAGGCTTTACTAAGACCGCCCACGAATATCAGGTACTTAATATCCCACATTTCATGAGAGATGAAATGCAAATAAATCAAATATTACTATGTTGAAAGAACATTGCCTAATTCTTTCTACATGTGCAGGAGGCAGTTTGGTCTTCTAGCCTTTGAAGTTTACACGCATGTGATATTTTTTACAAGTCTTAAACAAGTTCTGTCCTCAGCATTAAATCCTTGGTATAACCTTATCACAGAAATTACAACCTTTGTACTTCTGTAGACATGTATCACTTGAAAAAGTGAGTGGTTCACTCTGTCTTTATTTAGAGCTGGCCTCAACTTTTCATGCTGTCCTGTACTCTAGACCTTTGCTATTGCTTCTGTGCAACCAGGAAAGAGTCCAGCTAGTAAGAATTAATGGATCTCGGCCACTTAGATGTGACTTTTCTCTTTTCTTGAGTGTTGCCCTACCATTTCTCTGTAAAGACAAGTAACAAAGAGGTCTACTAGAATTATATTTTGACTCTGCATATTAAACATGCAAGGCATGTTTAACGTGCAGCAGTTTCATTCCAGTTTTCACATTTTCCATGTAACAATAAGCAGGGTAAATATTTTGCATTTTTTGTCTCCTTAAGGGATAATTGATTTTCTATAGTGAGGGGAAAAGGCAAACTCAGAAAATGAACACAGTCAGCATTCTGCTCTGGTTCTTCATCTTGAAGAGTCTTGATCTTATTTGCATGTGTAATGATGAAAAAATACAGTAAATTGACCTCATCTCTCTCCTGCTGTACTCTTCCTTTTCTCGGGGATGTAAGAGTCAGTCCCATGAGGAAGAGCCCACCAAGTCATGCTGGGTGCCAGACACTGAACACCATTCAGAGGTCTTGCTGCTTGTGTAAAAGACGTAAGAAAAGATGTTGAAGTTTCTGAACATCTAGTAAGTCAGGGCACATTAATATGTGAGTGCGAAATTGAGAGGTTTGATACTCCAAAGCATTTTTAAGGCAATGTTCACTGTCACTTGAAATGAGTGGAAGTTCAAAAGACTTTAAAGTTAAACAGAATAGTATAAGTGAAGGTCCAAACAGTTGGAGGGTGACCATTCAAAAGAGACTTGAAATATAAAACTTCAGGACAAAATTGCCATTAGTATTAGTAATGGTAATTAGTAATTACTATTACCATTAGAAAGGTTTTATTTTTCTGTTTCCTTGTGCAAGTATTTCCTTTTTTTAAGTGGACTCTGTTGAAGAATCACTGAGAAGGAGCATTTTCTTCTTAGGTAAAACAAAAGAACTAATACATGTAAAGTGGACATACCAAATAGAAACTTGTCTTACAGAAGTCCCAAAATGGGGGATTCCATTTTAAATGAGTTTCCATAGAAAGGTAATGATTGCTAATTCTGCTTTCACTGCTGTCATTGCTCATTAACTTGTATGGTGTCAAGGTGGATGCCTTGGCCAGCAGGATTCAGGTGCCTTGGGCTTGGAGAGAAGTGCTGTATTGGAGCAAAGAAAATCTAAGTTCTGCCTGATACTAGCTTCAGAATGATTGCAGGTGAAACTGAGAAGCCTTGCAAGCTGGTGCTTATGGATGATACTTTCCATGAGGAGGAGGAAGAACTACGCCTGGTTCTTGGCACTCCAAGAAGTGACTCTTCCTTTGGTGCCTCTATTGGCGAGCAAAACGAGACACTGATAAAGATTCGGGATGACGCAGACAGTAAGAGAATAGCTTATTGTTACTGGCTTTTGGAAGCCCATTTGCATGCTCTAAAATATTTTTTTTTCCCTCTAATGACAGAGGCTATCATTAAGTTTGGTGAGACCAAATTTAGTGTGAGTGAACCAAAGGACACAAGGCAAGTAGCAATTGTGAAAATCCCGGTGCTTCGTCTGGGAGACACTTCCAAAGTTTCTGTTGTGAGAGTTCATACAAAGGATGGATCTGCTACTTCTGGAGAAGACTATCACCCTATATCAGAAGGTAGGATCATACTTATCAGATCCAGCTATTTGTTTTCATTCATGACTAACATAATTTTTTAAAAATGAAATAACTTTGTGATTAGAATATTTTGCAACCACATCCCAAAATGCATTTTTCTATTCAGTGTGGACAAAGTAATTTTGAACAGGAATACAATGTCCTCTGTGGTATACAACAGCCAGTTGCTGTTGGTATACGAATTATCAGTGAAGATATTTACAAATATCTTTTTTGAAAACATCTGTACTCCTTTGATAACATCTGTAGCTCAAGAAATTGTGGAAGATGTGGGACTTAAACTTTAGTTATATTTGCAGAGTGTAATAATATTACTCTGAAGAAACATCTACTAATAGGATATGATTGTGTGGTTGTTTCTTGAGTAATTCATTAAGATAATGGGATTTGCTGTATGTAGGAATTAATACATGTTTCTTTTTATTTTTCTATGTTCTTAATAATAAAACTTTCCTTCTGTATTTCTGAATTCACTGCCTTCTGCTCCAAACTACTAATGAAGGAGAAGTTGTACAACAGAATGAGAAATTTCTTAGCTGATAAACTTCTTTCCATTAATAGCCCACCTACCTTCTTTAGGCAATGACTAATGGACTTTGTAGCATTATGATTTTCTTTTTCTTTTAAAGTTTATGATAATACATGATAGTGCTCTGTGGTTTAAGATTAATCATTCATTGCTGGAGTGTTTTCATAGTTTTGGATAAACTATTTTGGCATCCAGTCCAGCTGGAATGTATGACTTACCTTTGAACATCCAGCAACAACATTGTGCTATATCTTCAAATTCCATAGCAGTGGCATTTCCCGCTAGTGAGATCTGAAGAGGCAATTTATTAGCCACAAGAAAGTCATCAACCCAGAGCTTGCTAATTCCAGTTACTTTGCTCCTGCATTTATAATTTTGCTCTTTCCCCCTGAAAACCACAGGAACTTTTAGTGTCAGCTGATACTTATCCTATATGCACATTACCTGTAGGCATTGTCTTGCTTGTATTCGCCCTGCTGTGCACCAGCAGCACATGGGAACAAGGTTTTCAGGAGAAACCTACTAATGCAGAGCAAGAGGCTCTCGGCCTGTGCCCCCAGGCCTTTGAGAAAGGTCTGTGATGTGCAGAATTTCCCCACGAGTTTCAGAATACCTCTGGGTTTAGGGAACCTGCATATTCAGCCATAGGTACAAGACCCACATCATTAATTGGGTTTTCTGAAGGAAGTGTGGCAAACTGAAAATCAGTAAAATTCTTAGGTGTCACACAGCTAGAGAGTTCATATGTTTATTACCACAAAGAGTATTTCCCTGGCTTAATAGCGCTTGGGATTGGAAGGATCATTAGATCAGTTAATCAGCCTCACTGTGGATTGCAAAATTCTCCCAGTTTTCCCAAATTATTTTCTGTATTGTTCCAAATAACTTTGGTTGGAGAAAATATATCCTTTAGAGAGGGCATCTGGTCCCAGTTTGAAGGCTTTGGAGAGGAAGAGTGTTTCTTAGCATTTGGCTTCACTGATCAGTCTCTATCACCTAACTGTGCCTTATTTCCCATATAGATTTCAGCTTTAATGCACTACTGCTTTTTGTGCCTGTCCCTTTAGAGTGCAGAGGTCTTTATCACCTGGTATATTTTGATTATGGTGGTGTTTCTATATCCCAGTGAGAACATCACTGTCTGCAAGTTCTTGTGGTCCTAAGTTTCTCTCGGTTATTTCTGTACATCTTCAAAGTGAATTTGGCATCCTTTAAAAATCAAAATACTAGAAATGCACTTATTATTTTGGTTATTATCACTCTCATCCTTTCCAGGCACAAATGTTAAATAGTTTCTGTACTTTTTATTTCTTTAGTCGTTAATACAGTCAAGGATAATAGTACTCCCTAACTCAGTGTGGTGGGTTGATCTTGGCTGGACAGTTAGTGCCCACCAAAGCTGTTCTATGACTCCCCCTCCTCAGCTACAGAGGAGAAAATATGACAGAAGGCTCATGGGTTGAGATAAGAAGAGGGAGACATCACTCACCAATTATCAGCATGGGGAATATTAGTTTCATTTTTTTTATTAATCAAACCAGAGCACAGTGATGAGAAATAAGACATTCCTTCCACCCCTCCCTTCTTCTTGGGGTAGCTTCCCTCCCAGATTCCTTAGCTCTGACTGGCTTGAGGGAATAGGGGTTGCAATCTGATTACCACATGTTATGTCTGATGCTTCTTCCTCCTCACACTCTTCCCTATTCCAGCATGAAGTCACACCCACTAGAAACAGTTCTTCAAAAACTACACTATGGGTCCTTCCTGTGGTCTGCAGTTCTTCATGAACTGGTCCAGTGTGGGTCCTCACAAGGTCACAAGGGCTGCCAGCAGACCTGCTCCACTCTGGGCTCTTCTTTCCTGGGGCCACAGGAGCCTACTCCACTGCAGGCTTCCCCCAGGGTCCCAGCCTCCTTTGGGCATCCACCTGCTTGATCATGGGTCCTCCACGGGTTGCAGGTGGATCTCTGCTCCAGCATGGGCCCCCATGGGCTACAGGGCACATCCTGCATCACGAGGCTCTGCACCAGGGGCTGCAGGGGAATCTCTGCTCTGGCTTCTGGAGCATCTCCTGCCTCTCCTTCTCCACTGAGCTTGGTGCCTGCAGAGTGATTTCTCACATATTCCCACTCCTCTTTCCCAGCTGCTGTGGTTCAGCAGTTTTTTCCCTTCTTTAATCTGTTATCCAGAGGCACTACCACTGACACTGCTGAGCTCAGCCTTGACCAGCAGTGGGTCCATCCTGGAGCCAGCTGGCATTTTCAGATATGGAGGATGCTTCTGGCAGCTGCTTGCAGAATTCACCCCTATAGCTCCCCACTACCAAAGCCTTGCCACACAAACCAAATACAATCAGCTAAGGTTGAGCTATTTATCACTATGACTTACTAAGTTTTTTCAGAGACAATGATTTTCAAAATACAATGCTCTTGTGGGGCTGCAGCTTTGTTCCTTATTTTTGTTATATACCATTGTATTTATTTTGTTGAGTACCATTTATTTAGAATTCTTCAGTCTTTTGGTCATTCACATAGGTTACCAACATTTTTGTAATTAGTCACAGATAATTTTCAAAACATTAAGATCCATTAGACTAAATCTTGAGCTTTGCAAATCTCTTGATTTATGTCTCATTTTCAGTGATTTCTACCTGTGTCCACTGCTATTCATTATTATTATTATTTGTGGCATCAAATAGGTTATACTAAATTTGCAAACATCTGTAATTTGAAAAGTGAGTATAACTGCCATCTCTCATGGCTGGGCCTAGAATCACAGGTTGTTATGATCAACAGGTTTATTTTTAAGTGTCTCATGTTTTCAGAAATTGAGTTCAAGGAGGGTGAAACACAGCACTTTGTGGAGATTGAAGTTCTTTTCGATGGAGTGAGGGAGATGAGAGAAGCTTTCACTGTCCACCTGAAGCCTGATGAGAACATGGTTGCAGAAATACAGGTAACAAGTTCATGCAAAGTCCTGAACAACAAAATCTGGTAAACAGACCTCTTACTTACTTTCTGGCTCATCGTTTTCCTCTTCTTTTATTCACACCATCTTGGTTTGTATATTAAAAGACAGAAAGAACATCGCAGCTGTCACAGTAACACCTAAACAAAGCAGTTTTTTGTCAAGGCAATGATGTTGATGGGGCCACAGAGTCAATGAAAGATTGAAGTCTTCAGAGTATCATTCGAGGCATATTCTGCTCATATAATCAGTCTTACAAACTGATGGCCTCTCAGAAACACTCTCTGGGAATACAATCTCTGTGTTGTGAAAAGAGTAATTTCAGGTGAAATATGACTTCTCCTATAAAAATCATGTTAATATCATTCTTATTATATAAGATAAAAAAGCCACACATTCTTGTTATTTAGCGTTGTATCATGCATACTTTTAATTCAAACAGTATACTCCTCTGATTTGGCATAAAATGTGCTTGAAAGTCCCTGTCTGCTTCAGCAGTGTCACACCATATATAATCTGACTCCAGACAGCCAGACAGAAGAGACACAGCCTTTGCTGATGACAAACACCCCATTTCCACCAGGCATTAAAGCATACACTACGTAGGAGGTTCTACCAGAGCACTGAAGTGATAACAGGGAGACAAGGTTAAAGGTCTGGGATGTTCACTGTTCTGTAAAGAAAATTTTCATTTTAGCTCTTCCTTTTGCACCCTGCAGTGTACTTTTGGTGCCTCAACCCTTTTTCAATAGCTCATCCAGATGAGGTCTTAGAACTTTTTTTGGAAAGATGTTTCGAAGGCTAGACATACTCTGATCGAGGTCCAGCTTGGTTATTTAAGTTTTCACAGGCAACTGTTTCTGTATTTTTCACTGTCAGACAGCCAAGGCCATCGTTTACATTGAAGAAATGAACAGCATGGCAGATGTCACCTTTCCCTCTGTGCCTCAAGTTGCATCTCTGTTGATATATGATGATACTTCTAAAGCCAAAGACAGAACCAGTCCCATTGCTGGCTATCCTGTCATCTGTATCACAGTGAGTATCTCTGTGGAAAAACAGAAAAAATCAGTATATGGATTTTGTTCAGTGGAATTTATACACCCAGTATCAATCCATATGGTGATGAGTCACACATATTAGTCACACATATTAGTTTGAGCTAGAATTATCCTTAGAGCTAATCTAATTTGTCTGGATAATGAATCCATTCTCAGGAGGAGAAAAAGCATAGAAAGATATTTCACTTGTTCCTCACTAAGACTAGTGCAATATTGATACCCACACTGTGTTTGTGATTGCATGACCTTAGTATTTCCTGCATTATCCTGCCTTAATTTGTAGAGTTAATATCAATGGAGATAACAGATGAGCCATTGTTTTCAATGAGTGCCACAGATTCTAAAATGAATGCTGAAGGGAATACAGGCTTCTTTCATTTTTTTCATTAGTAGTTTTGCAACTGAAAAGGTTACATAAATATTCATATACCTTGAAGAATGTTTTGTCTATCTTCAATTTGTTTTTCACACATTCCTTTTGCACAGGAATGTCACAAGTTGAATGGTTCTTCTAAATAAAAAAAGAATCAAAGAAAATAAGTCTTTAAATGCAAAGTGTATTTGCAGAATTAGATCAAAGGGACAAATTAAAATTAAAGTAGTACATGGGAGTGTGGCTTGTGCCTTCATAACTATGCCATGTTTTCACCTATAAATCAATTTAAAATAATATTTTTTAATTCAGTAAGCATAATTAGATATGCCTTTTAATGTACCCTAGCAGTGCTAAATACCTAAATAAGGTGATTTCTTATGAGACTTAGTGGGATTGTCAGTTCCATGTTGTTGAGTTTTGTGACTCTTGATGACTTGAAATTCCTTTGCTGTGAAGCAAATAAATTCTTAGCACGTCTGCCTTGTTCTGCAGGCCTGTAATCCTAAGTACGAGGACTTTGACAAGACTGGCTCTATTTGTGCCAGTGAGAGCATCAACAATACCCTGACACGGTACCGGTGGCTTGTGAGTGCCCCCACGGGCCCCGATGGCGTGACCAGCCCCATGAAGGAGGTTGACTTTGACACCTTCTTCACTTCCTCTAAGATGATTACACTCGACTCCATTTACTTCCAAGCCGGTTCTCGTGTCCAGTGTGCAGCTCGGGCTGTGAATTCAGATGGGAATGAGGGTCTTGAGCTTATGAGCCCTATTGTCACTATAAGCACATCAGAAGGTAAGGCATCATCACCTACTGCAAGATTCACAGGTCTCTTTTGCATCCCAAATTCAGTCCTAACAAAAGCTGGTTACATGGTCAGGTGTTTTAACATCACCACGTCAGCTTTTCTTCTGCTGTTCATAGAGGTGGTGCAAAAACTGTCTTGACACTGCAAAGCATCGTATAAAGAAAAAGTTTTTCCTCTCTCCTAATTCTTCATGTCTTTAAATAATAACCCACATAGCAAATTTGTATGTTCATGAGAACAATATATGACAGGCAAGTAAATTAGTGAAACCTGGTTCCTGTTGACTTTTGAATTCAACTGCAGTAATGATGCAGTACAGTCTCAGCTCCTGTTAGGCATTGAAGAATCCACATGGCAGTGGCATATCAAAGCCTAGCCAGAAGCAAAACCTCATTTAGCATTCAGGCCTCACTGGACACCTGAGAATTGATGTTTTCCTTGACTAAAGACTAAAGCAACTGTGCCCAATAACAGGGCATGGAAAAAATTTTTCCCTGGTCAAAGCATTCATAATTATTCATCCTTCTTGTTACATGAAACACACTGGCTTTGTTATTGTAATAATGCATTATTTAGATTACACTTGACAAATTAGCAGAGCTAATTAGTTCAGGCTCAGGACTGAATTGTCATGTATAAATTACTTCCAGTACCTGAGCTAACTTATGATGTGGAAGGAAAGAAGTGCAATGATCGAAGCAAACTACAAAAATCCTGAATATTCTCCATTTTGAAGATGCCTGACCTCCAGTGCATAGACCAACTCTCAAAAGGAATTCAGATTGTGCAAAAAAAAAAAAAAAAACCAAAACTAAAACCACCAACCAAACCAACCGACCAAAAAGCTGTCATGTGCAGAAAAGAAATTTGTTTCATCCTGACAGAAGTTTCCTACCTGGAGATGTTGAGCAACATTGGCTCCTCCAGCGCCAATAAGCTCTCCAAGAGGAGGGCCCTGCCTCCTCTTTTCTTGAAATCCCTCAGAAATGGGCAAAGAGGACTGTTTCAGTTTCCCCCATCTGCTTGTTTCTTACTTAGAGTACCTTGTAATCCTTTGGCCATCACACGACAGAGACCAGAATGCAGACACTACTGCATTGAACTACGCAACTAGAAGTTGCATACATCTCAGATCACATGATTACAAACCTAATTTTCTGGTCCTACAAACTTGGACTAATACTGGAACACATGGAACTAACATTGGAAAGGATTTCCAAAATAAGTTACACGTTCCCCTTTCCTGGAGAAATTCAAAATTCAAATTAACAAGGCCTTAAGCAACTTGATCCAGCTTTAGAGCTGTCTCTATTCTAAGCAGAATATTTCTACATATCCTGTGACACAATCTTTCTAACTACACTTTTGTTACTGGTGGATCAGGAGACTCATGAATTTCTGAGGACATATCACTGCATACTCCAATCCAGTGCCAAAACCAACTGAACAGCAGTCGGTATCTTCCATATCTTCCATCCAAAATATAGGATGGTGGGAAGAATTAAAACATATGCCTCTGAAGACCTCTGTAAGAAAGTATGTCACCTGCAAGTGAGGTTGACACGTGCAACTGAAAAGACACAGATGCTTGTTCTGAAAATGTGATCCTGTTATCAAGTAATCATTTGTGTTTGAATCCTCTTTTGAGTAAATTCCTGTTGAAACCTCTGGAAAATACTTCTCAAAGTATTTACCTGTCATTGAAGAAAATTCTCATTGTTTTGGATACCTTTACCGTGGAAGAAAAGTACATCTTAAAAAGTGGAAAGAAAAGTATCGATTGTTTCCTATGGACATAAAGTAAGGTTGCTTTCTCTTCTTCCCACTAGGTCTTTGTCAGCCGCGTATATCAGGAGTAGTTGGAGCAGAGCCATTCTCTGCCAAACTGCGCTACACTGGCCCAGAAGATCCTGACTATGCCAACCTCATCAAACTGACAGTCACAATGCCACATATTGATGGTATGAGAAAATCAGCTGTGGAGTTAGGAGAACTTATACAGTATGCTGTTATTCGAGCTATTTTACTGGGTATTTTAAACTGACAAGTTAATAATGTAATCTTTTAACAGTAGGACCAAAGGAAAATGTTATGAATTAATAGGTGCAGTATGCAACAAAATGCATAAGATACTGTATTGGTACATCACCTCTGATGTGAAGAACAGCATTTTCAGATTAACTGCATAATTTACATAAATTGGGCTAGACCTAAGCTTTGTAAAGCTCCTTTGAAGTGCATAGGAATATGCCATTTAATTACTATTCACACTATTTTTTATTTAATAATATATTGTATATTAATATATCTAAATGTTAATATGTTTAGAAATATTTTTTCTTTTCATAGTATACAGACAGTTATTGTGGGTAAAATTCTCATTCATACTTAGCATATCAACTTTCTTTGAATTCTGAAGTACAGTAATTGGTGTAAGTACAAAATACAAGAGCACTGCATAACACGCTTAGTGTTTGACAAAGTCTGGCTAAATTAAGGAGGTCTGACAACTGAAATGTAGTGATAGTTATAAATTAATGTTTTTAGGCATGCTGCCTGTTATTTCTACAAGAGAGCTCTCCAACTTTGAGCTGACACTTAGCCCTGATGGAACTAGAGTTGGAAACCATAAATGCTCCAACCTGTTGGATTACACAGAAGTAAAGACCCACCATGGCTTTTTAACTGACGCTACCAAGAATCCAGATGTGATTGGAGAGACCATTCCCTATCAGTACAGCCCAACAATCAGAGGCTCCAATACCTTGCGCTTCTACCGCAACCTGAATCTGGAAGCCTGCTTGTGGGAGTTCAGTAGCTACTATGACATGTCTGAGCTCCTCACAGATTGTGGAGGCACCATTGGAACAGATGGGCAGGTATGGAACTTGATTTTGTACTGTATTCTTGTAATAAAATATTTCCCTCATAATACATCTGTGCTAGTAGAAATAAGAGAATCATTTGTTCTGAATGGAATTTGTTATGATTTTCTCACAATACAGTTCTGGGGTATTGTGGGGCAAACCAATTCCTCTTTTACTCTACAGTGAACCAATTTAGTCTTTTCTTAAAATGAAAGCCTTCTGAAGACTTGCTTTTAGCACATAGATAGCACTGGGCTAGTTAATATTTATTGTGGTATATCTTAAAAAGCAGGTTTAAAACATTGTGGAGAGAGTTCTTGCTGACAGAAATGGACTGCAGCGTCCTACCAGCAGCTTTGCTTTGCTGATCTCTTGTTCACTGTGCAGACAGCACAGTGTTCTCACCTTACCCAGCAGAAAATTACTTATTCAGGAAGTGAAAAAAGCTGCCAATATGGAATGGTTGAAGTACAGAGCTGTGAAACTGGTTGGAGAGTTAAAAGCAAGAGATTGGAGAGAACTTCAGGAAAATTATTTCTAGAAATTCATAGTAATGTGGAAAGAAAAGGGTGCAGGATTTCTTCTAGAACAGTGACAGTGAAATGAATCCCTGGATCTTCCCTGTATAATTACTAAATAAGCCTGTCTGATCCCATTCAGGCTCTGGAATAGAGTGGCTGTGAATATGAAGTTTATGTACAGAAAAATATCTTTGAGGAATAATCCTACAGGCTGCAAGAAGGACTCATATCACAGAAGTCTCTCCACAGCTAACTCACTGTCCTGGTACACTAGCATTCCTTTTTGAACCACTATGAAAAGAATGAGCCTGCTTTGTGAAATGGCCATAATTTCTCTGCTCTTTTGACATTTTGCCAGGGATACATCTGCTATGAGACCTTAGTAGACTTATTTGCACAAATTCTTATTTTCTATGCTATTTTCCCAAATGGCATAAAGCAGGTGTGGAAAATGTGTCATTGCCCACAGAAATATATAAGCATGTGCAACAGAGCTAATTTACTACTAAAAGCATAGTCATCGATGGACATACAGATATTTAATTAGATAAACTGATTTTTTTTGTTTTAATTTTGTTATAATTGCATGCCTAAAGTCCAACTTACTCCATGGGTATTCACAATAATCATAGTCAGTTTGCTGGACAAGAAATTGCACCACAATCTCTTTAGCACTTGGTTAACTTCCTAACATTCTGCCCCTCTTAACTAGAGATTATATACTCTAAGTCAGAAAATGAGAATAAAATGGAGGTTCTGCCTGTCTCACATACAAAGGCCTTGATGGATATGTCATCTCACTGCTTTGTCATCAATTCTGGTTCCTTGTCTGTTACAGAGACCAGTTTAAGGTCTCTGCCTTCATGTTGGAAGCTTACTGTCCGTGCTCTGCTTGGGCTTGGCCTCTGCTGAAAGCAGATCCTCCTACAGGTGCATTCCATGAGATCTGTGAAGCTGTCAGAGGGAAAGGGAAGGCATCCAAGTGTGGGATGTAAACCTTACACATTCCCACAAGATAAAAATTACACTTGTCTTTACTGTTCTTAGAATGATTTCATTTCTCCATTTCTTTGACTCATCATTCCTTTGACTATCTCCTTATGCCCAGGCAATATGAAACTGCAAATTCTTATTTCCCATACAAAGCAACCATAAGCACACACAACTTGAAGCATCTGTATGAAGCTTCCATATGAAGCTATGCAAGCCACTTCTCCCTCAGTGAAAAGGAAGGAAAACCTGGTATGAATCCATTTTAAATACTTCTGTGTCCTTTAGACAAAAGGGTGAATACCTGCTTTAGACAAATATGTATCTAAATAAAACCTATTTATCTCTATGTTCATATAAACAGAGAAGGAAATAAGTACCATTCCAATATTTTAGTAAATTGAAAGAACCTGTGTATTCAGTTTTGGAGGACATGCATAAGTGGCAATGTGGCCAGAGAAGTGAGATGCACTTTCCTGAGGCTTCAGAAGTATTCTGTACTTTGTGTAAATTCTCTTGTTTACAAGCAGAGAGTGATCAACATGAGCTGTGTGAACCATGCAACTGCAGCTGAAGCTATCCTTTAGTGCCTTCTAGGTTATGGTAAAAAGGTATACAGTATGTTAAGTGAAATATCAAGCTGAATTACTTCTAGCAGTGAAGCATTTCCCTGCAGCCAGTGCGTGCCTCACTGCCCTCCCTGTTTTCCCCAACTCCATTTAATTCTTCTCCAGGTTTGGTCTTTATCTTCACATGACCCCTCCAGCTGAGAGGGGAGGCAGTCAGTGCCCTATCTCTGTGGTTGTCACCATTGTTGTTTTTTTCTCCTTCGGTGAACAATTAATAATCCTCTTCTGTGAGAGGAAAGCTGGCAGCTATGGTTTTCACCATTTTTTTAGCAGACAAAGGAAGCCCAAATTCTATTATTCAGACAGAACAGATAAATAACAAAAACACTCTTACCATATCCTGCTACCACTGCAAATTTAATATATTGAATTTACCAGATACTTTGGCTAGAACTTTAGGCTCAACATTTTGTTTCTTGATTCCAGTTCTCCAGTACCTTGTGGTCAAACAAAGACATCCATGTTGATTCAGACAGAGAGATTTCACAGAAAGAATGGGCAATATCTTAAATGATGTGGACCTTCACTTCATGGGAGCTCCTGGTATGGTAGGGGAAGAAGATGAACTTTAGTAAGCAAGAAGTGAGGTAGTAGACCTGCAGCTGGTGCAGTTCTTCTGGCACAGCTCCTAGTGTTTGCTGAAGGCTGCAGCTGTCTTGGCCAGTTCCCATGAACTCATGAACTGTCATAATACATACAGAGAAGGTCTTAGTTTTCTCTTTATTTTTTTTTTCCTTTGAGGCCTTTTGATTGTGACCCACTCTCTTTCTCAATTATTCTGTGCATGAGCAAACCCTGTGTGAGCTAGATGCAGCACTCCTTTCAGCGTGCAGCGTGACGGTTTGTTCCTGGGGTCTGCCCAAAACTGAAAAACCAGGCACTTATGTATCTAAACATGGACTTAGATGTGCAGTTTAAAGAACTTCTACCTAAAATTAAAGACCTGTTCCTCTTTAAATTGAGCTAATCAATTTGGATTAGTGTTCTGTACTTGTTAAGGTCAGCTTTGATGATTAACAGTTTTCTTTAGGACAACCTGCAGTCACAGTCTAAAATTCAGTGTCTACTTTTGGATATGTCTAGGCCTTAAAAAGGGGGAACTCACCTATTTGAGGGCTGTGTTCCAGTATTTCCAAGTATCTAACAAAGGCTGGGTTTTACTTCATGGGGACATTGTGAGAGTCAAGTACTACAGACATCTCACATTCTCCCAGTACAGGTTCTAAAACAATGACAGATATTCATGAAATGAAGTGAAAAAATGAGACAGTGAAAACCAAGCAAGTGACCGTACTTTAATGAAGTGTATACTGAAGTACTGGCCTACACTTATTTCACATATTATTATGGAGTGTGAAGTATCATTTGATCCCATTTCCTGCTGTTATACCTGTTTGCTATAGCCAGGCAGTTTGGCATCTGAAGGCTTCTGTGTGGTTCTGGCCAAGTATTTATATATGGATGCTGCTTTCTGTAGTTTCAGTCCATTGCCAGACTTAGAATAGGGAAGCAAGGAAATTACCATTCAAACTAATTTTATTAATGACAGCTCGTTAAGCAGGTCTTTTATAGGAGCAAGAAGGTGAAGAACATGTAGTAAAATACTTGAATGTATAGCTTTATACCTTGACACTATGGTAATTGAGTATGGCTGAACAGTTCACTTTTTTCTCTTCAAAAACCAGTTATTTTTGGCCCAAACTGAAAATGTCTTTCTTCCAGTATGTTCAGGTCACATTTATGCTATGCATGTTATAGCACTGAGCATTTCAAAATCCCATTATGCAATCAGGTTTTAAAATCACTAATGTACTGCTGCACCTTATACAAGGCAGCCTGCAGAGGGTTTTTATTACACAGAAACAGTGTAATAAAAGCAGCTTTATAGGAACTAGTTTTGCCAAAATCGTACTTTAAGGTGAAAACTCACCTATTCTGAAAATCTTACTAGATGTTGTAAAATTCAAACAGACAGAAATGTCTGGTTTCAGATTTTTATATTCACTTTAGTGACTCCACTCAATTTTAAGAAAACTCTGCAACTCATGTTCCCTTGACATGGAACCTCTCTATAAGACAAACATTTTTTTCTCTAGCTGCAAACGTGCATTTAGTAAGCTGTAAAGAATAAAAAGCTATAAAGTGAATGCACCAGCTGTGTAACAAAGTCAGAGGTTACATTTTTTCAAGGGACTGGCATTTCAAGGCTGTATTGCATTCTCTTCTCCATTCAGACTTCTTTAAACAAACCTGCTTTGCATTTCACCTGTGACCTACCTGTCTGAGTGTCTTCTTAGGGCCAAATCTTAGTTTTGCCATATTGACATTGTGTAAACAGTTAATTGATAACATTGTTAAACTTGCGTGACTCAAATTCACAGACATCACAAGTAAATGCAATAGGAGATGAGACTTGGAATAATTTGGAGAATAAAAATACAATTTTCATACAAAGCCTGTTTCATTGAGATACACAAAATAAAACACAAACTTGTATTATTTCTAATGTCTAATTTAGTCAGTACTATCAATGTGCACACACACATACACTGACAAGCTCTGCCCACTGGAAATGTAAGCCAGCTAAATAAAGCATGCTATAAATGTAGAACAGAGTCCATGACACAAACCCTTTATTGAAAATAATTTTTATTGTAAATATTCTAAATTGTTATGTGACAGATTCTCAAAATAATTGTGTATTTTACTTAATGAAGTTTGACAGATTGCATCTGAAAGGGGAAGAAAAGAAAAACATGCATAGAAACTCCCATTCATACTTACTAAGTTTTAAATAGGAATTGTCAGTATTCTAAACCAGACCTTATGATCTGTGATAATTTATCTCACAAAAAAAAATGTATGAAGCTCTATTTCTTAGATCAATGTATAAATCATCTTCTTCTCTCACACATGTGGATTTTGAGGTTTGACAATTTTTAATCTAAATTTTTCCAGATATTATGTGTAAGAGTCTGTTCCCTCCTTGGAACAATTTTTGTCTTCTGTCTTCTCAGGCTCTCCAGACCTGGCATTGTCATGAAGTATGAGACAGAATTTCCCCAGTTCATCTGTTGTGTAGCTGTAGTCTGTATTTCTCTCCTGGTATCAGAAGACTAAATTCATACCCCCTTATTATTGTTTAAAATCAATGTTACTGAATGTAATTTTTTCTGTGTAATTGGTTAAATCTCCTGTGCATGGGATGCATGGATACATAGTGCACCTGTCCTGTCTCTCCACAGCAGCTAAGCTGATCCTACACTTACACAGCTCTAAGTCACCCTTTTGGTTTCATCAGTGTCACACTGAGATATAAAATGAACAGCTGGCTATTCCCAATAGGCTTTGCATGAAGTGCTGGAAAAGAAAGATAACTCAATGGAAAGAATGTTTTCTCATGTTGGTCTAAATAGCATTATTAGGAGGGCTGGAGAAGTCAAACTCCTCCATCTGTGTAACACATTCCATCGATTCATCTGGGGGGTAGGGCAGTGTCTGCTCACTTTGACACAACTTTCCTCACAGTTGACTTCCTCTTTATTTTATTTTCACTATATCAAAAAGATCCTTACATATACGGTGTCTTAAGATTTTTCTGTTCTGCCTACAGAAGGGTAGATTCCACCTTGTAGGAATGAGAGGCTCTTAAAAGTTTTTGTTTACTATTAGAGAGAATTATTTATTCAGTAATTCCCTGACTGTCAGTGTTGTAGGTTTGCCTCCAGACCTGCAAATCTATGAGTGCCTGTAGAAGGGTTTGTGTGCATAAAAACTCAAGGAACTTTTTCCCCCATCCATGCCATGAATCACACATAAGGGCAGCTGTACTGATGGAAGCACATGAGTACACAAACAAATTCCTAGGCTGAGGCAAGCAGCTCTGCTGCCCAGACTCCTCTTGCAGGTTTTGCTAAAAGGGAAGAACCTTTTAAATTCTACAGCCCTAGAAATGGAGAGATTTCAGATTTCTCCCCAGAGCAGGAGTAATATGTCAAAGGAGCAGTGTTCCTGGCAGACTTGCCCCAGAAGGGATCCTGCTACTAGATTTTGACCAGTGCAAGTAAGCTGAGATCTCTAACACTATGGTCCCATTAAATGAAGGCAAGACCCCAAAATGTGGCTTACAAACCTCATGAGTGGATTGCTTTATGTAAAGTACACATGAAGAGCCAATGATACATTGAAAACCAAGAAAAGCTTTGTAATGAGGGGTGTTTTTTTTAGTTTGGTGTGTCATAAGGTACTGAGCTAGAAGGAGTTTTGTGGATCACCCTATCCAGGCCCCTGCCTTAAGTCTATATAATGTCATTCCAACACTAGTAAACTTAATCTAAAACCTAACAGGATTTCATGGCCTCACTATTCTTGCAGAGTGCCACCACACTGAGGGCTGGAAACTCTTCTGGTTTCTAGGCTGTGTTTGTCCTGGCCATCTTAGAGCCATTTGCTCCCGTGTCAGCACTATCTTTCATCATCAGTGGCCCTTCTGTGCACTTAGTGTCCTGATGTATATTGACAGCATTCTTGCTTCCTCTCAGCCTTTGTTGTACTGGGCTCAACAGCACTGCTATTTTAGACTCTTCTCATCTGATAGTTTTGCCATTCCTGTGATTATGTTGATTTCTTTTTCTGCAGTCTACAATGCAAATTAGACTTTTTCAAGCATGGATGATCAAAGCTGTTCCAGATAAGCTCTCAGTAGTACTCTGTATAATGGCATGCATGCTTCTAATTTCCACCCCATTCCTCAGTTTATCTTAGGATCATAGCACATGGAGAGGGTAGGAAGGTCATAGTTATGATGTGATCAACTCGCATAACAAAATTTCTTTCCCCTCTATTGTGTCTAATGAATGTCTTTCATTTCTACAGAAATCCCTGTGACTGGTTTCTATTACCTTATACTTTAAGCTATAAGATTTCATCTCACTGCTATTATTCTAATCCTCAAGGTCATTAAATTCTCACTTTGATATTCCAGTCCTCTACTTTATCATTAAGCATTATGTATGCTTCTATTTAAGAAAATAATGAGCATATATTAAATCCTGTTCCACATACTTTTGTCTCTTCCTTATAAGCAAACTAAATTTCAGATATCTGACTTCGGTGTCTAATTTTTACTATACAGCATCCAGATATAGAACAAAAAGGCAGAGAGAAAAGCCAACATAGTTTGTCTGGGATGACCTTACAATAGTAATACATTTTTTATGCAATCAAATGTATTCATTCATTTCTTGATACTGGTGCAGGAAATGACAAATTTTTGAGGTTCCCCCTGAATCAAAAGCAAACCATAAGACACTCAAGAGCTGCATCATTGCTATATTTTTTTTAATGTAAGTGAGAATATAATGTTGTTATTTTGAAAAATTTAGTGAATCCGTGTCCAAAATAATTGCTCAGATACTCATGCCAGTATCCATACTCCCACAGATAAATTTGCAGCTTAAATGGTACTAAATGATAATATTTTTGTCTAACTTTACTGGTCATCTAATATATAGAGAAAACTTTTTTTCTGTTCCAAATAGAAATTCTTGATTTTGATTATGTACAACCAACAAAGCATTAATATAATCTACAACTCTAGCTTCTCATCTACCAGTCTGTGTTAGTGTTTTATTTTTCAGTGGTGCCAGACTCTTTTCAGTGGTGCCCAGTGACAGGACAAGGAGCAATGGCCATAAACTAAAGCAGAAAACATTCCACCACAACATGGGAAAGAACACAAGAGGGTGGCAGAGCACTGGAACAGGCTGCCCAGTGAGGTCATGGAGTCTCCCTTTCTGGAGACATTCAAAACCCAGTTGGACATGTTCCTGTGTAACCTGCTCTAGGTGACCCTGAGTGGCAGGTGGGCTGGGCTGGGTGATCTCCTGAGCTTCCTTCCACCCCTAAAATTCTTTGATTTTGTGATACTGTGTGTTTCCAAATGACTACTATCTAAATGCTACCACATATTATAGAATGAGTCAAACAGTATAAGTCAAAAACTTGTTAGCCCAGAGTGCAGATCAAGGAGAGGCACACGTGACAGTGAGTTGTGGCAGGCAACTATGAACATTTGCCTTAATGAAGTCCTTAATTAGGTCAAAGTATTTAGTGAGTGCAAGCAGTAAAATTGTGGTTACATTATATTAGTAAAGGTTCTGTCAGGCATTTCAAAGTGTAAAGCAGCTGTAAGTTGATGGTCATTCAGCCCCTTGACTTGCAGCTTCCTTGTAAACTTCCTTAAATACTGGGGAATTTTTGATAATGCAAAACACTCTTTAGAAGGATCTAAGGTAATCAGGGAAATGTTCAGATGTGCAAATTTATATATGGAATTTCTGTTGGAACTCTAAATCAGAGTTCAACAACTTTTATGACTTTGAAAAGTTTCCCACTGGGAGATGATCTCAATGTCTTTCCTCCCATGTATTTCTAAGAAAATCCAGAATGTCTAAAAGGCTCTGGATTGCACATTTCATTCAGAGATATGTGAGTGACAAAGTATTTGTAACCAAACATAAACATGAAGTCTCTTCAGACAGGCTTAGATCTGTGTATCATGTAAGAGCTATCTTAAGAGGTGACAGTTTAATGACACTATTTTTCTTGTCTTCTTTCATAATATATATATATATAATGAATATGTAATTCTTCATAATTACAGCACAATTGTTTGGTCCAATGTATAAAGAAAGGCTCTATTTTTAAATCCATATCAGCTTGCTTGTTCTGTGTAGCTCTTCCAGACAGTGAAGAACAGTCTGATTTCTGTGTTTGCATGCAGCATGTTAGTTATTATCCATGCACAGAGGAACAAAGAGTTTCAGAGGTGGCTAAGAAAAGTCCAAGGACTCAGTCTTGCAATGATATTTGAGCTTCGAATTTCAGCATCTTCCAGAAGAGCTTCTTAGTTGACAGTAACAAGAACATAAACAAAAGAGTTGGTTAAGGCATAACCATAGAGCAAATGAAAAAGCATATTTGAAAAATTCCTAAAGCCTTCATTTGTAGTTGTAGTTGTTTATGTACTAAAAAAAACCTGAACAAAAATGATGAATCAAAATTGAGTGGGTTACGTTTTATCAGTTTGAAGTAAAAAGATGAAACTTGAAGGGGTGTAAGCTCAGCTGAAAACCACTGAAACATGTTTTTGCATGTCATCTGTAGTTTACAAAAAGAGAGAATTTGATTGAGTCACAGTATTTATTTCAAGTTCTGTCTTCTCCTGCATTTAGCTTGCCTGTGCGATGCTGCCGTTCATGATCACTAACCCTGATATACAATTCTGGTTTTTATAGGTTCTCAACCTAGTGCAGTCCTATGTCACGCTGAGAGTCCCTTTGTACGTCTCTTATGTTTTCCACTCTCCAGTGGGCGTCGGGGGCTGGCAGCATTTCGACCTGCAGTCAGAGCTCCGGCTGACTTTCGTGTATGACACTGCCATCCTGTGGAAGGACGGCATCGGCAGCCCGCCTGAAGCAGAGCTCCAAGGTGGGTGTTGCGTTTCTTGCCATGGAACTCATGCTCCGTTACTGGGAGTGTAGTTTGCACACAGCAGGATGGTTTTTCGATCATTCCAATACTAAAAACTAACTAATAATTTCATTATTAAATTCAATTATGAATTGCAGTCTGTCGTTTCCTAGCACTCACAGGTGGAGTTTTAATGAAAATCATGTAAAGTTGACATCAGCTCTTTTACTGCAAAGAAAGACAATTATATTGTTATATTTGAAGTACATGTGCAAAATTTAAAACATTTATATCTACTCAGAACTTCACATTTGGTACATTATGTAAGCAAATTCTGTTAGCACTCAAGCTGTTTGCACTTTAATGAAAATAATATGATACCATTTTTTTCTCACTATGAATGGCCAATTTCAGAAACTTATGATATTTTGAAAATGTTATGAAACATTCAAAAGAAACAGAATTATATCATGGGAGCCTCTCCTATGTGTGAGAGTAGTAAATTCTGAGACATTCTACAATATGTTAAATACTGTCAGTAAATGTTTGTGAGTATAACTAGTCAACAAGTAGAAATCTATCATTGCAGAATTTATCTTTTAAAAAACTTAAATTACTTTTTACAAATAGTGACATTCTATGCGCAAGTATGTGCATAGTATGGGCAAGATTAAAATACAGAGTTACACCTGTGTGCTGTATTATTCTTTTTATGCAAATTTACTTAAAGTGTCCCAGCATTACACTTCAGGTGTTTCCCATCTTTCACACCCTAAGGTAGAATACAGGTTACCAGCTGTAATTATGTACATAAAGAATTTCAGGACTCCTGGGAACCTAAAGTCACTTTTTTGCTTCTGTTCACTCTGCATATGAACTACAGAAATCATTGCTATGCCATTTCTGTCTTTATGTTAAGAGCAGGAAATGAGGAGCAGTAAGGGGAATCTGCAGTGCATGAAGAATGAAGCACATGTCATGCCATGCCTAAAGAATGAGCCACATGCCACAGATCATGTGGTGTGCTAGTCACCAAATAACAACCAGATCTAATCCTCTGTCTCAGCAGTTACATGGTGCATCTATGCCACCATTTCCCATTTTTAATTTTTTTATTTCTCTGTTTAAGAAGTTGATGGCCACATCTTTGGAGGTGCCGAACATTTTCAGTTCCCTTTGAAAACAGCCAGTACAAAACAATCCTTAACATATCCCAGTGTTACTTGGGTAGTATTTTTTCACCAGTTGTTTTGCAGGGCAAGTAGGGGTTAACTAGTTTCCAGTTTCTTTCCATACCTCTCAATTCATATAATTATGCTACATAAGTTCTAAGTAACACTGTAATGCAATCAAGGTCTTCTAAAGCCCAAATTAAAACCTGAATATATAGTTATTTCTATTGTACCAAGAAATATGGTTGGTACAGATGATTTTGTACGGTATACATTCACATTGATGTGTTCAATTTCCAGTGCATTCGTGGGGGAACATTCCTGTTTCCTTCTTTTTTCTGACAAGCAGAATGGTGATACATCACTGGCTGTTTGTAAGGAACGTTGGAGGAAATGCCTAAACTCTAAAGCTTTGCTGAACTCCAGAAGAAAAGGGTCTTGGCTGCAAGCTACAGAAGTAAACCACTTCTGGGTACAAGATCTTGTAATTTGAAGTTAGAATACATAAGGCCTGTATTTTGTGCTAAATTCCTGCCAAAAATTGCCAGCAATGCAAAGCCTATCAGAAGGAGTTGCACAGATTGCAGCACCCTAGAGCAGATTGCTGTGGAAGTCACAGCCAGCTGCTCCAGCTGATGCTGATGGTTGCTGCCTTGGCACAGTAGGCACAGAGGCACTAAAAAAGGGCATCTCTGAAGCAGCTTTCATTGGTAGGAGTCAGCTTGAATACTTGGTGAAAATAAAAGTCTTCATTCTGCAGATTTCCCTGGCAGCTGACCATGCTGCCTGAACCCAAGCACAAACTGCTGTGTGGATTTTCCTGAGCATACTAGACCAGCTGTTTGGGCCCATGGTAACATGTCAAAGCATGGCTTTACAGGGAAGTTCCCTATATGCTTTGGAAGCTGCATCATGTCCTGAAAACTCAAAGCCTCACTGCGTAAGTTCTTGTTTGAGAAGAATCTGGAATCAACCCAAAAAATACCAACAGGCCCCCCACACACGTGACATGGCAAGGGTAGATGAAAGGGTCTGCTGTTTCAGAGGAGTGTGATTTCATTGACACCTGCAAGTGGAGCACACTTGTTAATTGGTTTCTGCTGGCAGGTTCCCTGTTCCCAACCAGCATGCGCATCAGTGAAGAGGGACGCTTGGTCGTCAACTTCAAGACTGAAGCCCGGTTTCATGGTCTGTTTGTTATGTCCCATCCTGGTAAGTGTAATCTACCCTTTAGCAGCACTGCAGAAATAAAGACATCCTCCCCAAATTTGATGCTATTCTTTTTTTTTTTTTTCCTATTTCTGCTTCTGCTAGCTGATTTTTTTTTTTTTTTTTGGAAACTGTGCTCTTCAGATACAGATGTTTCCTATGTTTGAGATTTCTTACTTTTCAATACTGACTGTATTCAGGTTGTCAAACTTGTTGAAATACACATTAATCTGATGGAAGGCAAATAGTTCCACTTGGTCAAGAGCCTGATTTATGAAGGATGAAGATCTAGGCCATTGTGTCCCTTGGGGATCTATAGATATATGTTTTTACCCCATCGTTATAATTACTATTTACTTACATTGCCCTAGGAACTTAGCATTAAAATTTCTTTTCTAACTTGAAGCTTTTCTAGGATATTTAGACCTTTTTCTGGAGCTTTTCTAGGATATTTAGACCTTTCTCAGAGAGCAAGAAAAAGTCTTGTGCAGGCATTGTATGATTCTGTTAATATAACACTCTCACTGACATTCAATTAGTCATTGCTGAGGACCTGTTCCTGCAATTTAATCTGTTTAAACCCCACTGCCTTTATTCAGAATAATTACAGGTGTAAAACTCAGTCTACAGACATAAATCTGAGTATGAATCCCAGCCATGGAAAAGAATATCCAACTAAATTAAATCTGCTGAACAACAGTGAGAAGAGAAAAAAAATAGGAAATCTCTTCTAGTTTAACTCAGTTGTTTTTAACCTATATAACTCCTTCATGGTGCTTCTACTTTTTCTCACCTGTTCTCTAGTGTGTTTGATTTTGCCTATAGGCAGAGACAAGTTTAAAATAGAAGGGTTTATATATCTCTGCTATTCCACTCTCACTGTTTTGATGGTCTCTTAAATTTATTCTTCATACAGTTCTCTCATTGTGAACAAAAGCAGCAGCTGAATACGCACTTGAACAAGAATCAAGGAGGCCCAGCTGAGCTGACTGTAATTTATTTTAGTTTCAGTTAATAAAACCCAATGCCCCGTGAAGGTATTAACATCAGCTATGGCATCAAGGTTTATGAATCATTGAGAATGTTTTTCAGGCTCCAAGAGTTTGCAATGAAACACTAAAGGTGACAAATCTGTCTCTCTGGCATGTTTCTAGCTTCATCTCTGACTTCCATGGTTATGTCAGCTGACCACCCAGGCCTCACTTTTAGCCTCAGCCTCGTCCGAAGCGAGCCAACCTACAACCTGCCAGTCCAGCAGTGGAGCTTCCTTTCTGACTTCGCGGTAAAACCTCGGTCCTCACCTCGTCCCCTACTTCCCCAGCCCATCATTTGGGATGCTGGTGGCACAGCTCCCTCTCTCTCTGTGCCCAGGTTCGAGACTATTCTGGAACGTACACAGTGAAGCTGATAGCCTGCACCACTGCCCCACATCAGGAGTACAGCCTGCCCGTGATCTGCAATCCTAGGGAGCCCATCACTTTTGACCTGGACATCCGATTCCAGCAGGTACCCTTACAATGACACCTTCATCATTTTTTTCCTAATTTGATTCCCATTTGTGGGTCTTGTAGTAATAATGCTAGGAACTGAATTTCTTGCTAATAAAGAAAGCATTCCTAAATTGGTGGGAGAGCACATACTCCTCTCCTGCTAAATAACTGTTGATTTAGGAGAAAGTTACTGTGATGCAATAGTAACATTTAGGAATTCTGGTTTTGTCCATTAATTTTGGTAGTAAATAGTTTTATCGGGTAATTAGGAAAATATAGAACTATTATCAGAAGGTTTTCATCTGACACAAAATCAGAGTTAGGTCTCAGGTATTGAAAGTGGAACCTCCAGAGGAAGATTCATTCAGTCCTAAGGTAGAACTTCTCTCACTGACTGTAGAGGGAAGTGTAGACAGGCAACACTGCTTAGCTTTAAAACTCACAAAAGTGACCAAAACAAATCTGAGCCATCAATATGGATCATATGGAAACATATGGTAACAGGCAAACAGCATACCTTTCACAAAGTCCAGCTGTGAAGCTCTGTAGCTGGGAAAAAATTTGGGGAAGTGGATTCTTCTGTAGAAAACATTGGTTTTAAAAAAAACAACTGGGGGTGATGTTGGATAGTTAAGAGAACATAAACTTCCAGCTTTCCAGGTTATCAAAAGGGCTAGTGTGACCTTGGGATGTGTAAGGAGGAAGTTATATCATTTCTGTTATTTGGAGCTAGTACAGCCAATCCTGGAACAGTGTGGCTGTGGTTTCATGCTCATTAATAGTATAGATTATGCTATTAAATCATCTTACAGAATAAATCCATATCAGTCAGGGGTACACAATCACTTTTCTGTTGACTTAGCCAGAGTACACAAGGGAATGTATGCAGTCTTTATGCTTTCATTTGGCATTATGCCACCTGTGGGAGAACAGATGATTCCTGAGAGGGCATTAAGTCCTGGCAAGGAAGAGGGATGATACATGATCTGATGTGAAACCTGCCTTCTCAGACTTAACCACATTTCAACATTTTGGAGACGTTTGAATGGAATGGGTGAGGGGAATTTATACTAGTTCAGCACTTCAGCCTTTGTCTGGCTCTTCTAATCTACTTCTAGGGACTCTAAAGCAATTAATAGCAATGCTAACCCACAACTTGTTCCTGATCCTCGTATAAACAATAAGATGTTGATATTTCAAAGAAAGGTAAAAAAAATGTACAAAAGTCATTGGAAAATGGGCAAAGTAATATACACTATATTATATACTATATACACAAAGTAATATACACTTAATAATACACTATATGGAAGTTTCAGGTGCATAAATTCACAATAGGCATAAGGTGCAAAGTTACAACAACATCACAGACTGTGGCCAGATAAACCCCCATCATCAACAATTTTCAAACCAAGACCAGTTCTCTTTCTTGAGATACTCATAGTAAAATAGGCTTGGGCTTTCTGTGGCCGATGATAGTTTTTCCATCTGATCACAGTTTGAAGCACTGTGTCCCAAAGCAGGTCCCAAAAAAGCAGCAGCACAATAGCACAAATTCCATAGTCAGTATCAAGCACTTTATCTCTAAGACTTTTTAGTCATTCTGCAAAACTAAGTAAGCATTGGAATACACTCTTTTACAATTAAGAAAATAAATAGTGAAGGATCAGACTGAAGGATGCTAGTCCTTATACTAGGAACCACCTGATACCTTGCACAGGCCCACTGCATCCAGTCCTCTGGTGCCCAGTGCTAAAAAGACATGGACCTCTTAGAGGAGTCAGAGGAGAACCAGAAAAATGATCGAAGGGCTTCAACACCTCCCCTATGAAGAAAGGCTGATTTGGGGTTGTTCAGCCTGAAGAAGAGAAAGAGCTATGGAGACCTTATTGTGGCCGTCCAACATGTAAACAGGGCTTATAAGACAGACTTTTTACCAGTGACAGGATAAGGGGCAACTGAAAGAGGGTGTATTTAGATTGGATGAAAAGAAGATACTTTTTACAATGAGGGTGGTGAGGCAGTGTCACAGGTTACCCAGAGAAGCTGTGAATGCCCCATTCCTGACAGTGTTCAAGGCCAGGTGGGATGGAGCTCTGAGCAACCTGGTCTAGTGGAAGGTGCCCATGCCCATGGCAGAGAAGTTGGATGAGATAATCTTTCAGTGTGCTCTCCAACCCAAACCACTTCGTGACTCCCTGAAATCAGCGAGTGTATGTGTCACAACCAGACCAAAATTACTTTTGACTGCAAAGTCTAATGATAAAATGATGAGGCAGGACAAGAGTTGGGTCCCCCAATTCTTAGTCTAATGCTCCATCTCCCATACTGAATTACCTTCTTGGGCCTTTTTAAAATGAAGCTTTTCATTTCCTTGGAAACTTTTTCTTCTAATTTCCTTCATAACTGTTTTCACTGGTCACAAGGGAGGAACCATTTTAAGACTCAAGAACAAAATTTATTTGGTGTTTCTCCACTGGTTCAACATTTCCTTTTTGGACATGTATCACCTGTATATCTCCTTTTTCCTCTCTCCACGGCCCCTGAGGAGTCAAGCAGGTAGCCTGGAACTCTAGTGAGGATTGTATTAACACCGTCTCACTCTGGAATTCCTTGAAAAAGAACAATATTCAACCTCCAAGCTTTGCTTTGTCCCAATTCTTTCCATGTCTCATTTCTTTCAATGTGTATCGCTATTTCCTGACAGAAGCCCTTCCATACTCAGGATACTTGTTGCCCTGGGACAGACCAATCTCAAGAGTGCTCTGTTCCTTGAGGTACCAAGTATTAGATGGGCTTTGATCCCATGGGTGATCTGCAGTGTCCCCCACATCATCCATATGCAGAGTTGATGGATATGGCAAATAGGCAGAATAAAATGACAGTTACTCTTCTCACCCAGGAGATCCTCACAGATTGTTTTCTAAGAACTCTCATATAAAATGTCTCAAATGCCCATAAAAGTAATTACACTTAAACTACTATCCTAAATAACACAGCTGGAAAACCGTTGTGCTAATCAAGTATTTGTGGAACTACAACCCAGTGGGCTGTTTTTCAGGCATTTGGAAAGAAGCATTCCAAAGGAATAGAATTTTTTATCTTTTTTTCTTTTCTTTGCAAAGGCTGGGATACTAGGGCTTCTTTTTCTAAAGAGTAGCACTCCATTTATAAAAAGGTTTGAGCTGTACATTCTTCTTGCCAGATCCTGTTGCTTTGATAGTTTTGGGACTCTATTGTGAAATGGACCCTTGTCAATGAGCCAGAAAGAATGTTTTCTTCATTTTCTTTCCTTCCTGTCCACACACTTATACATATATATACATAAATATATATGTATGTGTTAGCTTTTTTTTATTTGTTTAGTGTCCTCTTGTTTTTTTTTCTTTTTTCTTTTTTTTTTTTTTGGATATATGTGTCTTCCACATTATTTCCGCAGGTACTTGCATCCTTTTGAACTTTAGGCTCCCCCAGATCTTCAATTCACTGTATAATTTCCCTTTTATTATGCCATGTTGCTTTATAGTTTGCCTTTGTCTTGCCTCAAAACCACTACAGCCTTCTTTCTTGTTTTATGGTCCCATGAAAAACTGCTGCTGATAGTATTGATTAATTTTATCCTTTTCATGTAATCAAGGAAGAACCATAGCTTCGTGTATATAAAGATAAATACTAGCATAAAAAGATGTTCAAATGGTTTGGTGCATTTTCACATGCATGATCTGATATATCCTGCAGCACATTAGAAGAACTGATACTTGCAAATAAATCTTCAGCAATGTATGCTTTCAAATATTGACAGATGATCAGAAGCAGAGGTGAGACTTGTGTGTAAGAATGAAAATGGGATAGAGAAAACAGGCTGTGATGGGTCAGAGACAAGATTTTTAGGGAAAAGTTTTCCTCATGTTATCCCCACACATAAGTTGCTCTAGACACCTCCTTAGCTGGGATAGCTGGGATTTGGAAAAATGTGATGGGAAAAAACTAACCTAGAATATTATCAAATGTCACAGGGGCAGATAATCCAAAGGTTGTTTGCATATAAATATGTCTAGTACCAGGAGATTCTTTTAATCTTCTTATTAAACTGTATTATTGCATGTAGATGTGCAGAGCTGGTAAGTAATGTACACTGGGAGAAGATCATGCTTTGTTTTAAGAGTTTAAGATCATGCTATGTTTTTTTCATTAAAAAGTCTTGTTGAAGAGCCTTATGCTTTTGTGGTTTTAGGTCAGTGACCCAGTGGCTGCTGAGTTCAGCTTGAACACCCAGATGTTCCTCCTCTCCAAAAAGACGCTGTGGCTGTCTGATGGCTCGATGGGGTTTGGGCAAGAAAGTGACGTTGCTTTCTCAGAAGGTACAATTCTGCATAGATCATGCACATTTCATTTGTGTTCCGCACTATCAGGACCCTGTTGCTGTTGAGGAGTAAGGGTGTGTGCTTGTTGCACTAAGCTTCTAGACAAAGCTCAGCCTGAGAGCTGTGTTAAATGCTCAGTGTAAGCAGATGTGAACTGTGTGCACCTTTTACAGGTGATATCATATACGGTCGGGTGATGGTGGATCCAGTGCAGAATTTGGGTGATTCCTTCTACTGTAGCATCGAGAAGGTTTTCCTGTGCACAGGAGCTGATGGATATGTACCCAAATACAATCCATCCAATACTGAATACGGGTGTCTTGCTGATTCTCCATCCCTTCTGTACAGGTTTAAGATTGTGGTAAGTGCTCTAATTCTGTGAGGATGCAGAGATATATATATATATTTTTTTTTTTTTTTTCTAACTTGTCTTTTATCCAAAACCCAGCTGTTCTTTAAAAAGTTCTCAACAGCACCAAATTTTTGACTTGAGCTCCAGGCTAACATGAACTGATGGAGGCAGTATCTTGCCTTTTCCCTCATGGTTCTATTCTTTATCTTTCCGGGAACTACCTTCAGTAAGAGTTTGACGTAAGTTAGAATCCCAAGATAGGCTTTTTCTCGGCATTGTCTGTATCCATGGACCATAGAGGGAATTTCAGGAGACATGCAAGTGAGGGATTGTATTTTGTTTCATGTTTAGCCACCCAAAATCTAGTGTATACTGCAAAGTTAGTCATCCAGGTTGCCTCTGTAGGGCATAGGGAAAGAGAAATACCTCTAAAGTTGGCTTGGATGACCTAATTTCCTTCCTGAACATAACTTTGGAGTAACCCCCAGTAACTACAGACCTGATGCCCAACTTTTAGAGTTAATTTTATATAAGATGATTATATAATAATCTTAACAAATTTATGTGACTGTCTGTTAAGGAAATGAAATGTAGCTTCTTTAGTCTGGGAAATAGACTTCTTACTCTCGTTTCAGACCACATTTATATATCTTTTTTATTTAAGAAGTGAGCTGTGGTTGTTCTCTAGTTTTCCCCTTTTATTCCAGAAAGGCAAGGTATTAAATAGAAGTCAGTACAAGTGAGATGGGACCACAACTGTTTCTCATGGGTTTTCTCTTGTAGTAGTATTTCCCTAGACTGCATAAAATAGCATGTTTAAACTACACAATTCATGCATTGCAAGTAAATACTAAAACTGTTTTTCATGTGAGAAATAAATCTGTGTTTTAAACATTTTTCCCCTCCATGCAGGACAAAGCTCAGCCAGAGACACAAGCCACAAGTTTTGGAAATGTACTTTTTAATGCAAAACTTGCAATAGACGATCCTGAAGCAATTCCATTAGTTAAACAGCCAGGCTCTGATGGATTCAAAGTAGACTCAACTCCTCTGTTTCAGGTATGATTTCTTTAGCTTAGTAGCAAGAGTACTGAACCAAGGAAGAAACACTTGCACAGGTATTGTTGGTAACTGTAAGTCAAATTGAAACCAACAGAAAGATTTATTCTGATTTTATTGGCAATCAAACACAATTATAGATGCTTAGAAACTTATAGATATAAAATCTGGAACACTTAATAAAGTGTTTCCATTGGGATACCCTTGCTTTTCTCTTGTATAATTCCACAGGCTAACCAGAAGTTATGCAAATTGTTCTTGTACATTTATTTTAAGTTAATAAGATTCTTGTTGCACAGCATTGTTTTATTGCTTCCCATCTCACTTCTCAAAGATAAAAAAATTAAAAATCATAGGCATTTACAGTGAGCTTCATCAAAATCAAGTTGATACTTGGCATTTTCTGTACAATTCTTTCCTTGCAAACTTGCACAGCGTGAAACACTGGAAAGCCTAAAAATTGACAACTAAAGGATGCAACTACTCCTTCATTAAATATAATCCTTCAGCTGTGTGCATTCAGCCTTTTGATCTGTACAACCCAGCCAAAAAGTTCTCTCTTCACTATTTGTCTCTAGTATTTGCAAAACTGCATGCACAACTCAAGTGTATAAATTAGTAGGAAAAATATGAAAGAAACTTTGATTCTACTCCTGGCCACTTCAGTATTAAAGGTCCCATTGTAAGCAGTAGAGTATTTAACAAAGGCCTATTTAAAAGCATAAGTGTTTCAAATCTCCCCCAGGAAAATGGAATCTCATTTTTTATGGGAAGAATCCATTTCCATGGATTCCAATGCCATGATTTTTGGTCCTCTTCCTGTCCAAAAAGTGAGAATATGAAGAAACAAAAGTATTTCCTGAAAAATACTTGGAAAAACAAGAGTGAAATAGAAAATATGTTATTTTCCTAAATAACAAAACTGGGCTGCAACCATTCAAATTAACAGGTAGTATCTTTAAGACAATATTCAGACAATCCTACTGGACCTTGTGGATGCTAAATCTGGTATGTATCCAGGAAAGGTGAGAGAAACGGAAGGACAGTACTATCATGTCACACAGATTGCAGGGACCCATGCCACCCAGCGTGGATTAAGTTTTCAGGGACATGTGGAAATTGACTTTGAGCAGGGTTCCAACACCCTGCTCAAAGCAGGGTCACCAGAGCAGGTTGCCCCGGACCATGTCTTTTGAACATCTCTGTTGAAGGAGACTCCACAGGCTCCCTGTTCCAATGTTCAACCATCCTTGCAATAAAGAATTGATTTCTTATGTTTAGATGGAATTACAGACAGGGCCTAATCATTTGGTAGGCTGGGCTTGGAAAGTCCTTTTCTGTGGCCCATCCACAGCTAAAGTTACTTTGTATGGCTTTTAGTACTAACAGCACCAAAACCATGCCAAGGCCATAGCCTTCTTCATCTGCACTTGGTAGCCACAGAGTCTGACTGTGGAGAGGAATGGAGACTAAACCCTCTGAAAATTTTGGCAGAAAATACAACTCTTCTGGTGCACATTGGCACCAGTCAGGAGTTACCTGTGCATGATTTTGAAAGTGCTTATCCAGGCATTCAGTTCAGAACAGAGACTGATTTCCTCTGCATTTAGTGCTGTCCAGATTTAGTGTGTGTGTGTTTAAATACAAAAAATGTTTCTTTCCAGGTGTCTTTGGGTAGGGAGTGGTATGTCCATACAATCTATACCGTGCGTTCCAAGGAGAACGCTAACCGCGGAATCGGCAAAAGAAGCGTGGAGCACCAGTACCACTCACTCCTCAGTGCTGGGAGCCCAGGAGCATCCACACAGAGAAGGCAGAAGAGGGGAGTTGAGCAGGCCCCAGAACTTGCAAGAGACATTGGAGTGGAGAGCAACCGAGGAACGAACATCCAGCACATAGCCCTGGATCGCACCAGCAAGAAACAGGCGCCTCAGAGGGAGGTTGCACTCAATGGTGTTCTCCCCAGGGAACTGAATAACCAAAGTGCAGGAATCAGCTTAGTCACAATCATTGGTGGAGCTGCTGCCATTTTCCTTGCCATCTGCTTAATTGCAATTATCATTTTGCTGCTAAAATGGAAACGAAATTCTGACAAGAAGGAAAGCACAAATGAGTCAGGCAGCAATGAACCAATGATGCTACCACATAATTACAGCCATGACAGCTCAGAGGTTTGATTCCAAGACCACAGTATTCAAGCCAGTGTCCAGAGTGCCTCATAAAACTCTTGAACTGCACATTTTTAGCAGCAGATAATGGTGACTCATGAGAAGCATGTTTCTAAATGTACTTGAAATTTGTTATTCTGAGCTCTTACTGCCATTATCAACAACAAAAGAAGTTGAATGAAACCTCCCACTTTGCATGAAAGGAAATGTCCCTGATGTCCCTATACCATGCACTAATTTCAAGCAGCAATTCAAGGGACTTCATTGTAAGGGAGAGATTATTGTTGTGGTTTTGTATTTTCTGACATTTCAAAAGAATAAAAGAAGCTGAACAAAGGTGCTATATATCCTGTCTGCAATAAGAGAGGAGGGATACACATAATACTTGAGAGGAGGGATCCTCACACTCAACTGTAGAATTTTGTACTGTTTCTCACAAAGAACTCAATGTCTACAAGTAGTTTGAAAGGTGATGGAATGCCTTTGGCATGGATTCTCCGTCCTGTAAGTTTTTGACTTCACTTAATCTGTACCAGTATTTTTTTTTTTTTTTACTTATATGTGACTGAACTTTTTCAAAAGACAGCTAGATTATACAACATAGCATTATAAACAATTGCATGTCACAGGATCCAATACATGCTCTTTCCTGCAAATTCCTATTCATCTATTTAATCTGAATATTTTTTTATTTATGTTTATACAAAGCTGAAGAATGCAACAAATCCAGAAAAAAAATTTTGGTTTTCAGTAAAACTGGGCACTTATGTCCTCTTAAGTTTATAATGGATCATGGAAGTGTTGTAAGGTAAATTTTATTTCTTAGTGCATGTCCACTGCTGAGAAATGCAAGCGTTAGTATTTCAGTACCTAGAGAAGATGATAGTTAGATTGAAAATGCAGAGGACAAGGTTCTGCTGAACTGAGCCTAGGAGCCATGATATTGAATCCATCATAGTTAGTTGTCATACTAAATAATAAAAAGAGAAGAAAAAATTAGCCTTTGATTGAATCAAGTAGTATTTATTGCTGTGTAATCATAGCACATTTTGACAAACATGCTGGGTCATTGTTGGGCATTTTTTAGCATGTGACTACTTCTGCAGGAGTAATTCTAATTTTCTCTCAACATTCTTGATTTAGGTAATATGACAAGTTTGGATCAGCAGTGTCCTGTGTCAGTTTTTATCCAGGCACAACCTGTTCTGTCCCTGTCAAATCCTTGGCTGTGAAAGCTATGTAACCTTCAGGAAACTGTCCCTTTTGTCACACTAGCATTTTATGTAAGTCCTTTAAGTCATACAATTGTAGAATGGCCTGGGTCAGGAGGGACCTTCAAGATCATCTAGGTCCAACCTCACAGCCATGGGCAGGGGGACCTTCCACCACATCAGGTTACTCAAAGCCCCATCCAACCTGACCTTGAACACTTCCAGGAATGAGGCATCCAGAACTTCCCTTCACAACCTGTGCCAGTGCCTCAACACCCTCATAGCAAATTTCCTCCTAATATGTAAATCCACTGTCTTTCAGAGGGAAGTCATTACTCCTTGTCCTATTGCTATATCCCCTTGGGAAAAGCCCCTCCACAGCTCTCTTGTTAACCCCTTTCAGGGACTGGAAGGTGCTCTAAAGTCTCCCCAGAGCCTTCTCTTGGCCAGACTAAACAACCCCAGCTCTCTCAGCCTGTCTTTATAGGGGAGGTGCCACAAACCTCTAAACATCTTTGTGGCACTCCCTTGGACTCGCTCCATCATATCCATGTCTTTCCTGTGTTGGAGACCCCAGAGCTGGATGCAGCACTCCAGGTGGGATCTCAGAAGAGCAGAGTAGAGGTCAGAACCATCTCCTTCACCCTGCTGGCCCCACTGCTTTGGCTGCAGCCCAGGATATGTTGGCTTTTGGGCCTGGGAATGCACATTGCCCATCATGTCCAGCCTCTCATCCACCAGCACTCCCACGTCTTTCTCAGCAGGGCTGCTCCTAATCCATTCTCTGCCCAGCCTGTATTTGTGCTTGGGATTACCCTGACCCAGGTGCAGGAACTTGCCCTTGTTGAACTTCATGAGGTTTGCTCACCTCTCAAGCCTGCCCAGGTTCCTCTGGATGCAATCCCTTCCCTCCAGCATGTCAACCACACCACACCATGGCTGGGTGTGTCATCTTGCTGAAGGTGCCCCCCATCCCACTGTCCATGAGATTGTCCAACAGCACTGGAGTCAATGGAGTTCTCAATAGAGTTGAACTACATAAAATCTGAATTAGGATGTTGAGACCTTGCTAAAATATCTCTTCCCTTCCACCACCACCATCTTGTGGTGGTGGGTAGAGGCAGTCCCCAGCACACTTGGCATTTGGTGTTCCAGGGATCAGGCTGCAGAGATCAGTTAGCAGAGCAGGATGCAGTTTGAAAGCAGCCTGTAACACAATGCTGCCTCTGCCTCTGAACTTTAAAAAAAAATATATATCCATCCAGAAGGCCAGAAGGCTTCCTGGCCTGGTTGTGGGGGTCAGTCAGCACAGACAGACCTGACCAAGTAATTGTGCATGGTTGTCCTGTAAGCCATAAAGACTCAGGTACATGAAGCCCTACTAGCCTAGGGATGTCAGTGCTGTGATTCATGGTGCAGTGTGAATATGCCCACAGAGAGACTCATGCTGGTATCTCTTGCACTGATTTGTGTTGTTATGACTTCACTAATTTAATAGGATTTCATCAGCTTTTCACAAAATTAGTCAGGTCAGGATCTGTCCTACCTTATCTAGGGTTTCTGAAGACGGTGATTAGACAGCTTAATTGAAGGATGTTTGCAGCACCTAAAGGGTCAAACTCCATTACTAAACTCTTGCAGTCATCTTTTATTTTAATTAATCCAAGTTCTAGCCTGAAATAATTATCCATAAGCCATGGCCAATGCTTTAGACCTTTCCCCCAGTCATCTGATATCAATTTGCTCTTGTAATGAAGTTTCTGGTTTTGTGTTCCATGTTTTAAGTGTGCAAGATTGATCAAAGCCTTCACCCACAGATACCTTTTATACTTAGTAAGTTCACCACTAAGTTGCAAATGTACACTAAGATCAAATTTGCCTTTGTGCCTATGTGTGACATCACTATGAGAAAAGCAGAATTTCTCTCCTAGAACCTGCATGTTTGGTTGATATCAGCCAATGATTCGACAGTAGAATGGGACACATGTAAATAATAGAACATTCTAATATTTATGAAATATCTGTTTTCTATAAGCAGAGATAATCTTTTTAAAAAAAATATATATAAAATACAGAAATTAGGTGTTTATCAGTAGAGCTATTTTTCTGCTTTTGAATGTTACCAGACCAAAATATCATTAAAGGTGCTTGCAGGAAAAATATTTTTTTAATTCTTACTTGTTTTTATAAAATCGTATCAAAACCCATATGTTCTACATGCCAAATATTTAGCCCAGTAAACAACTTGATCACTGCTTTGAACAATGTCTGATTAAAACTTTTTGAAATATTTAGGTTGATGGGGATAATCAGACTAATGTTTTTGTAACAATATATAAAATTATAGTGAAAAATGATGATAACAAAGAAAAGGACAAAGCAAACATTGAAAAGTTGGACAAGCATGAATAAGATTTGTGAGTCAGATACCAAAGTCCTCTTCCTGAGAAAAAATTTGCCATGTTTTCAATAAGGCATGCTGGATTTGTCCCATTCTTAAGAAATTGGATTTTTTACAATTCAGTGAACTATAAATACATCTGTAACAGCATGCTTTTCTTTTTATTATTATGGCTTCAAGGTTTCAGATTTCAGTAAGATGTTTTGGAAGCTTATTAGCATTTTTCCTTTTACTTAACAAGTGGCCTTGTTTATACTAACCTGAATAAGTGCCTCGTTCCCAGTGATGTGCACAAATATTTTAATATTTATCTACCCAAGCAATAAACTGAGTATATTTTATATATATATATTTAATCTATTTCCAGATTATGTATTCAATCCTCTTTTCCCTGGCGATGCTTATTCTGCTAGCAATAATACCATTTGTTTAATCATTTATCCAATAATTACTGTTTAAATTTATTATCAAGCTGTCATATTTATTTGCAACAACTTTTTGCTGATGTCTATGGCTGTGATATTTGGCATTTGTATCAGGAAAAAATAAAATTACTTCTGTTTGGTTACTGTTCTAAAGTTTGTGTATAATTATCATGCTCTGGAGAGAGGTCAGTAATGAAGTGTTATGAAAAACTCAATTTGTCACATCAGTGGAACACAAAGTTCCTGTGTTTGCAGTAAATCTCACTGCTTTGTTCCTCAATTGATTGTTTTCTGGTCACGAAGGGTTCAGCACAGGGCTTGTTCTTTAATCTTTGTGGTTGCACCCATGGCTCAGAGAGGGGTTTCTCTTTCAATTACAGAACATCAGAAATCTCTAGATGCCCCCAGGTCCTCGGTAGGCAGGATTGCCATGTTCCTGTGTGCTGCTGGCAGGCTTTATTTTACTAACAAGAGAAAGTGACTCTGCAGAGAGCAGTTCCCTTGTTCCTGTAAAGCCAGTGTTGCTTCTTGTGCCAGGTCATCAGATTTATTTTTTGTTTCTATTGGCTAATGTATCACTGATAGATGTAGACACACGTGAAGAACTGTGATGCAGAAAGAAAAAGCCACCCTGAACTTTTCCCTTCTCACCCACCCTTTGTAAGCTGACCTCTGACTTCTGTGTGAATTTAAGCCATCACTTACCTCCTTCACTGTCAGGAAGGCCATATTTCATGGCTACTCACGCGTGACACAATATACTTATCAATTTACCTTGCAATAAGGAAGGACAAGCCTGCAGGCAGTGATTCTTGATTTGCTACCTGTATTCCCTTCTGCTATCTGAACTTGCTTATGTGGATCCTTCTCAGCAGTTAGTGTGAGCTGAGAAACTTTGTGCCATATCTGTGAGCTCTGGGTTGGGGTTCCTGCCAGGGATAATCAGACTGAAAGAGTTTCTGTCCTGCTCACAATATAAATAGCTGTATATGATATAAATTAATAAAGAGTCTGGTCCCAGAAGTATGGCATTATCAATAAATCAAAGGGCATTAATTGATCAGATTAACAGATCATCCACAGCAATCAAGTCACATCCACACACATCCATGATCACACTCATTTTGGCACTTAGTGGAAGAATTTTGGTACTCCTGAGGTGTTTGAGCATGTCTCAGCAGGTCCTGGATGACTTTCATTTCCAAGCCCAAGCATAGTCCCATTTCAGCATCTCTGTGAGTTGGGGTTTTTTAGTGTATCCTCACTGTCTTTTGGAAGAATGACTCAGCTCTTCCCTGAAGGAATTCAGCTCATCCCATGCAGTGCTTTAGCTTTGAAAGCCGTTCAGTAAATTACTCTTGAGGTTGCCTGTTTGAGTTTGGGGGGTTTATTAATGAAGAGGTAATTCATTCAGAATTCATCTTGTACCACTTTGCTTTGGTAAGTAACCCCTGACTTCCACTGTAACTGGAGCAGACAACTGGAAGATTCTTAAATGATACATCTTGTTTCATTTCCTGGCCAATCCAATGTGCTGGATTCCTCTTACCCCGTTACCTGCAGTTTTGTGATACAAGTTTTCCTGAGTGTAAGTTCACATGTAGAGCATAAATCTGTAGTTGTCCAAGTAAAAGTGCTCAGGTTAAACCAGTGCAACCAGAAGATCATGCGTAACAATTGTCATCTTGAGCGTGTTTTTGACCACTTCTGCAGCAAAACTTCTTATGCAGCCTGGAAGGCAAGAGGAGGCAGTCTGGGTAAGTGTGTGTTGTACCTCCTCTTTGATAATGTACTACTTTCCACTTTTCTCCTCCTTTCATTCCCTCCCCCATTAAAAAAAAAAAAAAAAGCATACAATGGAACTAAATGACGCAGCAAATGACAAACAGGATGATAAAAGGTAAGGAATCTCCCTCACCATGAGGAGATATTAAATAGATAAAACTCTCTCCTACTCTTCAGCCTTGGAGAGAATTACCCAAGGGAGAGTATGATGGGGGTACATTAAATCCTGAATGTTAGAGAGACTGTGAGTAGAAAGCAATGATTCACTGTTTCTTGTAATATTTTAGAGACGTTCCACACAATAAAGATTTGCTGGCTACAAGAATGAAAGTAGTCAATACCTAACTATACAACCTAAAATTAAACTTGCAAAACTCATTACTGAAGGATGACATGCATACCATACCAAAAAAAGCAGAAAGGAAATTCATGGAAGAAAAGTCAATTGCAATCAGCTGTTTTGTATCAACAGCTGGTTCAGAAAGCCTGGACTAGGAAAAGCCAGTAGGTTTCAGGAGAAGGATCAAGCTATTCATCTTCTCTTTCCTTTCTGTTCCCTACAACTCCACTCCAGGGCACTGCCAGAGGCAGACAAACTGACCCAGAAGAGCCACTCTAAACCCTAACAGCTGTACAAAGATCACCAGCCCCAGACTTGGAATTGGTAATTTAAAGTACAAATACCATAATGTGCCTTACTGATTTTGTTTTTCTTGGAGTAAAAGAGGAATGAAAGTTTTCATTTTTCAGCTCCCTAGGCCTCTAAGAGCTGATTCACCTGCACCTGACATCTGCCTAAACCTCCTGCTGAGGACTGCTTGAAATGGTAGCAGGATCCAAAAGCCTTTTCCTGGTGCTTATCCTGTGAAGGCATATGATCTGGGCAGAATGAGGTAAAGCATGTGGAGTGAGGAACCTGGGGGCCAAGGTAAAAGATACTGTTGATGATTTTATTTGCCTTATAAACATGCTCCATTTATTCTCTGCTGTTTGTACCAAAAGGTTAAAATAATATTTCTTGGGCTCTCAAGTGTCTCTTTCACTGATGTATTTTTTTCTAATGTTTCTAATGGCACTAGAATTATCATGACAAGAAAGAAACATAAATACCTAATTCTTTAAAAGTAATAGCTCATGGGAATGTGGCTGGGCTCTGCTTCCATTTCTTAGCAAGACACCTGGATTTCAGTGCAGCAAGCTGCACTGTGCCCTTGCAGGGACTGATCCCCAGTATTGTCAAGCCTGTGAAACCAAGGCAGGAGTATGATCTGGCTAATTGTTCAGAATAAAAAAAGCCTCTGTCTTTGGGGACAAAATTATGTTGCTGTATCAGGAAGTTGGCTTCATAGGTGTCATCCAATGCCCACATCTCATGACACAGACCACCTCATCAGTGGTGTGCCTTCCACAGTCTTCTGGAGATGGGATTCTTGGTCTCCTGTTGTCAGGATTTTGAAACACTCCCAGTAGGAGGAAAGATTTGCATCCACCCTCAAAGAGCTGGAGAGACTTGTGATGGCTTTAAGGACATCAGCACCTGCCCATGCATCACACACTCAGCAACTTTCATCTGCCCAGGATTTAGCAGACATGCCACATGATGCCCTTAATAACCCAGGCAACCCTAATGGATCAGAGTGTGCAGTACAGCACAGGGACTCTGGGGGCTCCTTTGCACCTTTGCAAGGAGACTTTTTCCATCACAGATTGTAATGTCAAACACAACATTGCCATGCTGCACAGGAGATGTGTATGTCACATCTTCCAGGATGTCACTAGCAAAAGGCTGAGCAGAGCGTGTTGACTTCACCTGAACTCCTCTCAGATCCTAACTCAGGTGAACTTTAGTAACAAGGTCCAAGAAAAGCCCCTCTATCAACAGTATCATGTTGGTCATTGTCACCTAGGATTTTCTGAACACAAGTGTGACAGAGAAGTGCAGTTCCTACTGCTGATTAAGGGTCTTGGTCATGGAAAAAGTTTGGTTTGTCAGCAGTGATTGTCAGCACAGCACGCTGTGCACTGAGACCTAACCCAGCTGCAGGAAGCAACCCAGAGAGGTGCATGCCTGAAGCTCTTTTGTTACTAAATTGTTATTAACCTGGCTGGCACCTTGAAAAAGGTGAGTATCAGAGGCAGAACCCACTTCTTTTTTGTATGTAGCCAGGCTACATGTGAGCAGTTCAATATCTGCTTTCTCTAGTAGAGGGTTTTTTCTTGAACTAGTTGGGTATTTAGACACATTTTCTGAGAAGTTCACATTCTGTTATCAGACATTAGACTGAAAATGTTTGCGGGCACACCTCCTGCCACAGCTGGGGCACTCATTTATTACTCTTTCCTCAGCTGTGGTGCTTTCTCTACCCTGCGACCCTACCCTCAGAACAGGACCACCCATAACAGCTTCTGTCCAAGCTATTTGACTTGGTACACTGCTGCTTGGATTTTCCTTTCCAATTTGGCTCTGAAAATGAAGGTGCCAGGGAAATATTTCACCCCCAGGAAACTTCAGTTTCCTCAGGAAATGCATTTGTTATCCATAACATCATTCTGAATGGTAAATTTGAGGCCAACAATTCAAAAAAAATTCTTGCAGCATTTTGGCATTGCCTGTAGTTCACATCTGGGACTGTCAGCTGTGGTAATATACATTTCCCCAATTTTCTTAAGAAGTGCTGGGGAGTTCTATTCTCTAGCAAAATGTTTGTTTACAGAGCATAATTGCAACATCTGTACATGAGCACACAGACACACAATATGTTTTTATTAATATATAAATTTTATATAGATTTTATCATGTGTTTTAAACATGCATGTACATAGAGTAGTATCTGTGCATTTTATATAGTATCTAATAGATACTGATATATATAAATTTTAGATATTTTATGAGAATGCCTATGTTTTTGTATTATATAGTACAAAAAAATTTTGTATGCATGTAATTCCTCAGATAAGATCACAAGGATGAAGTGTTACAAGGTGGGAAGCAGAATTCAGGGTGTATTTGCCTGGAAGGAATCACAGTAGCCAGACCCACAGTCAAAACCTGAGAATGCACATCCCAAAGCCTTGGGGTCAAGGAGACTGATTTGATACACTCTCCTGGAGTCCAAAATAGGAAAACAGGTGGCATTCTGGGCTGTCTCCCTGATGGGGACCAGCAGTTGTAGCTAGGACCAGCAGCTGCAGTCTATACCCCCAGCTTTTGAGCTTCCAAGTCCTGGTCTGCTGCAGGGAGGCCAAGGAGAAGCACAACCCTTCCCTCACAATACTTCATGTTTGGAGATCAGCAAGTAAATATATTGGGAAAAACAGAAGTTAAACCAGAGAAGTTTTCCAAAGTCCATGCTTCCTCTATTTATTTCATGTCGAGATGCTGCAGCACCAGAATTTCTGCATCCCAAGAACCTGCGGTGTGGGGCAGGAAACCTATAAGGCTTGGCAGCAGCTTCCCCTTGTGCCCCTCTCCTGAGCTGTGGGCTCTGGGCTCCCCTTCTGTGACTGCTGTGAGCTGCTTTTGGTCCCTCACTGGCAGAGTGGCCTGGAAGGGCTCCCAAAGAGGGGGAATGCAGCAGGCTCAATGCAGCAGGCTCCCTCAGTGAGCATGTGTCTCCAGCAGCCCGTGGCAGGGGATGCTGCCAGCCCCTGGGCCACCTGAGACCTGTCTCCCTGCTCCCCAGACATTCTAAGGGAGTCTTTTTCATCTGGTGAAGGTATGAAGTTAAAAGCAAATCAACTGCCCAGGGAAGGAGGGCGCTTGGCTGCTGAACAAAGAAGGGCTGTCTGCTGTCAGACGCTGTCCAAGATTTCTCAAAGGGGCAACAAAAGTGCAGCTTCATTCCCACAGGATGTGAGCCTCAGCTCCTTGGTGGCTCCTGGCAGGAGGGGTCACTTTGGTCCTGCTCAGACCAGCCCTCACCACCCCCCTGGAGCAGTGTGGTTCTCATTAAAGGAGCTGTGGCTATTAGTTGTGGAAGGAGTGCAAGGAGAGCTCAAGAAGAGGAGCTTCCTACGTGGTGAGTCCCCAACACCAGCTGAACACGGGGGGCTTTTCCTGCTGCTGCCTCCCAGGGCATGGGGAACCTCTTGATTCTCACAGAGTGGTGGGTCAGAAAAGAAAGTGAAATCTGTGCTTTAAAGAAAAGCAGGCAGGCCAAGAGGGTGCCCCTGCAGACTAAAAGGTACCTGCTTGTGGTAAGAGTTGCACAAAGCCTGATTAAATATTCAGAAAGGTCTTAATTTAATGACCTGCGAACACACAGTTCTATAATTTATAATTCATTTCTTTGGAGTTTTTGCTTCATAACTTTTTGGCAAATGTCAATTAATTCTCAATTAATTTCTTGGTACTATCTCCTATGTATCTGCACTTTAAAGGGAAACTTTTTGTCAGGGCTACTTTTATCTTCCTTATATGGTACTTGATTAACTGGTCATATTGTATGAATTTTATCACTAAAAAAAAAAAAAGCCAAAAACCCAAACAAATAAAAGAACAACCCAGAAAAAAAGACATACCTGCATTTTGCAATTTTTAAAAAGATATTACGGTAGTGAACTGACCAGGTATTTTCCAAATTCTAGTCAGATCAGCCCTTATGGCACCAATGGATCACACTGCTAAAAGGAGGAACAGAAATAGCCTTCAGTATCTATACAATCATTAACAGCAGAGAATTATCAAATTGGTTGTGTTCTGGGTTTGCCTTTCTCTTTTCTTCTTTCTCCTGTATCCTTTTCCCTTTAATGTAGCTCCTTTCATTTCCTTTACTGCACTTACTTGCTGGATGAAAATGTTGAAAACATGCCACCTTCTGTTCTTTTCAGCTATTGCACAGCCCAAAGAAAATCTATAACCCCTGGAAACTTGTGTAAGACATGTGCACATCTGTGCACAGATACAGGCAGGCACACACACACTCACGTAAACCTACATATGCACACTTCTCTGAAATCCCTCTGAACTATCTAAATCTCTTTGCTCACAGCCTTTTCTTTAGTCACAAGGTTTGCACTCCAGCTGCTAGAATAAATTTGCTCACTAAAGGGTTTTCAAGGAAACCAGAAATTAGGCCAATTCTGACCGCTGTCACTGAAAAGTAAAGGGAGATGAGGAAAGTAAGACTTCATCCAGTCTCTTTAATAACTGCAATGAATGAAGATCTCTACCTGCTTTTTTAAATTCCTAATTTGATCTCCTTTACCTCCAAGTATACACCCACATGTACATATTTCCCTTCAGAACTGCTTTGGGAAAATCTCCCTCCTCTCATTTCACTGATGCAGGAATGCTGAAGAGCTTTGTCAAGAGCACCCTGGGTATCCTCACTTGCATACCACAACAAAAAAACAGTGGTGTGAGGGGATGGAAACACTCCTCCAGCCCCACAGTTCTGCTTTTGTTCTTCTTGACTTTCAACACTAATTTTTGTATGGCTGATTATTCCTTTTCCCCAAAAAAACCTAAAAAAAACCCCAACAAAAAACACCACAAGGGAATTTCTTATGTCACAACTCTTCCACGAGTTTATCCCATTCACTTAGTCTTCTGTTATTTCAAATGCAGCTCAGCATTATGGGTATGAGCAGATTATTCCTCTGTATAGATTTTTCTCCCCATGTTTCTTCTATTGCCATTTAAGGAGTCTCCATAACTAAAGATAAACTTGAACTTTGGCAAGGCCAGGCTGACTGTCCAGATTCCAAGGTATGAGAAATGCTTTCTTTTCTTTTCTCTAATCACTAAGGAGTTTGCTTCTTTCTAACCATCTAGGGCTGTGTTCTGAGGTCCTAGATGGTTTTCACTCTGGACTCTGCAGTGGAAAAGCAGGAGATAATTCTGTGTCAGGTGGCAGAAGTGAAGAGTAGCCCCTGTGGGTGAGGGCAGAGGGATGCACACAGCAACAGAAATGGTGTTTGTGGGCCACCTTTGCAGGCAGATGGGGAGGGAGTCAGAGTACCTCTCCCAAGGCTGCAGAAAAGGGAGGAATGCCTTCTGCTTTATCTAAATTTGTATGAGGACTGTTTTCCTAAGTGCATAGCTGCATTCTTCTGTATCTACCTTATACCTATTATCTTGCTTTTATACAGTGCTGCACTGCTCCATGTAGTGGATCCTGCCAGTCTGACTCCTTAGAGAGGGCACTTTCAGATATCTCAGTTACAGATAGGGTTATTTATTCTTTAAGAGCATGGTAAATATAATTAACACAGTCTTCACTTCTACTGTAACTCCCACCTCAGAAGGGCTATCTGCAGACTGTAAAGAGGAATAAGCAGTAAAATAAATATCCTCAGAAAGTATTTTTTTTCTGTTTTCTTAACCTCAGAGATACATGTTATGACAGAGAAGCCAAAGACCCTCTCTGCCTATTCCTTTTTGCCAGAAAGGTCTTAGCATTCCTAAACAGCTGGTCTTTTATCACAATACCTTAAGGCACTTTAATTCCTATTAGAAGTGAAGTTAGTCCTCTGCCTGCTGTGAAATAGGGGCATCTTAAAGATGGTTTAAAGTAATCTTTTACCCTCCCTTCTAGTTATAAGTGGAATTTAGCTGGAACAGAGAATAGAGGCCCCACATTTTCAAGGCATCTGTTTTCCCAGATAAGCTCTTGACTCTCAGGGAGTGGGAAGAGTGTGCTGCAGTAAATCAGAAACTCCATAAGGTGTGCAGTGGGGTCAAACTTCTGAGTGCACTAATCACCCCAGAAAGGACTCAAATGAGATAAGCCTTGAACTTGGCAGCAAACTGTGGTGGTCAGCACAAACCTTTTCATCTGGCCTTGCACAGTCTAATGCCATGAGGCTGATGCACCTGCAGAGCCAGGTGTTCATGACTGGCCCTGAACTGTGCTGCCAACTGAGAGCACTGACCTTGGAAACACTTACCCTGAAAATTTGATTTGAGCAGCACTGCTTTTGCTGGTTCATTTCTTTGCAAAATGATAGATCAAGCAAGGTGGATAAAAACCTGGATTTGTATCTAGACAAGGTGGTTTTGGAGACAGATGAGTAAAGGTTGTGATGTCAAGAGGGGGGGCAACTCTCAGTATTCCAAAGTGAATCCCACCAGAGGTGTCTCAAAAGATAACATTTGATTCTGAACTGCCAGTGGGTTCCCTGGGACTTGTCTGGGGAGTATTATTCTATTTTCTCTTTTTTTTTACATACAAATGTTTAAGCGCTACTTGGAATGAACAAGGATGGAAACCCTCCTTTCAGTAACTCAAATTGCTTTTTAAAACCCACTTAGCTGAGTTGACTGTCACATACATGGCTCAGATCCACAGCCCGTGTAGGAGCACCCTGCGCTGTGGAGAGCCACCTGAGGATGTGGTAATCGGGAGCTGACTCTCCGTTACTCCAAGTACAGTCCGGGAGGTGGACACCTGGTGTCCCAGAAGGCAGGGCTGGCAATTGCAGAGCACAGCTGCCACTGGATGGCACCAGGACTCCGTGCGAGTGTGCAGGCTCCCCTCCAGCCTCCCGGAGCCATGCCATCATCCATCGCTGGGATAAGGGATGCTTTGCGAACAGGCTCAGCAAGACTCTGGGAGCGAGGTGATGGGGGAAATTACAGATGGGAAAGCTGTGCTTGATGCTGTCACGCCTAATATTTTAAAGGGGCAAATGATCTTTTATGGTGTGTAACCAAGATAGGAATGTTCTGCAGAGTACTTTATGCTCCTATCCAAACAAGCTGCTATTTCCAGCTAATCACATAAAGAATAATCACAGGTGTGGAATACACTTCTCTAACCATAGGCTAGGGGGAAAAACACTACCTTTTTTCCAACTATGGTGTTACAAATCTTCATTCTTGCTGCTTCAGGCTGCAGTAACAGCAGTATATAAATGCTGCGGGTTGTGCAGATTGTGGCTGCAAGATTCCATGTCCTAAAGTGTATTGACATCCCAAATGTGAGCCAGGTCAGAGGCATTAATGCTGCCACTGTGAGTCAACACTTTTTGATCCCTCAGAGGAGAATGCATGCAGCAAACTTATGGCAGATATTTATAGAATAATGTACAAGTTAATACCATTCTCCAGAGCCGCTGGAGCTGGGCTTGCTGCCTAAATGTGCATCTGCAATGTACTTACTGAAGCCAAAAAGCTTCAGTAAGTGTCTTCCATCCTTGTGTCTTCCAAGAAGTCATCAAAGAAAAGGGAGCTGTTTGGAAATTTAGGGATCCATTACATTGTGTGTAATTCTTAATGATCTCTGATGACTGCATCTTTATTTATTTATCTATCTTTGCACAGGCAGAAGTGTAAAAGCCCGTGAAACAGGAGCCAGCCCCAGATATAAAGAAACTGCTGCTGGTAAGGCCACGCTGATTTTTGCCTTTTTCTTTTGTGTATTCTCTGTAATTTTTCACACATATATTTGTAGCTTTTTATATTAGTGGCTAGTTTTCCCGGTAATTTTCCATGGCCTTTCTCTAGGCAGAAAGAAAAAACACATTCCAAGGGCACCCATCCTATCTTGGTTCTCCCAAGAACCAAGGCCAAAAAACAGCTCTTCAAGACACATTTTCATCAACAAAGCACAGCTAGTACCAAAGCGGGGGGGGGGGGGGGGGGGGGGGGGCTCCAGAAAAGAAGGGGGAATTGATGAAAAAGTGAAAAAGGCATCACTGCTGGCAGCAAGGGATGAGAAAAGCCTGCAAGGCAGAACACTGCAGCTCAAGGATGAGCTGCTTGGTAAGGGCCAGCCTTGGCAGCCCCAAGCAGCTGGGTGTAACCTTGAGGAGAAACCTGCTTCCCCATTTAGCTGACAGAGGCCAGTGGGCTCCAGGTGCAGGGCTAGATGCTGTCCAAGCCCAGGAACAGCATAAACAGCCAGGGAATTAGATCACAGATCTGGGCTTCTACCTGAGTCTTAGAGTTCCACAAGCACTGTCTCTTCCAAAGCTGCCCTTTTGTTTCTACACTGATCCAGAGACAGACCCCACAGACACACCCAGTGCAGGGAGAAGAAGGAAAGCTAAGAGAGATGCCCAGATGTGGATGGCACCAGCTGCCAAACCTCTCTGTCCCCCACCCTGAAGAGGGGAGAGCAGAGGTAAAGCCCCAGCCTTGCTTTCAGGGCTGCAGACTGCCCTGCTGTCAGAGGCAGCAGCAGGATCCTGCTGGGACCACAAGCTGAACCAGAGAGGTGCAGATGTGTTTTTAGGCTACATCCCAGTGTGACTGAAAATTCATCTTCCTCATTCACAGGTCAGGTAAAAATCAAGAATGAACAGTCTGGAAAAGTATCCCAGGTCATAAAAATATATATGTGTGTTTTAACCCCATAAAACCAACTAAGCACCAGACAACTCCTCACTCATTGCCCTTGCATCAGGATGGGGAGAGAATTGTAAGAGTAAAAAAACCAGTGGGAACACAAAGGCCATCATTCCAAATGTCCCTGGCTTTCTCCCTTCTTTCCCCAGCTGTCATGGTAGGATCTGGAATGTCCCTCTGGTTGGTTGGTGTCAGCTGTCCTGGCTGTGTCCTCTTGGAGTTCCTGGTGCACCCACAGCCTGCTGTGGGTGAGAACCAGAAAAGGCCTTGGCTCTGTGTCAGCAGTGCTCAGCAGTAATAAAAACATCCCTGTTATCACCACTGCTTTCAGGCCAAGGCCAAAACACAACCCCACACCAGCTACTCTGAAAAAATTAACTCTAACCCAGCCAAAACCAGCACAAAGTAGCAAGACATGTAGTCACATATTAGCAAGAGCAGATCCTTGTGTCTTCCAAGATGTCTTGACTAAATGCATCAAAATGTCCTTTTTGTTTGCATTTTTTATAGCTTCACCTTTTTTCCTGTGGGTACAATGTAAAGTCAACTGTATAATCTGGGCAGGGTGTCTGATCCAAGTACCACCAGCAGGGCTTTGGGGACATCCAGTCAGTCCCCTTTTGAAGGCATCCATATTCCCCTCTGCATCTAAGCCACTGAGAGGGCAGCAGAGCTGAATTCTTTTGCATTATTTTGCTGGAGGTGCTTTTCTGTAAAAATGGGTTTATGAGGGAACATTCCTCCTATGATTGCTGTGTCCAGGCTGGGTACAGTGTCTGTGTCTCCCAGGAAAAAGAGGCACACTGTTCATCCAAAGAGTTGCCTAAAAAGCTGAGTGTCACAAAGAGCCAGAGCTCCATGGCTAAATTTCTGAGAAAGAAGGGATCAGCATACATTACCTGAACAACTGTCCCACTGAGCTGCTACAAAAGTCATCCAGACTTTTCCTCTCTCCATCAGGATAGCAGATGACAGGCCTGCCACATGGGGAGGTGCTGCAGCTCCTGACACTGAAACTGCTGTCACTGAGCAGCTTCTCTTTTACAATGAAAACAAAATTCTCCTGACCCTAATATCCTGTCCCCTTTCCTCCTTTCTCTTTGTGTTTCATCCTTGATCATTAAAACCAAGGGATCAAAAAAGTAGGGCAGCTTCCCATCTGCCAGTGGAGCTGACCTAAACTTGCCTGAGTGTGATGGAGGTGGGAGCTGAGTCTCCTCCCAGCCTGGGGGAGGAGATGCTTTCTCCTCTCTGGTGTCCCATGTTCCTCTGAGTTACTGGGTGAAGTGGATGTTTTAGATTTAATTTTTAGATCAGAGCAGGGCAGGCTGCCAGTGGCAGGTAGGCATAAGGATAGCTGTGGTTGTATATGGTATGGGATTTTTTTTCTCCTTTGCTGTGCCTGTAAAACATTTTCTGGCAAAATTGTGCAATTGTCTGAAACCTTAGACTGTCTCCATGCAGCAAGTCAGGAAATCCTAGGAATGAGGGTCAGTTATATGTTACTTCTCTAAAATTTTCCTAAAGAGACTGGCTTTACTTGATTTCACAATATGCCTCCAAATCCACAGAACTGGATTTGCAACCTTTGTTTTCACTCTTCTCAACTACTTAAAATTTTAGCTTTTTCCACTGATATGCTCAAGATACCTTTTGCTTCTTTAGACTTATTCTTACCTTTTACTCCCTTGAAAAGGAGAAGAGAAGAATTCCCTAGAGAAACAATTGTGCTCATTACAGTCCAGAGGAATGGATAAGTTGGGAAAGACCAAATTATTTGAAATACATTAATTTTTCTATGTAATTTACAGTTGGTAACAGGGAAGAATTTGGGTTGCTTTGGGGTTTATCATGAAATTGAAAGAAAAAAAAAGTAAACCACAAAGGATGGATTTGAGAACAAGCCTCTAGGCACAGTATCAGGATGTTTGAGTACTAGGGCAGTACTCCAAATATTCTGTATTATTTAGGACAAATTATTTTATTCTTCATTTCCAGCAGCTCTGTGCTTTCACCTGGGGTGAGTCACTTGCATGCTCAGGTATCTCCTCTCCTCCTGGCCAGGTCAATGGCTTCTTAAAGGTGCCAAAAGCACTGAGATCCTTGAAAACATGGTTTACCAAGAAAACAGGATGCATTTTTACAATATGGTGAAATGCTATTACAGTGGTGTTACACAATTATTGCTTGAACTAAAATAATCTCTCATAGATCACTTTTACAAGATAAGAATTTTACAGAAGCAGTGCTGGTTTTGTGTGTATTTTCAAAAATCCTTATTTTTATTTTTTCAACACAACATTCAGAAAATCACAGAATTTAGAGAATGAGAGAGAAGGGAGGAAGAAACCCATGAGAAAAAACTAAGGCTTAATCCCCAGGAAATGCAGACTCATCAGTAAAAGCAGAAAATGCCAAGGAAATCTGGTTTTCCTCCTCTAAACATATGATTTTTTTTTCAGTAGATACTCATAGAAGCACTAAATGCAGAACTTTTAAAGAATTTTTAGTGGCAAAAGCAGCTACAGCCTTTTCATTTCATTACTTCGATTATGGTAAGAAAAAAAAGTATGGATTTAATTTACAATTCCAATTTGTATTGACACTAAAGAGAAGCCACCCTGCTGTTAAGAGTAACTTTTCCAATTAGACCCACACTTCATAGTCTGCTGCTGAAAAAGGGATTTCAAAATCTAATTTTCTGAAATGTCAGAAGTGAAATATTGCCTTTTGTGTTTGTCACAAGTCCCTGTAACTTGGCAGAGAGGATGTCACTGCAGGGCTCATTCGTGAAATGGGTTTTGTGAAGCTGCCCTTTGTACCCCTCTGCCCGGCAGAGGTGAAAGAGCACAGGACAAAAGTGAAAGGAGAGTTTGGCCTCGTTAGTATTTAGGCTGATTAAGGGGAAAAAGGCTTTGGGAAGCTCTTAAGCTCTTCATGCCATGGAACAAAAACTGCTGCTGCTGCTGCTCAAAACACTCTGAAATCCCACCAAGTTCAAACGAAGGTACTGAAAGGAGAGACAGCACATACTGAAAATAAAGCAATTCTGTCTCCCCAGGTTTGGGGCTCACACACACATCAATCCCAGGCTGTGCTTTCCACAGCCCACATGGGCCAGCTGAAGGATCAATAGGTGAAATGTGGCTGATGAGTAAACAGGAAAGGACTTTGCCTTTAGAAAAAGAAAAGACATTTAAGTTATTTTAGAGGGAATTTTCTGTGTTCTCTCTCTCATGGGTGTGCTGGAGACCTTCAACCAAGATTTTTATTTTATTTAGTTTCATTTTGTTGCATTTTAGTGTGGCTTTGGACTGGAATGTTTTACATTATACTACAAATCACTGTGTGAAGAATCTGTGATACTAGAAAAGCAATGATTATTTTATACAAACCCAGAGACAGACCAATTAAGCATAAGGAATTTTAATTCCCATTATACAGGTGGTTATGCATAAGCTTGTTCTTTTGTGTTTGCAAGATACAGTGAAAAAATTATATTTAATTGAAGTCACTGGTTTATATTTTGGTGACAAAATAGCTTTATTAAGGGTCAGAACACCTCCTTAAATTCAAGTATAAAATAGTTATGCTGCATATTGCTATGGACAGCTGTTGTGTATTCTCATATATTTATTCATACTTCACTTAAGGAAGCAAAAGTGTACAAATCCAATTAAAGACAAGTGAAACCAAAATAATATCTTTTCTGAGGTTCCCTTTAGAAAGTGATCTGTGAAAATGTCTAGCTGTGAGTTCATACATGGCTGTTTGCATTGCTGTGCAAACAGACCTCGGTCCCTGACAAACAAGCCAGCCTGGACAATGGAAATCCCATCTCCTCCCCTCTGACAAAGATAGGCACAGAGCAGGATTTTGGTGTGACCTCACACTCCAGAGGTGCCTTTCCTGTGACTTCTGGAGTAGGAAATCCCTGCTGGTTGTGTTGCTGTCTTCGGGAAATTGTTGGCTTTTCAGCTGGGAGAACTCCCTTATGTCTTTCTCAAGGAATGGGCACTGACCTTGCAGATGTTATTTCTTTTCTTAGTCTGTATTTGTCTGGAGAAAAGCAAAGAACCCACTCACAGTTGTCTCTTGTCCTGTTTTAGTGACTAGGATTGCTCAGTGATTGCATCAGCTCCAACCCTGGATGGCAGCAGTGCAAGATGGAGCAGCAGAACAGGCTCTGAAAAGGGCAGGAGCCTTAGCGTGCTCCACAACCACTGCTGCTCTTTATTAACTCTCCCCATTATCTCTGCAAGAGTGATAATACTTATTTTACCAGCTTCAGGTTTAACAAGACTCTTCTTCTCCCTAGAGAGAGCACAAGCCCAGTTCCCAAAAGGACTTTTTTTCTCCACATGTTTTTGCCTTGAACATAGACCAGCTTTATGGTGGAAATCTCTACTCTTCCTCATCATCTCTCTTGGGTTTGGGAGGCCAGAAGGAAAATTATTCTGGCATGGAAATAAATCAGTTTTGTGAGTACATAACTGCAGAGGTAATTAGCAGGTGGGGAAGGAGAGCAGAGAGAAAATAACTTTGTTCTTAATGGTTCCCGAGTCTGAAATCTTATAAACATCTCCCAAAGAGCATGGATTTGACCCTGAGGATCCACAGGTATCTTTCCTCAAGTTTTTCCTCTCTCCTGACAGCTGATGTGAGAGAAAAAACCAGAAGAGGTGAAGGAAACTGACTGTCTCTTGGGGAACAAAAAAAGCCAGAAACTATGTCTAGAGTAGGCAAAATGTAGCTTTTCCTCACATGAGTTTGAAGCTGCTGCCCATCCTTTCTGCAACCACCAGTCAACAGAGAGTACTTTCTGTCTCATTTTGTGTCAGAGGGAGTTACCAACTTGTAGCACACTAAGTGTAAAACAGTGAACTGATTCGTAGTCAGCTTCTTCTCTTTCCCTATCTCCTTGTCTTGAAGTAAGGCAGGAGATGTCACTTAGGCACGTGGTGAGGGAAAGCACCATGACAAAGGGCAATGAGCCTTTGCTGTGAGCGTGAATTCACCTTGCAAATAAGGGAGTGCTGATTTAAGGCGTCCATTGCTAATGATTAAAGACACAGACTTAGCTGTGGTGTGTTAAAGGGCAGTTCATCACCAGAGCCTGGAAGTAGCCATGTGATTTCTGGGATTTGACTGCCTGAAAATCAGATGGGCATGTTTCCATTTTCATGGGTCAACGAAATTGTGTTTGGGAGACAACGATCCAGTAAAAGTTTGCAAAAATGAGACCTGATGATGGTTTCAGTTCTTTCATTTACCTTTGATCAAAACTGGTTCTTGTACAAACAGTTATTCTTCAGATGGGCTTTTTTTCCCCTGCTTATCAGTATCCTACTTTTTAAGATGTGCAGTCTGGAATGCCTTCAGCTGACGATTCATCTTACATGTTTATGGTAAGATGAGACTCATTGCCCTCTGGAAAAGCCCAGTGTCTTGGGCATAAAAGAAAATTGGGCTGAGTGGCTCAGACAGATGTGTCAATTTCATTTCCAATGAAGTAAAGGCAGATGAATTCCTCCAAGCACCACAGAATGAGACTGAGTTGTACAGGTAGATTTCCAGCACAGCATGTTTGGTGCTGTCTAAACAGAAGGAACTTTCTCTCACCTTTGCTGGACCACAGAGATGCCTGGGGTTAAATAAAGGCTTAGAGAAGGAACATGTCACCTGCATTTGTCCCCATTTAGAAATACTCTACAGCCTCTCTTCAAGCCACAGTGTCTTGTTGGATTTTGGGATGCCTTTGTAGTATTTGTGAAAACTTCTCTCTGCACTTGACTTTTAGTTGCTGTCATGTTAAAACATTGAAACTGGGAAGAGAATGCATGAACAAAAAAGTATAAAATTGTGACTTAGTCCAGAATGTTTCTCCCTAGGGTATTACTGTGTGCACCACCAGCATGTCCATCACTATTGCCTGCATAGTTTTGCAAGTTATTAATAAGTAACCAGGATAGGCAACATCATTTGCTGCAATGTGCTGTCAGCCCATTTCCTACAGCCAGCACCTGAATTGATGGTGGCTCTTTGGTGCTTCTGTTTTGCAGATGTTGTAGAGTTTTCCAATGGAAAGGCTGGTATTGTTGGTGAGCTTTTGTTTGCTGCTGTCCAATACACAACAAGCACCATCGTAAGTATATTTTATTACAAATCCTTCAATCCTAACAAATCCCTTGAAAGTGAAGGTAGGAAATAGTCTCTCTCTCCCAATAGAGAATCAAAAAAAGCCAGGTTCTTGGACCACTGAAAATTCGTGTAACCTTAAAAAGGTAAGAAGTATAAGGCTTAAAACTACCCTTTGAAGGAAGAAATATTCTCTCAGGAACCAACAATTAAAAATGTACAGCTTGTTCACTCTTTTGTTGCTGTTCGCTCGTTTATCGTTCATGACATTTATGGGATTGAAAAATCTTGGGGGAAAAAAACCCTCTGTAATTGATTTATATATTGCAGAAAGCAAAGGTTTAACTTCTGGGAGACCTTCAGTATTCTATATTTATCCTCTATTTCAGTGGAGATTTACATATAACCCAGGCCTTGTGCCACCTTTTGCTAGAGCCAACAGACTCTGAGTGAATGAAATTAAATACCAGCTTTATTCCCTGATTTCTATACCTCACCTTTCATTTTATGCATTTAAGAAAGAAGAGGGGTTTTTTTTTGAAAAATAAAAAATGTAGTTCAGCCAACCCATTCTGATAATAGAAAATCATTCACCTTTCATTTTAGAAATGTTCTGCAGAATGATCATTTTCCAAAAGCACCTGTCTTGAGCTCAAAACTGTTCTTTGTCTATGTGACATCATGGACTTGGCTCTTCACACAGTTCTCTGATTTTTGTAAAATTGTTTTGTGTAAAATAGACTTGAAAAAAATGAGAGCAAGGATAATGATCTACATTTTAAAGGTCATGAAATCAATTACTAAGAAGCACCAGAGTAGGTCAAGAATGAAGGAAAATAAAAAAGAGGAAAAAAAAATCCCAACCAATTTAGCCTCCAAATCAGCCCTTCCCAGGGATGTGGTCTTACCTTCTGTGATCTCTCATTTCCAATATTTCACAGTGATATTGCAAGGAAGATCAGCTACTTGTAACCCCATACATATGGTTATAGAGGGAATCTATTCCTCCTGACACATTAAAGCATAAACTGGCATAATGTGGGTGCTACATAACTTTCTAATAAATTAATAAATACACAATTAATGCTACATAACTTTGTAGCATTAATTGTGTATTTATTAATATGTATTCATTGTCTTTCAATGCATGCCCTCATTCTGTTTCAGAAATTTGAGTTTATAGAGCTTTCTCTGAGTCGCACCAGGTTATAAATTGCATTGGTAATCCCTGGGACATATTGCAGGCTTTTTCTCCTCTATGTATAGTGATTGATGTTTTACAGGACTTAAATGGGAAAGTTCAGAATTTGGAGATCAGTCAGAGAAAATTATTTACTTTTAACCTCAACTCTGACTAACAAGGACAATGGATTAGGTGATCTCTACAAGTCCCCTGCTCAGCTATTTTGTGAGAGCTTGTTTTATCTTTAAAATTCATATTGTTTGGACAGTCATTGAACATACATACTGGACAATCTGTTTATCTATTGTTTTAGATTTCTTATTACTGCCCCAAATGTGGTACGTTTGGGCACACATGAGACGATAACAGTTCAAGTCCACGGGGCACAGAGCCCTGTGCAAGTTACTGCATTCTTCAAGGATGAGACGAAAAATCAGCTCGTATCAGAGAAGATCTACTTTAACCTTAACCAAAATAATGGCTACCAAGAGATGAAAAAAATAATGGTGAGTCTGACATCACAGTGATTTTTTTTATTTGGTGATAAAAAGCACATAATCTCTACTTGGAATAGGCTGGAACAGAGACAACACTGATCTCAAGAGGCACTGACAAAACCAATTCCAGTGACAGCAGCACCCTATTCACCCAATCAGCTAAGAAAACAATGCCTAATGTAATTTCAGTGGTGATTGTGAATATTCTTTTGTGCCCATATAACAAGCTTAATATTTTGTCACATGGTGAAAAATTAAATTTAATTTAAACAAATTTAATTGTTTTATCACAGTTGGGTTTTCTTCCTCGCTTAAACTATACATTCAGGCCTTTGGGTTACTACTGGCCATTTTACAATACAGGAGAAACCTTTAAAAACGTGTAGTCTCTCAGACCAAAGCCTGTGTTCTTTTTACAGGTTTATAAGTTGATTGTTTCTTTACATCCTATGTTGCATCATTTGCTCCTGGAACAATTCTTTGAAGTCTGGCAGGATTTATTTCTGTAGCACTAGTTTGGGCTATTTGGTTGGGAAGAAAGCACACGGCAATATTCAGTTTGGCTCTGGTTGGTTACTCCCAAAGCTAACAGCAGAGCTTTCAAATCAGGTTCCTGTCAAGGGTGACGTTTAGAAGCAAGACATTAAACTGCATGAAGTAAAGCAACAATCTCATAACCAAGATTTTAGCATAAAGAGCGATTACAGGATATGTGGTAAATGGAAATCAACAGGCATGTAGACTGAATTCTCCTGCCTGGAGTTACTGAGACTGGGCAGAAGAAAGCGTATTTCTGTGGTGGAAAATGGATGATTAGAGAGTATTTTTACTTGAAAAGAAATATTCATCTAGTAAGAAAGATATAACACCCAGCAAGAAAGATATAATTGTGAATCTTATGTCGAATGGTGCTAATAAGATTATTTAAGCACTTCAGCGGTTGTGGGACCTCAGCTATGTGGTCCCAAAGTTACCAGCCTCATCTCTGACTCTGTGGGGTTTTCCCTTTTATTCTCTTCAGATCAAGCCAGGGAGTCTGCAGCAGAGCCTGTTCAAGAAGAGTCATCTGCCATATGTTCTACTGGTCACTGAAAGCAAGGAGCTCCCCATGACTTCCAAGAGCACTCGCATCCTCCTGTCCTCCAAGAAAGGCTACATTTTTATCCAGACAGATAAGCCCATATACACACCGAGTTCCCAAGGTAGAAATACAAATGCTTCTCTTCGGGTGTTGAATATGGATGTTACAAGGGCAGGATTAGAAAAGTAATAACGAGCTGGTTCTTCCAGCAGCCAGGGCTTCTGCAGGGACTACTCTGCACATTGCAGCAGCCCTGTGGAAATGCCTCCAGAGACAGTCACTTTTAAGGGAGACAGACAAAATCTGCTCCCTTTTGTTCAAAATGTTAATGATGACTTTCCTTTGGAAAAAAATTCATGAGAAACTGCCAAAAACTGAACTCCTACTGCTTCTGCTTGTAACACCAGCGATAAGTTACCTTTGCTCTTTGTGACCCCTACTGCTTTGTTACTTACCAATTAAATTAACAAAAGAGGGAAGTAAAAAAAGGGTGTGAGTTTGGTTTCAGGCCTCAACTGCAGAAGGAATACAAAAGCGAGTGAAGTTCCCTAAGTAATTTTCAGAATTTTCTTCAAAAATTTATCCAGTCATGTAACATGCAAAGGCTACTGAAGAATGCAATTATTTTCTTTAAATTTCTCACATTTCTTTTCACTAAAAGTGTTTTATCTTAAATTTGGTAACTAAGTTTACAGATTGCAATGATATGTATATAGAAAGGCCAGAAAGAAATTTGTGAACATATTTATTTTTCTGTTAACCAGTCAGATACAGGATCTTCATTCTGGACAATGCTATGAGGCCGACAGATGACACGGTTACAGTTGCTGTGCTAGTAAGTATGGAAAAACACTGTTGATGAGTGCTTCTTCAGCACAGGAGCTATGGAAAAGTCTTACAAAACATCCAAGAGCATAACAATAACTGGGACTCCTCTCCAGAAATCTGTATTTGCACATAGTGAGATATCTGTAGTTATTTTTTGCCGATATCAGAAACGTGAAGATATGTGACATGTGGATAATACAGTAGGAAAGTAAGCAAAGTATTTTCTCTTCCACAGCAGTAGGATATGACCTTGAGTTTTTGGATGTAAGTATTTGACACCTGGTGCATAATTTCATGTTTGCTTCTTCTGTCTCAACAGAATTCCAAGGGAATGGTGGTTAAAAAGTCAGACCGGAAAATAAACGCAGTGTTTGGCGAACACTTTGCTATACCTGACATTGCTGAGTATGTTGCTGCTGTGCCTTCTGCATCAAAACCTGTAGATTAAGATTTTTAACTGCTGAATTTCTTGAATTACCTTTCAAAATTGTCTTTCTTTCACCATGGGACACATGTGGAGCTTATGATCAGTATCTTTTCACCTTTAAGCACCTCATCCTGGAGAGATGAGTCCAAAATTTACTGTAAATATACTGCAATTAGCAACATGTATCCTGGTAAAGAACAATTAAACTGCTCAAATATCTGCTGAAACATATGGCTGCATTCAAGGGAGCACTTCTAAAAGGGCTAGTCTGCAAAGTGTCACTTATTAGATCTGATTTCAAACAATCAAGCTTTTACTTAATATTCAAGGTCTTCTGGCATGCTAAGTTTATTTTGATATCTCAGTGAAGATAAGCTATAGGAAATATTTGATGAGTTCTCTGTTTCTGCAGACTTTTCAAAGGTAGTGGTTTGCAAATATGTTATCTTGCACTTCCTCATACTTGTTTTGAGTGTTTCCTAAGACACTTGGAAATATATGTTGTTGGCTCCTCCCAGTAAAAAGAAAACCATTTATTGATTAGTTGGGATGAGATCAAAGCAAGGAATATATTGTAATTCAGTGATAATTTATGTGTTTGCATCAGAAAATATCTGAGGAATTGTAATTAACTATTTTCTGCTGAATCTGGACTTTAGGCCTGGAACTTGGAAAATCAAAGCCTGGTTTCATCAACATGAAATGTCTAATGTTTCCACTGAATTTGAAGTTAAAAGATACGGTGAGATATTATAAAATTTGCATTACAAGTATAAGGAGTTATCACAATGCATTAAAAATACACTGCAGTGGTTAAATCTGGCTGTAGTTAGGCACTAAGGACAACTTTGGTGGTGTTTCAGTGCATCCTTGCTGTTTCTGATGTGCAGGAGAAAAGCTCTGGGTTTGTGTGGCTTCCACTTATATTTGTAGAAAGAAACACCTCTGTTTTTATACAGATTTAGTAACTTTTTAAACACTTTTTAAACATTTTGTCACAAAACATTGGGTGGGCTCTCCTACCACAGGAAAAAAAAATTAGATGAGCTTCATTTTGAAGTCATTTCAATTCTGGCTAAAGTTTGCAGTGAAGACTGAGATAGAAAAGAGAGAAAAAAAAACCCTGCCCATTTTGTCTCAGTGAAATTCAGTCTGGAAGTTTATTAGAGTTATTCCAGTCCTCAAAGAATCTTTTTTTTATTGAAAATAAGGGTCCTTTGGATGAAGTAAAAATGTAAAAACATAACAATTTAGGATAAGAAGTGGTTTGATTTATTTACACTGAAATTATACCTCCTTGTAAAATTAATGTGGGTTTGTTGTTTCATTGTTTTGATTTTTATTCCTTTAAAGTCAAAAGAAAACCTTGAGATTGTCTGAAAATCTCTGTTTAACAAAACTGATTTTGCCTTAGCTAGTGGAGGTAGCAGAATAGTGGAGATTACTGCCCCCTCCCCAAACAGCTGCAAGCAGGAGCAAATCACTCTGATATACCTGCAGAAACAAATAGGTTGGCTTTGTAGGAGCACATTCAGAGTGACACAGCTGATGCTGAGGAGCTCATATCCACTCTCTACCCAATTCAGGGTGGGTTTAGCTCAGCCTGCTCCTAGTCCAGGGCACTTCCTGCCCTTGAGCAGGCAGAGTTTATCTTGTTTTCATTGTAAATAAATAGATTTTGTGTGCTTGAAGACTGCTCCACTATGTGAAGCAGAGCAGAATAACTGAAAATGACCAGTAGATTTGCTTCAGAAGAGCATTACTAATTCAAAATAAAACATCCCTCGGTGCAGCTGCATTGTCTCAGTGTGTGTTGCCACGACAGGAGTTTAAGGTATGTTTGAAACTCACATGTCATGACCTTTTTTCTTTTTTTTTTTCATGCAGAACTTCCAAGTTTTGAAGTCAAACTCATCCCACTTCATCCATACTACCACATCTGGAATGAAAGCTTTGTGTTTGATATCGAGGCAAAGTAGGTGTGCTCAGAACCAGGCCAGTTAAGGGCCAGATAAGCAGATATTAGTTTTGTGACTTTTACCTTTTTCTTGTCATTAAGAGTTAACTAGCTTCTGGCTTGACTTAGATCTGACTTATCCTATATAATCTCTGTTTCCACCACTGACTTGAGACATCAGTGCCAAGTGCTGCCTGGATCCAGGTCATGCTGATCAAGTTGGAACAAGATTTTCTGAATATTTCTGTTTGCTATCAAAGGTGGCTATTTAGGATTCTCCTCTGTGTTCCTATGCAAGGGTCCAGGCAAATAAATCACCGGGTTTTCTGTGTAATTTTAGTTTAAATATTTAGAAATGTTCTAAAGCCTCCACTGTGCTATGTAACATAATTCACGTAGAGCTGGATTCAAGTTTGGGTATGGAATTTTCTCAAAGCACAGTGAAGTCTGTAAGTAATAAGCTAGTGCTTGTTTGAGAGTAATGATTTATGCAGAAAGGCTTCCAGGTAGATAAATACAAATAATCAGGGGAGTTTCCATGAGCATCACTACAGCATCACATGTCCATTGCTTAACAGCAGTGCTCTGGCCTGGATGTTCCATGGCTACAGAGCTCTCAGACTGGCCAGACCATGGGGCAGGCCTCAAAGGCAAATGAATTACACCTGGTCCCATACCAAATTGGAATGGCATCAAACACCGAGCAACTTAGGAAGGCAGACAATGAAAATTTAATCAATCAAAATATTTTTTGGCTGTTGAATTTTCAGGTTTCATAAGAGTGGAATGAAACTGCTAAGAAACTGCCTGTTAGAAGAATGACTAAATTAGAACTTGATACTTTTTGGGGTTTTTTTCTTTTTCTACAGAGGAATAAATGTTATGAAATGAGAATAGGCAAGTGTAAGGAGTGAGGACTGTTAGACTACTGCCTGCTGTCCTTGACTGTGCTGGTCCTTCCATTCCCCAGCACACCTTGAGAGAGCAGACAGAGCCTGTATCCACCTCCTTGTGCTTGCCTGAACAAACTCAACTCTTCTTATCTCCTCTTGATCACCTTAAATTTGTATTTGGTTCTATTGAATAATTACTTGCTTTAATCATGATCACTTCATATTGTGATATGAAGTGATTTCAAATCATGGGCTTGAGTATTTTAATCCTTTCTAAATTTTTCTCTGTGCTATTGCAGCACTCTATTTTGAGTTTATGAACTTCATATATATTTGACTCCTCATTAACATCATAATTATTAAAGAAGAAAAATTGACCTTCAATACTGGATATCATTCCTTTCCTTATTGGAAAAGGTGCTAGTGGTGCCACACAGGCCTGCATGACTTTCATCAAAATCAGCATATGGAATTCCTGATAATTGAACTTATTTCTCTAAACCGGCCATGCATGTAATGAAGTTACTTGATGTAATTGACTATTGTTTCCCATTTATTAGCTCTGGCATTTAATGCAGTTTTCATAAGAGCTGTCTCTCCATTGGCTTTATTGGTATAGATCAGTGCTGCTGATCAGGTCAGTTTGAAAGAGGCTTGTTTAAACAAAAATAAGCCATTACAGGACTGAGGTGAAGCAGGATTTCTACAAGCAAAAGACAACACCATGGCCATGACAAGTCTCATGTAGCACATTGCACACTGTGCTGCTGAAAGAAGCCCTCTGCCAGGGCTTTCTTGAGTACAGAGCCAGGTGCAACAACATCCCCTATCCTCTCTCCCCATGACCTTTATTAAATGCTCAGGGGTGTTCTGGCCAGATGCTGATCTGGCAAATATTTCACTCACAAGAGGACTTTTCTGCCATACTGCCTAAATGTGTAGGAGTGCCATGGGGCAGAGGATGTCCACTCTACCCAATACAAGTGTTAGAATATCAGTAGGGAGGGTCTTCCTGCTGTGCATCTTCAGAGGTACCGAATATTTCCTATCAGTCCCTGAAATGATTCTCTGATCCTTTATTTTCTATGCTCTGTTCATGAGGTGTCTCATACAAAGGAAATAGCTGTTCATCCAAGCTAAATGGGATGAGGGTTGTAAGACCTCTCTGTGCAACTTAAATTCTCATTAATTTGTTAAAAAAAAAAAAGAAAAATTTACTCTAGTGAAATTTTATCAGATGATGTCTCCTCATGTGATTCTGCTGGTGTGGCTTATGCTATAAATATCTTTGCATTTGAAATCGCCAGTTGGCACAAAGATCAGTAAAAGTTTTCATGTTTGAGTTATGAGAGAGTGGGACTAAATTTTGTTTTAAAGCTATTGGTTAAAAAAGGGATGCCTACAAATATTCCAATATTTTTTCAGCACAAAATTATTAGTCTGCCTTATGCTTGCTTTTTATTAAAATAATGATCCCTCTCCTCACTTTTCTTTCTTCCAAAGACATTCTTATGGGAAAGAGATTCAAGGTGCTGCATATGTGCGATTTGGCATAATTGATGAAAATGAGAACAAAATATTTATTCCAGGCCTGGAGCAACAGCTATCAGTAAGTATTCAGTGGAACTATTCTGATTTATCCTACCTAAGCTGAATATTGTCAGAAATTCTGGAAACTTACAAGTCCATAATACTGTAGCTGTGATATAAACACCTCTTTATTTCTAATGACCACAAACCAGTAACGCTGTCTCTCTTTCCTTTTTTGTTTCTTTTTTTTTTCCCTCTTTCTTTTGTTTTAGATCCAAAATGGAAAAGGAAGAGTTACTTTAAGTACACCACTTTTGGAAGAGAAATTGAGAAAGAGTATTTCCACCCTGGAAGGGTTTCATTTATATGTTGCTGTTACCACTGTAGAAACTGCAAGTGAGTACAGTATGGCTTGGCTGATACAGTCTGGAAGATTCACACTGATCTTTCTCTGGTGTAATCTGTTATGTGGGGAATCTGGTCTTACAGGATCCATCTTTGTTTTAAAGCTTGCTCATGATGTAGGGAATGAACTAGAAGAATCTTAGATGGAAAGTGGCTGCTCAAGCTCCAAGTTGCAGATGACATCACTTCAACTCTCTCCAATAGCTGAAAATTAAAACAAAATCTTTCAGAAGATTAGATATCCAAGGTATGCAGATCCATAGTTAGTGCCTCCATAGCAACACATACTGTTTGATATTAACAGGTGGTGAGATGAGAGAAGAGGAACTCAGCAGTGTGAAGTTTGTGAGATCTCCTTATGCTCTTGATCTGTCTAACACCAAAAAGTATTTTGTGCCTGGAGCCCCCTTCTCTGTTATGGTATGTAGTGTTCTGACTGTATCTGTCTGCCTCCACAGCAATGCATTTACACCTGCCCTCTTTCCTTTTCTGATCCACTGTGAGCTCTGTAGGACTCAGACCTTCAAGAATAGGTGCAACACAGAGCTGCTGTTTGTGTGTCTGGCTTGTCCCATTTCTGTATGCTCAGCACCTGAACAGCCAGAAAATGCTGGTTTTCTGCTCTAGAAGTCAAGGTGCACTGTTGCCCTGCAAAGTTTTATAAAACATAGCAGTCTCTTCCTCTCTTCCATATCAAAAGATTGAAACAAGAATATTGTAATAAAATAATACCACATCAAATTAAAATTCTTAACAGTAAAATGGGGTATTATTGCCTTTTTAAATAAATACATTTAAGTTTATGTGGCTTGAAACTTCACTCCTTCAAGTTTCTCCAGAGTTTTCTGGGAAGAGTTAAAGTCAGAATATTACCTTATAATAGTTAATGACAAATATCTCTGGGACCTGCTTAGATTAAATAGATGCTAAATGAAAATCTGAGGCATTTTGTAATCTGTACTCATACTCATTTTACCTAAACTGAAGTCCAGACTGAGTCAATTGCTATCCCCTTTTCTCAAAGCTCAGATATTTGAATTCCGGTATGTACAGTTTTATATTTTTTCTCAGTTCATAAAAATGATAGTTATAAATTAAAATTGCTTCTTGTTTGTGTGCATTTTTTAAACATAGGATTTCCTTTAAATAACAGACCTTTTTTTTTTTTTTTTCAATAGGTAACTGCCACTTTGGTTGATGGTACTCCTGCTGCCTTCCTGTTTATCACTGCCACTCTTACCTTGCCTGGAAAACCCCCGGTGAAGAAGACTGCCTCCTGCAATAGAGAGGGTCTGGTCTCCATTACTTTCAACATCCCCAAAGACGCTCAAGTGCTTGAAATAAAGGTAAAGAAAATGCAAACATCCATGTTTAAAAGTATCCCACTGAGAATTGCTCATATGACAATTATAAACTGTGAAGATGATCATTTTTCATTGAATTAGCACAGAGGGTGGAACATGATTTCTTACAAGACCTGTAGATCTTTGTCCAGATTGTGTGAGATTTCTTACACAGAGCAGAGAGGCCTGAGGGATGTCTCAAGTGAAGGACACTCCTGTAGTGTCATCAGAGGCTTGGGAGTACATGCATTGGTTATAGTGATGCATTTTTGTGTTTTGGATGTGCATTTGCCTGGAATGAAGGACAGAAATGGGACTGTAAGGAATATCACCATACAAAGTGATAAAAAATTATGAGAAGAAAGTGAAGGAAAAGGTCCTGAGCAATGCAGAAAGTCAACTACATCTGCCCACTCAGAGGGTTCAATTATGTCGACAATATAAAATGGTGAAAAAAAATTTGTCTGAGTACAAAATCACTTTGTGATTTTTGACCTATTGATTCCCATTTAGAAAGAGCCAAGGGTGAAAATACCAAATGCAAATACAGCAAGAGGCAAAATGGGGTAAGAGAATAAAGTAATTAAAATCCTGGGGTTTGATGCCACATTCTGCTAATGAGGGTTCAGCAATTATTCCTCTCACTTCACAGCATTTTCCAAATAACCTGGCACAATATGAATTATTGGTGACACTATACACTGTCTCCTGTGGGACACTTTTACTCACTCTGTCCTTTTCTTCCCTGACAGGTAAAGGCTGAGGAGGGTAAAGAAAGGTTAGAAACACCTGAAACCAGCATCAGAGCTGAGAGATACCAGTCTGCTTCTCCAAACTACCTCAGCATCAGCATCCCACACACTGTTGTGGCACCTGGAGATACCTTACCCATCACCTTGAATGGTATTCATCAGCCTGGCAGAGGAAACATTGGCTATTTCTATTATATGGTAAACAGAATAGTATCATATCAGTAATTTCTTTCAGAAATTATCCAGCCTGGAACATTTACCTAGTCATTGATACAAGGGAAGACCAAGGGGGTCCAGCAAAGGGCAAGTGGGATGATTGGTGTTCTGGCACACCAAGACAGGCTGAGGGAACTGGCCTTGTTCTGTTGGGTGTAGAGCCTAAGAATGAGTTAATAGCAACCTTAAACTACTTGAAGAGAAATTAAGGCATAGTGGAGACAAGATGTCCTAGGTGGTGCCACACAATATAATGAGGGACCAAGGTTAAAAATTATGGCCTGGAAGATTCATTTTGGAAAAATCTATTCACTAGTGATGAGTGCAATATTGGAAGAGGTTCCCCAGAGAGTTGAGAGATTTTCCAGCCTGAGAAAAATTCAACACTCAATAAAAGAAACCCTCCCCAGTCTCATCTAGTCTTATCCTGGTGATGTCTCATCTTAGAGCAAGCAGCTGGGCTAGAGATCTCTATAGGTCCTTTCAGAAATTATTTCTATGATTCTGCTGGTTTTTATACATTTGCAAATATTTTTAGGGCATGTAAAATGCAGAGTATTTATTTTGCTGAATGAGACAAAAGTGTTTGTGGGTACATGCCAGGAGTGAATCTGTTGAATGTAAAAATGTGTTTAATCCCCTTCTCACTCTCTTTGTCCTAATTTCCCTTGGCAGCCTAAATTTCACAGGATGATAAGTGCCAAGATATCAGTTCCCATTTATTTTTAAAAGGACTCTGATATATTGGAATAATAGTATCCCTAGGAGTTAAGTTTAGCTTTGGGGGCTTGTTTTCAATGGATGATGTATCACAGGGCTGGAACTGGTGCTGCCAGTCTTTGGGAAGGTGTAGTGCTGGGCAGGAAGGATATGTGGGAGGGATAGTGGCAGACACTGTTGGAGCTCAGCAGTGAGGGTCTCTCCCAAACTTTGGTCATCTTAACAAAGGCAGTGGGATTTCAGAGCAGGCTGTAGCATGCCTTTGTTTCCTCCTGAAGCCCTGTATGTTTAGGAAAGCTTCGCGTATTTTGTTCTGGGAAGAGCACCCTCACCCTGCTACTCTGCCTGTTTTTCGTTCCTCTGACCACCCATGAATATAGTTAATATAATGTAGGAAGGAAGGAGTTAAATAGTGAAGGATGGGCTGAAATCAGTTCAAGATGAGTCTGTGGGACTTTATCCTTAAACCTCCTGCTCCAACTCTTTACCACCATCTGAAAGATTCAGTACTGATTACAGATTCAGTAATGCTGATATCTTCCCAGGTGTGGTGACCAGTCATTGTAGAAGACAAAATTTAGTCTACTATCTGGGTAACCCTTCTAAAGTGTAAGACTGAGTGGAGGGTGACAGATTTGTGTTCAGACATGGGCCACAAGACCAGTGTAGCAGAGATCCACCACCACAGTGTGCAGGTCTCCTCCAGGCTACTGGTATACTGGTTTGGCAATCAGAACTGTTAATGCCATTAGAAGAAAACATATTTTAAACACAAATTGCCTTGGGGAAAAAAAAAAAAAAAAAAAAAAAACAAAACAGTAAAATTATGCGTCATAATGGCCTTTCTGGGACATAGTCACAGTATTTGATTTCAATTGTTTCTGCCTTGCAGGTTGTGGCAAAGGGACAAACTGAGCTTCTGGGAAGGGTCCCATCCTCAAACAAAGTAATAAACCTTAAAATCACCGAGAAGATGGTGCCTGCCTTTCGGTTTTTAGCCTACTACTTCATTGAGAACGAGGGCCAGCAAGAGATCATCGCTGATTCTGTCTGGGTGGATGTCATGGATATCTGCGAAGGAAAGGTGCTTTCAAAGCCCATGGCTTCTGTTGCATTCCAAAATTTTTTTTAAATGGGGTAGTGGCAGAGCAAGTGCAGGCCTGGGATTATAAAGTGAGATATGTCATTTTTATTGAAAAGGAGTCATCAAGAGTCATGACAAAAGGTATAACTTGGAAAGGCTCTCAGGTTGTGCTTCAAAGAGATGAGAAATAGTTTCTTAGAGAAAAAAAATCACCCCCTGTGAGTGTCTGTATTTTAGAAATCCACAAGAAAATGCTGATAGAGTTATTGAGGGGGAGGAATCTCTTTGTAACTTTCTCTTTTTGTAGTGATGTGTGTTGCACGAAAGAAAGTGAAGCCATTTATTGGGGAAAAAATTATGAATTTGAAGTAATTTTTCAAGCTTTAAATTTCTGTTAAAAGTAATTTTCTGAGTTTTGGTAGTATTTTAAAAGCTTTTAAGAACAGTTTATATTAGAAAATGAAGTGTAGACAAAATGGGAGGCCCTCTAATCTTTTCTTTCATCTTCCTTCTCCTCTTCCTCCTCCTCACTTTTGGACCATAAGGTAAAATGAAAAAAAACGAAGGCACAGGAATTTCTACCAATAGCATGAAACCCAATTGCTGAAAATTGTCAGCTGTCTAAAATTATTTTTTCTACTGAAAATGTTTGTTTTGGAAAAAGAATATGGTAGTCCATCCATTGGGGGAAAAGAAGTTTTCAAGAAAAAATCATCTCTCTCCAACAGACAAACCAATCCTTAATTTATACAAGGACAAAATTCAGTAATGTTCACAGGACTTTATAGTAATAATTCTCTATTATTTCGTAATCACCATGGCTACTTCTTCTTTAAATCACAGAAGTGTGTACATCAGAACCAGATCTGTGTTTGCTCACATATGCTAAAAATTTCAAGTGAGTGATAGAAAGCAGGAAATATTATTACAGACTGGTTTAATTTGGTTGATTTTGTACATTACCATGTAATGACGAAGATATTGTGCTCATGTGTTTCATGGTAATTTTTTTTCCACTGGAAAATAACAAAGTTATATTGAAGACCCCAGTTCCACAAACCCCTAACACAAACTTTTCATTTCCCTTCATCCTTAAGTGTCATTGAAAGCCAACATCCAAAATTATGCAGGACACATCTTTCAGCTCCCCATGATTTCCTTCAGTATAAAATATCTGCACCTACGTGTTCCAAACACAGGATGCCAGGCAGAAATTCCACAAAACAGGAAAATCTCTCAGCTTCTGACTGCTGACAATCACAGCTGACAGTATTCCTGGCCCAAAGAATCTTCACTATAATATAAAAATATTATATTTTTGTTTCAATCTTTTCTATTTAGATTAAAGTGAGAACAGAACAAGACACATATGAGCCAGCAGACCAGGTCAATTTACAGATTGAAACGGACCATGCAGGAAAAGTTGCCTTAGCTGTGGTTGATAAGGCAGTTTTTATTCTGAATAAGAAAAATAAGCTTACAGCCAAAAAGGTAAGATATTTGTAACAAAATATCACATCTACTAGTCAAGCACATTTTCCCATGACTAATGAGAGGATCAAAATATAATTAATGGCTATTAATTGCCTAGACAACATTTTGCTAAATTTGAAAATGTATTTTCTTTTGCAATTTAAGATCTATTTAAGATGAATTGCATGTTTAAGATGAGTGGTATATTTAAGATGGGGATTTCCATCCTATGGCAAACAATTTTGTAAATTTAAAAAAGCATGTCTTGAAAGCACTCCCTAACTAAAACATCCCTCATCTTTATTCTGCTTCTAAATGCAGCTTGCACCACCAGTTTCTCTTGTTTCTGTGCATCAAAGGCTACAAGAATTGTTCTGATATATGAATAAATCCTTTACAAGCCTGTACAGTCCATCTGTGCCATTTTATTTGGCAGGTATTTAATGCTATGAATTCGTATGATCTCGGCTGTTCTGTGGGTGGTGGCGCAAACACCATTCAAGTTTTTACTGATGTTGGTCTGGCTTTTGTATCAGACACGATTCAATCCAGCATTCGGGAAGGTACGTGCAACCTGCCCTTCAGAAATTTGTGTGAGACCACCATAGATCTGGGGAGACTGATTGCTTAAAAAATCAGAAACATTTTTACTCTTATGATGTAAAATCTCCTTTGCCTTTGGATTTTTCTACTGCTCTTCCACCAGATGCTGACAGCTCAGATATCTCAGATGGTGGGTGCAGGTCCTTTGGTGACCACCTCAGCTGGGTAGGCAGCAGTTGGCTAGGCTGGAAGATTTGTGGGACTCTCCCTCAAATTGTGGGTCTTCTGTCAATGAGATGGGTCCTAAGAGAGGTCTTCATGAATGATGTGATTGATCAGGCTGTTCTTGTCATATCATCATGACCAAGCACTTCTGTTCTACCTTCCCAGGATATAAATGCCTCCAGGGCACCAGAAGGCAGAAGAGATCTTTGGATTTTCAGAAAAAAATGTCAGGAATTGGTATGTCTGCTCCTCTGGGTGGCCTGAAAATCTTAGCAGGGGGAGGCAAAGGGATGTGTCTGGGATCTAGGGGGCAAAAAGTGATGGCATAGTGAAGGATGCCAAGATACTCCTGGTTCCAGCTCTTGCATTACGTGACATAGCACAAATATGTGTACTATGATGCATGATGCACCATTCATCAGCACAGCTCAAAAAACAAAACCAAATAATGTCTATAAATGGAAACTAGTTCGCCTCTTTATAATCCCAAATGCAAAGCAGTTCTAGTAGATAACATGTCATGTCATCAGTCGCGACTTTGAGGTTTTCAAAATCATTTGTACTGTTGAAAGATGTTTTATAAATCGCATTTTTTCTTGGCATTCAGCTTTGAAGCTGTGCCAACTTCGATACTTTGTGCTTCAATTAAGAGAAGAGTTAGTATAGCATTTGGTATAAAATGTCAATTTGTGCAATTCTTTTTCTCATTTTCTTGCCAAAAGACAGGAAGGGTTGGAGTCGGATTCTTCCTTTCTTTTGAAATCAAACTCTGTTCAAGAAAGAGAACATTGATATTGCTATTTCCATTAAGAATTCCAGCCTGCAAAGAGGATTTAACTTTTAATTCAGTCTGACTGGGAAGAGAGGGCTTAGAACAGAATGTCTAGGATGCCATAGAGCCCATGCTTTCCTCCTGTGTTTGTGGACTGTGTTTAGGACAGACTGTTTTCAGGGTCCCAGGCTGAAGCTTGGCTGTTGCAATAGAAATTGATGTTAATGGCAAAGAATGACATGATTGAGCACAATGAACACCTTTACACTAATTTCTTCTTACACAGCAGTAATTCTGGGCTTTAATTCTATTGCAGCCAGCAGATACCAAAACACTGCTCTACTAAAATGCTGCCAAGATGGAATGAAATTAAATCCCATGAGGTTTTCTTGTGCAAAAAGGCTGGCAAAGGTGTCTGGCTCCCAGGAGTGCAAGGCCGCGTTCCAGGAGTGCTGTGAGAAAGCCACAGCGCTCAGGAAGCAGGCGAAGCAGAGGAACAGAGTGGGCTTGGCACGACGTAAGGAGCAGTGGCACACAGCTCTGCCACTTTCACCCATCTCGTGGTGGCTGGGGAGGGTCAAGGGGCATTTTAGTGCTGTGGGGCTGGGGAGGAGGTTTTCACATCAGCATTTCAGAGAGCCCGGGTACAGAGCAGCAGCCATGCAGCATTGTGTCTTCACACCTCTACACTGGGGAGGGGGAGTGGAACGGGATAACTTCTTTGGGTCAGAATAGGCAGGAGTCACTTCGGCCACTGCCGGCCCCTCCAGTCTTACAAAGGAACTGATGGCCCCTGCCCACAGCCCAGAGAGGCCACAGACAGCAGAGCAGGGAAGGGGGGGGGATGTCTGCATTTAGGGCTCTAAGTGGTCTCAGATTTCAACTCCTTAATTAGTGGTACTACTATTATGTTACCAAAAAGAAAAGTACTTTCCCTCTAAAATGATCTCGTTCTGAGTGTAATGTCTGCTACCATTTTTCACAGATTTCCCCTGTCTGTCACAAGTATGGGACACTGGGAACATGTTTGCTAGCCTTACTACAGGGGTCTGATTTCTCATTTGGTAGCATGTAGGTATTAAAAATGGGAAGAGAAACTCTTTGTTCAGTGACAAGCTATGGTCATTGCTTCTCTTTTTCCAAGATTTTTGTTTCGTTCACAAAATGAAACACAGATGAAATCTTTTCATTCAGAGCGTTTTTTGTGCTTTTACAAGCTGACTCTCTGCAAGACAGCGTAAGCAGCTGAAGACTTCCAAAAAGAAACCTTGCTCCTGTTTTGCAGAATACAGTGACCAGGAAGAATTTTTTGATGAAACCTCTGTCAGCTTGCGCAGTTATTTTCCTGAGAGCTGGTGGTGGAGTTTTGAAGAAGTGGAAAGCCCTGGAAAGCACAGGTACTGTGTTCCCTGACGAACTGAATATGTTTAAATTTGTACTCTCAAATGTATATAAATATCAGCTTTATGTAGTATCTGATGCAGAGGACCTTGGAATATTGCAAGTACTTTGTCTCTACAATTGAGGGAATGTTTTTCTCTTTAAATACTCAAACTTCATCAAATTATGATGTTTACACTTTACACATGCCTTCTAATACATTTTATTTTGTGGTTTTAGTGTAAAAAACTTTGCTCCTGACTCTATAACTACCTGGGAAGTTCAAGCAATAAGTATATCTCCTGAAAAAGGTATAAGTATTGGGTATTTTTTCTTTGTTTGTTTCTTTATATGTAGATGAGTAGACAATGTGTAATTTTTAAAAGAGAGATACAATATTATGTTGACAGAATATAACAGTTTGTACTGAAAAAATGCAGTGTTTTGATTGTAATAGCTACTTCTCTCTTTTATGCCATGTTAAAACTCAATTAGAAGTTAAGGTATAGATTTATATTTATAGAAATAACAGAGAGTAGGGGCTCAAGGATGATGGATCATACAATCAAAATTGTCTTTCATTCTTTCCGCTCTTTAAACCACCTGATTTTACCTTCCACATGGTCAGGAAGCCACATGAGAGGTAGCAGTAGTAACATCACTTTTCTTTGAATAATTCTGGGACCAGGCTCTGGCCATCTCAAAGCATGAATGTCTGTGGCCTCTAAGGCAGAAAAGAACACCAAGAAACCAGCAAGGGACCAGCCAGAGAGCCCAGGTTCTCAGGTGCTGCCCTTTGGGAGCTCCTAGGAGTTGATGAGGACTACACAGGATGGACAAAGGGTCCCCTTTGAAAGGGGGGGAAAACTGGGCCACATTTCACTCACAAAACATACAAACCCTTCTGCCAAGTTTTAGCTATCAAAAACCATGGAAGTGACTCCAGGGGCAAACTACAGGTAGGTTTCTAGTGCAGATGAGTTTAAATGAGTTCTGAGTATGCCTGTTTTCTTCTCCTGCTCATGACCTCAGGAGAGCTCAGGCACTGAATTTAGTTTTGACATTTAACTTCCTATCAGCTGATGTTATGTGTGCCATTCTCAATTCTAGCTGATTTTCTTTTTCTCACCCCAGGGTTCTGTGTGGCTGACCCCCACAGCTTTACAGTTTTCAAAGACTTTTTTGTGTCCCTGAGATTACCGTACTCGGTCAGACGACATGAGCAGCTGGAAATAAAAGCTGTGGTTTACAACTACCTGCCTAACGATCTCCAGGTATTGTTATCAACAGCTGCTGCACCTTGCATGCCAAGTTAGCTAGATCTATAGTTTTGTAATAATTTAATGGGAATGTCCTGGCTGCCCTTCAGTGTCTCCCTCCAGCCCAGACATAATGCTCCTACCTTGAGCTCTTTCCCAAGCACAGGATCCAGTTCTACTTGGAAACCAAACTTACCATATAAAGCAGATTTTTTTCACCATGTTACATAGCCATATCCTTTGGTTTTGGGTACTTCTTCCCCTTCATTGAAGTAATCTGTTCTCTTTTTGCTGCCTGCTGATCTGGGCAATACCCAGCTGCTGGCACTGACACTTGCTGACACTTCACAAGGTACACAAGGCAGAGAGGTAAATGAGCATGAGTGCACCATCCAATGATGGCCACAAAACTCATTGAGCATACAACACAGAGCCACTTTTTCTCTTCATGTGACTCCTATGCAGTCCTGCATACAGCCACAGTTGTCACTGGGCTAGGGGCCTCCATCATCCTAAAGTTGATACTCTTTTTTTTTTCCATTCTTCCCATCTCCCAAACAGCTGTTCAACCAGCATCCTCTGAGTTGCATTGAATTGTGTAGAACTGGGATGTATAAAAATGCACTATCCTTCTTACTTCACTGTGGTTCAGGGATAGGCCAAAACTCTATTTCAAGTTCAGTGTAATGAAGAAATGTTGGCTGATTTACCTTCAGAGCCCTAATCAATATAGCTGAATATTAACAGACCATAGGGTCACAGAACAATTTACATTGGAAGGGGCATCCAGAGGTATTTTCCCTGTGCACCAGGACTGCTCCTGGGCATTGCCTTGTCCCCACAGGTGACAGTGAAGATGGAGGCAGTGGAGGGGCTGTGCACCGCGGAGACGACGGCCAAGGCCGTGCAGCTGCCACTGCTGGCCAAGGGGAACTCAGCAACACCAGCCTTCTTCTCCGTTGTCCCTCTGACTGTGGGAGAAATCCCAATCACCATTATTGCCTTCGACCGGGATTCTGGGCACAGTGATAGCATCAGGAAGAATCTCAATGTGGTGGTATGTATTCTGTAGTATGTATGCCCTAATTGAGGGCAGGCACTTCACAAATTGTCCTCAAATACGACATTCACTATGTGTGGAGTTCTCGTGGAGGGAGTGAAATGGTACAAACGCAAGGCTGGAAGCAATTCAGGAAATCTATTTTTCAGCAAGGACTGAGAGGAAAAAATTAAGCCTCTTTGTCTATTGTATATAGAAAGGTTTGTTCTCTATGGCAAAAAACATCCTTTACCCATGATACAGCAACAAATTCTTCAGCAGGTGCATATCTTAGAATCCTTAACTTCTCCCTACTTCATCAACATGTATGAAAATTCTTTTTTTTCTTGTGAAGCCAAGATTGAAGATATCCATCTAGCAAACTTTTAAGAAGGAAATGCTTTCTGCTAGTAAGAAAGTTAAACCCTATTTTATCCCTTCTCGTCAGTGGATCAATCTTCAATCTTAACAATTTCATCGGTAAAAACATATGCTAAACATGCCAACAGAGATGCTGTATTGATTATTCAATACCTTATCTCTCTTTCAAAATTATAAAAAGGAGGAGCCTTTTAGAAAAAATTACTTTTCAAGTGCCAACACAGACTCATTACAATACCTAAGTCATCCATGGAGGGCTTTTTTCCATCCACACAAAAAGTGCAAAATACGAATCCTTGCACCCCTGGTGCCAAGTATTACCATGTAGGTAAGGATAAAGCACAGGAAACTGGGAACCTGCTGTTGTTAAAGGCTATAAATTTTGTAGATATTGACACAATCTCAGAGTTCAGTGTTACCCCTAAACACTAGAAGTAGATATAAAAATATGTTTATTAAAACTGAAACTGTAAAAACAGCGATGTGAGGAATCAGAAGGAAAGCATATTTAAGTCTTACACCCAATATGTACTCAGAAATTCATGGATTTCACACATGAGAGGTTTACTTAAATGAGTCCCTCTGTGAGCTTGACTTGATGAGTCACAAAGCTGAGAATAAACTTTGAAGTTTAATTCTTGGGAGTTGGTTTTTGTTACAGGAATTTCATCCAGGGAAACGTTTCAATAGTAACACAAAAAATTCAGCAAAGTTTATTACTATTTTAGTTGGGAAACTGAAATTCTGATTTAAAGGTTGAGTTTTACCTAGAGAGAAATCTCCCTTCAAAAACCACTTATTTGTGCCACCTGCTGGCCTAGTGCTTGGGTGGAGCTCACAGGTTTCTTGCAGCTTAATTTCAGGTGTGAGTGCTTGCAAACCTATTGACTTTTCTTTCTTTAACTGTGCAGGCTGAAGGTGTTTTACAGAGAGAGGAAGAGACCATTTGCATTAACAGTAACAGTAAGTTACCCAAAAGGATTACATACAGATGAGGTTTGGAGTAAGATTGAACAGTGAATTTATTAAATACTCCTTAATGCACAGATGTTCCTTTAGTTACCCAGAACTTGTCAGAAATCTCTCAATCCCAAAGACTTGTGAAAGAAAAAAACCCCCAAGAATTCTAAATTTTTAGAATTGATTTATTTTTCTTTTGGTTTTAAAGGTATCATTCTTTATATATTAACAAGGTATCTATTTAATTCATTAATGGGTCTTAAAAGGTATTAAAAACAAGGTTTTTTAAGTGCAAAATATTGCTAAAGATTGAAAATTAAATTACTAGAAGAAAGATAAGTATGTTTTTTCTAAAATTACAGTATGTTGTTTATTTTTTAAAAGTCTGGATGCAGATATCTATTTATTATTTATTTACAGTGAAGTCCCATACAGTGGACCTGAACAGGCCATCTAATATGGTACCGGGTTCTGATAGCCACGTGTTGGTTAGCCTGAAAGGTAAATGTAATTTTTTTGTTAGCAACTTCTCCATAGGTGACAAGGGACAGGCCCCTCTGTGCTGCTCATTCCTGCATGGCAAGTCTCCATTCTCTCCTGGTTTTTCTGTTATGACTCAAATGGTCTGTGCTACATGACCAGGTCATAAAACAAAACATCCCCAGGGTTGAGCCAGTACCTCTTCCTCTTTCTAATTACTCCTCCTTACTTGTAGTGAGTGAAACAGCTTTATGAGATCCATCCTTCCTCACTGTGCTCGGACTAACATTATGGGAAAGACAGACATGAAGGGAAGAGTTCATCTTCTCTAATAACTTCATGCAGGGCTATAGAAATCTGCTTTGGATTCCAGAAAGAAGGATGCCAGACTCTGATGTATAGGTTCTGGAGAGTTCTGTATTTCCAAAGAGGAGATATGTTCATATATTCATTCAATCAAATAGAGTTGTATGCATATAAATATATATATATATATATATATATATATATATATACTCTCATGCATACATATTTTAAAACATCTATAAGCAAGTATTTATAGTAGTGATAAATACTCCCCCCTGCCCCACACTGAAATGTAAAATAATGTTTTTGTGACACAAAGGATATTGGCTTCCATTTCAAATCCCTGATCTAAAATAAAGGGATCATTGAATTCATAAAGTTATAAAATTGCAGAGAGAAAAAAAAGCACATAAAATGTTTGTCATGATTAATGCACAATCTTTTTATCCCTCTGTGGGAGGATCAGGGCTGGTTTGACAAGACTTTTCCAGCCCAAACCTGATAGACAAGTCTTTCCCCCTTCCATTTCTCCCCTCCCTCCAGTAGCCTGAGGACTCATTCCCCTTCATATTCCTTCACTGTGCCAGCCTCCTTTTTCCAGCTTTCCTGGGGCCTGGCACCTCATCCCTGCCCTTCTTCAAAGAGCTTTATGAAGTCTCAGGTAGCTAAGAACAGTGCTGAGCAGTGAGGAGTATTGGGCCATGGTGGAATAGTTAGGATCACCTTTCTTCATACTACAGCAATCCGTTTTAAATAAGATACATACTACAGCTTGCGTTTTTTGCAACAGGGAACATTATGGATCAGTCTGTTGAAAACTGTCTGAGTCTCAATGGAGTTGAGAGGCTGATTCAGGTGCCCACAGGCTGTGCAGAGCAAACAATGGTGAAAATGGCCCCTGCAGTCTATGCCATTGAGTACCTGGATGCCAGCGAGCAGTGGGTGAAGTTTAACCCCGAACGGAAGCAGGAAGCCATCAGTATGATTGAAAAAGGTAGGCAGGAAAAAACAAAACAAGGCAAACCAACCAGAGGCCAAAGGATGGGGTCCTTGTTATCTGTTTGCACTGCATGCTGGCTGCAGCTGCCTCCTGAAGGAGTGGCCACTGTCTTACCACAGCCTCACAGAAATGCCCCTGGCAGTCTGCAGACAGACATGAGGGACAGAACATGTGAGGAGGGCTTTGGACACTAATTACCAGCATCTGGCGCTGGATGGTATTGACACTGACAGTCCATTCTCTCTCTTGCCTAATTTAGAAGTAGAAAGTAAAATCTGAGCTGATCAATGAAAATTCTTTTCAGACTAAATGGATAGCAAAGGCCAGTTATTCATTGCCTCCAAATGTTCAAAATCAACCAAGATAAATCACATCCTAAAAATGCTTATTCTCCCTATGGTTCACAGACACTGCTTAGGATAGCCAGCTGGGATGTAGACATCTCTGTCTGTGGCTGTCAAGAGGAGTATAACAAAGGAAATTCCCAGTGCTAATCATGATATTGACACCTTCCTTTGCCCACTCCTGTATTCATCACTGCACAAGCTAGAAGGACTTGGGCCAAGCCAGGTATGGAGTTTCCTTAGGGAGAGGACACCTGCAAGTCTCCTTCTGGAAGACTCCACTCCAAGATGTGATCCAAAGCTGGTATTAAACATACAGCAAAGTCAGGACCACAGTATGTGGAAATTTTCCAGCTCACATGAATTAACACAGGGAATTGTTAGTATTGGAGCAGGTACAGCTGATCTTTCAGTGGTGTGCTTATGGCACAAGGCAATATGATGTACTTGTCACTGTGATCTTCAGATATGACAAACACACTTCATCAATAATAAGCAAGTGTATAAATAGAGATTAAAAGCATGCTAGCAGTTGCTGTATGGAGATCTTTGCCTATTTATCAAGCCTGGCAAAAGTGACATGAGATCCTGCTAATAAGTATTTTGTATTATCAGCATCATATAGTGCCTACATTATGCTTTTATTTATTCTTATTGAAGTTCATCCGGGAAAAAAGTTCATCAGTTGTGTGGCTATGATACAAACTTGGTCAAAATAATAGCAGTCAAAATCTGAAGCCACAAGTCGTGATTTTTCTAAGACTGTGTCTGACCCAATAGAAGATGTTTTGTATACTTTTTGATTCAGTGCACCGTAAAATCAATAGCTTGAAAAGTTGTCAGTAATGGAAAATAATTTCCCAGTATTCATTACACATACAGTGTTTTGTAACCATAGGTATCTGCAGTTTTCAGGTTATTTTCTTGGCTCAATTAAGTCAAACAAGACAGAGGACCTTCTAAGCCTAGTGATTTTTCTGTGTCAAATTCTCCTGACCCAGTCATTTGCTCCTTAATGCCCCAGTGAACACCTCCATGAACTCTTCCACCAGTCAATACAAAACATGTCCATTATAATACAAGTGATGTAGGAAAATGCCCAATAAATATGGCTGTTCTCTGAACAGTTACATGCTCTCCTGTTCATGCAGGTTATACTAGACTGCTTGAGTTTCAGAAGGAGGATGGGTCCTATGGAGCATTTAAAACAACCCCCAGCAGTATATGGTAAGTGATTTTCTTTTGCTGGGCTTTTGTTTTTGGGGTTTTATTTTTGTTCATTTGATTGGGATTTTTTTTCAAATTATCTCTATTATCATTTGATGAATCAGAAGTTTTTCTTTGGTGATGAATTTTGAAAATCTGGTCGTTGCCTATGTACTTTTGCCATGAATAATCATCCGCCAAATTCTCTGAGCGTATTCAGTCCTTGGTGAAAGAGATTTATACTGAGCCCACTGAATATTTTGCATTTGCTACAGGGTAGAAATATTCAATCTGATGGTGAATAATAACTCACTATGTTGCAGTGAGTGCACTGTATTGAATATGAGTCTGTGCATAAAATTAGTTTGTTTTTCTTCCTGTCAATATAGTCCACTATAAATATCTGTCAGCACAAGTTTGGAAAATTTTCTTTTGTGCAGGTTAACTGCGTTCATTGTTAAAGTGCTCACAAGGAGCAGAGAATACTTTGGTGTACAAGACAGTCACATAAGCAACTCGATTTCCTACTTGGTTAATCAACAGCAGGCAGATGGTTCATTCCATGACCACCACCCTGTAATGGACAGGAAAATGCAGGTAGGTCATCCATAGTTAGAATAATTTGTTGTGTGTTTAGGGCTGTTAGGGATTGAAAGGAACGCTGTGAGTTGTTAAATAACAAGAAATGTATCTAAAGAGAATAAATCTGTAATGTAAGTACAAAATTCAAGATTAATTCGTTAAGATGTTTGTTATGTCAGATGCATAGCTAGCACTTCACCACCTTATCTTTTTATACAGTCTTAGATATGTTTTTCAACTATGCCTATGGGGCACTTAAAAAAAATATTTTGGGGGGGTCATATGTTTGGTAAAAATGTAAGCCTTTTATTGCTTAAGGCAATAGAGTATAGAATTGTAACTTTGTCTTGAAGGGGCATCCAGAGCTCATCTAGTCCAAATGATGCTCAGAACAGTTCTAGTTAAATCAGACTCCATGTCCAGCTGTGTCTCAAGTTTGTCCCAGTCTTTCTGGGTAACCTGTTTCAGTATTTCACCATGCCCATGATGAAAAAAGAAAATGTTAACACTTAATCAGAATTTCAAATTGCATATCTTGGTCCACACATCCTCTATAACTGTCCAGAAACTCAAAATTGTTATACTGTCCATTAATTTAGTCTAGGAAAGTAATGTACATCTTCCAAAACTCATTGAAAATGCAATGTAATTACCATATATACAAAAAAACATGCATTAATAATTTTAATGATCTGTGTCAAATAACTAGTGAGGCTTTCACACTCTGGCCTCAAAGCTAGTTTCATAGTTGATGTAACACTAGTGGGGAAAAAGAAACACGTAGCTCAAGGACTGCTCAAAGAATTTTGGGGTTTTTTGACCTGTGTTCAAGCTGAGATTATCTTCTCTCTTCCGTATACTTCAAGAGCTTTCAGGGAAAGAAAGTTCATGAGACCGCAGTGCTTACTTTATCAAGAAGAGGGATAAGAAATGAGCCAGTACTGGTGTATAAATACCTTTACAGGAGTGTTCTGTCTGCAAGGTAGAGGGCTCTTTAGTGTGTAGAGAGTAGTACAGAAACAAAAAACAGCCCCACCCTCCTAATGACTGAAAATTGAAACTATGAATGTCTCAATGAGAAATTATAGATTTTTAGCTGTAAGACAAATAACTAAATATTTGATTATCAGCTGGTTCCACGTGGTGAGTTCCTGATCTCTGACATGCTCAATGCAACCTTTAATGCTGCCACCACAGGAGTTTTACTTTAGATGGACACATATTATTGAAAAAAAAATCAAGGCAACAGCTACATGGTCAGAGGGTTTGCAGAGAAGATCCTTTACTTTATAGAAAGTAGTTTTCTAGATTTAATCATAAACATATGCATGCACATTTAACTTTTCATATTTCGTTTTTCAGGGTGGCATTGGGTCGGCAGAAGAGGATTTGGCTATGACAGCCTTTGTAACCATAGCATTGCAACAGACCCTACGTGTCTTCCCATCACCTGATGTGGTAGGAAGCCTGGCTCTTTAAGTCTGTAGTCTATTGCACTATGGCATATCCACCCTACCATCTCTTGGAGAACTGCAAATGGGGTTTAAAATCTGCTTGCACCTGTGGTGGATAGGAAAAGATGTTGTGGCCCATTATACAACAAGGGGTTTCCAGCTACCCGCTCCATCACCAATGGCTTTAATTGCTAAGCAAATATTATAATTGTCTTAAAAATTACCACAGGGCAGTATTCTAATTTCCAAGTACTAGTGTCCTAGTGCCAGAAGTAACAGATAGCAGGTCTCAGAGATCTTTACAAATGGATCTATTCTGTTTCCACAGGCACGAGTGATTACAAAAGCAGTGGCTTACATGAAAAATCAATTTTCAAGAAATACTGACTGCTATTCTATAGCCATCACTGCTTATGCTCTGACACTTGTACGGTCTGATAGTGAAGAAGCTCAGTCTGTGAAAGACAAATTAAGGGACTGTTCTTCTTTTGATGGAGGTACTGGTAACCATTCTTTAAAACAAAATCCCTTTAAAAAGCACTTTTCCTAATGGAAACACACTGACATGAACAAAACAAATTGAAGTAAATGAAGAAACATTAATTTTATGCAACCATGTATGTATATCTGTAAGATATTTAATTATTTAAATTGCATAATTAGATATTTCAATATTCTACATTTTAATACATAATTTTCATAATTTATATCACTATAAAGTGACAGCTAGTGAAGCCTGGATCATAACCTTCTCTGATTTTGAAACTGGAACAAAACTATAGTAAATATTCATTTATGTTTTCTGCTTCCCTTGGGAAGAAAAAAAAAAGTCCAAGCCAAATGAGAAAGAAGAAACTTCATATGAAAAAATAGTAACAGACAGGAGTAGTCCAGACTGGATTTGTGGTCAAGAGGGAAGGTGGCTCTTCCAGCTCACCTGCTTCCAAAGCCCCACACCTGTTCTGAGTGCTTATCTTTCCTTGGAACCTAAGATCCCCATGGATGTCCCCACTGATGCCCACGGGGTGTGGCAGTGGTGACTGCTGAGTCAGTCAGCTGTGTGGCTGCTCCACCATGCTGGTTATTCCTCCCAATGCATTTGGTAAATACAGTCCTGTTCAACAGCCCCAGTGTAAGCATAGGGAATATGCTTGTCCTTAATCAAGGCTGGATTCACAACCATAATTAATACTGTTATGTCTGAGGGGCCACCAGACACAATGCTACCACTCCATCAGATGGACATCACTGTACAATGGGTTGGAGAAATCAAAATTGAGAATTGTGGGTTTTCTCTTCCATTATCTTTGCTTACCAGCTGATTTGTTGCTCTCACAACAGCATCTGTATCTTGTGGTTCCACAGTGCCATGACAAGAAGTAGCCACTGTGTAGAGCAATAGTGATTTTTGGCAAAAGTTTCTGCCCAGGTGATTCAGGACTGAGTTGTTCTTGCAGCAAAGCAGCAGCGCTACTGGGGAAATGGCAACAACGCAGTCTCAGTGGAAACCACTGCCTATGCCCTGCTTCAAACCTTGCTCCTGGATGACATGGAATATGCAAGGCCTATTGCCACGTGGCTGACAGAGAGAAGGAACTACGGTGGAGGATACTGCTCTACACAGGTGCCTGACCAAGAGTTCAGGGGCAATCTTAAGGGGAGGGAAGGAAGTAAAAGCCTCCTAAGAACTTTTTAATTTAGATTTGAACAGGGAATTTTCAACTTCTTTGGTATATGAAGCAGTAAAGATTTTGGATCGTTAATTAGCAATGGGCCAAAATAAAATAGTTAAAAGCCAGCAAAGAAAATTCTTTGTCCTCATGAAGCAGTAGGATAATCTAAGGTCAGGACTCCAATGTGTTTACAATTTAGTGCTATAAGAAGAATCTGGGAAATTAAATGAATAATCTGTGCAAGTAGGAACCGATAAATGCAGGAGAACTTCAAAGCAGCAAAAAAGCATAAAACTGAATTCAAGGTGACTGACAATGTCATCTCGCGTGTTGTTGAAATAACCTGGCATAACTGCTAGTATTTTTGCTTTTCTTTCTCTCCTAGGACACAGTGGTGGCCTTAGAAGCTCTGTCAGCATACAGCATACAGACACTGGACACTACTTCCACTGACCTGACTGTCAGACTGGGAACACCTGGAAGGAGAAATTACTACAGCATTGTTCTGACTGATGCCCATGAAGAATTTCAGAAGCAGCTAGAGGTATACAACCATCGGTTGCTTCAAGAAAGGTTTTTTTTTCCCCTCAAGAAGGAGAAATCAAATCCTCTGGCCTAGGTTTTGTCATGTTAAACAACCATGATGCAGCTGATTTATTATACCTTTAAATAATTTGATCTGTAAAACAACAGAATCTTTTTAAAGTTAAAAAACCCAAACCCATCAGGTGCTTAGCACACTTTAGAGGTGCTTTTCTGCCTCTGAGGATTTTGGTGGCATGAATCTCTCCCAAAAGTAAAGAGCCACCAGGAACCTAAGTCCTTCTAGGGAATGAGGAGGAAGGGGAATAATCTGATCTTCACTGTGCCTGGAACTGTGAAAATGTGAAATCCAGGATACTGAAGTTGGTAAAATACATCTACTGGCCTAAAACAGCAGAGTAAGATTCATTAGCTCAGTTCATTTAAAATCTTGAGACATGAGGTCTCATAATTCCTTCCATAGCTAAAAGTTTTCCCTACCCAGGTTTGGGGGGTGAAGGCATACAATACTGTCAAGATATTAGGAAAACAATAGACCAAATTCTGAGCACAAACTAAATATCTTTTCTTTTCCCTTGGTTTGCAGTTTGAACTTGGGAGAAAACTTGAAGTATCAGTGAACGGCAAAGGAAATGGGACAATGAGTGTAAGCTGTAATTTCAGAATCCAGGGTCCAGCTGGACTTCTTTAATCTCTTTTTGAAACCCAAGTGAAAACTTACTTGAAATGGCCCCAACCTTTGTGTTCCTACCTCCAAAATTCTAAAATGTGGGGCCTAAAGCCTGCCCTTATGGACTGTCAATTTTTCCTCTCTTTAACTTTATTAACTCCATAAAATGCCAAGGGTGATAGAGGTGGCTGGAGTTGAAAGAACTCTTTGTGTTTGGGAATGGAGAGTTATCTTAAAGGAGTCCCACCCCATTGTGAATTGCACATGGGACCTGCTTATATCTGTGACACTCCTCTGTGACCAGCCTGTGCCACTGGGGGACTGGCCATTCTCTCCACGTTCCCATGTCCCATCACCATGTGTTGGAGTCCTGGATGGGTAAATTCCTTGCCATTTAAATGATATTTTTAGTGGCTTGCTGTTTGTGTGTTCATCTTAGATATTAAAAATGTACTGGTCACCTGAGCTGAAGAACAACACCTGCAATGATTTGATTTTGACAGTGGAAGTGGAAGGGAGCCTTAAGTACTCTGGTGAGTGAAAGGGCAGGGGCTGGGTCTCAAAGGGGACGTGTTTGGCCAGCTGCTAATGATACTTCATGGCTTTCCAGCCTTGGAAAGTTGGAACAAATAAATGAAACAAGGAAAAAGAGAAGTCCCTGAACTCTACCCAGTCATTGTTTCATTTAGTTTCTTATTCTTATCCTTAAATAGTGTAACAACTACGAGTGACTGTAGGTGCAGCAGGTATTTAGCAGTTACACAGATACCATTAGACACTCTTCTTGAGAAAGGGGAGTGAACTCCCTTCACAGAGGGGAAAGCCCTGCTCAGTTCCCTGGCTAATGAGGGACCTACCATGTGGGCTTAAAATTCTTAGAGGCAGATCTGTCATAGGTTTTTCATATAAGCAAGAATGTGTTTTGCATCTCCTGAAGTGTGTAGTCATCATCATCTCTGCCTATGTTTGCATTGGGTTTTTTTCTGTTTGAATTGTTAACTTTTGGAGGGAGGGATTGTCCTTTAAATATTTATGCATAGCCTAAACTCCATTCTTAGCCTGTTAATTATTCTTACTATGGTTATCCCTAGAATTCTAACTCTGAATGAATTGGAAACACTGAGACAGTGTACAGTAAACTGTTATAAAACTCTCAGTGACTGAGAGTTTTATAACAGTTTACTATATGACTGCCCACCAGAATTTATGATTAAGCCAAAAAGGAGCCAAACTGCAGGCAAACAGGTTCATGGCTGACCCTGTCTCTCACCTCCAGAAGCTGAATACTCTGATGAAGACTATGATGATGAGGACTCGACTACAGGAGGAAACAGCACACTTGAGACACTGTCTAAAATGGATTGGTTTGATATCCGCAGCAGAAGAAAAAGGGAACTGACCACTCACAGCAAAACAGAATCCTTGCAGTACAAAGTCTGTGTCAGGTAGGTCTGCAAGATCAGCTCCTCATTTGCTTGTGATTCTCCTTTGTCATCCTCTTCATGTCCACAAACTCAGCATCCAACCTAGTCATCTCCTGTGAGTCTGCATACACTGTAAGCACGTGCTCTCTCTCCCGTGGCAGGAGAAAAGGTTTCCAAACAATGGATGAGATTTATTGACAGAGTTTACATAGACTTCAAATGTCCACTGCAGATGCTTCCCTATCAAATTCTGGGGAGTCTCTAAAACACTTGGCAGGCTAAAAATTTGAAATAAATATTTTATTAAAAAAGATAAATACAGCTGAAACGCAGCAGTAGCATATTTACAGAGTTTCATCACTTTCTGGAGAGATGCTGTTACTTCCTTTGTGGCCACACTCTGGCCTCATAAAAAAAGGGTGGCTAATACAACCTAGGAGAAAAGAGGAGACAGATGGGATATTCTGTTGTGACAAGAAGTTGGCAAGGGCAGAAGTAGGAGAAAAAAAACCCTCCTATGCAGCATAACACTGAAACACCTGTCTTTTCTCCCATTTACAGTCTGGCATTGGTCTCAGAAGCACAAAATTGTGTCTTTCCTATCTATTCTAGAGAGGAGAAGGATGGAAGAAGCAGGTTTTTCTCTCCAGTAGAATTTTGGTTTTCCACTGACTTTTGTCAAAGCCTTGAAGACAGTGGTTTTATCTCCTCTTTTAAATAGTGGCATGAACAATAGCAGGGGAGGACTGAAGTCACCCTAATTCCCAATTTTCACTCTCCCTCATTAAACACACATTCAGTGAATTTTTTACTGGCCAAAGCATCATCTTCCCCATTAATTGCTATGTAACATTTATCAGCCACCAGATCCACTGTTCTGCATCACTATTCTGCTGAATGCTAGGTTGAGGCTTAGACAATAATGTGAAATTCCTTGTGGTTAAGACAGAGGAGAAAACTGAAGGCAAGATTTACATCACCATTCTTCCTCCCTACACTGTGGAGCATCCTTTATGGGAAAGGGAGAGTGCAAAAATAAAAAGTTCTGTAGTTCCACCAAGTGTATGTAAAATCTCTCATGTCAAGGCACCCCGTGTGAGTGCAGAAACACTTCATTTCCAGCAATGACACCACTTCCTGATTTTTGAGATAGTGAAAGCTGAAAGTTTGGAAATCCAATACAGATATTTAGTGAATAATTACAGCAATGAGGATTTTTGCCTCGGACAGCAAAGGTGATGTAAATTTGACTTAGTCTGTGAAAAATTTGGATAAATTCATTTCCTATCTCCACTTTCTAAGTAACAGAGAACAAATACTTTGTCAATGAGTGCTGTTTACCTCCCTGGCTTCAACAATGCTTTTAAGGTGGGATGAACTGTCATTTACAGGGGATTTTTTTTTGCCTATCAGCTCCAAGGAAAGCCTATATGAAAATCTCAGGCAAGGCACCTGGGTTTTGGATGACCATTTGACTAGATGACTCATTCTACCTCCTGACTTTTAATGAATTAGGCAGATAATTTTCAAATTAAAATCCACTTAGGAAAGTTAAATGGAGTGGAAGGTTTTACTTCACCTTTAGCAAGCCTGGAAAGCCAGACTCTTCAAAGCAACCTGGCTGTTCAGTGCAGCTGTTCACTGCTGACCATGTCCCTTGTAAAGGTCCACAGGTCCCAAAGCACCAAAGATGTCCCTGGTTGATCTCACTCTGCTGAGTGGGTTGGAGCCTGACACAAAGGAGCTCGAACAGGTTAGAAGCACACTTTTCTATGCAACATTTTATTTAGCCTTTAGAAAATTTGTCTTTCAAAATCTTTCCAAAAATCTACACAAGAGACATGGAAAAATAGAATAGATAGATAGAATAGATAGATAGATTGATCTTCACTATTCTCATTCTAATAAAAATATTTGCTGAATATATAAAAGAATTGCAAAGTTCGTGGTGAAGGGAGTTCAGATTTCTTAGTCCCTTGTAAAAGAAATTAGGGCAAGGCTTAGCAGGGCAGTAATGTGCCCTTATCATGTCCTGCTGTCCTGTGACATGCCAGGGCAGGGCATCCTGTGTTTGCAGAGCAGAAGGCAAGTAGTCTTTCAGTGGTGCTTGGTGGTAGGGCAGAGTGACAAGGAGATGGGGCACAGTGCTCTGAAAATGTGGCTTCAGAGTTTGGGGCTCTGGAGCCAGCTCGGTTGAGGGAAGTTTGCTCAGTTTTGTGGTTTCAGGGACAGTCTCCTTTAGGGAGGACGAAAGAGGGCTGAACAAAGCAAACTAGAATATGGAAGGTGGCAGCAAAAATATTCCTGTTCTGCTCGGGGTTTGTTCTGATTTGTTTCTTTCTTTGTTTTCCTGCAGTTGGTGACAGCTTCAGACAGGTACATTCAGCACTTTGAGTACAAGGAAGGGAAGGTTTTGCTCTACTTTGGTGAGGTAAACAAACCCAATGATTTTCTAATCCCTGCCATTTCAGATAGCATATAGACTTTTAAAAAATCTAATCATTGCATTTTTGACTCTCCTTTACCTTTCTGTAATTTTTGTCATTTATTGTTATTGAACAGCTCAGTGGAGAGGACAGGAGGATAGGAACAGAGGAAGGGCAGAAGGGAAACACACACCTTCATCTTCCACCATTCTATGTCCAAAGAGATGTAGTTAATATTCAAGTTTTGGTCTTTGGCCCAAGAAAAAAGAGAAATCCTCTCCCTCTCTAGCCAGAAGGAATGTTTTTCATACATGATAACAACAGTGTTAACTGGTGGTCCTGTAAATTCCGCATGGGCATCTTGCATGTCAAGACCAAAATCCAGATAGTGATTAACAAATGTAAACATCAGGACCCCTAGTCTCTGTATTTTTCCCAATATTTTGGATAATGACTCCACCCTACATCCAGCTGAATTGCTTCAGCCAAAGCAGATATCAGTATTAACTCATCTATGCCATCAGAACAAGTGTTCCACCTGTAGCACAGACACAAATATTGAGGAATTGACTGAGGAGAGAGAGTTTTCTCATCAAA